>NC_060256.1:2301929-3501929 GCF_921293095.1 Ischnura elegans
GATCCACCAACGTAAACATTCCCAGGTTTCGCTTCTCAACGACAACCTCTACCTTTCAAAATCGCCCTTGCTTTCGATTGAGTTCCAATAGTGCGTTTCCCAGAAGTGTTACAATCCCTCCTCCCCCCCTCCTGTCGCCCACTCGACGTGAATGAGATCCCACAAGAACCATACAGTGAATCCTAACCGCCGACCCCCCGCTCCCCACCCCCACCTACACACCCTCAGAAGAACGCGTCCTCGACGCCCCCTACTACTCCGCACGGCAGCCTACGGGCACAGAAGACGTCTTTCCCCCCCCCCCCCCTTCCACACCATTCACCGATGGCCCTCGGAAACAACACCCGAAGATAAGAAGACCGCCACGGGTATTCAAATGCATTCATTTCTATGTTCAAAGTTTGTTAACCCTGGAAAAAACCCTTCAATTTCCAACCTTTTTACCTCCTCTGGTTTTTCCACTCTCCCCTTCCCCCCCCCCCCCCCACGCCTTGCACTTCTACCCATTCCAGCCACCTCCTTGAGGACCTTCCAACCCATTTCTCCTCTTTCAGTTGTACCTTGAATATGATGTAGTAATATCGAAACTCGAGTCGAATTAAATTTTATTTTTGTGAAAAATTGCAAGTCAGTGTTTCATTAAAAAATACATCCCCAAGATCAGCTATCTTGGATATATTCTGTAAATGATATGACTCAATTTGCGCTTAACTATTGCACATATTTTCACTTTATAAAAAACTCAGATCCAATAAATAAAAAAAATAAAACTGTGACAATGACATGTAAAGCCATTTTTAGCTCACTTGGTAAATTTTAGACTTCCCAAAAGTACAAAAATTATGATCATTCCTTAGTATTCAGCCGTCAGCATAATAAATTGGTTCACATTTAGAGAAAACTGCAATGACAATAGTTGGCTTCAAGCGCTTACTCAAAAAATTAAATATTACTTAATTTAGCGCAACTTTTGGTAACATTGAAAGAGAGCGAAAGTCGTTTCTTGAACACATCAGTTCGTTTTTTCATGTAAATAGGAAAGAGGCTGCTTCTAGATGAGATACGGGAGAGAGAGAAGGTATGGATGGAGCGATTACTGAGTGGGGAAGGGATGCCGAAAGCATTGAAGAATTTGGGAAGAGTGTTGGGTAAGCGTTGAGAGAGAGTGGGATTCTCAGATAATAGAATGAAAGGGAGTGGGCCTTGTTGTGAAATTAAGGGGGAGAGAATTCCATGAAAGGGAGACAGGCTGATTGAATAACTGCACTCTTCATACCAACCTCTTAAATGCTATTTAAAGTTAACACTTCGCGCCAACTTAAACAAGCTTTTCGATATTTTTAAACGTCCAGTGTATAAAAAACAGTATTACCTAAGTAACATTCTAGTCACAAATCTCAATTTAAAATATTTAAAAAATGAGGTAGACTGCGGCATATGTAAGAGACAGAAGTGACAAATTTCCACCTTGACGGATAGATATCGAACCATCGAATCATTCTCTCTCGTGGGGAGCAGCAATGCGAAACATAAATAGAAGTGAATAGCCACAAGCCAAAGAAGGACCAGGGCATATCATAAACAGTAATTAAATGAGAGATAAATTTTGGAGGGACAAGTTCCCTAGAAACAAGCCAAAACACAAGTACTCGAGACAGGTAAAGTAGCACGCCTGAATGTGGAGGGCGGTAAATAATTGATTTAATCAAAAGATAGGAAAACCTCATCATGCGTCAGACGCTCCATCAACCCATTGCATCATCCAGTACCTGTAACAACTTTCTCGGTTGGCTGGTGACTTTCGAACCAATATCCACAAATTGATAAAAGTCAATACCTCCGAATTTATTTAACAGATCACCATAATCATTTAAAACCGTTTCTGGATGCGTTGGATCGGGATACCTGTGCACATGGCTCGCCCCTGAAGGACCAAGGGACCGCAGCCATTAATCATACCGAGTCAGTGCGGGCGCGAGAGTTCCAGACGCACGCGAACCAATGCAACAAATCATTTGAGACGACGACTCCTCCCCTGTGTTCGCCAAACCTAGCCCATCTTCCCACGCCCCAAAGGCAGAGCCAACACGGAATCGAGCAATGGATCATTTACGCGGTTATGGGCAGTAGACTAGTTACGATCACTTGGATTCACAAATTTCAAGATAAATACGAGGTAAACCTTTTGCAAATCTTAAGATAATGACGCGACAAGATAATCAGGCACACCTTCAGATATGGCGATGTGACGCACGCCACTGTTGAAAGATAGGTAGAAGAGAAAATGAGTTAAGTAAGGCAATGGATGAAATACCTTGAGCAAATTATGACGGGCGGAGAACAAGTGAATTACATGAATGATGGAAGATGACGCCATTGGAGAATGGAGCGATGAGAAGCTTCAGAGAATCATTCGGATGGTTGTCTTTTCATTGCGAACGCACACATGCACTCTGCACCACAATCCTCCCATCTGAGTGAAGCCTCAGCCTATTGCCTTCCTCTCCTCTGCCGAGTGCTTCCTCTCCACTTACAATCAGTCCCTCTCCATTTCACTTCTATTACTCCCTCCCTTATATTCCTCACGTCAATCGTATGACCAATCAGTCTGCGTGCTTTTATGGGGTACGATAATCCACATATTCCTTTTTTTCCCAGTCTTCCGTATAATACAACGTGTCTCACTCTATATGTACGTCCATTTGATCGGCAGCATTCTCCGCCAGCATACAAAGAATTTTCAGCGCCTTTCTCGCTAGCTTCTACGATTTTTCCAAGTTTCTGACCCACATTGAATGTGTTACTGTTTTCGAGCCGCCATTCCATTGATCTTGAAGCGGAGTATCGGCATTTCAGCTATAGGTGCTGTATTAGCGACGCTTCTTCCATCCGATGCTATTGCGCTCCCGAGGTTGGTGAATGATCCCACCCATTCCTAGGTCTTACCCTTAGGTGGATATTGGCAACTGCTTTAACTGTAATGAATATTAGCACTGCGTTTTCTTTGCGATCGGTGGTAGATATTTACTAATCGACGTGAAGTTGATGCGTAGTTTTCCGCGGCGTTGTCCAGATGATGTCTCCATGCATCTGGGTTTCACCGTGTGGATTTTCTTTTTGACAAAAAGAAAATCCACGCGGTGAAACCCAGAAACATGGAGGCATACTAATCGATGTGTTTAAAATATGTCGATAGGAGGGTAGGTAAATTGTTTATCATGGCAAACACGAAACAATCACATGCCCTAAGGCACAAAAAGTTATTATCCACAAAATAAATCAAATATGAGAAAATGTGAATGCATGCCACAAGCAAACGGAGATCTTTGCACAGTACTATACGTGAATTAGGTTGGCTGCCGCTACAAACTCGTTTACTGCGCACAGATTGCCTGAGTAATTGAGTACAGTGATAATTTGCTGTGACGTGGAAAAATTACATTATAACGGCAATATATAGCACATATCCCACTGAAACGATAATTTAAAAGAGTTATTTTTCTCAGGGAGAGAGTACCAGCAGAAAGTTCTGTTCTCCCAACAATAACGTACTCCATTAAACGCTGGGCAATTAGAATTAGGAAGATATAAAGATTCTTTTCAAGAAATATGTCGCTATTATTAGTAACGATGACATCTTTCTTAAAAATTGTTTTTCATTATGAATACTTTCTTTCCCAAAAATTTAATCTTAGCTTAATCGCTATTAAGCACTTCCCAGCCTCCGGCATCCCGCATTTAAGGATATTAATTCGTAAACGTTTAAGCTATCCCAATTAGGGTGATTCAAACCTGTGTGTGGGTAAAGATTGTTTTTTCGTAATGAATTAAGTGCAAGGTGTGAGTGGAAATACGCTTTATTATTATTTATTCAAACAACCCCTATTGAGTAACAGTTATATTCAGAATAATAATTTGTAATTTAAGGCAGAGTTTTATGAAAGTATCAATTATTTCTATCATATTTTCTTTTATGGTGATTAACTATGGCCATATTTTATGTTACAGCCCTACCATTCCTATAACCGCATATATATCTTATTCTTATCCCAATTTTGCACTTGACTCTCATAATTTAAAAATTCCAAACATATCCAAAAATTTGGATGCTCTTATGAACGATATGCAAAAATTTCACTCCCCGCAAAATGATGCTGCACCGTTCACATGGGTATTTTTGAATCTAGAAATGAGTTTAAAATGAGCTGAGAGTGAATTACGAAAAATACTGGGCAGAGTCTCTCAATAAAAACGATTATGTCCAAATGTTAATTACATTTATTGGATTTATAATTCATGAACATGTATATAATAACTTCAATTAATAAAACACTTTTGCTTTAATAAACTCATTTAAAGCCCACATATAGATTTATTAAAATAACAAATAAATCCTGTTACCTCTCTGCTTTTTTTATATATTCCTGCTCAACGTATACCATGCTATGCACTGTCACTCAATTTTCAAAAATCAATCAAAAAGAAGTTGATTTAATTCGCCAAGAACAGCTGAATCCGCAGGATTATCTCAACTTGTCCAACATGAGACCGAAATCAGTGAAGAGTGAATAGATACTCATCTATTTTCCCGGGGCATGTCGTAGCTCATTTAAATTTAAAAATTGTTGTTTGGACGGGGCTGCAAGGGTAAGAAATCGGTGGAGTTGGAGTGGAGGTGGAGTCAGCACGCAAGATAAAGTCAGGTTGTGGAGTAGACGGCCCAAAATGTTGTCAAAAATATGGCTTACGCTAAAATCAAATCATTTTAAAATTGTAAAAATGGCAGAAAAGTATGGGGAATACGCATATGGAATATGGAAAGTGGGTTCGAATCGGTATGCACACCGGAACAATCAGTTTCGAGATGTCCGCAACAGCAAACCGTTGGTTTACTATATGAATCCGTTCCCGAGGACTGAAAATATAGCGAATTCCGACGTCAATTGATCATGTTTAAGAACTGGACCATAAATTAGCTTAAAGAACATTAGCGCTTTCGAATACAACTTGATTATGCAAAGAATTTTGATAAATAATAAGGTGAGAAATTAAATAAATGTTTACACATGATTCGAGAGGGAAAAAAAACCAGTGAAACTTTTGGCACGCTCAAAAACTTTGCCGGCCTTAGTGGCGGCGGGGTAACGTCCTCGCCTGCCAAACAAAAGGTCGCGGGTTCGAGTTCCGCATGGGTATATTTCTCCTGTCCAGGGCATGGTTGTTCGTGTGTGCTTAATTGTTAAATTTGTTGAATACCCCGATATAAAATGGCCAATATGAGCTGTATTCGGTGGTTTGAGAATGAAATAAAAAATGGAATAAAAAAACAGCTTACCATTGGTAGCGCATTCTGAATTCATCGTAAGTCGATTACATCGCAAAGAAGGGGTCTATTGCACCAATAATGGCTCAAAGTTTGCGAATAGATCACTGGCACTATGTAATGCAATGTAATTTAGTAATACTACTCGCCTCACTCCGTTGGCTCCCCTGCATCTACATAACACGCAGGAAAATATGGGAATTTACCTTAGTAAATAACTGTAACTTAATGTAAATCATATATTTACTTCAACCCAGGTTTAAAACGGTTCATTTTTTAAGAGTTAAAGGAAATTAATAAGACTATGTTTGAAAAAGGCTGCATGATGAGTTCGTTGGATAATTTTCTTTTGTTGTCGATTGCGATGGCGCATACAAATATAAGAGACCCTTATTTTTTTCTTGTCCGATTCGATGCCTCCTTCTCGCAAAATCACAGTGGCAAAAACTATATAAACTGAAACATTTTTGCCATTCTATTTCAAGCTTTTTGGAAAAATGTGTACATTGTGACAATTTTTACAATTTAATGCCTAGGAATCTAAAAAAAATTAAAGCAAGGCAACGTTTTAATGAGAAATAAAATATATTGACAAATGATATAATGGAAGTATTGATCATATTTCAATTCGGATATAATGACAGTCGCAATAATATTCTAAAAAAACATCAAATTTTGGTGACTCTGCAGGCTTGGATGCAGGTTTTTAATTCATATGCCTGCAGTAATTGAAGTTTACCAGGGTTATTTTATTATAATTGATACACATAATTCATCCTTTAAAGCGCCTAGCAATGGTTGAACATTAGAGGGCCAAAAAGGTGGAAATGTATTGTATTCTGAATAGCAATGACTATTTCCATCATTACTTTTCCCCTTATCAATTTATAATGAAATAAATATTATAGATTTTAGAATAGCTTTTTCCGCTATGCTGCCACGTTGGATCCAAATTTCTATCAAAGTTCAGATTCCATCCAGCGATCGACTAGGTACTGTTCAAGCTGAAAAAAACAAAGATGTGGTCGCGTTCTCTTCCATAAACCCAAAACTTGATTTCCATACTATTAACACTTATAATATGCCATTGGATCCCGAAAATATTTCAATTGAGGCGCGCAATATGATATCTAAGATTTTTATATAAATGCTAGAGGCATAGACACCTATTGCCATAGGGCACAATCAGGATAATTTTCCGTCCTCAAACGCCGATGACTTATTTTTTGCATACACCTCTTACAATTACTACGCCTCCAAAATATTTTCTTAAAATGCTGTTTTGGGCAGCAGAATCATACTCAAAATGATTAGGTTTGCCAAATCAAAATATCCAAGGCCAAGTAATCTAAAATATCACCGTCATTTTAGATAGAAACACAGCATCTTTTCAGAATTTCATGATCAGGTGCAGATAGCTGATATGATAGCAGCTGCAGATTACTTGATCACTACCATGCACATGAATCAGTTTAGATTTTGTCGTCATGCTTCAACTTTGTAATGAAACTATGGTCATCTGCTACATCCTTAAAATACGTGTAGTGGTGAATCCGTAGGTAGCAACTACCTAAGTGTGAGTTGACAGTTGAAGAACGTATGTATTTCTTCCATTGTGGCATAAATAGTGGTTCAATGGTGAAATCCACTTTAGAGAACTTAACGATAGGCTCCGTCTATCGTGTGGCAACAATATCTATCATGATACTGTTTAATTAATAGAGAAATTTGAGCATTTTTAAAGTGATTATTAAGGTTATCCGAATACCATGCCATTTTAAATTTTATCGCACCAAAAGTGTTCATTTAGAGTTTTTAGCTACATAGCTAAGCCAAGTTAGATCTAGTTAAGTTACCGCTAAGCAAAGGTTAAGGCTGTTGAAATTTTATATGTATAATTGGATTTCAAATGGCTGTAACAGGGCTATGAGGAAAACAGATTTTTGTAGTTCTAATCCGAGTAAAATGTAGACATATCATACTTAAAATCCAGAAAATTCGATGGTGAATAGACAAAATAATGGAAAAGATTATTTCAAGAGCAAATAATAGTCTTTAATACTACCAAAGCGGTAATGTAAGTAAATGATCAACGCCAAAAAATATGGCATGCTATTGTAAAAGTGTTAGTTATAGAAAGAAAGTGCCTATTTAATGGTTAACTTAGTTCTTTTGGCAATCTATGACACTTATAACTAATAATAACATCACTATCGTCTTTAATGTTGGTAAAAGTCCGTAATTTAAAAATCCTCTTTAAGTGATCGCTTTAACGACATTGTACACGCGTTTCTTCAGAGAAGAGGTACCATAAAACAAGTAAATTATTGGCGGACAATGCAAATAATAATCCTTTTGAGATTTCTATCTCAATGGCCACGGATGAAGCGTTCAGACGAGAGCCGTCACACAATGGAGGAACCTCCAAAAGGGCCCTAATCTTCAGACAGAAGCCAAACTTCTCTTTTCGTTTCCGGGAACAAGGAACAAAACGCTCAGTGGGGGAAGGTGGTTGTCTGAGGGTACTGACGAACAAAGGGAAGAGCGGAGAGCATGGGGCGTCGCCATAGCAGCGAAGGGGGCGAAAAGGTGAACATTTTCGGAACCGATTGGTCGTTCTCAAGGAAATAAAGATTGCCCGATATCCGAGCATGATTCTGACATCACGAAGTAGCTTCCAACCTATGAAATATATGTATATATATGATCGATTTTTGCTTCAACATTACTGTACTTCAATCGAATATATTTGAAAAAAAAACTAATATATATTTAAAGTAAGTGAGATGGTGAGTAAGAATTTATGACTAATTCATTATCTTTTTTAATTTAATTGGTATAATATTAATGGTGTTTTATGTCTTTTCTATTGTTTGCCTGCTTGAAAAGTTTGTCTAGAAGTAAATAAAACTCAGAAATTGGAAGCCAGACACGAAAAGCTCCTAGTTCGGTTATGCTATAAAATGCTTTCTCTTTTTGCCATATTGTCGTAACCACAAACCCTCAAAGGTGAAAAACACAACGTTTGGAACCGTTTTCGAGCGCTGCATTTAACTATTTCTCCTGATGCGTAGCACTTACCATTTCCAATGCACTTTTCTCTTTTTCCCTTAAAAAGAATGATTAATATATGCCTGCTGTTAGCGACAAAGTAGTGCCAAAACGGGTCCCTTTATGATAACTTGGAGCAATCGCATAATATGTAATTTCCCCTAGGGGCTTAATTTCATACCGTGCAATTTTCCTTGAAACAGTTTTTATTATCTTAATTACGCGCAAAATTTCTATATCCTCTGCCTTCCCTTATTTTTTATAATGATTTTCAGAAGCTTTCCCTTTACCTCAGATTCTCCATTAAAATATATTTTTCTTGGTGATGTTATAATACAAAAGATAATTACTCCGATCTCGTCTGTTTAAAAAATGATATCGTCAAAGAATAATGAAAATTTCATCAAATAATTCTAAGCCTAAGCATCGTAGGAGAGCCACAAATACTGAAAGAAGATATTAACTATCTAAGGTATTAAAATTCGTTCTTTTATTTCCACTAAAGGCCATTTTCTACGTTCAGAAATTTCATTTTATCTTTCAAGCAATGGTTCGTTTGTACCCTTGATGATAATAAATAGCAGTGAAGAATGTTGTATTTAATGATATTTGTCCAAATATCACATCACCAATGTTAATTTTTGAGACAGTTGATAATAACCCTTATCCTGAGAAAATGCTGCTATTTCACCATTATATTTCTTTCCCACCATAATTTTACCAACCTTTTCTTTTTCTCTAATGCTTTCCCCTATTCTGAACTAAATTTCGTTTTTCTTTTGTTTTCAGTTTTTATAAACCTCTTTTAGTATTTGTGAGTTAGTTAGGCTTATTTTTTTCCTGAGTAGTAATCATTAGACGTTCATTAAAATCAGCCTTGAATATATTTAAAATTTATTTTAATTGCTATTTCCAGAATAATATGCAGAGAAATGTTTAAGATATACATTCCTGTGGGCATTCAAAGCAAAAAAAATTGCGAGTAGCGAGGCCCCGGCTTAGTTAGCCTTTCCTTTGCGATGCACTGCTCCCAATCGTTTCCATCGTCATCTTCCTCGCTTTTTGCCACGCCAATCCGATCGGCCGCACGAACAAAGGAAGGGCGGATTGCGTTGATCGCATTCCGGAGTCGCCGTTGGTCGGCTGCCCCTCCTCCCATCCCAACACGCACAAAAAACGCATTCTCTATTCTGGATTGATGTCCGCCCGCTCTTGTCTTTTTATTTTATTTATCCCGACCGGCGCTTCTTTTTTTCGCCTTGGCGTTGATTTAATCACCTGCCTGAGTCCACGAGGCTCCTGCGTTCCCGACATGTCTAAATATAGCCACCGACCCAGAACAGAGCCACCGGGTGCTTCGCGGGTAAACAGTGAAACAGCTAACAAGTGGTACACCGAGTTGCGGGATCAATGCACCGACCTAAATATTTCGATTCATTTACATTTATAAGTTGAATTTTAGGAATGCAGATAATGCAGGAGGCATCCATTGGAAACGGAACAAACTGAAATATGCAGAAGAAATGCATGTAAAATTTATCTTCGATGGGCTGGTACGAGTGACTTCTTACATTGAATGGAGAGGAATATGAATTTTAAAAATAAATTAACATATATAAATGTAAAATGATGTTATTGTAACATCGTGATCATTGCAAAATTGTTATGCCTAAGAGCTATTTTTAATGCACAGCCTTAAGCCTAAAAGTTTTGAAATACCATTGAAATTAGGCAAAGCAATTCTTCTTAATCAAATTTTTAAAGTGGCATATGTGCTAAATATTTGACATGATGGAAGAAAATGAAAGTGATATTTGAATTCATCACCGAATAACACTTAGGAATCAATTATTTTTTAGCAAAAATACAACCATAGTTATCTAATTTAATTAATTACGGAGGAAAAAGTTTTTGTGGAGACAAGAAAAACGCTAACTTTTGAAGATCATGGGAGACTAAACTATTTTTAGGAGAAAAAAATCATTGATTTAGAATATGCGCGAAATTTTATGCAGTTTCATTTTGAACTGAAAACTTATTCATTATAAGTTGAAACATTCCGAGTAAAAAAAAGGTAATTAAGTTGCAGTATTTGGCCCTATTAGCCAATTTTTGTTATTTTGCGTCATGAATTTTTGTTAATACATCATATCTTCGGATTCATTGGCCCAGAAAACATCGAATAGGAAAAAAATCAAAAATAGATAATAAATTCCCCCGAACATAATTTTTGACAACTTTACTAGGTTATAATTTCCAAGAAAAAATATGAAGACGCAATTAAGGAATGTAGAAAGAAATGATTAAAATTATGGGAAATGATTTCATTACATGGGAAATAAATATTTGCGAGAATTTGATTTTCTTTGAGATTGTTCGAGTCAATAAGAAAGGAAAGGGCGGATGCAATGAGGGCACACGAAGTGATAAGGAAATATGTACTTTTTGATGGAAATAAAAAAATTGGATATTTTGTTAAATCTGAGTTGCAATATGCGCTCTTGTATCACCACTTTTTCTCAACTATTTATATCGGCTCGGCATGCTCTTTCATTGTGGAGCACGAAATTCAAGAGTGAACTTTATAACCCATTTCCCATATATATAATTAATTATGCAATTCATTATTCAATATTAAATAAAAAATGTCCATCAATGCACAATACTACTGCTTTAGTTATCATTATATCCTAAGAATGTGGAAACTGCAAATTTTCTGCAAACTGGTCACAAATCTGCTAAATGCAAGGCATCTCACATGATAGCTTCAATAATTTTGCCCGTCATCTCGGAGTGTGCGATTAATAGCCATGAATTTTTCCTTTTGGTTGCCTTCGGTTAATATTTTGTGAAAATTTGGAATAACCGACAATAGATGAGATTAAGTAGATGCATCATTATCTCACCCTCTGTTCTGCAAACATTGGGATTGCTCAGAGGGTCTTCTCAGAGTAAGCGACAGAGTGAGGTGACAAGCAAAGGAAAACTCAAAATCTCCGTAAAAGGAGTAATTTTCAATTGGCACTCCTTCCAATGATTAACTCTACGTTACGTTAACCTTTTCTAGCAATTTAAATCTAAACTGGAATATTTTCCATCTCGTCAGAATGCCAACACACAGCATGGACGAAGACGGGTCAACCGATGTCACACGAAACACACGTTGGGCCTGTTCCCCAACTCAGCGCCTCCCACTATATTGTTCCTTCGACCAGTCCTTTTCCCTTTCCTTCGTCGAAATTCTTCCTGAAAAAGCCACTAGTATTGAGGCGAGAATCCGTGAATTGGCACATATTGAAATCGAAATCGCATATCGAAGTGGTGGTTACGAAAGTAGGACATTAGATAGAACGTACGAACGAACGAAAACATAACTCTAAAAGTAGTATCAACGCAATAAAGAGTTCGAATGCGGGTGGGACATATTGGCTGTGTTTCATTGCGAAGGAGAGAGAGTCGGGGACTGCAAAAATAACAACAATGGTAATAAATGGAGTGTGGCGGGTAGTGTATGGCCGATAAGGATATGGAAGCTATCTGCTATGCATAGAAAAGGAAGGTATTTTGAAGAAGGGAACTGCTTCGCATTCCATTCTTGGAAGTGATTCAGTAGTAAGATGGATGCAAAATTCTACCGCGCTGGTGTTTGAACAAGGTGTTACCAGTAATACTTTGGGAGATCCAGATTTTTATTGCGACAATTTGCCATCTCTCTTCCATTTTCTTCTACGAAATTTTTTCGCATACTACATTTTCAAGGATAGTTAACGAAAATATTTGATACTTTGAAAAACAGTATCATTTTTCTCCTTTGAAATATTTATTTCTTCAGTATTTTCCACATTTAGAGTACAAAATTTTCTAAATCTTCTTCCCGGTGGATCAAATTTCATGGACAACCTGTTAATACACTTCAAGTAAAGGACAAGTTAGATTTTTAATTTGAGTTGTTGCATTATTCAGCTAGCGAAGCGGTTAAAAGCAAATTAATTTCAGGTTGATATCTAATTTCCACGTCTAACAATCCATTCTCTTTTTCTCTTTATTTTTCCCAGGTTCTCAATTTTTATCAAAAAGTATCTTATCAATACACTTATTGAAAGGAAAAGTAAGATTTTTAAGTGAATAAAGTATTTTCAAAGGAATAATTCACTCAAAGCATGTATCAAATGTAGGTCGATCCCTAATTTTGTTGTTGAAATTTCACCCAACTTTTTGATCGGCGTCAATATTATTAATCATGTAAATATTAGATGAAAGCCATGCATTATTTTGGGTGTTTTTTCCACGTTTATGAAGAATCCACATGGACAGAGTACTAAAGTTGGTTCTAACGATTCAATAACAAGGTGGATCACGTTCACCCACAGGGCATTGTCAAAAGTAATTTGAACTACTCATTCACTATTATTACTCTTCTTAAATTATGTAAATACCTCTACTTTTCCTAACGTTTATAAATATTTTTCTATTCTTTACTGTTGTCCATATGGATCTTTATAAAGCATTGGTAACTGCGATTTTTGGATGATTTGGCTGATTCCACAGGGTGCTGTTTGTTTGCGTGTAGTTTTTCACCCTTTCCTTGCTCTTATGTAGGCGGGCAGTCCCTTTATTTATTTGAATTTTCATAATACCACCAGGCATTACCCCACAGATGGATAGATGCATGCGTAAAGTAAATTGTGAATATCGAGGGAGTATTTCGTAGTCCTTCGTGGGAAATCCTGAAAGCACGCTCTGCCTAGTTGGCTTGTTGGCATTATAATGACCCACGTGAGCATGAAGGTCATGCTCTCGTCCTATATTCTTCTTTTGCAGACCCTATACTTGAATTTACATTCATAAGATCGTATTAGAATACATTTAAACCAATATTTGATACCTTTTCATTCTAATCTAATGTTATTCTTCGATTGAGGTGCTTCTCTTGGTTTTCGGATTGCCTAATTGAGAATGTGTACATGTAAATTTCATGGAGCTGGAATTGGTTAAACAGGTATTTGAACAATTTAAGAGAGAGGATGATAATGCCGGCGATAAGCAGTAAATGGAATTTGGCGGTAGCGGCAGGTAAGTACCGGAAGACGAGGGGGTTGAGGGATAGGAGTGAGGGGTTGTTTTGCGGATTAGGAGGGGAAGGGTATTTAGGGCAGGGGAGGAAAAACGGGAAGGGAGATTATGCGGAAATGATGGCTGCTTGGATGCGACAAGGAATCCATTAGGGGGTATATAGGCCCCACAAAACCCCTCCCTCCCTCCACTCTGCTTGACGCAAGAAAACCGCTGAGACCCAGTAAAAAGGAAAGTCTCCAGGAAAAAAGACGCGTGCGAGACGACACCTATTTACACACACACACACACAGACCAAATTTTATATTTGCGCGCATTAAATCCGCGTTCTGCCGCAGAATAATAATGTGTTTCCACGAGGAGGAGGAAAGGGATATATATTTTGATGAGGAGGCGCATATCATATTTATAAATAAATATTTGAGGCGGATAACGGAATCTGGCTGAAGGGGTGAAATGAAGGAAGATTTTCGTTTTGGAGGCGAGATGGATTTCCGGGAGCGAAATAAAAGATTTATTTATTGTTCCCGTCGGCCGGCTTGACATGTTTATTGCGAAATTTGCTGTAGCTTTGCTGTTTATGGAATAGCTGAAAGAAAAAATATATTAATGGAAAAAATAAAAACGTATATATCTACATATAATTTAGCAAATGCAATATATCACGTGGGGAGAAAAAACCCGACATTTTCCGCGAGAATCCCTTTAATGGAGACCACACGCAGCCACGGGCGGAGTCGTTTCTTTTTTTCTGACTTTTCACTCAGTCAGTCGCAAATTATGCGAGTGCGCATAAACATGAAAACAGGGGCGACGACAGCATGTGACGTTTTGGAAGAAACTTTTTTCCTATCTCGTTTGGAACCGGAATTGAATCCCTGTCAGGAATGCACGGCAGCTTAAGGAAAGGTAGGCATAGTGAGATTTCACTGCCTGCATTCGAGCCCGTGGCCACTAATGCAACACTTCCTCAATCTCGATTTGAACTACTTATTAATTATTATGTTTCCCGAAAGTCTTCCGGATATTGCTTACTATGCTTATTGCTAAATTTATATGCCAAGAAGGTGAGGATAATCCGCACCTACTCTATGAAAATATTTATAGAACATGCAAATTCACACAAAGGACTTAAATTCACTACAAAATTCATCCGATTTTGTATCACTGATTATCTGCCGTTTCATCACCAAAGCACTCTGCATCGCAGACGGATTACCTTTGTAAAAAACAGAAAATATGTTCATAAATAGGTTTCCGGAAGAATTCGGGTGTAAATTGTGGAGCCAAGAATATCTTCTATGCTAATGAACAGTTTTTTCAACCAACGCAACGGTTCCGTCCAATGCAGTTGTAACATCAAATGTGTAATTACGAACATTTTGACACTTTTAACAGCTGAAATATGAAAATTGATTATGCTAGTAAATATTTGATAGCTTAAATTCATTTTTTCAATATTTAGAATGAAAAATTTTTCCAAAGGATAATTTTCATTGACAAACAATAGGAAATAGAAAGTTAAATTTTTACGTGATGGTGAGCTTTTGCGTCCAATATCCTCACACTGAGGCACTGCCTCTCACCTATAATCAACGACAAAATGTTCTTTGTCGTCAATATTCCACCAGATTCCTACCTCCCTGACACAGAGTGTCTCAAAAATTTCATACCAAGGCCTGGATGTATAATCACATGCTCAATGTATGAATTATTTTCACATCAGTCTAAATGAGAAAAATAATTTGAAAAATCCCATTATTTCTCCAATTGCCTTCCGGTGTATTGTAATGAAAATGGCACCGCTATATGCGACTGAATTCGTACAGATATTCTGGTGGATGTAAATTGCTCAACAACCGAGTATTATTAGAGGTTGAGTTAATTGTAAAGCATGAAGGAAGCTTGACTATAAAAAGAAAGAAAGTCAAATAAAATGGTTGCGACGGGGAAAAATAATGAGAAAAGGTAAAACTTCCTCAAAAACTTCGGAAAAATTGGAAAAATAATGAATTGAAATGGAGGTTACGCAAATCAAGCGAAGAAGTAAAGAATGACAGATAAAAAAGATCGTAAATTTATAATGTTAATGTATGTAAAACTTATTTTACGGTTGTTGAACGAAACGGCGAGATTCAAATAATTTCATGAATTAAATTGGGGAATACTCTTATGATCATGATTCGCCCAATAAAGCGCACTAATAATTGGAAATAAAATGATAACAAATGAATTACGGACCATTCGGGAAATAAAAACAATTAAAATGCACTAGAACTAAATTGATGCTAACAACTAACGCTCTTTTTTCATTGCATCTCCACTCCTCAATGTTCCTAATAATTCCTTAAGTAGATGGAGGAACAAATTCACTTCCAAAAAATGTTTTGTGTTGCTCCAACGATAGTAAAAAAGTTACGAAATCTCAAACAGTGAAATTGATGAATAACATGGCCTAAAAAGTGAGTAAAAGTAACACGTATTTTTGCAGCTGAAATAACTGGCAGCTTACCGGTCAATGGATTTAGTCTTCCATCCATTAAGCAAGACAGAGTGTGTATGATGTGGCAAAATACTCTCCAAACCTCCTGGTTATCTCAGGATACCTCAAACATATGATGCCATTGACACAACATTCTTGCGATACGCTACTTGATAAATAAGTAATGCGTGGTGCATAAGAGTTAGGATACTTATAAGACAACTGAATATTCCTGAGGTCATCCAACTATGCAACAAATCAGAATGCCCAGCGGCATTCAGCCCATAAGTAAATAATTTTTTTTAATGCTTATTAAACCTTATATATCACTTTTCTTTTGGCCTAATACTTGAGTACAAAACCTCATCAGTTTTTTTCAATGCGGTAGTGATAAAGACGTAGCGTAAGGACTAATTCCAATTAAAATTAGCGTAATCCTCTAGAAATTGTACGAGATAAACAGCATATAAAATCCATACTTAGCCGGCGTGTTTGCAACTTTGAAGAAAACAAGAGTCAAAATCGTGTTCCATGCATTTTTTCTATTTCTCCATCGGTCAGAATTCAACGACAATCTTATTCATAACTCACGCTCCACAGACTTTGAACAATGCTGAAAGCCCAATTAAACAAAACCTAATATGCTTCACAAGAATTCTCATTCCAGTTTGAAATTAAATATGGGAAATTAGTACGCATCAATCATTCATCTTTGACTTTTTTCTTTCCTCGTTTTGAGCATTGTGCAACTGAAGCAGCTCAACACAGCCATCTACCACAATCCCTGCCAAGGAGAGCGAATCTGCCGAATAAGGCGATGGACTTGAAGATTTCATTCCTCGGCTGTTTACGAGGATAAATGGCATCCATCTTTCCGGGCAGCACCAATATCTCCGAATCCCAATCTTGTCTTTCAGTTTGCCTTCGCTCTCATCTACCCAGAGAATTATCCTGAGGAACGCATTCGAGGCCTTGATTATTATTCCCTTACCTACCTTCCTCGCTTACAGACTAAAACCCACAATCTATCCGATTCTTGAAATATGCAAAGGCAGTTTCCAGCGCAATGGCGATCACAAACGTTGGATCGTGGTAAAATAATATACGCTACGAGTAGGGATTAGATAGCTGAGAGTATGACGGTGATAATATGAGTGTCTTCGTAGAATTAAGACCTTGCGGATCATAGAGAATTAGTAAGAAGGAAATAGCATGGAACGATCATGAATAATGAGCAGAGGAGCCAATTCGCCAAAATGATCTTTCTATCAAAGTGAAGAAAATATCCCAAAAAACAAACGATAAAAATTTCTCATTTCTCGACAGCAAAACTATTGACTGGAGCCAGTAAGCTGGAGAGATGTTTAAACCCTCATCTTGTCAAGTACAGCATTCACAGTGAAATGACAAATGCATGCTCATGCATAGATGAGCACCATTTAATGAATTTTACCAAGGATTTTAACATCTACTTTTTCACGATTTCACATCCAATGAATTGGTTGATTATGCGACTCACATGGTATCTTATGGTGAAACTTTACCGTGAGTGCCACCCAAACATTCTAATCCGTAAGTGCTAGTGCATACTTAGCGACTAGCCGTAAAGTAGTGAGGATTATGCAGAGGTAATTTTCAAAATTCCAGAGATTCATTCCAAAAGAGTGAAAAAATTCCCATTGGATAGAGATGTTCTACAATTATCTTCTTTAATCAAAAAAACAATGGAACATTGAAAGCGAATTCTTAATTTCTCATACAAATTCGCATGAATGGTCCTTACGTCATTCATGCCTTTACCCATCCTACATCGTAATCGTAAAAATACCCATTACCACATGTATAATGTAAAATTAAAAATGTACCTACTGCTGATTGCACATACCCTGCTCAAAAGCAAGGAAGCAGGTGAATCAGTGAAAGCGATCATCTGTATTTGCGAGGCAGCCCATCAAGAGGGAATCCGAACACACGCTCGTTTGCCGCGATTTTGGCCATTGTACAAGCGTTTTGAAGCATTTGAGCAGCGTTCCCACGCTCTTTCCCGAAAAGATAAAAACTTCCAAGCGAAAGAATTGCATTGTTACTGACAAATTCTTTTCTTACAATAAGTATGTCCACTAATGCAACAGCACCTTGAATGCATGAAACAAAAAAAGATGCAGAAAATCCTCAAGAAAAACGCTAAATGTATTTAAAATACTGTAAACTAAAAATTACGCTTTAAACTCATGTTAAAAAAAAAGTTTGATTTTATAAGTCTGGTATTAATAAGAACAAGCAAAGGATAAGATTTGCCTGTATAACCGATTTCATTGCACACATCAAGGCATAAATGCACATGTTATCTACTTAAAATTAAATGAGTCTAAAGTCATTTCTGCTTTAGAGTTTGTGTCAATAGCAAATGTAATACATTTTTAATACCTACTGCTAATTTATATTCCTGATTTTAGTATAAAAATATTGATATGGACTGGTCAGTTTGAAATGCGACCCACTACATGTATACTTAGAGGTTAATTGATCAATTAATGCCTGATATCAGAGTATGTTCTTATATATTACTCAATATAAAAGGGTAGAAGTTGAATAGCCAATTGGTTTAGAATGAAGTTTCCGAAGATATTTAAATGTATTGGTCAATCGAAATAAGAAAAAATCTTTAAGACTTGACTTTAAATAGAAGAAAGCACTGTTTGTACATCTCCTGGATGAACATCAAAAGTAATGAATAATGTCCATTAGGAATGGAGAGCGAAGTGTCCACAAAAGTGAGAATAAGCGCCGGAATAGAATGGATTTCATTAAAGATGAATTTAGTGTGTCAAGTTGTCGCTGGGAGAAGGTCATGCAGCAGCTTAACTTCAGGCCCCTATGAGAGAATGTTGATGTTTTCACAGTAATGCTGCTTTCATGTACGATACAATCACTTTGACACAATATATTTTCTCTGGATGACATCCAATATCTGCATCATATTCCGGCACCAGCAGTGTACTTACAATCCACATATATATAAATATCTTCATTAAGATTGTGCGCTTTAATTACATCCCACGTCTATTGAAGGCATTTACAATTACTTGACTTCGCTAAGACCTCCTCTAATTCGGTTCTTGCACTGTTTCTTATGCTTCGGGAAATAATCGGATGCAAGGCAAACAATATTTCTGATTTAATACTCCTTATAACCAGTGCCGAATACAAGTAACAAATCTAGGAGACAAGGTTCATTGAAACATTTTAACCCATTCGGGTAAAGACCCGGCGATTCGCCGGCCTGTCTCGATTAGCCTTAAGGTAAAGAGCCGGCGAATCGCCGGTTGCGTGAAAGGCATATTTTTCTTGCTGCGGCGTGGGACCTAAATGACCTAAAGCTATTCTTTTTTTAGTAGATGTTTATGTATATATTACCACATTTTTAATCTGGGTGTTAAATATTTTATTAACATTTATTCTAAAAGTTAAGCTCTGCTTGTGATTGGTGAGGCGACGTGCTTTTTTCGTGATCTACCACCGCATCATTTTTGCATGTTCTTTCCGAATTTGGTATTACTTTGTTGCTTACTATCGTATGTTGTGTGTTCTTTACATATATGCCTTTGTTTTATTTCATACATTATGTTTTTCTTTGTAACACATTTTTGAGTGAGCGATCTCCTATCGCTTTGGTGAGCCGAAGTCCCCGCTAAACTTCCCATGAGTCACTCGGGAGTAGAGCCTATGTAATCAAGTCTCTGTGAATGAAAGCTAATGCTGGTGATAAGGATATAGTAATACATCCTATGCGGTTAGCTACAAAGTTGTAAGAAATCTGATCTCCCGTCGCTTCGGTGAGTCAGTGCGAAGCTGCCGATGATGCACTCGGAAGTAGAAACTATGTTACCAATTCAGGGTGTATGAAAGCGAAGTGCCTGGGATGAAGATAGTGTATTACTTTGTAAACAATTTCTGCCAACAAATAGAACGCGCGTTCTACTGAACCACACTACACTACTCAGTTCTTCAGAAATATTCTGTGGTTTGGAAGCACGTAAACCCTTGAAAATGAATAAGGCACGTGGATCATTGGCTGATCGAGATGTGGAAGATCTTCTTCTTGAAAGTGATTATGAAAGTGACGAGAGTGACGATAATATTTCTGGTTCTATGGAAGAAGAGTCAAGCAGTGATAGTGAAAGTGAAGATGAGGAGACGCGGTCCGCTGAGTTGAATCTGAAGAATAACAATGAAGAATGGAAGTGGTCCAAAAATAGAAAGGGTGTGAGTAATTTCGAATTTACGGCTTCACCTGGGGTGAAGTCAACTGTTCTGAGAAAACTGGGATGTGAACCGAGTGAGGTAGATTTTTTTTTCAATACTTTAGAAGTTGATTTTTGGAATTCAGTGTGTTTGGAAACGAACAGATATGCGGATTACTATTTGAAGTCTCCATCAACTCGCAAAAGTACTTTGACAAAGGAATGGTTCAACACTAGTGCCGAAGAATTACAATCATATTTTGCATTGTGTGTACTGATGGCCCAAGTAAGAAAAAACAAAATAAAAAAATTCTAAAGAATTCTATAATGAATTTCAGTAAAATAATGTCGTCTCATTAGAAGGAGCGCATCCACACGAGCCAAAGTGGCTGATGAAAAATACAAAAGCGACTCATGATGAATTTTTGCACTTCGCAGTAATTACCTCTGCATTACGTAGAATAGCTGCCATAGAGTACACCGCTTAAACCGCTCTTACAAACCACGGACGTCCCCCCGATGGTGCACCTTTATCGCTGCGGCACATCCCATGTTTATGGAGAGCGCGGTGCAGATTAAGAGGCAGCTTCCTCTGAACACGTGTTCCCCCCGCGTGTTATTATCTCGCCTCCCTTCCTTTCACTCCGAGCCACACACCCTGCCGCTATCTAATGCCTCAGACCCCCCAAATCCCCCCCCCCCTCGAAATCCGCTCTTTGATCCGCGCCTTTCCCCAACCCACGCCAAGGCATCCCTCCTTCTCTCTTTATTACACTTCCTCCAAACGCCTTCCTTTTCCTTCCTTCCTTCCTCTCCACGCAACGGCTACAACAACACCCTCAAGTAGTCCGGGAGCGCACCACCTATTTCATCTTTTATTAAATCCAATGAACCATTCTCCTCACTTCACGTCCGCTCCCCCAGCCTCTTTGCTTTTTCTCTCCTCTCCTACACTGCTGCTATCTACTCCATCCATCTCCAACATTATTTTGTCTAATTATTTCTTTTGACGCTGGCAAGGCCAAAAGCGAGCCATTCATAAAGCAACTCTATCGAGTGAACATTTCCGAGATCCAAGGGCTAAGTAAAATTGGAAAAATAGGCATCCGAAGCAGATAAAAAAATAGGCATCCGAAGCAGATAAAAAAATAGGTATCCGAAGCAGATTAAAAATAGGTACCCGACGCAGATTAAAAATGGGCATCCGAAACAGATTTTCCCATTATCTTGACAATCCCTAAATCGTGCTCTAGATCGGCAAATTATTCGGAAGCCTTTTTGTTTTCACGACGTTTCTCTCACTAACATGGAATCACAACCC
The DNA here is from genome assembly GCF_921293095.1 of Ischnura elegans. Taxonomy (NCBI): domain Eukaryota; kingdom Metazoa; phylum Arthropoda; class Insecta; order Odonata; family Coenagrionidae; genus Ischnura; species Ischnura elegans. The sequence goes on from NC_060256.1 coordinate 2,323,424, forward strand.
CAGTGTCATCGTCAGAAGGGTATATCCACTCTGATAAACTTTTCCTCTGCCCGAGGAAAGGACACGCGAAAAATGAATGGGAAGTAGTCTCCAGAGAAGTTCTCAGGGTTAGCTGTACCAAGCTAGGGTTTATTTTAGTCTTTTGCCGTGGTATTTCGAGATTCAACCGTGCTATTCTCACCAACTGTGTTATCTGAATGCTTTTCAATCCGTGAAAGGATTGTCTTCGCCCATGGCGTGCACTGATCTCTCAATCCTTCTACTACATTTGATCTTTACCGCGCACCAAAGTGGCCAAGGCCCATCTCACCCTTATTACCCCTCGATAACCACTGGGCTTAATGCATTGGAAAGCTAAAAAATATGCCCATTCGGCCATCTTGGAAGTGATCTCAAGAATTGTGTGTGTTCCTTTTAATGTGGCTAGAATAGAAATCGCTCCACTCCGAGAGCTGTTACTAATAATTACGCGTATATTTTATGCTTTCCATGTATGAGCAGTAGCGGATCCAGGATAGGGACAAGGGGGGGCCAGGCTAAGCATGGGGTAAACTCCCAGAAGTATTGCGGTTCCGAACAAAAATTGCCATTCTATCTAGAGTATATTGGATGTCCAAAGGGGGGGAGTCTAGCTCCCTCACCCCCCAATATATCCGCCACTGTGTATGAGGACAGGTGATTTCATTTTGACACTCTCAAAAATGAAATCCGTAGTAATTAAATACATTTTTTCATTTCTCGAAACAATATGCACTCACTCCTGGTATATTATTCTTATTTTAATTTTAAATAAATGTACTACCTATATTTAACAAATGGAATGCATGGAAATTTGAATTTATCTCAACTCATAATATGGAATGAACTGTTCATCCGATTCTAAAATACTAGTGCTCTTTAAAATAGCTAATCTGCGCTAAAAAATCCTCACGTTTGAACTTTACGCATTTCATCTTTTAAAATAAACGGCATCGTGGCATTTGGGGATGTCTTAGAAACCGTTGTAGCTAATTCTTACTCATTTACTGGGTGAGTTACGGTAGCTTTCTTCATCACATTATTGAGAAACCCAGACATTTGACCAAGCATTGTTTCCTTGGGTGATTTAATAGTTTATATTGGTGACTTTCTCATAAAAATCTATCTAATATAATTAAAACCTAAGACTTTTCGAGGCGAGAAAATCTCAGGCTTCGTATTCCGGTGCCTTTGTTTTAAAATGTTGATTTGTCAGGCATAGTTCCAGGTATAGATTCAATGGTATTCAGTAATACCAAAATGTAAAGGTATTCCACGTATATCTAAACTCACTCATTAATTCCAATGTTGGTTGATATGGATAGGTGAGGGTAGAGATCACCCCAGATTTAGCCATTGTCATGTGAATGTGGGGTAGGAAGACCCATGCCTTCCTCTGGACCACATAGCACGTCGGGGACGTACCTTTCCCCCTGTTTTCTTACCATTTGAAGTCAAAGAGTATGCGTTCAAGAATAACATATTTATTTAGAACTCTAAACACTGAAAATCAAGATCCCAATGTATTTAAGCCATTTTCCTCGTGCAGAACAGGAAAAGATTTGCAGGAAAATTAACCGGTAGTTGGAGCTGCCAAACCCGAATTAGCGAATCCTTGTGATTTATTTTCTGGCTTACAAATGTGATGAGAACGGCCTTGGCCAGCAACGGCTGTTGTCATTGTTGCTGTCAACAATTAAATCGAGGCTGTGTTTTGAGGGCGTAAAAATTCATTTACATACGGTACTACTGCATTGTTCAGATTCGTCCACAGCACTGATGCACCTTGGCACAAAATTGCTCTCAGCTTCGTCTTTACAACTCGCAGTACTCATAAAAGAGCTTACACATGAATTGAACACACCTTTAAAGTGGAAAATGTTAGAGCATATGCTCAGATGAACGTCCTTACAAAAGTGCATTAAAGAATATGCCTCTATTCTTAATATAATACTAGGCCATAAGTCGAGCAAAAAAAAATGTCTTTATCTTCGCCCCATTTCAGACAGAGCTCCTAAAGCAAAACGCCTCTGATGGAGGTTCTTTGCTTGTAAGGTGTGTTAGATAAGTCCAGAAACTTATCCAAGTGGTACGACCTAGAAATAGGAAGAATTACCACTGGAATATCAAATTGCCACCCACTTTCCGTCTTTGAGCGGGATTTCGGTTGATGAGCTTGATATGTGCTTGTATCAAATGCTCCAACTTACGAAAGAATGAAATGTCATTTCCAAAAGATATCATCCTCTACGATTCATACGAAATGTTCGAGCTAAGTACAGGTACGTTTTGAACCGTATACTCTTAGACGATTATGCACAAAAACCCTCAAAAATGAAAGATAAAAAGCTGAATATTTTGAAATGAGATAATTTCATGAATAAATATGGCTGGAATATTTTCAAGTATCTAGGATGTATTCAGAAATATTTGAATCATAATGGTTTCATTCTCATGACATTCATCCGAATTTATTCCGGCCAACATTTTGTAAGGATAAACTGGGTCACATCATGCATCATCAACTATTAACAATATCAGCATTTCCATTCAACATCTAGAGAAAACATTTACCGCTAAGATATGCAGCCATTTTGCAAAGTTATGCAGTCATTATTTACATCGATTTTTTAAAATCAAGAAATTTTGCTACCCATGTAGAAATCTCATTCGCATTACATTGCGCAATAGCGAAAACTTCGGGAAATCATTTAAGGCCCCATTTAATACGCCAATGAGCGAAAACCAGAAATGGATATACTCTTTGAATATTGGCCCTATTATTTTTAAATGCATAAAAAATTAGAGCATATATTGAAATGGGTTTTTCAAACGGATGCAGCGAAAAACATAGCCGCAAAAGTACTGTAATGTGATAATTGTTGCTAATATTTCTATACAAGGACAAGGCTTGCAAAGATAGCCTAACATAGAATATTTGGCTGAAACGATTTCACAAATTTCTAGGTAGCTTCGGACCACAGATGACACGGAAGGCTGGAAAACGTGATACAACTGCTATGAGTTAGGAAAATGGTTAAATTCTCGTTCGGAAAAACTTGACTTTACTTGGTGTAACCATTAATCAAGTTGAGCTCCAAAGGAGAGTGGTCAACGGTCCACAGCAATTTGAAGATGCGTTTCCTGACGTGAGATGGTCAATAGTTGGAAAAAGGCCGAATATCTCCAGAAAGTAGCCAGCTGTTAGTAACGCAGTGATGGGAATCGATATCTATATGAACCACTTAAAGTCCTCTGAAACCTATTTCACGAGTGGCAAATGTCAGAGCTTAGAATTATGGTTATTTCACTAATTTGTCTAAGATAGGTTACGACAAGTGAAGCTGTTGCGAGCGTGACTTTAAGCTGTCATTCACATCAACAAACAACACACCACTCTCTGAGATTTGAAGGGAACTTAAAGAAGATAAATTAGTTCCTGCCGCTGCTGAGTCCCCACTTCCAGGACTGATGGTCGGAGAAGAAGGAGCTGATAATATGTACAACGGGAAATACTTGCGATTCAAGCAAAACATGCAAATTAGTTGGATTTAGTTCACGCAAATAAAGCATTTGGCTCAGTGCTCGGCAAATTATTAGTGCTAATAATAGGAAGTTATGAAGTTCCTATTAATGGGACAGTTACATAAATTAAAATTGGTCCAAAAATAAGAATTCTGGTCACTTATAATATTAACCATCAATATGCCCAACGAAAACCGGAAACAGATGAACAAAGGTGTCTCCACTGGCCGCGAACTTAGGCAAAACTCGCCAAAATAAAAAAAACAAAGAACCAGATAATCATCCTGTGGTAGTTAAAGGAGATGTTACTTCGTCGCCAGGGACAAGTCGCTCAGTCCAAAACACACACACCAACTGGAAGCCTTTGCAAGGCTGTTGGGACCTCGCTAAGGTGAACTTGGGATGTAACCTTGGATGCTTCGCAGGGATGATGGGACACCACTAAGGGCTATTACTCTTTGGATATCCCCACCCCCTCCCATCATATCCACCAATGACCTTTCGCCGTATGTCTCTATCTTTTATTTTGGCCACTAGCTCCTTGTCTTCAGATTTCTAAAAGCTTCTCCAATATCATCCACTGCTCTTTTAGCCCTTACTACTTATTCAATATGAGATTATGCTTCATCCTCACTTTACTACATCTACTGCCAAAAGTCACCTGCTGAACAGGAATCGCCAATTCTGATCAATAGAGGTTTTAAAATGATTCGCTGTAACTTAGCGAGGATTCAATAGCGATTTCCACTGTTTCGCGAGTTCCTCGCAGAGGGTGAAAAGAAAACGTATTTAAGCGTATGACAACGTGTGAGAGCATGCATTTTCATTGACAACCCTTGACGTCCGTAAGGCACTTTGTGCTCCGTCGATTTATACCGATCATCTGAAGACAATTATTGATACACTGAAAGTTAGTTCTATTTTGATAGATGCATACTTACTTGCATAGACATAGCGGAAATAAACTGATCGGACTCGATTCTTATGGCATTGAAGTCTACTTCAACCTTTTTAGAGCAAGCCATCTGAAGCTAGACATCTTGCACAAATAATATCGACCCTGCCGAAGGAGAGGAGACCAATGCAAGCATGAGTCATCTCCGAAATGAATGCATGAAATAGCCTTATTGTGACCTTGAAGGATTCAGTAAGTATCTATTAGCAACCAAAGTGAGTGATCTGGGCCGTATATGGTCGGATGTCGGTATTTGATTGGGTGAGGCGGGTTGCGAAGGACATAGCAAATCTCATAAACGCTTGCAGATCCGTCGAAGCAAACGAAATTTCAGCCCTCAGGAATTTTACACTTCACCAAGATGCTCTTTTCAGCACCAAAATATCAAATTTTGAATACTTAGGGGAACTTGGGGCACGGTTTACGTCATTTTAAAGCAAAAAAATTAGCATATCAACATAAAAATTATACGGGTAATTTTAAGACTAGAAAAAAATAGCTTTTCAAAATTCTGAAGAATGAAGAGCCGGCTAAATGTGTCTAGAGAACCTAAGTTTTTTATTTGTATGTCCGTAAAGTAAACGAATCAAAAAGTTAAGATTGGAGCTGTCAGTAATAGCAATTGTTACGGATGGACGGAAAAAGGGTTTCATAAAATCTATGTTCGGATAGGACACTAAAAATCAGAGGTTGGATCTTCGGGTATTTACGTCTCCAAATACAAGTTTTATTTCCTTCCAAACAATGCAGGAGCACTTTCTCAAAAGTATCAAGAATTACTTTATTTGAAATCACTTTAAGACCAGGCACTGTGTAACATGTCTCCACAAGTGTGATTAGATTTCGAAACCCGCAATTTCTCCCAGCAGAGAATGACAGACCATTAATGCGTATCATTTCAGCAATCGGCTTGGTGATACATTTCTACTGACTATATGATGAACAAAATTCTTTTGGAACCAACAAATTGGCTCAAAATCGTTTGCTCACAAGAGAACGTCTTTTCGCTGACCACTTTCACTTGGAAACTAATACATACCTTTTTTTAAAACGCACCGTCACTACTAACAAATACACTATTTTTAATGAAATTGTTCCGATAGATTCCGACATCAAAGGCCTGAGTGCTACTTTTCCCCAATCTCACTTTTCTTTCGCACCTCAACAAAATAAAATCTAAGCCGTAGTGGGAGTTCTGTATCGATTCACCGCTGTTACCGACCCTATTGCCATGAGAGCTATTTTCACCGATTGCGTTCTCCCAATCCTCGAGTACTGCTCCGTAATCTACTCCGCTGCCTGTCCCTCCAACTCGAAAATTCGCGAACGCCCTTCTGATTTCTTTATTTCAGTAGTCCGAAATAGGGAACGTTTTAGCCTAGTGCAGGCACTAATGTACATTTAGCCTATGAATAGCTGCACGTCCCTTGAAAGTTTTCCGGCCTGACTGGACTAACATATTCGAAACGGCGCACAGTGGGCTAGAATCGAAAAAAGCTGGCCAAAACCTCAAAATCGATTTTTTTGAGCTAGGAAGTTGAAACTTCGCATAGACATTTTCAAATAAATTGTGCATAACTACCCAGATTATTTTGGTTCTGTGTTTTCACTTTAACAATATATGTGAGGTCAAAGTTGAGCAAATTTAGCGAAAAACGACCACCCTCGATTTTTTCTGAAAATTGCCGATTTTATCCTCGTGCAGTGGTTTTATAAATAGTTTTATTGACAAAACTGTTATACCATCTTAATTGACACTTCCTATTCTTTCATTTGAAAGGTTTTTAAAGATTTTGTTTCATCAATAACCATAGATACATAACCAAATGGTGGAGCCTGTTTTCAACCCATTTTTTTACATAAACGTAGAAAAAAAGTAGACATCGTCACCGGCTTACACTAAGTAACTTATATCATGTCGTTCTTTGAAGCTTCTACATTGTGCATCTAAAGTCAAACCTTGCACCAATTTGCAACCCCGAATTTTAAATCGTTTTTTCGAACGCACGGACGACTCCGGTTCTGGCCGGCGGCGGCGGAGAGTACGGCGACGCGGCAAGCGGGTGGATGCAATATGGTCTCATTCACTTTTATGTGTGGATAACAGATATATTAGTGACAGAAAATAATCACCAGAAAGTAAAATTTATAAATATTGCTACGAATGACTCTCATTATGCAATCGCTGGGCACTGCAAGAGGTGCACTGAAAGGTTTCTTTCTTTGAGTGCATTCCATGGAGAATGGACTTAAATCGCGTTCTTAAAGTGGGGAAACGGACTCTTTTACTAACTAATAAACTTTTTAAAAATAACAGTTAATATATTCCTTAAACGTGATGGAAAATGGCTCAATACAGTACTTGATTTTGCCGAATTTTGCCAAATCAAGTACTGTCTTGGTGCTTGAAGAGTTCATTATTCTTATTTAGTTCATATTCTTGGTTTAAAGCAATTAATAAATATTCCTTATGCAGCACAATTTATATGTTGCTCAAGTTTAGCCAGTGCAGATGGACGTCAATTCATGTTTTCAGGGTTGTATCGAAAGAACGAATAGGAGGAAAACGAATGCAAAAGGAAGATACAGTGACCATCCTCGGAGGCAAGAAGAACTCTTGCCAAGTGGATAAAATGCAACCCCGAATATTATGTTATGTCAGATTAAGAGGCCCTCTCAATAAGTAATTGTGTCCATGCAGCTCACCAAATTTCGGTGCAAGAATCTTCGAAAATCTGAAATGCCAGGGATATAATATTAACCCCAGCGATGAGAGAGTGACGCGAGCATATGATTTCATTTACCCGAGTGAAATTATTGTAGCAGAGATTATATAAGAAGTTTCCAAAAATGGTTCTCTTTTCTTACTGCGACTCGAATCTTAACGTGCATTTCCACAGATCCTAGTTTCGCGTCGCATATAAAGTGCACTTTATTTTGCAAACACGGCTTTGATAGCAGTGAGGACATGCGAAATATAATTGCACGTGGGAACGAGGGCCTATGTCTCATGAACTATTGCTCGTGAGCACCTTTGTGCCTTCTTGTTTAGGTAAAAAATGATGTTCGTTAGGCGAAGCATGAAACAGGCACGAGTATTCAAAAGTCATAACAATTATTCTAGATTCTAGAACAGATATATTAGTGACAGAAAATAATCACCAGAAAGTAAAATTTATAAATATTGCTACGAATGACTCTCATTATGCAATCGCTGGGCACTGCAAGAGGTGCACTGAAAGGTTTCTTTCTTTGAGTGCATTCCATGGGGAATGGACTTATATCGCGTGCGATATAAGTCCATTCCCGTTCAAATGAAAGAATAGGAAGTGTCAATTAAGATGGTATAACAGTTTTGTCAATAAAACTATTTATAAAACCACTGCACGAGGATAAAATCGGCAATTTTCAGAAAAAATCGAGGGTGGTCGTTTTTCGCTAAATTTGCTCAACTTTGACCTCACATATATTGTTAAAGTGAAAACACAGAACCAAAATAATCTGGGTAGTTATGCACAATTTATTTGAAAATGTCTATGCGAAGTTTCAACTTCCTAGCTCAAAAAAATCGATTTTGAGGTTTTGGCCAGCTTTTTTCGATTCTAGCCCACTGTGCGCCGTTTCGAATATGTTAGTCCAGTCAGGCCGGAAAACTTTCAAGGGACGTGCAGCTATTCATAGGCTAAATGTACATTAGTGCCTGCACTAGGCTAAAACGTTCCCTATTGTTTCGAATCGCCTCCAATGCCATAGAGTCGGCGCCACAGTCGAGAGTCCATTTCCCTTTCACCGCAGGGGAGAGCGCTTCTGTGGAGGCGCCACCCCACCAAACACAAATACAACCGCCCATATCGCCCGACCGCACTTTTAAGATTAAACTGGGGGCGGGACCTCACGGAACACGAAAACGCACCCCCTTCACCGAGGGCGCTATCGCTGTTTCCCCCACCTGGTCGAGTGCTCCCTCGCGCCCCCCCCCCCCCCCCCCCCTAGAATAAGACTCTCACTCTTGTCGAATCCCTCGAGAGAGAGAAAGGAAGAAGGCCCTGGCGTACTTCAGGCCCTGAACATTCCCCACAGTGCGGCGGCAATAAGGGGAATTTGTAGGCCTTTCAGTGCCACTCTTGAAATGGGCGGCCGTTGTCCTATACAGTCTAGAGGTGGGTTAAACAGTTCATTTTGATGAACCATTCGCTTTGATCCTGTTCAGGAAAATGAAAAATTCTAAATATCTATTCCTGGCGAGCAGTCAGACTCATTCAGGAAGAAATAATTGTTTATCGGGCGTTTAGAGGGCATGAATGCTTAGTGTGGTATTATAAGATTTTTGCAGCGTGTTATTGTAATTTCGAGCAAATGTTTGCACCGGGCCTTTACTTGGCTATTCGGATGCAAGAACATATCTGCTGTCCTCATGTAAAATAAGCCAGATTCTATTATTACCGACTCACGCGAATAATTACTAGATATAAAATAATTTAAAATTTCTGATTGACTTTTCCGTTTGTGGGAGCAGATTTTTTCATCAATTTAAATTGTTGGAGATTTTTCACATATTTACGGCTAAGTTGCAAAATTAAGAGTTGAAAAGGAAATGATAATGAAGGGAATGGTATGTCGGACCAAATAAACTAAAAGCTATGCGTTAAATGAGAAAAATTGAAGGGAAATATTTCAAAAGCCATAACGAGCCCACCTTCTTCAAGCTTAATTCTTTAACGAACGAATCCACATTGTAGTGGCTGTATCCCCTTGTCGTCCGAGGCTTTTGAACGAAAGATGGATCAATGAAGACGACAATTTTGCAGACATTTTTTCCTCGGCCTGTAATTCATGTGAATGAATTCGAAACTCCTCATCCCATGACATGATAGCGGAGAAGGCTTCCAAAACGTAGGACGTGGAGCTATTCCCATGGTTGACAACCCTGGAAGAATTCTATTCTGCATAAACCTATAGTGTGCAACCCTTTTTGGCATGCCGATGAAAGATTTCGTCTTTCCTAAACGTGAAGCAGAGTGCACTAGCCATATTCTCGCAAAGTAAATAATAAACAGAAATTTTTAATTATAAGTGGCTTCCAGGTAACAGGAGTGATTAAATTAGGTTATTTACAACCTAATTCAGACTAAAAGACTAAAGAAGAAATATACAACTAAATTAAGGCACCAGAAACTTTAGCTATTTTTTCATCATTACGGTTGAAATCGAAAATGACATTAGCACTTTTATCTACTATACACAATTTCTTATATGTATTTTTACTGTAAGTTTGTTTTTTTTTGCCATTTATTTGGATAAATATACATTAAGGTACATAAATTTTTATTTTAAGACAGAGCGATGGCTTTTCAAAAGTCAGCCATATTTTTATAAACCCCATACCCTGTGCATCAGTAGGCATGAATTCTATTTCCTCAGTAATCTAAAATCTAAATAAGTTGTTTTGATATGAAACTTTAATAGCTTAAAAATATTCTGTGCAAAATTCTAAGCCAATTATTCCTATTTTAATCCTCTTTCACCATTTGCAGATAAGTATGCATGCCTACATACCAATCGAATACCCACAAACTTTCTGTGCTCAAAAAGTATCGCATCTAAAGTATGGTCGCGCACCCAACTTGCTTTTTATATACTATGGCATACTATACTTTTTGTTTATTATTACATTTCCCCAATGGAATAATGTCCACACAACATATATTTATTTCTAATTAAGTATTGATAAAATTGATTCAGCGAAAAAAACTTGACGAGAATATTATGGGATTATTTTAAACGAAATTAGATAATTCATTTTTTTCACTTTTTAATCCTAATCTTATTTAATTCTATACTCCAAACTTCAAGTCGCATATTTAGGTAATTTACGGAATGCAGAGCAAGATTAAGAGGATATATTAAAAGTCTTATAAAGTCCAAGGTTGATTTAATTTCCAATTTAAAGTCAAGGCGGCTAGCTTGATATCTATGGAAGTTTTTTTTCGCGTTTCTTTGCATTCTAATTTCATGACGCGTGCATAAAAAAGCGGTAGGACCATTGAGCATTCTGAGAAACTTTGCTTTCCCATCAGCTAGTGGAGTATTGTCCTGAATAAAATTCCTAATCTCCATTATAATTAGCGGAGTATCGCATTATTACTTCATTAAATATCAGTTATTTAATTAAGTTGGATTTAATTAAAGTTAGGTTTTCAAGTATGAATAAGATACAGAGTTTTAGTGAAAAGTGTTTTTATGCTCTTCATAATGCAAATGTGATGCATACATAAAAATGGATAAGATCAGAGTAACCTAATAAATCTATTGCAAGAAGTCAGAAACTGACTATATGTGTGACTATACGACAAACATATAAAGACAGAAACTGACTATATGTGTTTGGCGATTAACAATTGAAATGAATGCAGATCAATAGCTTAATTTTGAGCGATTTTATTATTTGGAAATGTAAATTATGCACTGTGGTGCAACGGATAATTCATTGGTCTTAAGATAATGAGAGTTCATGTCCGAATCCTGACACATACGTCACTTCTTTCTGATATTTTTTAATGTTTTTAAAAAGTTGCCTATGCGTGTGTTTCATCGTTTCAGGTTTAGCTTTTTTGCGCTTTTTTATGCAGAAGTTATTATAAGCCTCATAGGATTTTATAAAATAATTACACAGGGTTAAAGGATTAAAGGGTTAAAGGATTGACCTACAAAACCGCTTTTTTATTTAGACTAAAAAGAGGAAAATATTAATAAAATAAAATCATCAATTTAAAAACTAGCGCTTTTAGACGAACTAAAAAAAAGGAAATAATATTACAAATAAAAATACCATATATTATCATAAAGCACGTTTTATTAAAATAATAAAATGAAGGTCTAAGGCACCTTAAATTTATAAAACCATTTCAGCATTGATTTTGTGGTAGTTTGATACATATCCACGATAAAATAACACAAATGGTAATTTCCAAACTTTTAATACAAAACTTTACGACCGACCATGGTTTCAACACATTGTGTCATTTTCGCGATCTTTGAAAATGACACAATGTGTTGACGTTTAAAGATAAAGTATCAATAGATATTCAGCTATTCAGTGTCTTCAGCCTTAAAATGTGGCAGAAGTACTTTCCAGTGCAAACGCTGGTATCGCTGAACCCAGGCCATCCATACTCCACAATTGTACCTGCCACCGTGAGAGTCGGTACCTACTGCTAAAAGAGCCCAACGCCTGCTTGATCGCCACTGCTGCCCAACTATAATAGACAGTTTTCCAATAAAGCCAACCGCGAGCGTACGAATTTCTCATTTTGCAGCAGTCCCATCTGAACAGACAGTGTCTTCGCCCTAAAATTCGGATAATTTTAGTTACGAATTTGAAATCTATGAAAAGAAAAGATTTTTGGTTTCAAATTTTATAAAACCCAAACATCATCAGATATTTTAATCTGGAATGGCTTTAAGGAGCCGTCTTCTTCTCATATTTGGGCTCTAGATAGAATGCCGTTTTCCTTACTTCCTCAAACTTCTGTTGGTCGAAAGGCCTCTCATTTAACTATTCTAACACGAGGATTTGACAGTGCTATAGAGGTTTTATCCATTATAATTAGTAAATTAGGTGCAGGTTTTTGCTCGAGTGAAACAAATAACGAGTATAAATTCATTTTTGTAATTGCTGACTAGGAATACGACAAATAAAATGACAAATCAATATTAGTTTTTTTTTAATTTTTATTCTCAATGTAAGACTTGTTAATGGTAATCGTTAGGCTTCTGCCTTTATAAATCCCCTTCAAATTACTATTAATTGTTGATTCTTTCACTCATGATACGAACGATCCAGATGCACGAAGAAACTGGTCAACCAAAGTCACGTGAGTACACTGTCAAAGCGCGCCGGAAACTATTAACTTTATTGCAGTGACGCATGAAGATGTGTGTGATGTGGGACTTGGAGGCCGTGGGTCGACACTCAGGTCACCTGATTGGCCTGGTCATCTCTGAATCCAATTCCTCAGTTTTGCTCCCTCCCTCACCCCCTCTATTGCTTTCCCTTCTAACTCGCCCACGTGAAGTCTTCACATAACGGCGACCAAACGCGCGCCCACGCACCAGGATGTGTATGTGCACCTTGTTCCTCCGTCTCGGATTGACTTCCGCTTTGAATTTGCCTTGGCGGTGCACTTTGACCTTCACAAGAGGGCTTCCTCGCCCACTCGACTCCTACGCAGCTCTCTTTTGCGAAATGAAGTCGCTTATCAGCTGTCGCTGCGCCGCGGTGGGGCGAAAAAGTGTCATTTCCGCCCCTTCCCGCTTCCGAGCAATTTCCCGGATATCATACCCTATGCGACCCCTTTTTATGTTTCCGCGCGCAGGAGAGGAGGCGACGCCCGCCAGATTGCCGCCCTTTGACCGCGCACCTCGGCTCAATAGCATTCTGTTTGACAAGCGGGAACAGAAACCGACGCGGGCAACGAAACTGCATTTCAGGTTTTGAATTAAGAAATGGTACTCAATGGGAAGAATTCCTTTGTGAGCTTTAATTATTAACCTGTAGCACTTCTAACGCACAATTCATAATAAATGTTTTATGTGACGGTTATGAAATCTTAGTTTGATCGGGATGAGTCAAGTTTCTCCAAATATCATAAAATAGTATAATTTCTATTTTGGTGCATATATTGGTGATTGGGAGTGTTTTTGTCCAACGCAACGGGATTCTGTCATCGTCATTGTTTTTTTTATGTTTTTGACTTCAAATAGCTTTTACAAATAATATATCTCTTTAGTATATCAATCATAAGAGAGTAGAATTAGAGTGGCTATGATTAAAAAACTCTATCCAAACTCCTTAGCAGTCGTTCTCCGTCTTCTGCGCACTATTCGAAATGTTCGAAATGCCGGAGCTCGCCACGGATCACATGCGGCGTGTGCAGCTCAAGGTGATTGGAAAACTGAAAAAGAGGAATCTTTCAGAGTGACCATAATAAGGTCATATTCTTATCTCAACTGCATTTACAGTTCCGACGGCAGTGATTAACTTACAGAGACATTTTGCCCAACGGGGAGACGTAGGAATTATTTTTTTCTCGCGGACAATCAAAAGCTACTAAATATGTTGAAAGGTGACACTGAATACTAAACAAACCCGCTTAGCCGGATCCGGATTAATTAGGGCCCTGGGTAAACATAACGGTCGACGGAAAATCATAACTTCCTAATTCGCACGGAACAAATCGTCGGCCATTTTACCAACGACGCGCCTGGCTCAACACGGCCGTTTAATGACGTAGGGATTGTTTTGACGGCCTGCCGTGCGTATCTTCTGCTTCCCCTGCGTTGTAGGCATCCAACATTTTCCTGCCTCCTTATCCGCGGTGCTACTCCACATAATGACAAATTGATTGACTGACGGATTGATTCATCAAAATTCCCAGCAAAAACTGTGATAGGGGTGGGCATATGGCTACGGGACGAAGTACAAATAAAACTCATCGCGAGGAAAAATGTGAAAACTCGAAAAAGACCATTAGTTTTCGAGATATATTCACTTAAATTAACATGGGAACCTAATGGGACTAAACATTTTCGCTATTATCGGGTATTTGAAAAATTTTCAGGAAGGTGAAATTTTCTTGGCGTAAATTAAATTTTTTGGTTGTGGTTTTGGTATTTGCGGTATATTGAAACTAAGTATTTTTTATGACTTTCTGAAAATTTCCAATGCTTTTCTTAAGGGACTAACTTCGGAAATATTTTGGCCAACTTAAAAAACGCCACACACTAGAGTTTTTGCTTGATTTTTTAGGCTATCTTAGAATTTTCATACGCCGACTCAATTCCGAGAAATAAACGATTTTCGATTGTCGAGATAGGTGAATTATCAATTTCGGATTTCGGCCTATAGGCTTTGGCATATCAATATTAAGAATCTTCAAGAAAAATCGTTGAGGATACTTGTTATCCTCACGATCCACCCTGCTTTTCCTGTAACCCTCATGGTTAACCCTTTCAATGCGGCAACCTGAGATGATAATTTTGCCGGTAGCGAAAAGTTTTTTGTGTACAATACGGTTATTTCTGCATTTTTAGGCTTAATATGATAATTTTATTCTTATTGTACACTTTTTTGCTGAAAAATAAATATTTTTTATTTCGACATTTATGGATGTCACCCGCGTCGTAGGATGACTTCTGTTGTATGCAACCCGCATTGCCAAACCCGCTTTTCTATCTCTTGATGGAATTTTTTGTGTAAACTCTAGTCGTTCGACACATTCATCTGCATTATTTATTCGGAATCAAAAGATATTAAGTCCATTTATTTTAAGAGCTTTAAAACCAAGTAATTTTGTTGGTTTTTCTCCACGAATCAATTATTTGAGTGCTTTTATAAGGATTGCTCTACGTACTACATACGTTTATGAATATTTTATCGTATTTAATACGCAATAATACAAAAGGAATTAAAAACGTAGTATTAGTCATCGTAATGGAAAAATTTGCTCCCTTACTTTGATCTTTTGGCGCTTTGGGTATAAATAATGGTTTGGTTCAAAAATTTTGAAATCTAAGAAATTCTGTGGTAAAAAGTATTTTATTTTCACAAAAATATCATTAGCAAAAATTTGGCATTTGAAATTTTGAAATCAATTGAAAAAAATCATAATTATATGCACAGTGAAAATGAAAAACAATAAAAATCTCGAAATATATATTTCTAATTAGTAAATATTAAAAACGTTTATACCCTTTTAATAATAAAATTCCGATGAATATCCTGCACGTGAAAATCATTGTCACCATTTTTTTGTGGAGCATACGATCTTGAATTTTTTAGCTACCGTTTAAACTAGATGAGAAAAATTTCAGGGCAAAAAATTTTTCAGAAAGGTTACTTTTGCAATGATGGCCATGCCACTACATCGTTTTATGTGCGAATTATATCGATACCAATCTCCTTGGATACGTTTTATTCGCTGATAACATTTTTGTGGAACAAGGTATGACATTGAAAGTCACAGAAAAAACTAGGATTATAGTATGTAATTAGATAAAAGTTAAATCAAATGAAACGAATAATTAGAGTTGAAGTCATGATCAATATAAGTTTACATTCGACATATCCCTTTTGCGGATCTATAACTATATAAACGGGGATAAATGTTTAAAAAAGATAAGAAAGCAATGTACTATGCATACATATAAATTAATTTCTTGAGTGATTTTTCCTCCTGAAGATATATGGAAATTAAATAATACAGATAGGTTTCATTTTGTCCAATGATATTGACCGCACCCGTCCGAAATTTTCAGTATAACACCTGATTGGTAATGTAAGATACCAGTTATCTCTAAGTCTCCATGCCAACCATAGTTTCTATTTTGTATCGACATATGTTTTCAATGTAAAGTAAATGGGGAAAAACTTAAATAGCTTTACATATGATTACGTTTGATCGAGATGAACGAAATTGTGAGGACATTACCCTTATCACGAAGGCCACATTTGGTAATGATGAGAATGCCACTTGATTAATTTTTCTTTGAACAGCAGCCATTCGATTATATTTGCTTTCGACAATTCACTAATGCGTTTTTTATTTAATAAGATTTGAGACTGGAATTACTATTGAAAGTTAACATAAGGTATAAAATGAGATACAATTTAAAACAAAGGAATTCAATAATTGCAGTTAAAGTTATGATCGATTAAAGTATGCATTCAATAGATGCATATACAGAGCTATAATTGTTGGGGGAATGAGGTATCGTGTTATATGTTGCAACAGCAATACTCATTTATTAATATAATACATTATAAAGAGGAATATTTCATGATGGTGATACATCAATATATTTATATTTATAAAACTAATTGAAAGTCGAAAATCGTGGTAGTCACACCATATTAATTACAAATTAATGGAAAGAATCCAAAAATGGATTAGGTATACTCCGTACCACTGCAACGTAGGAGCGATTCTATTTTGATTTTTTAGTTTTCAGTGAGAAATATTGTTATCTAAATTTTTTAAACACATTTCATGCTTTTAATTTTTTTTAAACGGCACTTTTAAATATTAAAAAATATATATCAAAATAATCGTTTGTTCTGTCAAGGTACTTACAGGAAATGAACTTCTAGTGCTTTAAAAATATAAGTAATACCATTATACTCATTTGCATGGTGATTAATGCGTTTTCATGTAGATCTGATTTTTATAAAATATCTAGCTCAAACCTTCATCCTTGGTGTATATTTGTTCAACTTCAGTACAATGTGCGCATGCTTCTTAAACCGCACGGAGAACAGAAGACGGGAGGTTTTTCCCGCCCCCCCCCCCCCCCCCATGGGAACAGGAGTGTTAGCCGGGTTGCGGTGAATCGACCATTGGGAGGATTTGCATTTATACGAGTAGTGGAGGGCGATGTCTATCTGATTGAAGTTGAGGGGAAGTGGTGGAGATGGCGCGCGCCGCGGGGGCGAAGGCTTTGAACAGGTTGCGGTGCTCCTCGGGCGAGCTGTATGCTCACGGTCGTCCGCTGTATCGCCAGCCCATGCATGCTCACCGGCCACTGCAAGAAGTAGCTGCATTGAGAGCCACTCATTTAACCGAGAGGAACTCATTGAACGTGCAGGAGCCCTGCATGCATCAGAGCAGGATGTGCTATTTCGTAGATGTCAGCGGCAACCTTGAGCTGTATTCTTATTCGTTGCGGCCGTGCTGCTTCGCACGCCACCCATTCATTTTTTAAGTGCCCACAAGCATCGTAGCCATTCTTGAAAGTTGTAAAATATTACGCTTTTTTATATTAATTACTACCAGTGACCACGTGGGTGCTTTGACCTTGGGGGATTGGCAACCAATTGTTACCTTGTTGCCTGTCATGCTGAGCCACTGCAGCGGGGAGACAGGTATTAATTGTGGCTTGCCACTGTTTGTCTCTTCAATTTATGGGCAGGCTGTTTTTGGTCCATTTATGCACGCTATCTGATGGCAACTTCAAGGAGTGTCGAGCCACAGCGCTGAGACCAAGTCTAAAATATGCGTGCAGAGATTCTGCGTCGAACGAAAACTATTCGATGTACATATTTTCGAGAGCATGCCTCGTGTGATGCCAGCACAAATTCACTCGTCTCACGAATTGCACTTAAATGTGGTAAAATGTATATTGCTTGCATTCAATGCCATTGAATGCCAATGGTTCGACTCCAGCCACGGATTATCATCCTGCCGCTGTGATGTCCGTCGCCCAAAGCATCGCTCTATCTTCCATCGGCGGACTGCATTTTATTCTTGCATTCATTGCGATTGGACCACTTCGACTCCAATGCACGAATTCACTTCGGCTGCCACTCGCGACACTCTAAATCGCGGATGCGAGGCAGGTAACCACGAAGCTTGCGTTCGACGCAGACAGACTAAGACGCTACAAATTTTAATATATACAGACAAGGGATGGTCGAATCGCAGAAGTTGGATCCTAATATCCGCGGATGATGCACTTCACCGGATAATGGAATCGGAGTCAAATTCTCCGAAGAAATGGAATCCGGATCTGAAATAGTAAGTAATGCTTCAGTGAATGCAGCTTCCCAAAAGAGGGAGAGGAAAGACTTCCGATCCTCTCTTCGCATGTGCCGATGCACTGTGATGCTTGTTCTACTCATGAACCACAATTGTTTTTTAATCCAGCAGAGGATAATTTCAGCCGTAGAAATTTTAAGTTTAAATATGACAGGCACACAATCTTCCCAAGAGATTATAAAAACAACTGGGGGAAGTTAAGCGCCGTTGGATAGTAACTGCGTCGCAGATTGCACTCTCTCCGCCAATCCTGCGCCTATGACTCTGCCGGTATTTGTCCTCTCCAAAACCACACAGAACATAAATCATTAGCTTCGAAGTAAAATATCAAGTTACACTTTGAAAACAATGTAAACTTGTTACACCCCTTTCTCTTCTCACTAACTGACCTTTCTCTGGCTGCTTGCTTCTATGTTTCTGGTCGCATGTGTGAGTCACTCATTGTGCCTCAAAGTGTTGAAATACAGCTTTCGGCACTTGGATTTCACGCACGAGATTCATAAAAGGAATGAGACCTAACAAGAAAGGTTATTCATGTTGAACGATAAGTAAACGATTTAGAAAACCCGCAAATCACTCAGATTTATTAAAAAATTCCAAGTACTATTTAGGGAAATTTGTTAAAGTTACTCGCTTTTAAGGTAACTACTATGGGTGCTTTCCATTCATTGACACACGTCGACACAAGTCGACTTGCGTCGCGGTTTTCGTGATCCATTCGGTGTGTGTCGCCGACTGTTGTGACACAAGTCAACAAACGGTAACGCACAGGAATAGGAGAGTTATAAACAAATGCCGCGAGCCGACACAAGTCGACTCATGAGTCGCATGAATGGAAAGCACCCTATGTAGTCTTTAAAATTGATGCGTCTTAAAAATAAGAAATTGCAAAATATTGCAAAGGTTTTTATCTTTCTTATAGAAAATATTTAGGTAAAAAATATCCAATGAATGAATATGAATGAGTCCAATGAACTATGCTGGCTGAGAAGGCAGGCTACGCACCATCGGTACATCATGGCATTTCTACTGGCGGCGCACAGCGGATGAATGCAGAAACAGCGACGGAAGCAAAGGCAGCCGCAGCGACGTCTTAATTTCGAGTTTCGCCCGAAGGAAAGGCAAGCAAAAAGCAAGCTGCAATGGAATGGGTGGTCAGGCGGTGGTCGCCAAAGCGAACCGAGGAGAAAGAAACTTTTTTCCGTTTTAATCTGAACGCGACTCCTTCATGGATTCCTCGCTGGAATCACCTCTAAACCCACACAACGTCCATTGCGCGTGGGTGTCTAGATTCTGAGGGATTCTGAACTCTGTGGTTACGATCAACAAACGGTCATGAAATCAAGATGTACATTGAAGTGCTTCGTGCTCTACTATCGACCCATTTTTCCTTGGGTCCGTTTACCAATACTTACTTTCAACTACAGATCGTGACAGTTTATAAAAGAACAATTCCCGCACGATTCCGTTCATAGATCAGCCTCCAACTGCACGAGCTATTCTCAGCTAGGAATCGAAGGCCCTCTCGTAGCCAACTTGGTGTCGTCAAGAAATACTTGCGTCGCTGATTTTCGCCCTTCGCAGAGTCCTCAAATGGTAAGTCGTGTTTCACCCTATCTGGCGCAAATCACATCCTCAATTAAACACAACGGGATAATGGAGAATGGTAAATAAATATTTTTTCACCGTAATAAATCATTCTGCTACACCTACCGAATATCGTTAGTGAATTACGCTTCGAACCTGAGTAGATTTCCGCATTGCCAGGGGTAAATGAATAATAATTAGCTTATCCCAGAGAATGAATGAATTCGTAGTGATGCGAATTGAAAGAAACAATAAGAATTATGCTTTACTACTTATTAGATTGGCATTACCTGCCTTGACTCTTCATCATAATTTTGAGTCAATAGAATAGAAACAGTTTACAGTATTTCATCTACATCTACAGTATTACAGTCTTTTTTGTCTGGCCAGGAAATAATACTCAGTAGGATTCTCATATGATGTTCTCCGTATCGCTCTAAAAGATATGTATTCTTAATTTCTCAAGCAATCTAAGGCTAGCGCGTCGCCACCGAGTCTCAAGCGACTCTCATACTTCGTAAAACATATGTTTAACGCTTTCTGTACGCCCGCAGCAGAATTTTTGACACAGCCTTCCTATTTGATTTATTCAGTTCACGGATTAAGTATTTCGGATCCGGATCTCATGTGTTAGCTGCAATTTCAAGGTGTGGCCGGACGAGTGGGAAATAGCACCTCTCTTTTGCTACTTCACCCAAAAACTCATGACAAATCCTAACTCCTTCTAGTGTCAGTAAAAATATTTCTTCTCTGAGTTCCCCTCGATAGGTTAGAAGTTTTTCGTAACTTCACTTCATCTGTCGCCTTTATGATAATACCGTCCACAGGTTATAGATGGGGACAGTTGGAAGACCAACGAATGAAATGAATATTTGATTTTCTAACTAGCAATCGGGATGTAGGTGTGCACAGAGTTGAATAATACCTAGCGAATTAAAAAGCCCTCACATACAGTATATCGATGGCTAAGTTATAACTACACGTATCTCAAAATTTGGGTGATTTGACACAGATATCTCGAACAAAGTGTAATGACATTAAAAAATAAAATTCAACCAAAAATCAACACTTTTTATGGCAAATGCATGCTTCTTTCTTGGTTTTATGAAGTTTTGGTATTTAATTTTAGCGCAAATTCAAAAAAAATTAATGGTTTTTTTTCTTTTCTGAAAAGTTGCTATTTTTGAGATACGTGTTGTTGGAACTTAGCCATCGATGTACACTTTGTGCCGTTAATTAAACTAAATGCTCCTTAGCCCACTTTTTTCTTTAACCACGATACTTTCGATTACAACGGTAGGAGAGGAAAAAAGTTTTTAGTGCCCCAAGGCATTGAAGACAGGCGATTAATTCAAATGTGGTAATACTGGACTATTTAACTTCGTTCATGCCTGATATCACTGGTTTCACTTAATAGTACGCTTACCTTCCGCCAGATGGCTCAATTTAGCGACGCATTATTTACGGACAATTCATGGCACCATTTTGAAACTTTCATTCCAGATGAAGTAAACTCAGTTTATCACTTTCCCTACAACTTGAAACTGCAAACATTACCTCATATTTTCTTCTGCGACGTTGACTGTTTATACCTATTTGAGTTTGAGAAATATGTTAACACTGCTTACTGCGGAAATTTCAAGCTGAGAGCTCATTTTTAATGAACCGTTCTTCATTTAATGAAGTTATATAACGCACTCTCTCTCTCGAATGGAAGGTAATCCAGTCCAGAAAGAGAGTCCGCCATGTATCCGATTAGCCTCACTGCTCAGACTGGCGATTGCAATAAATTCATTTCGACCGACCGTATTCATGGATGTGGCGTTGAAAATGGGAAAAATGTACGAAAGCAATAATAACCAACTTTCCCTGAGGTATGAAAATGTCAAGAAGTCGCATAGGGGTATCTTCAGAGCTAAGTAAATTAAAATAGGAATATACATTGCTCTTAAGGGTGTAAATGCACCACAAATCAAAAAAATAGTGAAAACGTTGCATTAAGAAACATAACACTAAAAAGAAACACGATTTTTTAGCAGAAGAACGTGAAGGATACATGAAATAGAAATTAACTGTCTCAATCCCTTTCCTTTCGATCCAAAATCATTGTGAACATAACAATAATTTACCTTCTGCTGCTTCACTGTTCCGAAACGAGTAATTTTTCCAAACAAGAAGATGAAAACGTAACATGCTTAAGGATAAGGCTTGATTAAAATAATTATTGCAGTGCTCTACCCGTGAAGGTAGATTAACATGAGTAATTTTTCAGGTTCTCTCACCCCCCCGCACGCATGGCTTGGGCGCCTCAAGTCTCCCTTTCATTATCACACACGCCTTTCAATATTTCACAATTCCATTTCATTCTCTTCCTTCTCCTCAATGGATTGCCCAACATTTCACCCTCGTTCACTGGTCTCAGGACTCACTCGCTCCACTCTTCCTCTCACTGTCTCCCACTATAGAAGCATTCATTCCCACCATCTCTATCACTTATTGCTCGTCCTTTCCTTCCACCCAATTCAACTTTCAGCCACATTCTCCTCCATAATACCCACGTCTCGATGGCCTCTTTTCCCAGTGTCCACGTTTCCGCACGGTAAGGCGCTACATTTAAGATGGGCATTAAGAAAGGGCCTCTCCGCAGACCTCTTCTGTATATTCTCACGTAGCTATTCCATCATCAAATCTCCCCTTCCATTAGTAATGTATTCCTCCTTTTCCACCGCAATTCTTTACTTTATGTCATTGCTGCTCGAGTTCAGAGTCAACTCGCGTCGTCAAAGGACGTATCTGTAACTCGCTTTCGTCACGGAATGCCGAACACCTCACGTGCTAAACGTGGCGTTGCCATCAAACGGCACTCGAAACATGCTTCATTTTTGTATTGCTGATATTGCATATGCGTGTATTTTTTTTGTTGTTTTATATTTCATTTTTTATATTAGCGTTGTGTCGTCGATGTTTAATTTAAATCTTCATATCGTTTGTAATATCTTTGACTCAATTATATTTACAATCATGTATGTTACTAAGGAAAACATAAATCCTGAAACAATAAATTTCATTTTCTATTTCTATTTCTTCTGCTGTATCTATTTCCTTCAAATATGCAGCTAAAATAATTGAATTGCTCTGCCAACTCAAGTTTAACCATATGTTGCGACGAATTGCGGAGTTGCTGGAGAGCCCTTATCCGTGTGGTAATGACAAGCAAGAAATCGCCGAAAGGTCGGATCTTGCATTAAAGCGAATAAATATACTTAATAAAATAAACAAATAAAATCTATCGCAAGCTTGTTTAAATGGTAAGAGCGTACATCAGAGCAGTTCAATTCATAACAAGGTCAGGGTTGCGAGCTCCCACGAGGATGACTAAGACAAATCGATGGACCTGGCTAAAATAGAATTTGAACTAAATTCAGAAATAATCGGTCGGGATGGGTTTTTCGAAATCTGTTACACGCAAGTGTGAATCAATCTCGATGAAATAGCGTATGAACACTGAAGATGAAGCATTAGCTGGGAAGAGATAGTTTAACGGCGACTTAAGCACGAAAAACGACAAATTTAATTTTCGGCTCAGTTTATAATCCGTCGCCGTCGACCACTCATGTTTGACCAAGCGAGAAAGCCATCATCGAATTTTCCTCCCACGCGAGAAGTGATTTGTTCATGCTACACAAATATCAATTTTTTAAGAGATTGCTTTCCTTTCATTTCTCGTGTCGATAAATTTCATCAAAATTCCCAAATAAATATTTTCTGGATTTAAACAGAATTGTCAGCACACAAATTTTTCATTCATTGAAGTGAATCAGAATTTGATTGAGGTCGGTGTAACAGCCAACATTTATGCATGGTTAAATTACGAATTTCAGGGAAAATTAATTTTTTACGAGTACAAAAATATTTTTACCGTGGTTTAATCAGAACCAAAATTTTTACCGAACGGATTTTAATGTTTTCCTAACACGAAATATTTATAAATGCCAGAAATCTGACGACACAGAAATAAATTTACGGACGTGAAAGAAATATACCTACATGAAGCAGAGTTCATACTAGGGCCGTTGTTTTTTTCAACCTCCGATGGGCCATGATCAGAAGACGATTGATTAAATATTATTTCATTGCTAAGTGTTGAGCACACTTGTTGTGTCCTTTCGACAAAATGGCCTCGGCGATTGAGGAATCAGTCGTGCCTGTGGGAAAATTTACTGTACCTTCTTCATAGGATGTTGTCGCCAATGACTTTCGATGAATTATGCTTTTGTCCTGAAGCTGATCGCACGTTTGAAAACGCTTGCCATTTAGCCACATCTTCATTTCAGCGTGAAGATGGATGCCACGGAGCACTAGTTCGGCATTTCACGGCGGGTAATCGAAAGTGTTCCATTGAAATTGCTCAAGGAGCAATTGGGTTGAATCAATGCTGAGATGACGGTCGTTGTAATTGATCAGAGCACTTCAAGAAGTCAGCATGTATCTTCTTTGTTTTGAATGGCAATCGACGTAATGTTTCACACTATATCCAAATTGCATTAACATTAAAATTCACTTTTATTGGCATAAAGGTCGAGACATGTCAATGCTGAAGCCATTCGGCGAATTTTCTGGCTGTCGCTCCGCAGTGCACACTTCCCTAGCTAATAGATTGGCACTAAAATTAATACAACAACTCACGGTCAGAAATTACTTGAGCGTGTGGTACGGAGGACGTGCAATTGCCCTACCTACGCAGTACCCACCTATCGCTTGTATGATGTTATTGCTGAGCTATATGAGTTTGAAAAAAACCTCCCTCGTTTAACCAAGTAAAAAGAAGCCAAAAGATAGCAACGGAATTGTAGGGAAATCATGTGGCTTCATTCTTTCAGATAATTATTTGAACCTAACAACAGTCGGTTATTTAAGTTGTATAAACTATAAAGATGCATTTTTAATCTTGCTCTAACAGAAAATGTGTAAGAGAACGCTAGAATCTTGCTTTCAGCACATAATAAGGATCAAATTTTATTAATTTAGGCAAAGATTATTGAAACATGCTCATTTCCGTGAGAAAGTAAATAAGATCTTCAGTCATGCTAAAATAATGAGCTTAATGCTTAAGTGTTACGATTTGAAGTTTGAATGGTTGGAATTTTCTTTCATTGCACGCCGCACAGTGGTCCCAAATCGAAAAAAGCTGGCCAAAAGTCATTTTTTCGACTTTTTACTAGGAAGTTTTAAATTATGTATTCGGAATCTACAGGATATGGCCTATAATATTTCGCACCTGATAGGTCTTTGTAATTATTATGTTGACCTGTTTAACCCGTCAAACATGGACATGTTCAGCCTAAAACGACCGAGGCGTAGAAATAGTCGATTTTAGGGCAATTCAATTTAATAAATTACTATTTTAATTTCAAGGGATTAATTTGTCAATTTTAATACGGTAAGTTTGCATATGTTTTTACAACATTATAGTATTTTTTGCTCGTTTCAGAATTTATTATAACAATATTTAATTATTTATAATGTTAGCTATTTTTCAGCCTATTTGTAGTCAAATGTGTCGATATAGTTTTTTGCCCCTCCGTGCCCCTCAAAGATTCCTATGCTGAATCCTTAGGAAGAGTATATACAACAAGATGGAGAAAAAAATCTTGCCTATACTTGCCTATCCGACATCTAGAGGGTTTTAAGTTGAGCGGTGCACCGCTCCGCTGAGAGCGGCTGGTCGGCGGGAGACAGGGGCATTATCGCTCAAATATTCCTGTATCGGTGGTCAAACTTGCATGGTGTATACTTAGCATAATTCTACATCCTGTACGATTACATACATCAAGTGCTTCACGCCTATCGTATGCACACTTCTTGTTTATGCACTCACCTTCAAATATTCATGAAACCAATGCGGGCCGATTTTCATGCTCTTAATGAGAAACATTATGAGTGATCAAAAGCGACTACTTCAGTCACTATGCGAGAACCTTACAGTAACCACAAGATGCTTTTCTTTGCAAAAACTTTCCTCATATTTTTATAGAGAAGAGATCCCTTACATGCCGTACAGCGTTGTCAGCACGTTATTCCGAAATAAGGTATTGGCGATAAGAGAAATAAATGCTCCCTAATGCCAAGAATTGTTCACAGGATCATTTCAACAGCCCATAGACGTAGATAGGATTGAATTCGGAGGGAAAAATTTGTCTAAACCCACCAATGAAGCGTGCATCTTGCAAGTGCATTTTTTAATAATAATGGAATGAGGATGACGGCCTCCCTCACCAGAGCCATTGCATGGATGTGGTAAATATTTCCCACTCAGTTTTATTTAATGATTTTCTTAGTGAACAAGTGATGTACTCCGAACTGTGTTAACACGGCTAACTCGAGAAACTTCTCCTGTCCAGATAATTAAAGCACTTGGTTTGCTAATGTTTGGCATTCAAATTTCAGGATGCGCCGGAAACTCGGAGGCAAGTCTATATAAGCTTTTATATCTTTTATTCAATGTCACCTCATAATTTCCGGTTTATTAGTGGTTAAAAATAGATTACTTTTAGAAATCACATTCATCGTTTCAGCCGTAAATACACCTGCTAAATTTGAATTATGGGTGCCGCAAAATTTTTCGTACCTTGCGGTGTGCAATAAAAATATAGAGAGAAAAGAATATTCATAAGCGAAGAAGAAGGAATATGTCGTGGAATATTTTAAAACAAGATTTCGACTGAATGAAATCAAGCATGCTAAAAATATTCTGACGCGTTTTGCGCGAAGAATGTTTTCTCGAAATACCTAAGAAAGTGGAATCGAAGATCGAGGACAGATGAGCATTTCAAAGAGACGTTCAAAAGCCGGTCGCAGAAGGAAATGAAATTCCCTCCAGAAGTATATCAATATCTCCCTCTCGCATCTAGTAAGTGCAAATGATTACCGTGTATGCACTTTCGGCGAATATATGCAGTGTATAAAAATAATCACTCATTAATCTCAATCATCATATTTTTAAAAGTGGAGTTTTAATTCAGGATTTCATTTCAGACAAGATGAAATTACGTGTAAATATAAAATTATAATCAATAAGTAAGAAATATTGTACCCGTTTCCATAATTTTGAAAAATCTACGAACAAATGCATTATGTATATGCAATGTAATTATTAATATGATTTGCAATTTTCACGACAGGTATCTATGAAAGACTTGTCCATAGACTTACAGTGATATTAAAATCTCTGTCCTGCGGCTATGAGATAAATAATGAAGCCTTCAGCCAGTATTGCATTGAAATAGCTGAGCTGTACATCGATTATGGTTGGTGTTATATGCTGCTCATGGTACAAAAAGTGCTGACACATGGAACAGCAATTTCCAAAGAATCC
This sequence comes from Ischnura elegans, assembly GCF_921293095.1. Classification (NCBI taxonomy): domain Eukaryota; kingdom Metazoa; phylum Arthropoda; class Insecta; order Odonata; family Coenagrionidae; genus Ischnura; species Ischnura elegans. The sequence continues at coordinate 2,350,476 of NC_060256.1, forward strand.
TTTCTTACAATTGAAGTTTTAACGGAGGAAGCATTGGAGGCCAGGAACATAGACATGAGGAAATTCCGAGTGCAACGTACAAGAAAATCCTCAATAATGTTAAATTATGAAGATATTTTTCAAAGGCTCCTTTAAATAACTGAATCATACATTTTAATTACATCAGGAGTTACAAAAAACGAAGTCAGCCTATCAGGTGAGGTGAAAATTTGCTAATTTTAAGTGATATGCAGAGGGGCAATGAGCCCGATGGGGTGACATCGGACGACGATTCTTTTAAAATTCGTTTTTTGTGATACATGAAAGCGATTTTATTGCAATTAGAACATTATTTTCCTCAATGTACTTAATATCAGTCATTTTATTTCATCTAATGTGACTTATCAAATACATGGAAGCCAAAAATGAGTGAGTGTGAGTATTTTTTTCCGATTTTGGTATCTCACCGACTATGCTGATGGTCGCGGGTTGGAATCTCACCAATTTCATGTTGTAAATTGTATAATGGGTTTTAAAAACAATTTGTACATCTTTTACCTTAAAATTATACTATTTTAAGCTCTCCATGAACACCGAGTTATCGTCAATCGCAATGACATCTATATCGAGATTTTCTAAAAATTGTTTAAATAATAACAGCTCAAAAAATGCTAAAATGAAGAGATATCGTAAAAATAATGCCAAAATAAGATTTAGACGATCAAAATCAGTAAGTGACATCCACTTTTGTTGATATTTTAGGTAAAATTACGACGTTATTAATTTTGGCCAGCTTTTTTCGATTTGGTACCACTGTGCGCCGTTCTTACCGATGGAAATTTAAAACATTCAGGTCATAAAAAACAGCAGAATACTCTAACTACAAAATGAGAAAATTTATAACATTACAAGACTAACCTTCGGTATAAACTGGCGGTTAATTATTATATGTTGGTCCTCGTCTTATAATTAGTTTACAATGCACATGGTTTTCAATTTAAGTGATCATAGTTTTATTGGGAAAAAATACATCATTGGAATTCGTTTGCTTCTAACGTATAATATGCGTTTCACGTAACCACCTGTTGTAATAAAATTGCAACTGCGCTTTATAAGTCATGAATTTCACATGACTGAAATGGTAAAAATGATAATGTTGCATTCCACTACCCTCTGACTGTCAGTTAGATCCGATACACGGATAATCTCGCAGTAAACAAATAAAACAACTGAACATCGGGATGGCCTAGCGCGTGATGTGTGTTATTCACCTGCAACGGCGTTTAATCCACTCCAGAGGATGCTCATCGATCGAACTGGCCTTGTAGCAGCCACTGCACACCGCTCGCCGCTTAGCCTAAGCACTAAGCTGAAACTGATGGAGAGTGCTGGCGCTAAGTAAGTGCCACTCAGCGCTGACGACGAGCAACTAATCAAATGCTATCAATAAATCCCTCGCACATTCCCACGAAGATTAGAGCATTTAAATTGTTATTCACAGTGATTTCATTTGTTCCGCTCAATTTGAAAGAGTAATTTATGCCATAGTATAGTCCAACGAACTAAAACGTATAGGCATTTGAGCTGCAGGCTGTATTGGATGAATTAAGTACATAAACTGTGCGAGGAATATGGCAAGAGAATTAATCCTAAAGAGACCGAGGTGAAGTGGTTTTGTGAAGTACCGTGAGGAAGGAGCGTATAGGTGAAGAGAAGAGGGTAGGCGGGGGGAAGGATAAGAAGGCAGACATCGGACAAGGGGCTCGTCAGCAAAGAGCATCAGAAGGGCTTTCGGAAACAGCTCTAGAGGGAAGATAATGAGGAGACAATGTTAGGAAAGGGAATTGGTGTTGATGGGAAGTTCAGCTGCAAAGGGACTCCCGCGGGATGCTTCACAACATAGTCCATGTTAGTCCAGCCTTAGAGAGATTTACTCTAACTGTAACTAATTCAACGATAAATCTCACGGTGAAGAATTTCTCCTAGTAAATCTTTAGTTGGGCTGATGATTGTCAAGGATAGGGATCGATTTCATAGTCGGGCATTCAAGTAAGAAGCGGGAAGGATATGGTACAAACAGTGCAAGGTATTTGTTTGGTGGGAGGGCGAGGAGGAATCACGACCGATAGATGGAAATGAGCCTTATGAATTAAATGAAAAGGGGGAAGGGGAAAACCGGAATAATTCGTAAATTCCTTACGCAAAACTACCTTAACTGGTTGAATAATTTTAATAATTACATTCATTGCTTACAAGATGATGACATTCCAGTAAACAAGGCATGATTAAAAATATAAAATTCCCTCCTGATTTTCCTTCTGGCGACGCTGGGGTTATGCTGTACCCTAAGAGCCAGCTATCGTTGCAGGATACCTCGCTACTTAGCAAGGCGTCTTCGTCGATGAAAATTGGGCGAAGACGCTCTCGACCCTGGCCACACTCACCGATCTCGTTCCAAGAGCATCGGAGGATGCTCGGAGAGGGCCACACAGTGCCGCAATACGACGCTCTCATAACTTATTATCATTAAGGAGGCCGTCAAACGCCTTCCTCGGACACCCCGGAGCGCATACCCAATTGCCAACCATTTAAACTCCGGGGGCACGATAATAAACTTAAACGCTCTCTCGTCGCAAGCTGGACAGGCGGGAGGTACAGAGGAGGAGGGATAATGCCAGGCCAGGGGGGAGGGGATTGCGGCTGGGTGGGAGGGGGGGGGATCGCCGGTGGAGGGCTGGAGTAGGAGAGGGGTGGCTCAGGAATGCCAAATGCGCTTGGAATGAGAATTGTGGAGGTGGGTAGGAAAGGCATTTGGTTTCGCGAGGGAGGCCTTGTTGACGCTAATAGCAGTGGGGAGGCCCTGGCAAGGAAGGCGATGGCGTGGAAAAGGGTGAGCGCAGACCCTGGAAACAAGGGAACGCGCAGACCCTTTGTTCTTTCTCCTCACTCCTCACAACTGTTTCCTGTCTTTAGTCCGAATTTAAAGTCTCCGGCTTTTATGCACAGCAGCAGCGATTGCTATTGCTGAATGTTTGCTCGCCTTTCACATTACTTGTCTGAGCTCTAGCTGACCTGAATAATATTTTCGCTTGATCTACATTCCACCTTGGTTATAAATCACTGATTTTATTCAGACAAGATCATCATGAACTAGGCATTGCTCGAACCACGAACCTTAGGCATTTCGTACGAGTGCGACTACCACTAACCACGCACTTTGCACACAGAACTGTGTTCCCCCATTAATCCATTTTAAAGCCTTCGTCGATTGCGCAATAGTGATCGATTCTCTTGAATTCTGTGGAATTTCACAGTTGAAATATTCCACGTTGAACGAATATTAATTTATTTCTAGTCCAACTACTCATTGGAATAATTTAGCTGAGCTACAAAGTGGCTAAAGTTAATCTGTGCAAAGACAAGACATCTTGCGCAACAATTGAGCACTTTGAGGGATTCCTGGGAACTTCCTGGGAACAATTGAACAAGCCAGAGAATGATTGCGGGTTGACTCCTGGAGTGGACGAGAGAAAGACGTCCAGGGCAGTCAATGATCGAAAATGCGGAGGCATGTCGATTCCATATGAAGTATGGAGGTAAGGTGCAGACAGAGAAGACAGCAGAGTATTTCGGCACGTTCTGTGCAAATGTAGGAATCCTTGTTTGTCATTTTGGTGAGGAGGCGTGGGATGGCTCGAGAAAAGATTTACATATCATTGTCCACGTCTTTTTTGTGTTCCTATCACTATTAAGGCTCAAGGCCTTAAGCGCAAACATACAAATAAATTCACTGGTAAGGAAAGAAAGGGATAGGAACAAATGATAGAAAAAGGACAATGGTACTGTGGTAGATGGAAAAATCCAGAAATCATTGGGTAAAAATGCGGCCTGACTGGGCCTCGAACCCATGATATGCATGTATGAGGATGTCTGTTGGCAATGCATTTCCATGCGGCGGCACGCATTGCAACCAAAGTTAGTGCATATGTAGGTGCACCTCATGCTTGCACATTCTGTAGTGTTACCTTTGGTTGTGTCCGACGAGTACTTTGCGTCGTTTACTCATTACCGTTTGTTACGTCACGTCATACCAACTTCCACGGTTGTACATCCTGCCGGGTATGCACACAGCTTAACACTTTTAAAAGGTATATCTCTAAGGATACTGGACTCAAATATCCAATCGGTGAAAAACTCGACCTGCATATGGCATCAACAATTTCATACATGGGCTAGACATGGGACAACTATTGCTCACTCTGCAAACCACTCATGCATACAGGCTGTGACACTAACAAATTCAGGTATAAAGACATACAGTATTCAACATCTCACCGTGACTGACTTCATCGGGTGTTTCCGAAAAACCTGGTGTATTGCCAAAATCACTACAGTGTGTTTAGAAGAGAATGACATTTCTGTCTCATTAATGCATTCACGTGGTCCATCGAATTGTTACAGGTTGCCCAAATTAGAAGACCTATACGAAGTGCCATTGAAAAATAATCTGTGTGAAGAGGACTGTATTGGGTCGCTAACATGCCGGACTTGTCATGCTCCAAAGCAAAAAGCCTAAAAATACTACCTTTTAAATTTTTTTGAATTCATGGCTAAACATTTTAACTACTCACTTATAAATGTTAAAGAAAATAAAAGGTGGCCGTTTTTAGTGATAAATTGTTAACTAATTACTAATATTTATTTTTTAAAGTCCTTTAAAGTTAAGCCAGAATGTGCATAATGGAATTTTCTCCAAAATAAAACAATAACCACTGCTTTATGGACCATGGTTCCTAAGTAATCAATAATTATGTGATATTTCATTTTTTACTCTGAGACCTGACTCAGCAACTTTCAGAGGATAGTACCTTTATAATGGTTCAGTTCTGAGCCGAGATAAAGTGATCATTATTTATTTTAAGGGTACTATTTTCGCAAGTATAACATTCAAAATAATCTATGATGGTTACTTGACATGACTTTGCACTATCTGCCAGATTTGAGATAGGTAAAAAAGCCCAGGACATGGAGCTGAAGAAAGGCAGGAGTTAGATATGAATTCTGAATGCTGAGCAGGAATAGCTAAAATTGATTGAAGAAGACAAGACAGAATAGATGACTTGGGCTATGGACGGGTGGGGAGATTCAAAGAATTGTATCGACCACTCGGCGATTGTTTTTCAGAAGACTCGTCATTGAGTTGGAAAATTAATTGACACGTTACACTCCAGGTTTCTTTTTCTCATTAAAATAGGTGACCGTTCAAAAAATAAATTCTATACTTATGCTCTTAAGAATGACACTCAATTTTTCCTGTATATAAGAGTAAGTGCGGAATTACGTGACTGTTTTTGGAGGATGGTGCCGAAGACTAACCACATCTCCTGAGATGTATACAATATCTCTGATGCCAGGTGTACGTAGAAAAGTGGCCTTTTGACATTCATCAATTGCTTTTAAACATTGCCTGTTAAACTGGAGAAATAAAAACATGGATCGGAAGGCCACCAAAACAATCACCATTTTTCCAATTCTTAACGAAATAAAGGGAGCTTCCGTTACCCCTCCCCTAATCTACCGCTGTTGAACACTGAGCTTCCCTAAAAAATTATTTTTAATTGTTCATGGTGTGCTAATTTCGGCCTAGGCTGAATTTCCCTGACAAAAATCTTCCAAGCCAAAAATAATTTTTTTCAATCTATTCGCAAACTTTCAGAGGTGATAGTGATGGAGTAAAGTAATATCAATCAATATTTTGACAAGAAAAATAGACACAGATTCGATTTTGAACATAACAGCGTGACGCGTATGTTGGAGTCGTGGGTGAAGCTAATTGGTCAGAGGAGCGTCAACATTTTGCAGAGTGGACTTTTTGCAGAGTCAACAACTGAAGTGAATTGGATGACGGGATGGCTGACGCCGATATCATCAGAGAAATTGACAGAGGCCCTCAAGATTGAAAGAGAAAAACATTAGTCATACAAACAAATATCTGACAAAGAAAGTGGATGGAAAGAGCTGTCAAATTAACTGTTGGACAGAGAAGGTAAATGCTGGGACAAAAGAGGGGAAAAGAACTGTTGTAAATGGCAGTGAGAATTGCGTGCGGAGGAAATAATTTTTTAGAATTGTTTATTATCTTATACATTGTTATTTCCCTTGATTTGCCGTTAATTTATACTTAACCTGCTCTATTCATTTTCCTACGTAAGAATTAGAATCTTAATATACAAAGAACCTTTTGTAAAAAATCATTTCTAATAAGGTAAGGAGAAAGTAAACTTTTCAAGTTTCAATCTTAATTATATTGAAGAATTCTCTACATTATGGAAAATATGCAGCACAAAATACCGTAATATTTTAGGAGAATGTTTATGATCACAAATAATCATTTTATTATTTTTCCGTTTTTATCAGTCTTTATAAAAAAGTACCAAAGAAAGTAAAAAATTCCCATTTCTACCATTGACTTACACTCATCCAAGGCTGCTTTCATTTAGCCTCATTTCTATAATTTTTTTTTAGTTTTTGCTAATTGTGACATTTTTTGCGCGCGTCAATGTGTAAACATTCCTTGTGCTGGTGCGTCGATGGGACCAATCTCTTTGAGTCCTCGTAAATTTCAGACTTAACATCCTGGATGGAGAATGGGCTTGCTAGATCAAGGTTCTTGGTTTCATCCCTATGCCCTATGTTTCTAAAGGTTTCAGAAAGGCTATTTCATTGCTGTTATCGGGACCTACGGACGTTAAAAATAACCTGATATAGAGAATACCATGACTTCACGACAGGCAGGAGTTTTGACAAAAATCCGGGAACCACGTTATCCCGAGTATCCACTCTTTGTGGACCACAAGGGGAAAATTTACATAGTAATATATAATTTTTTCGAACGGTATCCAAGATTCTGAGTCTATTTGCCGGCCTCGGTGGCGGCGGGGTAACGTCCTCGCCTACTAAATAAGAGGTCGCGGGTTCGAGTCCCGCCTGGGTAGGTTTTCCTGGTCCAGGGCATGGTTGTTCGTGTACGTTTATTGTTACATTTGTTGAATACCCTGGTATAAAATGGCCAATAACAGCTGTATCCGGTGGTTTGAGAATAAAATAAAAAATAAAATAAAATAAGGATCTAAGGACATTTATTGCTTCGAATTATCACTTCTTGGTTAGTTCTGAGCTGCCCTAGTGCAATCTACTGGTTACTCTTGTGGGCCAAAGAAAGGTGAGATTTCTATACATGAACCCCCACCGAAATTATGGTGAATATAAGCGTCCTGGTAGCACAACTAGCAGAGTACCTCATACTCATAAAAATAGGTATAATTATGCCTTGAAAGTGTAAGTAGCCTACTAATGTCAAATTGTAATGCACATCGAAATGCCGAAATACCATTATAACGTCTAATATCTGAAAAAATAGCATCACCAAGAGATAGAGAACTTTTTCTCTGAGCATGATCATTTGCGGCACTTGCGAGAAACGGCTCTCCTCCTGGCCAATGACAACTCCCTCTAAAGACCTCTCAAAGTTTCAAAAGTATTCCGGGGGCAATACGCTGACTCATGGAAAACCCTTGTTCAACAAATCATTAAACATGAAAGAGGACCTTTTACAATTAGTCTTCGGGTGACTTACTGCCATTGAATTCCAACCACAATTAAAAATTTTCATGAGCCAGATTTTATCACAAAATTGAAATTAAATTTGAGGGTAATTTTTCATGCTCAATATTTCAATTTAAGGTTTAAGGCACTCAGTCTTCCTTTCATGGAAAAACGTCTGACGAAGATTTATGGTATTTCAATGTTCACGGAAAAATATAAAGAAAATATTCGAGCGGAAAATTTGTGGAGCCTAGCAAAATAGAATATTTACGTAAATGTCCGAAATTCAAATCGCTCTGACTGCATTACAATTTCGAGTTTTGTGTTGCATAAATAATTAAAAAATATCACATGAGTGGTTATTAAAAAAGAGGGAAATGAGGAAAGAGACCAGTCCATCTATTATAGTATTCCCTGCTCTCCATTTTTACTCATTTTGAATGGTAAGACATTGACTTTTAAAGACGCTGAAAACAATTTCGCAAACGATCAAAATGGACCAGCTGAATAAACCCTGTGATAAATCCACGGAAAAATCCTGTGATAGAATTGAAGATATTAAGTAAATCTATCACCCAACTTAATCGCAAATAAATACAAAATTCAATTTTATAATTGAAACTTACCTGAATTGCCATTCCATAAGTTTTGACTATAAGCGGAATGCTTGGGATATTCAGGCATGGAAGGGAGGAAATGAGAGCTATGCTTAGTGATTAGCAGGGTGACGAGCGTGAATCGTCGGTCCGCACTGAATGGATGATGGCTCGTAAGTTTGGAAATCGGGGAGATGATATCGATTACAGCGTCCAACTGGAGTCCGAGGGATTAATCGCTTGGGGTAGCCTTAAAACGCTTACTAAAACATTCCCTGGAATTACGCGATAATCAATTCCAGAAAACTATTTCTCGTGGTAAGGGGCGCATTTGCATATTCACCATATTTTCCAGAGTATTTATTGTCAGCCAGCGTTCCCTTCGGCCGCTGAGGATCGTGAGCAGATTAAAATAAGATGTAAAACCAATTTTTCATCCTTCAAGTGGGAGCTCACCAGTGAAACATGGATGACACTAGAAATGCTTAATGAATGCCGCATCTTGCATTTCACTCAGGTCGTATTCCGCCCAAATTTTGAGGAGCACGAATGCTCGTGTTGATGATTCGCACTTTATCTCAAATAATTGATTGCTGAAATAACTCTCGAAAGGATTCAATGTCATTTTTGACTCTTTGGCCACTCAGACGGATCAGCTTAAACAACCCACAACCATTTCAACAAAATAGTCAATGCCTGTTGAATCTATCAGACATAGGATGTCATAGTATATATCTTTGCAAATGTTAGAAACGAAGAATTCCCTAGGCATTCCAAAATTATTTAAAAAACCATAGTTTACGACTTAACTCAGGGGTAAAAATTCATATATTCCGGTAGAAACTTCAAATTAATGTAGCTAGCAGGAACGCAATTGACAAATACATAGATATTTTCATATTCATATAATGAGTTGATCGAATTTGAGTAAAAACTCATTTCATTGCCAGCATGAAATATTTACGAAATGTGTTAACCAATAAGATGAAGGTTAAATAATTAACTGCAACAACCTCACAGGAAATTTTCAGAGTGATACGTGATGCGTCAAATTATACGTGATGTATTTCAGCGTTGTGTCCCATCCAAGATGGCAAAGCGAGGGAGAAGCCACAGCCGGTTGACATCTTAAGCCGTTCATGGAATTTTTGGCAATGTGTGATATTTAAATTTAACACTCATGCATACATAGAGGTGCCAGAATATCTCGTGAATCTGTATGAAATCATTAAGTTTACCAACCTTTTCCTCTTAAAATGAAAAAAGCGAAGCCGTGGTTTCAATACTGGCCTTATCTTTAGGTTACGTGAATGCTGGCTTCCAATTCTGAGGTTCCGGGTTCAAATGCCGGCGGTGGCGGCGATATTTCGTAGACTACCCGATCCCTGCTCGAGCGATTCGCCAAGGGCACTTCAGGTACAGAACTCTAACCGTCCGATAGGACGTTAACTGCGATCCCTAAGATCCCTAAGAAGATAAGAGCGATTTCGCTAAGAGCGGACAAACTCCGGCGCTGGGTTTCCCTCCACATTCCTACCCTCGTGTCGCAAATGCCCTGATCTGTCGGCCGCCTCCTCTGAATACCATTGAGCGCTACACTTCCTGCGATCCTTTCTCTTCCCTTGCGCCGAGGCAATAGCGCCTTTCTGCGATAGCGACGGACACAGAGTCGTGATTGGAGCCGGAATAGCGCGGATGTGCTGAAACGTCATGGTGAGGTCAGACACATGCGGTTAAAAATGCTATCAAGAAGGATATTCATTTGTAATTTATAAAACTGTTGATAGGAAATTTTTCTGATCGCTCTTATTTATGTCGTCCCTTCGTTTGCTCAAAAATACGTAGCACGAATTCCAAAGATAAAATGAAATGGCCTCATACGATATCGGCAGCGTATGGGATCAAAGTAGATCAATCCAAAATGACTATATGGGCATTATAATTAATTAAGCTACTTCAGAGCCTATTTGAAGAATCATTTTGGGTTATAAGAAAAAGAAATGGCGATTTCATATTCTGATGAACATATATATGTAGATTTTGATATAAATGAGGAGAAAGTGTCCAAAATATGGACCATAACTTTATGTGCACAATTAATAACTTTTAAAGAAAAATTTCATGTTTTTCAGCTCATCTCACATAAATCACTTGTCTTGTATTTTAGACCTCCAAAAGCATGAAATTTGATCAAAATTACATGTAACCAAGAAAATTACAATTTTTCTTAAGTCAGCTTTTTCCGAAAAATGTCTTATTTCCTGCGTTTAGACACTTGTGTGGGTAATGTAATTTCCTGCGTAGGAGAGGTGCGTCTAGCTCGTAGAAAGTAAAGACTGAATATGAAAAAAGAGTGCCGATAAACTCATATCCATCCGACAATGTTTGAAATGGCAAAAGCCGTGATCAATTGATCCGTTAGATTGGCTGGCCACCACGAATTTTCTGGTTTATCATTTCAATTGGATATTTCATCTCATTACCCATAGGCTCACAGCTGATTTAAAACTTATTTATAAGATTCTCAATTCCACCATCGACTGCCCAGCATTGCTCTCTTTTATCAATTTTAAAGTTCCACCCCGCCCTACCCGTTCTCATCCCCTAATCCACATGCCCATTCCTAGACTTTCACTCACTGAACGTTCGTTTTTATACCGCATTACTTCTGTGTTGAACTCACTCCCTCCACACATCGACCCTTTTGCACTTCCATTGAAATCCTTCATAAGCCTTTCCCTATCCTATCTGTCACCGAAGTAGTCTGTCACTACAGTTTCTTGTTGTCCTCTTGTTTTTGTAAATGTAATTATTGTTTTCTACAAATTATATTGCGTCTTCGTCCTCTAATTTATGTATTGTTACCTGGCCACTATAAAATGGCATATGATATATGTGGTAATATTTCTTTAAAATTAAAAAAAAATAAAAAAAATTTCAATGCATAATACGTACGACGAAGCAGAAGTATCAGCTTGTTAATAGAATCTATCCCGAAGTATTTCATTGGTCAATATTTTCAATCAAAATAGTGGCTGAGAAATCGATTTCGTCCTCACCATTCGGAGTCTGCGTTATCGACTTGAGAATTCTCATTTCAAATTTTTCTGAGGCAATGAGTCATTACCGGCCGACCGATTACAGTTGTAGCCTTGCATGGCTTTAGCCATTGGTCAATCTAAATGAACAGATCGGAAAATAAAACGGAAAAATATACTTTCAAGGAGAAATATTATAGATAGAATTTCTTGATTAAAGCTTTCGCGGCTCATGGTGATTAAAAGAGAGTGACATACGGGTGTATGCCGCGTGTCGGAGGTATAAGTGGAGATTGCCCCGACGTTTCGCGACCAACTGCTGGTCACTTCTTCAAGGGAATGATGCTGGGATTTGGTTTTTGCTGCCTTTTTACTTCTCACATTCTTCCAATGGCGGAACAGTTTTTACGAACAAGTTTCAGGGGCGGCGATGAGATCTCCCATCTCTCCAGCAGTGGCGAATATTTATATGGAACACTTGAAAACAGTGGCAATCAAAAATGCAGCGCATGAACCCAAAATTGGCTACGGTACATAGACGACACTTTTATCGCATGGACGCATGGTGAACAGAAGTTAGAAGAATTTTTTGAATATTTAAATACCCTTAATAACCATATTAAATTCACTACTGTTAAGTGACTTTGTGACAAAGGGTCTTTTTTTCGTATATTTAATCTCGCGCCGCGACCGCTCGTCTCAGGAAAGAGATGTATGCATTGGGCATTTCATTTGTCATACATACCGTGACATGTTTCGGCAGCTGGATGGAGCTTCTTAGCTCGTATAGTTCTTTCTAACGCCATTGTTTTGCAATACTATTTTTCACTCTTTCGTAAAAGGAGGGGAACTTTATATTGTGAAAACGTTACCGTTAAAGACGCATCTAAAAAAGGCATGCAAATTTGTTTATGAATACGTTGGAAAAATTATTCTAGAATGTCGATTAAATCAGGCCATGTTTATTGAAGATATGAGACAAAAACTGGAATTATACATGCACTTAGTGACGCGTGAGCTTATCACAAACTCGCCATGATTTGAGGGATAATTTTATCATGTTTATTTTGTCTTTGCAAAACAGAAAGGAAGATGAAAACCTATAAAAAGAAGTGGGGTTCAAGGGCCAAGAGAAATTACTACAACCACTAGATGCCGCTATTTTAGAGTTCTAAAACTGATTAGGGGTGCAATTTTGCCGGATAGGTAGCAATCAACGTCCAGTAACCGGTGCACGTCCGTTCCAAAAGATAAACTGCTCAGTCTGTTTAAGAAAATGATTCTCTAGCTGCAGGAAAACAGTAAAAATACCTCCAGTCAGGATGCAGGAAGACTGGAATTATTCCGCTCAACAAAATGGAATTTTTCCGAAGACTTTCGAAGGCCGTCGTGGAAGAGAGCCTGCTGTCAGTACCAGGAGTGGTTGCTAAGATCTTCATAGAAGAGCTAAACAAAAAGAAGAGGTAACAGGATGCCGTGCCCCCAAGAGAAGGAGAAGCGAGGGTCCTTTGAGGTGAAAAATATCGATTAGGGAGCACCCAGTTCACCGCAGGCAAAAATTCTGTAGCTTTGCCATAGCACTTGTAAATTAAGTAAATACAATCTTTAATATGTCGGAATTGTGACATTATTCTTTAAGCGTGCCTTGTAGCCCAAAAAAATGTTGTCACAAAGTCACCCCACTCGGTGACAACGTCTTCCCTTTATGTAGCTGTTCATATTAAAGACAGATTTTTCGAGGACATAATCTTTAAAAGGGAGGTTGAAACTATCTTACGACGTCATCCGTCTCAGTTTCTGTTTCAAATTGCTCATCGTACGAGCGAAAACGTGCTAAACTGGTTACAAAGTCATTCTAGGATATAGAGGAGGAAGAATCAGGACAACTGCCATTTCTCGGCGTCTTGGTGAAGAAGAATGACCGCGGAAGCCTAGGCCACGCCGTGTATAGAAAATCGACGTCAAAAAATCGGTATCTCCATGCCAATTCTCATCACCACCCTGCTCAATTAAACGCTGCGATGACCTCTCTATTGATCGTTCGATCCGGCTGAGTGACTCGAAGAATTTATCTTCAGAAATTAATAAACTGAAATCCATCCCACGTCTTAATGGTTACGACAACGGAGCTATATTCCGCAATATTAAAAAGATTACCAACAAGGCCAACAGGAACAACTCCAAAGACACAGAAGACATCATTAGCCAAAAGAAAGCCTTCCTCCCCTACGTGAAAGGAACGAGAGATAAGGTCGGCAAATCTTCCGGAAGTTTGACATTGAAGCCATTTTTAAACCACATGCCCAAGTACGACACCTCCTGGGATATGCCAAGGATAGGACGCCACTTCAAATTGAAGGAGTGTACGAAATCCCCTGCGGAACTTAATTAAAATAAGAAATACATTGGGGAAACGGAACGAACAGTCAAAACTCGACTAGAAGAGCATAAGCGGGCCATTTGACTGGGTTACTCTTCAAAGTACGCCGTAGCGGAGCACGAAGCCACCGGACACGCGATCGACTTCGAAAAATCAAGAGTCATTGCGAGGGTAAAATATTTTAAAGCCCGACTCATCCGCGAAGCCATTGAAATAAAGAAGAACACGAATATTTACAACAGAGATACCGGATCGAGAATTTGTAATACATGGAACCAAGTCATCCTTAACATTTCGTCATCTTCCCCCTCCAGTTCTCACTCCTCACCCCCTGCGCCCACCAAGAAAAAGGCATTAAAAACCAAATCCCAGCATCATTCCCTTGAGGAAGTGACCAGCAGTCGGTCGCGAAACGTCGGGGCAATCTCCACTAATTCAACGCGCGGCATACACCTGCATGCCACTCTCTCTCTCTTTTAATAGTAATAGACCTATCAGGGATTCATTTTTAAATTTATTTCCATATAGAAGCTGTGGATTTCAATTGTGGCCTCTGCTTTTTCTATTATAATTTGCTATCATAAAATTAGAATATTACGGCATGGACAAAATAAAGAAAGCTCGTTGCCGCATGAGCAAATGAAGCGCGGGTTCAAAGCAAAAATATAGAACGAAAACGGAAAAAATAACAGCTAATTTGGTTCGACGGGCTCATAGCGAAGTATATACGCCAAAGCATGAATTTAATTTGAAGCATTTTCTGTGGCAATGCTGTGGAATGTATTTTATTATTCAAATCTTATTCTATTTGTGGACTGATGATTGGAGTAAGCCTCTATTTACTTCACACTTCATTGTCTAAAACAAAATAGGATAAAAGGTTTGGAAAACTATTTTTAATTTGTGGAGGCTTGATGGAAATACGATGAAATTTAGTAAAATAAAATATAAATATTAATTTAGAGTGCAAAAATAATTAAACAAAACATGAAACATGATTGCAAAAATAAACATTGTTTATATCACTAAATATTATCGTTGTTTCGTTCGAAGCTTGATTAAGGAAACGGGAATTTCGAAATAGTTGACCTAAGATGTAACTTCATAATAATTTAAAAAAGTAAAGTAGAGACTCCAAGAGGAAGTCTACAAATGAAATAATCTTAAACTAAGGATTAGAAAAGGACGGATGACGTCACTACTGCGGTCCCAATACCACTCGAGCGCATCAACGGAAACGTGGCGTTGACTCACGTGACTTGCATACGCTCAGCGAGTGCTAAACTGTCGCCGTGCAATTGGGTGCCATAGAAACAGCATTCTAGGGAAGCTCAGAGACTTTTCATCGGTGAGTAAATATTTGAATAGATTGTAGGCATTGCATTTTGATATGCGCCTAATTGCTCCTCTTGGGATCATCCACCCCGCGTCACGTGACGCATATTATGCTAGCTGCACGTGTTTACCCCTGAAGGTGCTACAGCTACTTTACCCCTCCACCCCCTGCCATACTCCATGGTAACATGTAATTTCTGAAGTTGCAGTTTCCATTTTTCACCTTTACATTTACCTACTGCGCAGCCACCCTTTGACACTCTCTTCTGTTTATATATGTTTGTGTAAGAAGAGCGTGTATACACATACGCGGTGGCAGGGGTGGGTGGAAGGGGTGGGTGGAAGGGGTGCGTTTAGGAATGCTCAGGGGGTGTGTCTTGCGGCCTTATCCTCATGCATTCCACTCCTCCCCCCTCCACACACATCGCTCGCATAAATTAGTTCGCCGCCCGCCGTCAGAGAGCGCCCTCACGCCCTTGCCTTCCCCGCCCACCTCTGCAGCACTTTATAGCCTATCTCCCTCGTTCGCCGCCCTCCCTTCCATTGCATGCAAAACGGAGCTGTAAACCACTGAAGCTCCCCCTTGTAGCCCCTCGTTAATTTGTGAAAGCTATCTTCAAATATTCAATGATTGGCTTGACACTGCTCTGCCATCTGCTGCTATCAATTGCCCATTCATTCTCGCATGCCCCTTCGACAGTTGTCTTCATTTGACTATCACACCTCATCATACGGCCAATGTCCGCCTTACTCTGATGGTTTTTAGGAGACTTGTCTTCTCTCACGCCGCATTTCGGCAGCACCATATTTTAAATACTTCCCATCTTGGCTCCTCTGCCACGCTCAAAATCCATATCTCGCTTCCATATCATCGAAAATACATTAAACATGACACATTATTTTGATTCAATTTATTATCAAAGCTAATGCAGTTCAAATCTGAAAGCTGTGTGAGCAGTTTGGCTTAGTTGGATTGCTGCTGTGGACATAGCTTAGTCTGTGATCGCTAGCATCAACGTTGATTTCATTACGCGGGCCAGGAAGTGGCTTCAACTATATCCACGAATAATACAGTAGTGCATTCTCCAGTGGGCCTTCGAATGAGTTGGCACATACAAAGGGATTTACAAAAGTCACCTCGCAAATGACGATGTTAGCGATTTCATAAATGAAGAAATGATTGATCCAAGCCTAGAAAAGCATATTTTATTCTATGAAGCCTACATTCTATAAGCCAATAATAGACATATCACTGATGGCGCTTATGTTTAGTCTAATAAGCCCATTACTCTTGAGGGCAAATTGAGCCCATTACCCTTAATTATCTCATTAACGTGATCTAAATCAAAAGCATGCGTTTCAGCTAATGAAGACATTTTTCCAACAAATCATCCATTAACCAAGCCAGCAGTGCAGATAACAAGTATAACTCGCACAAATTTTGTATCAACGCTTCCTCATATTGTAGATGATCTCTCCATTAAAGCCATCTGCTATGGCTACAGTTTTTGCATTCAAAATATTTAATTTCTTTCAGAAATGAATGCAAGGCACTGAGACTATAAATTCTATGTAAAAGTGTCTTGCAAGCATGAAATTTGGCTAAAGTTATTCATACTAGCCAATGATTTCATTTTGAATCGTACTTGATCAACTATGCGAGTTAATTGATTAAATACCAAAGTGACAAAAAAGTTCATAAATCGACGGATACCAATAGTTACAAAAAATATTCAAAACACAAGAAACAGAACATGTGATCGACGACATATTTTTGAGCTTTTCAATGCCACAATCCTAACTTCTACTTTCGATAGAATTAAGATGTTCTTAGGGCGAATTAAGCCAGTACGGGTTAACATGATTCGCAACGATTATACTAGGATTGCTCACGTAGAATTAGGAAGTCACTCAAGGTAATATTAGCTTAATAAGCGAGATCACTTCTTAAACCATTCCAGTAAATTTACCAATCGAAACATCTCGATGGATTCGACTGGTTAATTAAATTGAAGACAGTAATAAAGGCCAGGGTTTGCGCTATTACGTTCAGTTACGTACCTGGCGAGTATTTTTAACAGAAGCTTATTTCTATGTATTCCAAGAAAAGAAAATAAAGCCCTGTATTGGAACGAATCCTTTGGTGTTCATTGGAAAAACTTTGTGATGGATTGTAATATAAATTATCACCTTTCAAGTGCGGCAATGTAAATAGCTATGTGGGTAAATGCATGCACATTGCGCTTCCCAGTACTTATCCCTTCGACAGTCACACACAAAATAAACCAAATGTGCAGATACGCCACCCGTTTGATGCCGCTCGTTATTCCAAACGCAGCTCTTGGAAATCCCTCAAATGATGAAAATTCGCATCGTGCTTCCCGCCCACTCGACGCATAAAAAAACAGTTTCAAAACTAAATTTGAAAGGCATTCCGAAATCCCCCATCTCCATCGGATGCGCCGCAATTTCGCTGATACCTGTAATACTACACAAACATCTGCAAAACGAGGAAGGTACCTGTAACGCCAAATTAACAATGGGGAGGATCGAGATAGGATAGTTACGGACGAGAAACTCGAAAAACTGTCATCTAACAAATAGGATGTGAGGGAATAAATAAATAATACATACATATACTAGCTGACCCGGCAAACGCTGTTTTGTCGCATAAGTTATTTCTAGTGAATATATTGGTGGTCAAATAAAAATAACTGATTTATTTTATGTGGGGATGTAGCATATGAATTAAAGAGGAATTGAGTGCTAAGAACGATGACGACCGGTAAAAATATCAAAACACTAAACATTCACGTTTTGAATACATTGTAATTCAATTATCTTTATCAATCAGTTTCAAATTACATCTCCCTAACTGATTATGACTATTTGAGAAATAAGCATTATCAGTTTCTTTGAGCAATAGAGTGTACGATATTTTTAGGGAGTCAATCGTTAGCCAGCACAAACAAACTGGATGGTTTTCCCGCGCGAGAGTATGCAACGAATATTTTCCGTGTGAAAAACACGATGAACCCAAAATCTAAGACGCAAATAGACATCGTTTGCCCTTGAGACTTATTGACTGTCATTGCGAATGTCAGTCTAATTGGAAAATGAACCCGTTTGAATTCTATTGGTACATCTATCGGAATAATAGGGATTCGTGGCAGTAATACATCTTCTCCTTGTAACTTGCCATTCAAAATGCTGACTTTGACAACGTTTTTCATTATTTTTTTTAACGACTAATCGCGTGCCACTGCACAGTCGTGGTGGATTCAAATTAAGAAGTTTTTGGGCAGTCTTTTTTAATTTCAACCCACTCAGGGACGTGTACATGAAAATTATCGGTTGAATATTAGCTTCATTAACTACAATCCCTGGCGGAAATAGTAAATCGGTCAAAACAATAATTATTTTTGTAATTCGTACAAATAGCTCTTTGAAGGGTGAGATTTCCGAGAGAACAAGGAAAATTACTAAACAATTAGTACACAACCTAATTACTGAAGATGGTAAATATTTTTTTTTGTCCCAACGAAATCTCACTTGTGGTAGGTGCAAACGTTATCTTTACTCTTGCCCCTGTGACTCTAGCAAACGCATTTGTGACTTGACCTATCGAAGCTCATCATTTACCGCAATATTTTCCGTTATTTATTTCCATCAGCTTTGAACGTAGGTTTTCGCAGCGAGGGGCATCGTTGATAATGGCTTCCGGGTGCAGCTGCGTGTTGCGCTTTGTCGTGCAAGCTTTCGCGACCGTTGCAGGACGCATCATCAGGCGATGAATGAAATTACAGAAATCGGTGGTCAATTAATATACTCGTCCACCTCCCCCATCCACCGGAGTAGTGGGGGAGGGGGGCGGAGTTGACGTCAGCAAAACTCTCACCCCTGTCCTTGAGCGACGAGCGGACTCTTCTTGTCTAGCGAATAACCTTGTTGGTAACATATTCGTCGTCTTCTCTTTCGGAAAATCGTTTTCCACGTCTGGCTGAGTTTAACGCCGTCCACTCTGTTGAAATTTTGGGGGCATTTTTCAATCTCAATAGCCTCCCGAATTAGTCGTCGATGATAAAATTTTTCTTGGGCTAACACCTGCGTCTCGTCGATTAAAATTCGATGTCCATCTTCTGAGTAGGCATGCTCCGCTATCGCCGATTTCTCCGTGTCACGATGTAATATCGCACGGCTGTGTTCTTTGAGACGAGAAGTCACGGAGCGCCCTGTCTGCCCGACGTAAGATTTCCCGCATGAGCACGGGATTCTATAAACGCCTTCCACGTTGAGGGGATGTAGTCGGTCCTTGGCAGATGGAAACAAGTCGCTCATCTTCTTTAATGCTCTGTGGCGCGTCACGATGCCTGCTTTTCTCAGCACACGCGAAATTCTCTCAGACGTTCCAGCGACGTATGGGATGGTGGCATAGGCCACTGGCTTGTTTTTCTCTCTTCTCTCCGCGCAATCTTCAGGTAGGCGTTTATTCGGAATTCTTGCCTGGCGATGGATGAAGGCTTCCGAATATCCATTCTGTCTGAAGGTTTCTTTCACGCGATCCTCTTCTTTCTTCAGAGCGCCATCGTCAGAAACCACTCTGGCCCTATGAAGGAGTGTTTTCATGACCGATGCTTTCTGTTGAGGATGATGGTGGGAGTGCGCGTGGAGGTAACGGTCCGTGTGTGTTGCTTTCCTGTACACCGCGTGTCTCAGCGATCCGTTCATGCCTCTCTGCACCAGTACGTCTAAAAAGGGTAGTTCTCCATTCATCTCTATCTCCATGGTGAATTGGATGGATGGGTGGATGCTGTTCAGATGATCGGCGAATTCTTTTAGCGTGTCTTTTCCATGTGGCCATATGACAAATGTGTCGTCGACATATCTAATCCAGCAAGATGGTCGAAGCTTGCTCGAGGCCAAGGCGTCTTCTTCAAAATGCTCCATGTATAAGTTGGCAACAACAGGCGAGAGGGGGCTCCCCATAGCTGCTCCATCCTTTTGTTTGTAAAATTCTCCGTCCCAAAGAAAGTAGTTGCTCCTCAGGCAGAAATCCGCGAGTTTCGGAAAATCCGTAGGAAGCCCGAATTTGGTGAGCCTTTTTATGATGTCAACAGACTCTTTTATGGGAACCTTTGTGAAAAGTGAAACAACGTCGAACCAGTTTGGCACTTCTGAGGGAGCGCGTTAAATCTACACGCTACTCTCTCCATTGCTGCACCATGGAGCTGTATTCTCTCCACCTGGAGCTCTCACGCACTCTGCGACCGGAGGATTGGAACCACATCGATCGTATCACCAACGAATCCGCCAGCAGAACCTTTTCTTCGTCTACCAGCAAGCAGAAGAAAAAATTCCAACATCTCCACGAGAGACAGCATCCTCAGCCACCCAACAACAAGGAAAAGCTAATTTGCAACCTTGCGGGCATTCAACTGAGTGACGCAGCCACATCGGTTCTCGCGAAAGGATTAAACTTTGCCTTCTCGCCACGCCATATCCCTGTGGAAG
Source organism: Ischnura elegans (assembly GCF_921293095.1). Taxonomy (NCBI): domain Eukaryota; kingdom Metazoa; phylum Arthropoda; class Insecta; order Odonata; family Coenagrionidae; genus Ischnura; species Ischnura elegans. The sequence goes on from NC_060256.1 coordinate 2,370,920, forward strand.
ATATCATTACCGGAGTAGAAGTCGCCCTGCGGAAGCTTCCACATCAAGATGCCGAAGAGATTCGGCAAGATGTCGCCAACGTTTTGACGAAGTCTAAGCCTCCACGTCCCAACCTACCTTTGGACCAAAGACGAGCGCTCGACGACCTGAAATCCAATCGTGACATCATCATTCTGGGAGCCGACAAAGGGAATTCCACAGTCGTCATCAACAGAAAGGATTACCAGGCCAAGATTAAGTCACTAATGGAGGATCCGACGTACGAAAAATTGAAGAAGGACCCGACTGCTAAAATTGAACGAGAAGTAAGGGAGCTAATTAAGCGCTCTTCCATTTCTAACGAAGAACAATTTCAAATTTTGCCTTCGTCCGCCAGACCTCCTCGTCTCTACGGGCTGCCGAAGATTCATAAAGAAGGAGTTCCGCTTCGTCCTATCATCAGCTGCATTGGGTCACCAACCTACGCATTGGCACGCTATCTCGCCAACCACCTCCAACCCTTCATCGGACAGACGGGATCCTGCGTGAAGAATTCGAAAGAATTCATCGAAGTTCTGAAACAACTGAGAATCGCTGACAATGACATCCTCGTCAGTTTCGACGTTGTTTCACTTTTCACAAAGGTTCCCATAAAAGAGTCTGTTGACATCATAAAAAGGCTCACCAAATTCGGGCTTCCTACGGATTTTCCGAAACTCGCGGATTTCTGCCTGAGGAGCAACTACTTTCTTTGGGACGGAGAATTTTACAAACAAAAGGATGGAGCAGCTATGGGGAGCCCCCTCTCGCCTGTTGTTGCTAACTTATACATGGAGCATTTTGAAGAAGACGCCTTGGCCTCGAGCAAGCTTCGACCATCTTGCTGGATTAGATATGTCGACGACACATTTGTCATATGGCCACATGGAAAAGACACGCTAAAAGAATTCGCCGATCATCTGAACAGCATCCACCCATCCATCCAATTCACCATGGAGATAGAGATGAATGGAGAACTACCCTTTTTAGACGTACTGGTGCAGAGAGGCATGAACGGATCGCTGAGACACGCGGTGTACAGGAAAGCAACACACACGGACCGTTACCTCCACGCGCACTCCCACCATCATCCTCAACAGAAAGCATCGGTCATGAAAACACTCCTTCATAGGGCCAGAGTGGTTTCTGACGATGGCGCTCTGAAGAAAGAAGAGGATCGCGTGAAAGAAACCTTCAGACAGAATGGATATTCGGAAGCCTTCATCCATCGCCAGGCAAGAATTCCGAATAAACGCCTACCTGAAGATTGCGCGGAGAGAAGAGAGAAAAACAAGCCAGTGGCCTATGCCACCATCCCATACGTCGCTGGAACGTCTGAGAGAATTTCGCGTGTGCTGAGAAAAGCAGGCATCGTGACGCGCCACAGAGCATTAAAGAAGATGAGCGACTTGTTTCCATCTGCCAAGGACCGACTACATCCCCTCAACGTGGAAGACGTTTATAGAATCCCGTGCTCATGCGGGAAATCTTACGTCGGGCAGACAGGGCGCTCCGTGACTTCTCGTCTCAAAGAACACAGCCGTGCGATATTACATCGTGACACGGAGAAATCGGCGATAGCGGAGCATGCCTACTCAGAAGATGGACATCGAATTTTAATCGACGAGACGCAGGTGTTAGCCCAAGAAAAATTTTATCATCGACGACTAATTCGGGAGGCTATTGAGATTGAAAAATGCCCCCAAAATTTCAACAGAGTGGACGGCGTTAAACTCAGCCAGACGTGGAAAACGATTTTCCGAAAGAGAAGACGACGAATATGTTACCAACAAGGTTATTCGCTAGACAAGAAGAGTCCGCTCGTCGCTCAAGGACAGGGGTGAGAGTTTTGCTGACGTCAACTCCGCCCCCCTTCCCCACTACTCCGGTGGATGGGGGAGGTGGACGAGTATATTAATTGACCACCGATTTCCGTAATTTCATTCGTCGCCTGATGATGCGTCCTGCAACGGTCGCGAAAGCTTGCACGACAAAGAGCAACACGCAGCTGCACCCGGAAGCCATTATCAATTATTTCCATCAGCATTACAATACCTGGAAAGGATGAGTAAGCTAATGTAATTTATAAACGACTTTAAATATCCGGAGAAAGGCATACATCATGTGTTCATACAAAATAAGGTTATATTGTTATGTTTTAATTATTACTGCCCAGTATCATTGGTTACCAGTTCATTTGAAGTACCCGGAGTGGATAAAGATGAGCGAAAGTCTTGCGCAGAAGTGACAGGGACGCATTGAGTGGATTGAGTGTGAGAGAAAACATTACAAATTAGGTATGGTTGTTGGAACTGGTCCCGAAGAATTGTGCCCGACGTTTGCCGAGCTTACATTAATATTGGTGGATGGCGTTTTGTGATTTATTCATTTGCGATGAGCGGAGAAACTCGGGATTGAATGAGCCTGAAGTAGGTGATCAACTCTAATTATTGGGTTTGCAATCAAATGTAACTAAATATTTCTCGAAAATACTTTTAGTTTAAATGTAAGTGTAAGTTTAACAAGAGTATTATTGTACGATGATTATGTTTCATGATTTTTTCTCTCAATAAATTCCACATTTAGTGGCCACTTTTGGTTGCGATATATTTGATTGCATTACAATTATTTGCGAGGGCACCAGTAGAATGACCTTACCCAGAGAGTAACTCTTCTGTCATTCTAATAGTGTGAATTTTTTTCAAGTTTATGACACAAATTTCCAGGTGTACAATGAAAATCCCATCACACATTCAGCTGAAACTTCATCGATAATTTGCTTCAATAACAAATACTAGCTCTCAGTATCTTATGCTACGATTGCAAACCACTTAGACCAATGTGGGTGCGCTGAAAGCAAATTTCGCTTTTTTTTGTTTGACTTTGACTAGAATGTTTTCATTTATCAAAGATTTGCTATGAATTTCTGGGGTGATTTTCGTGTGCACGGCATTGCAAGGGTATAACATGTATATTTATGTGGGAGAGAAATGGGAAAATATTGTTTTTTCCTTGAAAATATTTCACAATTGGGTGGTAAAGCGATGTTCGTTTGGGATAGATATTCATGGGATATGTTGACGGAGTGATGCGTTGGATGGATGGAGTATCAATGAGGGATGGCGTGGGTGGTAGATGGATGTGAAGGAATCGGTGAGGCAGAGGGGAGGCATTTAAACGAATCAACGCTTTAGGGGCCCCGAACGGGTGTGCTCGCACTGTCAATTACGACTTACGTGCGCGTCACTTAGATTAACACTTATTCCCTCGTCCTGCGCCTGAGAGCATGGAAATATGAAGAGGAGAAGTGAAGAGCTCATAGCGAATAAGTCAACGCTTTCACTTAAAAGTATTTTAGATTCACTCGATTTTTGACACAGGAATGCCTTTCCATTGCAAAAATATCGGTACAGATTATGTAATTTCTTCCCATTTACAAACTCGGTGATGAAATGAAATTGATTAAATGTGTCATGATTAGCTTTGCAGAGATGTTGAACCGTCATGATGGAATCGTCAAAACAGTTATTTCCGCAGTATTTTGATTGGATGTCGTACAAAGCGTTTATATTCTCGTGCAACGCATAAATATTATGTAGTTTGATGAAACGCATTGTTCGAGTTTAAAATATAATTTCCACGGGAATTATAAAGTTTTGTTGTTTCATTGGAGTAAAAAACTCCATCGGCGACGACTTGGTCCAAGAACTTTGCTTAGGCTACCGTGCTTCTCTTCAAATGAATATAGTGGATAAAAGTTTAGATAGAAACAGCTGGAACAATGGCTAACTCCAAATTCAAAGCACCAATGTGGTCTAGCAAAGCAATTAATGGAGCACCCTGTTAGGGGCGGGGGAAAAAAGGGGGCCAGGGTCATCGAGGGCGGAGATTAAAATGAGGCGGAGGGTGGAGTGGGAGGTGACACTGAATGAAGAAGGAGACCAAGCGTCGATAATGGAAGCGATTGATGATGATTAGTCATCTGGCGTTTTTTCGCGAGGAACGAACGAAGTAGAGGAGGCAGAGATTGGAGGATGGCAGAGGAGCCAGCAGATGGGTCAAAACATTGGTGGAAGGCAGGGGGTGCTGAAAGGGAAAGAGCTGGAAGGGTCATGGAATGTCACCGAATTTAATTAATTTCCAGCAGAGATAAGGGGTGGGAGTTTTCTCGGAGTAAAAAATGAAGAATTTGCACGTTGAGCAGGGTGGCTGCGAAGGGGGAGGGTGGATTTAAGGAAAAGGGACAAGTGGGGAGATAATTCAATGAGCGAACACACGCTCTGATTGGCAGCGATGAATAAGAAAGCATTTCTCCTGAAATTCGACCGAAAGTATTGGTAAGGGAGAGAGGGTCGGAGGTTGGCGATGAACGTCGAAAAAAAGAATGGAATGACCCGTCGCGGATATTGATTTTAATGAATGGTTTCCACTCCCCTTCTTATTTATTCCAAAATAAAAGGACGATTTTACCGCCAACCCAAACCATTGGAGATGTTTTGCAAAGATAATGAAACCCTCATTAAATTCGATCTGTCGGATATTCCAACTGGACCCAGATGCCCATTTGGTGAACTCGTGATTGCGTAAGAAGTTAGTTCTCTGGGGGTAAAATGAAGCGTATGAAATGTTTTGAAAACGAGAAAAGTTCAGAAAAGCTAATTATAATGAACTATACGTGAAATTTAACGAAAAGCAAACAAAACCATGAGGAAAAGTCAGCGCAGAATAATTCTTCCTCCAATAATGGAATTTCTCTGAACTCGGGCACTGATTTTTGTAAATATAAGCTTTTACTTTACTCAGTTCATTAATTTCGCTCCATGAAGCATATTATGATGTTTGCTGAAATACATTTAAACAGAAATTCTTAATCAGGGCCTAAGAGGACTTTGTGCCTACGCAACACCCATCTTGATGTTTGCATGGTGAGAACCTTAATGAACCATCGTAACATAAATCGTAAAATTGTTCCCAATCAGTTTTCAAATAAGATGGATACATTTGAACTGGGAGAAGAAATGTACGATGAAGCGGAAAGCAAAATAGTGAAAAAGGATTTTGAAAATTTTTGTATTAAAGAATAATTTTATCTGTTAAGATATCTGTATGAGCAAACTTGATGATAAAATGGGAATTAAGTAAATATAAGAACAGTCTTCACTTGATTCCAAGTTGCTTCCATAGCGCCGTCTTCAATGACTGCCAAAATATTCAACTAAAACAATTTTATATTTTCTGCTCCTATTCTTTTCCCTCGGTAAGAACAATGGCAAAAAATTGTTATCTTTTAAAACTGAATAATAGAAGTCATGTGTGAAACTATAATCAATATAGTGCATAATGTTTTCAGATCGGAATGGCAGGAGAGTCACCAGGATGAGTCATCGATGGAAGCGGAAAGTTGATTAACACGAGTAAAGTGATGAGTGTTGGATAGGACCTTAAGATCTATCCACCATCGATCAAATATCTTCATAGGGATTAGAAGTCAAAATCATCCCGGAATATTTCATTGCTATGATGGTGGAAAAATAAACAATAGTCTAAATTCCGCACAGGTAATGTAAGCGAGAAAGAGAAATACGTTTCACTTAACAACCGACTCTACGCGTTGGCAGAAAATATCCCGTACCGAAATAATAAGAGAAAGGCAGTAATTTTTAAAAAGTTGGTGCACCATTAGACAGTTAAATTAGCGTCATGAGTGCGTGCAATAATGTATTTATCTTTAGTATAATTAATAAGATAAAAGAAATTTTCAAATGTTTAAGAGAAATAAATATGAGATTACGATGCTTAATCTCACGAGTACGTGAAAAAAGACCCAAAATTTCACAATATTAAAAAATACTAACTTTCAAACATATTTCTGACATTTTGTTGAATATTCTATAGGTTCGCACAAGGAAAAATTTATTTCTGTCGTCGTCTGGTTTCTTTGAGAATTACGAGCCCAGATCAGACGAGAATCTTTTTAGAATTGATTCGGTTTAAATGGAATATGCAAATTAAACTCTCATCTAGCGACTTCGAGCATGCTTTATGAATGGGGTAGGGTAAAGGATGACAACGTTTGATAAACCAAAAATTAAGGAATCTTAAAGGGCGGGGAGGCTGGATTTTAAGCGGTCGAGGCAAATTAAGAAAATTAAATATGCACCGCTTTCAAAAGGGACGCAAGGAAATGATGGGATAAGAAAATGTAATTATGTGAACGCGACCGAGAGAGAGAAAAGCGATGAATTAAAGAATGAAGAAGAGCAGCCATGAAGAGGACGCTTGGATTTATAATTCACGCTGCAGTTGTCGGTGCCAAGAATTATCCTTCCAGGCTTTGTCTTCTATGGGGAGACCAATACGTTTTATACATTGCAACATACGTCAATCGTTGTGGTGAGATTCTAGATAATTAATTCCTTCGCATTCAGCTAACATAACTGGTCATTTGCTTCGATATTTTTCTCAAATAGTGTGGTAATTTTCATTTCTCCATGAAAGCCCTCCAAAGATATTCCCAGATCAATGAAATCTGAGAAATTAGACTAAAGTGAATAAAAAAAATTAAACTTGAAACAAAGAGAAAAATGAACCGAAAAATATACCTAACTTTTCAGTTCATAGACATTGGAGTAATGAAAAGAGAATTTTGGTTACTATCCTTCCCATGCACTCTTAACACCTCTCCGATTTCCCATAATAGACCAGCAATTTGTCCTGGCATTTTCCCGATTATGAAACAGGTTTCAACCACCCTTTTCCGAGAAGTAATGCTATTGTGGGTCCTCGTCATTAACGTTATTGATTTTGGAATGATATTTGAATTTTAGACTGAGCATCTAACTGATAAGAAGGCTGGTACAATCAAAAAAGTCCACATTAATTTCATAAAAATTTCAAAATTACCTTTAATTCTTATTCATCGACGCCCACAAAAATTGCTTACCGCGTTATCTTTTATAAGCGATTAAATAATAATTTTGAATACTATATATGAACTGTTAAAGTATATCGCAAAAATTATATAGGTATTGCTTGTACTATAGAGTATAGAAGCATCAACACCGGTTTTTTTAAAATCTGAATCGGTTTTAACAGAAATATGATAAATTTTAAGTGTTCAAATTATAAATGCGTATTTGCCCGCAAGACAATTTTTATTCGGAGATGTATTACGATAAGGGCAGAGAAACGGATCTCCTGCCTGACTGTGGGTCTGAAGGAAAATTTGGAAAGGAAAAGATCTTAGTATTCTTTGGCTTATATTTAGCGTTAAAGGATCCAGAAGGAAAGAAGTTTTAGGGCAATCTCACAAACCATCGATGGAACACGGCTTTGATGTACCAGCATCAGAAAGCCATATTTACGTTTAGTTCTGAGTGAGCCAATTATCTCCCGATTCGTTCAGAGTAGCCACCTGATTCTCGGTAAATCGAGAGGATACTATTATGCTGTTTAGTAAACAGTAATACTCGAATTTTCTGACCTTGTGAGCCTCTCGATTTCTACTGAACGTTCCTCTGTGAAAACAACCTATTACCCTAACCTTGTAATTCCCTAAAAGTCCAAAGTTCCGTATTTTCAAAGGCATATCTCTCAAACTGATTAGCCATTATGAAATAAAAATAATTGTCTTTACTCTCTTCACTTTATTCTGGAAGTGCTACTTTTTTCATTGATCTGACCCAAGATTTAGACGATGAAGCAGAGACCCAGGAGTAGATTCATCAAGCATGATGGAGCGGAAACAATTATATTCGTAATTTTTTAATGTTTAAATTTCCTTTCGCTGCACCATTTAGAAAAATAGAGTCTCGAATAAAAAATCAGTAACTCGCCACACGTCTACTGAGGCGGCTTGCGCAGATATACAATTAGACACAGATGACTGATGACAGTTGCCGTTGGTAGCGTTACATTTTTTTTATTTTGCGCGAAACTTCAAAATCTTCACGAAGGGAATTTCAATTCATATCCTTCGTAAGCATAGAGTAGGAAATTTCAAATTGTAAATGTTGACGTCTGAGATGACGACGATTATTTCCACTGGAGATTGGAAGCGAGAAGCGCTATCACTTTTGTTTGGAAGCCACGTGTATGTATGTATGCTTGAGGTGGTGGCTGCCTCTCTTTCTCGATGGTGGACTCCGCTGAGGGGACGAGAGCCCTTCCACCTCCCCACCCATCCCTCCACTTTCACTTTCAGCGTCGCCCTCTCACGGATTAATGGTGAGATAGGCCAAGGCTAGTGCGTCCACACTCAATCTCCACTCTTCCAGGAGGTAGCTTTTCGTCTAATCGTCCGCTGCTTCTGCAGCCCTCATTAAGGCCCTGTCTTCACCCCCTTCTCTCCTTGTGTTGTCCAATCAGCTGGCGGGTCATCAAAAACTGCCGCTCCTCCCGAGAACTAGAGTAGGAGCGGGAAAATTTCCAAATGCGAGCGGTAATTACTGCCCCGGCTTGAACGGCCATTTTCTCTCAGAACACTCCAAATTGAACGCTGTGGAATGGAGTAGGTAAGTTGCGAAGGTCATTCCGGTGAGAATGATCTCGGGAACTCTCATAAGGCCCCGCTCAACTTGCAAGTGGCCGTTGACAGCTTCCTTAACTTCTTGACGAAGAGGAATGGCACACTCAAATCACTCTCTGTTCTCCCTTATCTGGGCTAACGCTTTTCTTTTGGAAGGTACAACCATTTATTTAATATGAGTTGGCCAACTATTTTTCCTAATTTTTTTGTGAACACAGGTTAGCACCTCTGGTGCCATTTTCATGTAAATAACGTGTTTTAATTTCAATAATTTCATTTGTAAACAAAAAATTGACTGAGTGACGTCCCTATTTAAATGCTACCAATTTTTTATTTGTTTGACGAATTTTGCATCAATTTTTTATCAAAGCGGTATGAATATATTCATACAAACTTTCATTTGGGAAAATCTCCGCGTATTAGTATCGAGGCGAGGAAATAAAAGGAATACAATTTCTTTCCTTGCTGTATATGAATTTTAGATATAGAATTCATCAACATCATAAATAAAAATCCCCCTAAAAAGTGATAATTAGTAATTCCTAATCCGCGAAAGCCTTAATCAATTTTTTCAGTTGTCAAACAATTATGAAATTTTCTTGTATGCTCAAAAAAGTTATTACCGTCACAAAATTTGTGTAAAATTACGGATTGAAAATTTTACGACTTTAAATTGCGAAATTCATGCTGGTGCGTCTGTTTTTGAAGACGTCAGTAGATGAGGAACAAATTAAAAGAGTATATTTTGAAATTTTCATGAAAAAGACAAGCACATAGTATATCGCAATGATCTCTTCATCTGTTTGGTGTTGGATAGGGGTGAAAGGTCGAGGAAAATACTGTGGTCGTCTACAGCTGATGAGAAGGAGAAATAAACTTCATCGAATATTTAAAAGTAATTCATGCTGCTGCACCGCGAAAAAGGGTTGGAAGGTACCCGCATAACATCTTTCGTAATATTGGAACGTACTCCAATTTATGCACTCACGGTCTTTATGTCCTCTTGGCCTTGCGTTGCGTGTGTGCAGCGTTTCAAATCCTTGCCGACAGATCGCGCCACCTTCTCATCCCTGGGGTTAATCATGCTCAGTTTACCCGCATCAGATTTCCCGGCGTGCATTGCGGACTTCTACAGCTTGCAAGGCAATTAATGCGTCGGGGTTAATGGAGTTAAGTGGTCGCACCGCGCTGAAGCAGGCTCCTGCCTACATCTCCACCTCATCTTGCCGCGCCAACTTAATCGCGGCACCAATTTTGAAGGCAATTCCCGTCGCAGAAGCAGGTTAGCTACGAATGGATGTAGGGATGGGATTGCTACCTAATCCCACGCACTGATCTGAGTCCGGACTTGTCTTATTAGCAGCAAATTGTGCGCCATTTTCAACGCGAGTGCATTACAGAATGAGATTGTACGTACACTTCCGTGTCTGCCTGACGGGTCGGCTAAAGCATCCGCCGTATTTCGTGGAAATTTTATCGCAAACTTTGCTAACAGCACATTAGTAATTGAAGGAAATTACTGTGGAGCAGTAAATGGACAACTTTCCGCTGCATGCTCAATTGGTACGGCTGATTAGAAGCCGTAGCTATTGCAATTACTCTGCTATCAAAGGATATTGAAATGATAGACAAGTTCCGTACAGCTAAAGGATTAAATTAAAACTTGAATGCTACTAAATGCTTCGTGACTGAATGCAAAAGACAGTTTCCTCAAACAACATTTAAAGTTGTAATGTAGTGCATCAAGAGTTAAGGACAGTGAATATGGCAAACTTGTATTTCTTTCCCAATGATGTGGGGAGAGCTAAAGTGAAAAGCAGATTGCATTAGAATCCTCATGGGAAATAAAATATAGACGAGCTCATCTGCAGTAAAATAATTTTAAAACACTTTCCGTTGCCTAAAATAAGCATTATGTGATTTTTATTGCTGTGATTAATCCAACAGGTGATTATATGGCAATAATAAGCACTACAAGAAACAAGTGACTTTGTACGCAGTCACTCGTGAGAGTGAAAAGTTTCATGCACCAATTATGAAATTTGCTACTCCTTAAAATAAAATAAAACAGATAAAAAAGGTAGCTGTTTTCAAGAGCATTATAAAACACACTCAAAAGTACAATATAGTCTTTTCATCACTCGGAGCCTGAATCGTGGCTGCTGATGAGGCTTATCATAAAGTGTAAAAAGAAGATAGGGTGATAGGTGTATTGGCTCGAAATATTAGTATGTAAACCTAATCAGAACCCATACTTTACACCCTCCGAGTGATAAAAAGCTTATTTTTCACTTTTTTAGCGCATTTTACACTATTTATGGATAGAGTGTCTCTCAAAAATCTTTTAAACATTATTTTAATGGTACTCTTGTTAGTTAGAATTATTTAATTTTGTAAAATATGAGGAAAGAAATCAACTGTGCCACGATTCGAATCTTTGATCTTCTGGTCACTATAGAGACACGATAAACGTTGCGTTACCCTGAAGCTGAGCGGTTAATGTTGAATATCAAAAAAGGTGGTCATACCACCTCTGAAGATCTAGGAATATCGCGACAATGCATTTTCATGTGCTTGTGATCTGTGCCTAAAATTTCTATCCGATCCCTCAGTGGAATTTGGGTTTAAAATCAATTGCAACATTTCGTTCCTGGGACCGACGAAGCAAATCAAGAAAAAGCATGAGAAATCACTTGGCTCCGCCGGGATTCAAAACCGCACCTCCCGTTGCCTGTTAAGTATACTTGGAGGAACTGCTAGCATATCTAAATTGCAATCGGGTGGTCTGGGTTCGAATCCCGACCAAGCCAAATGATTTTTTTCATCCTTGGTGCATATTAAATAGTGATGCTTCACTCATTGGAACTTTCTGGAGTAACCTCAGGCAGTTTGGTGACTGCAGTGAAAATGGTAATCTTATATTTCTATACCACTGAAAAGCAGAAGATTAAAGAGCGGAAAAAGAGGGCGGAGACCGCATTACAATTTGTCATTTTGATTTTCGCCGACAGGGCGCTCGCGTCGGCTGAAATCTCTTCGCCAACTCCTCAGCAGGACACTCTCAATTTCCGACCATTCAATACTTCCCTCGAGCGTCTCTGCTTGCAGTGATCACACAATTACTCCTGCCTCTTTCCCTATCATCGCCCCATATCATCTAGCACACGGAAAGGATGGAATTTCAGGGGGTGGTATACCAAAGATGGATTTGCGAAATCAGACACATCTATCTCAGGTATTGCACAAGAATCAATATCATCTCCTCCATGATGTGGGACCTTTTACTATAGACATCTATTAATGTATAGTTTTACTAAAAAAGCATTGAACTTACATTCGGTTAATATTGTTGATAATCATAAAGACTTTCCAGCTAACGAGTGAGCGTGTTCTTTGCAATCATTCTTGTGTCAATTTATTCTGTTTGTGAGTGATGAGCTGTCTCGGTGCCATCTATTAGCTGCTCCCGTAGGTCAAAGCAGAGCCAATTTTCTGTGCATAAATCCCCGCCGAAATCAAGATATATCTAACGCAAAGGGTAGCGCAACTGATAGAGCACTTGACAGGCTATCTAGAGATACTGTGCTCGATTCCCAGTCCGGCTGCATTTCACCCTCTGATTCCTGACTTTTTCCATCTACCACAGCTCCGTTTTCCTCGTCCTTTGTCTACTATGTGTTCCTATCCCTTTCTTTCCCACTCTATGAATTTATATTCTAGCATTTTCGTTCCAATCGCGTCGTGTCGATGATATCGATTTCGGTACGACTATATCGATACCGAATGACAACATATCTCAGCTACTTTAAAAAATGGTTATTATGGAATATTGTACTTAATAGTTTTTGCAGTAGCACAAGCGCAGGAAGTCCTTGGCTATTTTCATGTGGGAAACTATTGTTTATACCGCCACATAGTTTTATGGCAGCCGACGGAAGCGCAGTGGAAGTGGAGGCCGCCCTGATCCGAACGGAAGAGAAGAGAAGAGATGACAGGGTTTGAAGGTTGATCGCTAGGGGAGACCGCTGCGCGATGTCTCAATGCCATTGGCTCATTTTCTGACCACAGCCTCAATACGTCACTCCATGTAAATATCAAAATACATTCTATTCCACAGTTACACAGAATTTAAGCATAACGCTTCCATTGTTTTCAAAATAAAGTCCGTGCCAAGTTTCACCTTATGCTCATGTAGTCGGATTTCGCAAGAAAATTTTAGTGAGCGTCTACGCATAAAAAATATTTTTAAATAAATGGTAAATTTTCACTATTTTGAAGACGAGAGTATTCAATTTTTTATTCTTCTCGACTGTTTTCGATACAAATATATCACGGACATCACTTTATGCGAAACTTTTAGGGATAACAGGAATAGTCCATTCTACGATATTTTTGTGTAACTTTATACCGAGACTTAGGCCCCTATATTTGTTCATTTCAAGTAAGGAAAGTTATTGGTTGTATCGCAACTTTTTGTGGTCAACAAAACAGCTCTTCAAATGAGTGAACTTCCCTTTAGACCATGAGCGGAGGTCGCGCGCGAGGCCACCACCAAATATTCAGTCACGTGTTCATTCGGAAGGGAGGCAAGAGAAGCAAGGGAATGATGGCGCCATTGGGCTAGAGGTCGACTTGGGCTAACGTTACCGACGTTCAACCACTGAGGAATTGGTGGGCTTAGAGCTCAGAAATGTTTTGACATTTTCTGGCCACCGTCATAATACTGGCTTAATAAATGGTAAAAAAAGCTGTTATCCAGAGTTGAATAGCATTTTAACATAATGCGATTCAAAAAACTGATTAAAAAAACAAACTTAGTACATTGCCACCATTGGCTGCTAATGACTGCTGATTTTGCGATCATATTTAGTGATTATTTGCAGATTTTTATCAATGATACATTTTTAAAATGCTGCAGCCAAGAGTAAGTATCAGCCGAAAGCTGAAATTAATAGTCCCATGCCTTCTGATCAACATGGTTTCTTATAAAAAGTGTTTGATGCTTTATGCAGCAATACAAATGGGCTGTAGTAACCGAAATTTTGGTCGGAATCAAAGCCAAGGGTCATTACCCTTTTATTATGAGAGGGGGACTTTATCACTTCCTTTAATGTGACGCCAGTAGCACAATGCATTGACTGAATAAATTCCCCAGCAAGCCATCAGCGGAGGCCACACGCTAAACTAGTGAATTAGGGAGCAAATTGTATTTGGGCGCATGCTAATCCGAAAGGGAGTTTGGAGAAGCAAAGGATTCTGGGCGGGGGTTGGTGCAGTGGGAATGTGGGCAGGGTCAAGAGAGGGCCGCCCAGCCTGCCACGACCCTCAACAGCACTCGGATTAATTATTCGGACAAGATCGCCTATTCGTGGGATGTTTGCCGACTTAAGTCGGATTAGCCCAAACTTATCACATCTCGGCGGCCAGGGATAATTTATGACTTGGGCTTTAAAGGATGAAGATTTGCTCCTCGCCTGGTCTCTGCGTCTCTTCTTTCCCTTCCAGGATGAGGGGCGTCTGCGGCCCCCCCTAACGCCACGTGATGAATAAATACAAGGGCTTTGAAGCATCATGGACGCGGTTTTCGTCAGGGGGAGAGTGGGCCCGAGTAACAAATGAAGGTGCGAGGGCGGTGAGATTGGTGGAGGTGCTCCCAGATGGCGCCAGCTTATCCCCGGGAGCGTACGCCAGCGGTGACGTCCCATTGCTCAAGGTAGAGGCAATCGCTTGACGGAGAGATAAGAAGGACGCAATTGGAAGCTTTCCTTCGTTGAGATGCCCACAATATCGCATGTCACTCTGGCGAGAGAGAGCGTCTCCCAACTGATCGATAAATGGCTTACAAAACTAGAGGTTATTTCGAGTTGGGGAAAGGCAGTCGGAGCCAAGACGCTGGGAAATAAGCAGCGCTGACGAGTCTTCCCATAGGCATGGCTGCCTCTGCGCCCCAGTTATCTCAAAATAGGCGTTCAATTATTACTATTTTCAGAATATAATCATACCTCATTGTCATTTATAATTGAAGAGATAACCCCAAACCTACCTTCTGGATGTCCTCCCTTAACAAGAAAACAATTTTAAAATTGTGTTTACCTGAACTTAAAGCGGCATAAGTGTTTTTCAGAATTTAAATGTGAAAACGTGAACTTTAGGTACAAATGTGGGTGATTGACAACGCATGGAATGATAAACAGCTTCAATCATGGAAAGAATAATATTTCTTAAAAACAATTAACTAATAGATACAGTCAAATTCATTCTCCTCAAATGCTGAATCCCTCAGAATTGTACAATTTGCGATTGAAATTTATATTTTTTGATCAATGCGCTGTTACTAGAAGATTACCACGGCGCTTCGACTGCTTAGGTCTCGTGGAAGCAGACGCTTTGCTCCATTGATCCGATTGTCACGCGTTTTTATCCCTAAATTAAGCTGGTCAGAATATTTTTTTTTAATCTTAGGTAATTATAGTTTTTTGGTAGTTGAATATGTGATTCAACCCAAATGTGAGTTTAGATAGTTGAAGGTAGAGCTCACTCCGGATTAGACCACAGGTGTGTGGATTCGACACATTGGGGACAGCAGGGGAGGTCAATTCCCCACGAAGGACAACTAACACTTCCAGGATGTGTGGTGTCGATTCGATTCCACGATCAGTAGCCAAACGCCCTTATCACTAGGGGACCCGCTCAAGGCCTTATTGACACTGGATAGCGCAAGGATACCGGCTGCGTCCCACGAAACGCAACTGTTTTTCACTAACAATGAGCAAGATGTGGGAATGGATGAATTTCGCTACAACATGTTCAGTGACAACTGCGTCCAAAGTACACATTTTTTCACATAAACGCGATGGAATGGTAATTAATAATATGTTGATACGGAAAACTCCATCCACACGACCACATTTACGCCGAGGAGAAACGGAGGCGAGGATCAATGCAAGGACTGCTCAACGCGAGTCCACGACATACTTTAAAATCAATGATCCCACGCGTTATTTGCGGGATATTAATAATTTCGCCCGCTTCCTCTCTCTCCCTCTATCTGTTGCAACGCAGAAAAGTCGCAGAAAGTCATCAGAAGCGCCACCACCACTGCTGGCGAGCACACCCCACACCACCGGGACAACAATGGCTCCCGTGCAGAGGCAGCAAAGAAAAAGGGGAAAAAACATCATAAGGAAAGAGCAAATAAAAAATGTATTTCCCTGACGTGTTTGCAGAGAGAAATCCCCTCCCACGGCCACCCTCCGTCCTGCCTTTGGATAATAGTTCACTCGGGTGCGTGCACAAAAGATGCGCGCTCGGGATACACTCTCCATATCTTCCGAGAGAGTGTCTCCTTTTTATTATCTTTAGTATTATCATTTTTTATAAGGATTGTGTTTTCAATTCCGCTCGGAGTCCCCCTTGTCATCTCTCTTTGCGGGAGCCGCAGTTATTATTCCTCTCCCCTCCCACACGCAACTCTCTCACCCACCACCACGCGGCGCTGCGACACTCCGCAAACCACCCACCCCACCCCACCCCAACCGAAAATTAGCCCGTGTCTTAGCATAACCTGCAGCGTTGCCAACATCCACAAACTCAAGCAATTTTCTGCTCGCGACCTAATATTTAAAAGTAGACCATGCCCCACTCCGAAGAAAATAAGCGGCAAGATGATCGCCATCAATCCGATACGAGGTAACTACACCATCATACTAGATTTACGATGGTAACATATAACAATTTCTTTAACAAATGGAGACAAAAAGATTGAAAATCATGGCCCCTATTTTTCACAGGAGACTGTAATTTGGATCACAAGAGCCCTGCAATGAGAACGCACTGTCACTAGCTTTGCATCCCCCCCCCCCCGACTGAAAAATAGCTCGTGTCATAGTATAAAGTTCTGCCAGCATCTAAATATGCAAATATTTATCTCCTCGTGACTTGATACCAACCAACACTCCAATCAACCTCGCGACTTGATAGCCAACATGATTCACTACTAATCTGATGAGGGGTAACTAGACCAAATTAACGAGGTATAGGATGGTTATGTGTCATGAAGCTGAAGATAAATATTGGAAAAAGACTGCAGTGCAACGCTCATGTCTTCTCGGAGAAAACTTGATTATTCATTTCACGAGAATTGTAGCATAGGGAGGATCGACGAATGTTTTCAATATTGAGACTCTGCTCATTATTTTCAATGTTTCAGTATATCCGATATGCCTAATTTACTCTCAAAGGCTCGCTCTACTTTATAAAAGCTAGTCCCATGTTCAATGAAGGACTTTTCTCAGATAAAATTCTTGTATTCTTATATCGATTGAGAGTTTTTCTTGTTTTGTTCCGGGCGAATTAAGGTCATGCCTGCGGAAAAACATTCCTTTTAGCTGTTACGCAAGAAAATAAGTACATTGAGAAATTATTTGGGAATTAGTCATCACTGTTGAGGGAGCGGTTAATTATTTGCAATATAAAAGTATCAGAGCCGCAGAAGTTTAAAATTTTTTAACTTTATTGAAAAATATTCTTTGAATATTACTGTGCAATGCTGTTGATTGACAGATCACTGCCGCAAATCCAAGTCGATGATTAGATAGTATAAAAAATAGATCGAAATAAGAGCAAATATTCATTCAATAACGGGTATAATAATGCGTGCTTCGGGCGTATCAGGGTTGAACGACGGTGAGTAATCATAAGGGATTGTGCAACCGGACACACGAACATTTTAAGTTGTGGAAAATAAAAAAACGGAATTTTCTTCGATTAGGGTATAATGAGAGTGTAATGTCCAAGTTATTGTGCGTTCGTTCCGCGTTCAATACTACGTCAAGCGTATGGAAATCCTTTCCTTGCTGAGAGGGAGGCTGGGTCGTGGAATGAGAGATGTTCCCTTGCCTTTGGCCTAAGTCAGTGCTGTCACCTATCAGGTAAATTATTAACAAAAGCGACGCTGCAGCGCACGAAATAAATTGCAAAATCTGCCATCACATGATGGGCCTCATCGGCTTACGTTTTTAGCGGTAGCGTTTTTTTCATGTTTGGAAACTTCGTTTACATTCATTTTTGAACTTGCTCAGAAGGGCAAAGATTAATATGCGTTCATATCAATATAACTATAAGCTGATTAATAAAGTGGTACACTTGCGGATTGTGGCTATTAGTTCACAAAAGGTAGAAGAATCGTCATTCGACTTGGAGTGGTTATAAGCTGAAAACCGATCGAATATCTCTTGGAAATAGCAAGTATCTCGGAACAAAATACTCTCTATCGACAGCAATAGGAGCTATTCAGGTTTTCCAGAATCGATTTCTCTATCGATGCTCGATCTAAGATTCGATTGATGGAATATTTCACCCATAGGCCTACATGCTATGAAGCCAAGATATGCCAAGTTTAATTGTTGTGAACGGGACGGAACCGCTTTAACATAATTTCAACCAAAAAGTTTATGAGATGATGATGACTTTGCGATGGCCCCACTTCACGGTGGCTCCCACTGACCAAGATTGAATATGAGCTGATTTTGCGAGCACTCCAAACAAGTTCAAATGTCACCGATTTTTTTCCACTGGCATAGTAATAAATTAAGCATGCAATGTGTGCATCATCAATTAAGTAATCATACGCATTATTTGTAAAAACAATCACATTTTATATTATAGCTAAATTTTTTGATGCGCTGATGCTCTTTAAACCGATGGGGAATAGTAAATCTCTCTAAATAGAAAACATTCTCAATATACCTAGTCACGATGGCATTCGCTTTACGATCATTCCTCCGGATTAACCGATTACTATCGCAAAGCGGAGGCCTACTGTATTTCATTTGCTCACTTTTTTCCATTTTCCATAGTAGTAAATGCAAAGGACGTCGATGCTTCAAATTTAGGCTTTTTTAGGCTAGTGCGCAGCCACCGTGAGCGCTTTACGTTATATTCTCTATTATAGGTGAAACCTACCATCTTCATCGTAGCGTCATGGAGCGTACGACGCGTCGTAGATGCTAGACGATAATGATGCTAGACGTCGCGACGCTAGATGATAAGGCATAAGACATTTTATGTTTCTCAAAATGACCAAAAATATTTTAGAAATTGGATCAATAACATCTTTTCTGGTAATAAAAACTACCATTAAGAGTTTTACAATGAGGGAAACTAATGAAAACCAGCGACTATCCGGAGTGAAAAAATTCCATGGAAGCCTTATTGTGGAAGAAAACGGGTCTTTCAGTCCATCAGCGTTCATTCGGAGAAATTAGAGGGTGCAATGAGGATGGGGGTAAGAGATGATGAAATAATAGGTGTGGCGACCGTAAATGGTTCTATTATCTTTTATTTTGTTGCCAAAGAGGCCTTGCTGATTAATGTTTGTGTATCTGAGTCATGGACTCACATTGGAAGGGGCATTGAATAATATGCTCTAATAAATTGATTCGATAAACGTGGAGATGTTCTCATAATCCCATCTCCGCATACTTTTTCGTTGAGAGATTATCTCATAATTTTAAAATAATGAAATCGCAGAAGTAAATGCTGGATTTTCATGAGTTGATGACGTCAATGCATCATTAACTTGCTCTGTGAGACCCGAATATGCACGGAATAAATCACTTTCAAGAGTGTAAGCAATATAAAACTCCTCGTGGCCGAGGAGAAAATAAAATGCCGTGTCCAGATCAGCAGGTATACAATATCGTGACCTCATCAACTTTTCTGGGTTGAGGGCGTCGACTTTGCACCGACAATAGGTCGAGTATTAGATTACATCAACATAATACCCTGCAAGCCGTCTAAAAAGCGTGTGGCAGGGGGTGATAGGACACCAGCCGTTCTTAAATAAAACGAAAGCGCTCTAAGGAAATTACGACTAGCATTTATTAAAGTCCTTCATGGTTCGGAGGAAAAAAGAATTCCCATATCTATTAGTGTGGAGAAGCGAAAATTTACAGGTTGCTCTAGCACCATCTCAATCGAAAATAAATTAATTTAGTTGGCATACGGTATTTGAGGAGAGCTTAGCCCATTTGCTCCATAGGGAAGGGTGGAGAGAAACCCGCCGTCGGTATTATTCTGCTGTTAACGAAAGGTGCCAAGGGGAATAAGAATTAACGTCCCATCCGACGGCCGGAGTGCTGCATTTGAGGTGCCCTCCAAAACAGAACTCATGTTGGGATCGGGCAGTCATTAAAAATCCCCCGGGATTTCAACCCGGGCCCGCGGGCTTGGGAAGCCCACGCTCAGACCACCACACCAATCCGAGCCCCATACATTTAGCCAATGATCCCGTTACTTCCTTCTTAAAAGTCTGCGTGTTCCCAGAAATGAATGCATGAATGAATGAAAAGTTTCCCCTGAAACACTCTCCCTTCCCTCCCCTCGCCTAATGGAGGTAATCCCCAGCACCTTCACCCTATTGTTTCCACGATCAGGGAGCAACGAAGACGGAGAGTCATCTGATAACCATCCCAGCCATTTAGACGCCAAGGACGACGGCTGGCAACCGGTCATACCAGTTTGGGGGTCCTAACGTAGGAGCTGCCCTGGTGAACAAATGCGTGGACACAGGAGGAAGAGCCACGGTGGAGGATCCAAGAGGATAGACTCAATTCCCTATCCTACTGCCTTAATTGTGGTCTTATTTTTTTTAAATATCGCTGGGTCTTAAGATTAACCTATTTTTGGCACAATTTAGAAATTACGAGGCAGATGTCGTCTGCCTTCAAGAAACAACAGAGGGAATAATTTGGCCTAATTCTCTCTATCGAGCCTTTACAAATCGCCAAGGGTCGCCTGCGGGCACCACTATATAAGATATGTAAAGCAGTGAATAAGTCATTATTTCCATTAATACGTTTCAGAAACATTATTCCTCTCTCCTCAAAGAAGCAATTAATTTCAACATTAATACTTCCCCATTTTGATTATGCCGATGTTGCCTTTCAAGACATATCTCAGATGCTGTCGAATAAACTTCACCGCTCCTTCAACGCCTGCATTAGGTTCATATTTAATTTACAAATATCAGATCATACCACCAATCATATTAACGATCTCAAATGGTTAAAGCCTAGTTCTCGACGCCGGATGCATATCCTTTGTCTTCTCTATCAAATCTTACAGACAAATACACCAGCGTACCTCAGAGACGAATTTCAAAAACTTAGTAGAATACACGACTCAAATACGAGGAGAAATGAAAAACTCGTTATACCTCACCACCGGACAGTCAGATTCAATAAATCATTCATTGTTACTGCATGCCGCGAATGGAACAACATTGACCTACCACTACGTAAATCATCATCACTCGCCTCCTTCAAAAAGGCACTACACGTAAAACTTCTTCGAGAACAACAGCAAGACATGTAACATCACGGGAACAGTACGAAAGATTCATCAATTATCTCATCCGGCTTCATCTAATTTTCCTTTTCTTTACAGGTACTGGGTGAAAATTTCCATGTAATTCATTGTATTTGTATACTCAAGTTTACATTAGCTTTCTCAGTAGGTTTTCGCAGGTTTTTCACGCCCCCCTTCTTGTGTGGGCGTTTTCCTGCAGTGGGTTTTTTTCCAATTAGGACGACAGTCAATATCCTTAGGTTTTTCCCATGTTCACTAACATCTTTTTACACTTGGTCAATAGTGACTTTGTTAAATTATAATGCTAATTGTTGATTGAAAATGGAACTTCTACTTATTTTTATGTAATTTCTCTGCATTTAACTTCATGAGCAACTAGACAATGTATTTAACTGCATATATTTAATGTTTGACGAGGGGTTAGATGGAAGATGGGACTTTCTAGTCCCAATCTCGCCCAATAAAGACGTATTATTATTATTATTATACTCGTGAAGAAAGTCATCCCAGTCTCTAAAGTACGATTTCACGCCTCCGGTAGGATAACCAGCCTAACCATACATGGCGAAATCAATATTATCAACATATATGCGCCGCCGAGTGACAGAAATAGAGTAGGAAGGGAAACATTTAATTCGGCAACTGTTTCATCTTGCGTGTCTTCTTTCTCTGGGAAGGTAATTTTAACAGGAGATTTCAATGCAATATATAGAAGGGAGGACTCGGAATCCAACAATCAAAGTATTTCATACGGAACGAACCGAGCCTTATCTTTTCTAATTGATGCGCTTTGTGCAACTGACGCTGTTTTACGCAGTACTTTGGGCCCCGCCCCTTTCACGCGTGTTGATCCAAATTCTAGAACACGCATTGACTTTATATTCCTCTCCCGATTACTTAAACAAATCCCATACACCACTCATACTACGCCAGTTTTTCATTCCAATCATTGTACCCTCCTCCTTGACCTCTCTCTCCCTTCACTCCCAACGCCCCCGAAACAGCCATGTGGAGGACGGACACAAGGCCCAAGGTTTCAAGACGAGGATTTTTGTTGCGCTCTACGACGACGAGTGGAGGATCTTATCTCCACTCGTTGTCCGGGCGCCGATGCTCTAACCTGGTGGGAAATTACTTTTAAACCTAAGATTAAATCCTTTCTACGACGCTCCACATATGAGTGGCGGATTTACATGGATGCCACAAGCATGTTCTATCGAACCACCTTAAGAGAATCCTTAAATCTAAATCCCGTCCTAAAAACTTTTATGAGGAGACAACCCTTATGAAAAGCACCATTTTAATGCACGAAATGAAGCGCTACGCTCCAAGTCGGTGGCAGATAGAACTGAATCCTGGCACGTGTGACGCTTTCACACTCTCTGAGCTTCGGAGGGTGATTAGACTCTGCAAAGACATGTCGACCACTTAACCGCCGGCAGAATGCGCTGATGGTGATCTCCTTGATACTGCTTCACAGCATTTTCAGAGTATATTTGACCGATACGGGGTCTGGAGCGAAGACGATCTCTCTCCGTTTCCTAATCTACTCACCCTCTCGCCACAAGACGGTGACTTGCCAGCTGATGAGATTAGAGAAGAGGGTGTGATGGGTCAGATGTATATCTTATGAATTTTACACCATGTGTGGTGATCTTCTGACCCCGATTTTATTAGCTATTTTCAACCAGATTTTCTGCCTCAACGAGGCACTGAATTCAAATCAATGCACCGCAATTATCTCGCTCTTACCAAAGGTAAATTGGTCTCATTCCTTAAATTATTTCAGGCCTATTGCATTATTGAATGCAAACTATAAAGTTCTTACGCGTATGTAAATCTCGTTTTACAGAGTTTCTGGAACCCACATTATCAGTAACACAGTACGCGGTTTCAAAAAAGCGTAATAATCTAGATGCTGTTTATTACAGGATATTTTTTGGCCCCGTCTCCGCCTTCCGAAGATTTTTTGGCAATTTTACCCGTAGATTTTACTAAAGCATTTGGTTATATTCGTATTGAATATATTTTATATATTCTTAAAAAAATGGCTTTCTCCCTTATCTTTCTTCGTGCTGTTCAAAATCTATGCAATGAAGCAAAAGCCTGCATAAGTGTAGGTTGGAAAACTTCGCATGCATTTCTTATCAAGAATTCTGTCAGGCAAGGATACCTATATCTCTGGCTCTATTTACCGTCGCAATGGACCCTTTTACAAAGGCACTTGAAGCTGCCGGAGTTGGCATAGCTATACAAGGAATTACTATCAAATATTATATACGCTGACCAAAGAAAAGGTTAGTGAAGAGTTTGATCTGGAGTGTAGCTCTCTACGGTGCGAAAACATGGACACTGAGGAAAGAAGACGAGAGAAGATTGGAGGCATTCGAGATGTGGGTATGGAGAAGAACGGAGAGAGTGAAATGGACGGAGAGGAAAAGGAACGACGAAGTACTGAATATGGTTGGTGAGGAGAGGCAGCTTTTAGATGAGATACGGAGGAGACAGAAGGTATGGATGGAGTTAGTGCTTAGCGGTGAGGAGATGTTGAAAATGGTGTTAGGGGGTAGAATGTTAGGGAAACGAGGGAGGGTAAGGAAAAGAATAGGATTTTTAGATATATTGAAAGAGAGTAGGCCTTACAGTGAATTAAAGAAGGCAGTGCTGGAAGGAAAGGGAGGCTCCCTAATCACTTCTTGAATACTCCATGGAAACCTACCTAATCGGTAGAATACTATAATAATAATAATAATAATACGCTGACCATTTGGCATTTTTTTCGTTGGAAATCCAAGCCAACTTCTCTTGGCTTATGATTTAATTCAATCCTATGCTCCCAGTGGTTTAGAAGTGATCAAAACTAAATCAAAATTGAGAGTTCTAAAGGGTGATATAGTTTCTAATGTGAGGGAATTAGGCACGCCACCTGTAAAAATTCTGGGACTATGATGGGGCTCCGATGTGAAACAGTCTCTTGAGAAGAACTGGGGGGAGGTTAGGGGCGCAGTATCAGGGGGGTTCGGGTCGTTACAAGCTTCCCTCCGTCCCTCTCACCGTTTGGGTCCGCCTCCTCGATCAGGCTATACTCCCGAAAATTTGGTATCTCGCTCATATATGCCCTATGCCAAAAGGTGCGCATGCAAAAATGGTTAGGGATACTAATTATTTCGTCAGGTATGGTTATTTGAGAAAGACTCCAAGGCTACAGCTTTACAACCCTCCGACAAGAGGTGGTTTGAACTTATCAAATATTGATTTAAAAGCCAACGTAATTTTCTCGAAAGTATAGACAAAAATTTTAGGGGGGTTGATGAGGCCAGGCGGGGTCTCCTTCACTCCGCGTGGTCGAAAGCCAGTTTTCAAAGTAAACCTTTTAGGAGATGTATTCAGGAATGCCGTATAGTAACAGAATGCTTGAGAAGGGGAGAAATATTTTCAGTAAAGACTATTTACCGGAGGCTTATCGAAAGGGAGAAGTATCCTCCCACTTAAAACATTAACCCATGGAGGGACTTGGCTGCGTGCCGGGGGACCCGGGGGCTGCGAGCTCCATGTTAGACACTACTGCTCCGTGCGCGCGAGGTGATGCCGAAAATGAGGCTTGCCGATTCTTCTGCTTGCGTCACATGCGGTCGGGTTGACTCCGCTCCTCACTACATCCTCGGCTGTGACGATGGTGGGGGAGTATGGGGAGCAAGAAGAGAGATTTATCATACCTAATTTCTTTGGTGGTGGTGCCATCACGAAAGAAAACTTGATAATATTAAAGTTTAAGCTCTTTCCCAATTTAAAGAATGTAATTCTTTCTTCATTAATGTAAAAATACATTTTTTTTAAATTAAATCATAAGACAGTTGGGAAAGGACTCCTCTGTTTCATTGATAGCATGGAGCGTCAGCCGAGGTGCGCCCTTTCCTCGCTTCTCTCTTCCGGTGAGCAGTGGCGGAGGATGGCGCGGATGCTGTGTCGTCGTCGCCACTGGCGGGAGAGGAGACTGCTCCTGGAAAATTTTAACCACTGGACACTGATTTGTGCCAGAAGGAAGACTTTCATTGTTTGTTTTGGATAATTATGCTTTGCTGCTTGAAGGTTGAAATAAATATGTATTTAACTAACCGGCTAAAGCACTCGACTGGAAATCGGGGGATCCCAGTTCGAATCCCGGTCAAGAAGAATTATTTTTTCTCAGTTAATTTTTCGCTTTATGATGCAGATTTCAAATTAGTTGAGAGAATGAGTTTTTCAAATGCAAGGATACCGAAAGCAATGGAAACTAATTCTGTCGGTTGATGAGGTAATTGTTCAATCATATTATAATTATTTTGAACTGATCACTTTTTTATCTTGTGCTTCCAATATATAGGAAATGCTATTAGAAAATACATTCATAAATGTTGAAAATTCAATAGATTACGCAACAAACTAACTATACTATAATTATGATATAAATATATAACATAATTACGAAATGCGGCTTGCTATTATAATAATATTAATATATTTTATGTTTGTTTTCTGCTATTACTAAACGCTCTCTGTGTTTATTGAATTCTATCTCATTAAAGTAATCATGTAAACATCATTTACATTAAACGCTCTACTTTCCGTCCTCCAATGCAGTTTTATCGAAAATAATTATTTATGCTCCATTCACGTTTGCTATACGTCATTGTGGATCTCATAGTTAATATAATATTACCAAAACGCTTCAGTTAGTGGATTACAAATTTGGCTTTAGCATAAAACGATTTTAGCAAATAAACTTGTTGAGGTCTAAAAGCGAGTAAAGAAATTAAGTTTTAAGATTCTTATATGCCTTAAGCAACCTTATGAGTACAAATAATTAATTGTGTGAAAGGTTGGATCAGAAATTTAACCGAGAGTATCCCGACTGCGTAAATTGAGTGACCCCAAAGAAAAATAATCTAGTGTCTATTTCAAAGCATTGAGATTGGCCCGAATGGAATACGGCTTTAATACCCGAGTAAAATATCTCTGCAAATGAGCAATCATATGAAATACGGCAATTACACATGGCGATGCTTGTCATCAGCTGAGGTATTTATCGTAATCAAACCGATTTCCAGCACCGCGTTCTCGAAGTCATAAGCCAGAATATTACCCCCTCGAGAGGACACCGAAAGCAGCATCCTTAAAAGGGAATTGTGGTTTTTTTCTTTTGACGGGAAGTGTGAGCACCACTTCCGACCCTCACTCGGCTGTATTATGAACCTCGGAAAAATGCAACCAATGACGGAAGAAAAAAAAAACATTCGCCGGAGTGATGAATGGCTTCGTTCAAGCGTCCCACACTATCGAAACTTCAACGCATTGTCATAAGATTGGCCTTAACACGCACGACGTGAAATCGCTGGAAAAATTAGGGAGTTCCAACAGGTTATTTAAAATGTTTTGATATTTGGATTTGGAATAAAGCAAGACATGATGAAATGATTACATGAGAAGATTTCAGTATATACAAACATTCATCTCAAGGGAGTCCCACTTAACTTAATACACTCTACGACGTTGACGGATAAAGCACAAGACGTTTTATTCACCTCATAACATGCAGGATATGTTTAAGAAAGAAAGTTCAGCTAATCATTTATCAACATATATCAAATGAAGAGATTTTATTCCAAATCTCTTTGACAAATATGAGAAGTTTACCAAGGCATTAATAAGACTAATTAATTTATGAGGTATATAAGAATAAGATAAAGAAAGACTAGTTAATTATTTGGGTATGTGGGTACGACTCGAGGTGAGTCCCTGGTTTAGGGTGACCAATACAACACATATATCTAGGTGTTTTCAGCGTAAGGCATGGAACCGAGACAGAATATGCGTTTAACCCATATATGCCCAGTGGGTCGTTTTCGACCCACGGGATATAAAAAATCCTAGTCCCTCTAATTTGAAGTATTTGTTAACTTTGTTGTTATTTTCGTCTTACAGGGAAGCAAGTGATTCATTCCTGAAGTAATATTTCCAAGGATACATTTTCAAATCATTGTAATGTGGGCATAAAAAATTACTTCTCTATACCGCGATTTTCGAATAACTTCGACGTACAATGTAACCAAAATTTTCAAGCTCAATCGAAATGACACGACATGCTACAATACTTTGTATACTCAATTTCATTATTCCGTATTCAATTACCAAATTTCATGTCTCCCTAGTCTGCCACGGGTCATGATATTGGTGTGGGTCGTTTTCGACCCACTGGGCAGATAAGGCTAGTTTTTTTAGCAACTCCAGACGCACTAGGTTGACCAGAATTCGAGCGTTCTCTCTGCTGAACTGCGATAAGATTCTTTTGGAGTGCATTACTTCAAATAAATTTTGGCATGGCAAGGTTAGTATATAACTCCTAGAGGACATATTTTTATTTTATAAACAAATTTTTTTCGTGAGCTCATTGACTAATTTATGTCTCTAATTTAGTCGCAAACAGCTGACTACAACAGAAATACTTCACGAGCTAGAAGAGTTGGATGAAAAAGGTGTAAAAAATGAAGTATATATTTACATAACTCCTCCAGAAGATGAAAACGATACATGTGAGGATTCCGGGGACGAAGAATGTAATGATCCTGATCGTCTTTGTGGCCGGCAGCTGCAAGCGGAAGGTGACTTCAACATTGATATTGAAGATGACCCTGGTGAAGTTGATGAGGTAATCAAATTCGTTGAAGAATCATCCCATTCTAAAAGGAGAAGGAAGTCAACAAAAACCCAAAACATAACACGAAGTTGGGTCAGTTGTGATCTTACTACCCCTGTTTGTGATTCTTGGAGTACATGTTTTATACCTCCACTGACTTTATCCTCGTCCAGTCACCCGTTAGAGTTTTTCGAACTTTTTATTGATGACAACATCATTACGAAACTTGTTGAGTTTACCAACCAATATGCAGCAGCGAGGAATAGGTGTGTGCAGGTTTCCAAGGAAGATATGTATACATTTTTAGGCATATTGTTTTTATCCGGATATAACTGGCTCCCAAGAAGAAGAATGTATTGGGAAGAAAAAGGAAGATGTCTATAATGCACTTGTGTCTGGAAGTATGAGAAGAAACAAGTTTGAGGAAATATTTACGAACATCCATTGTGCAGATAATAGTGCATTAGACATATCCAATCGTCTCGCAAAATTGCGTCCAGTCATTTGTGAACTCAACAAAAACTTTTGTAGATTTGCGCCTTTAGAAGAATCAATTTCTATCGATGAGGCTATGATTCCATACTTTGGAAGGCACGGTTGCAAACAGTTTATTCGGGGAAAGCCAGTGAGATTCGGTTACAAGGCCTGGGTAGCTGCACTCTGCCTAGGGTACTGCATCCAATTTGATATCTACCAAGGGAAAGTAAAGGAAAAAAGGGTTTTCACTTCATCAAGAGGGCTCGGTGAATCTGTGGTGATGGGGTTTGCTGAAATCCTAAAAAAAAATTATCCACTGCTGAATTTCTCCCTGTATTTTGATAATTTTTTCACTTCTGCGAATCTAATACACGAACTAACAAAATCTGGCTATGGTGGAACGGGAACCGCTAGAGTGAACCGAATTGATAACTGCCCCTTGCAGGATGTTAAAGTGTTTAAAAGAAATGAGAGAGAGATATGACTGTCGTGTATCCCGGGAGGACAATATCAGTGCAGTTAGGTGGATGGACAATAATGTTGTCACAATGCTATCTAATCAGTTTGGCGTCGAACCTCAGCAGAAGGCATCGAGATATTCATCATCCGTAAAAGGAAGAATTGATATTCCACAACCCCACGTTATTGCCATGTACAATCGAAACATGGGTGGTGTAGACCAAATGGACAATAATATTTCTAATTACCGTATTGGCATTCGTGGGAAAAAGTGGTACACGCCCATATTTCTATGGATGATGGATGTATGCATGAGTAATGCGTGGTGTCTCAGCAGGACTTATGGTATGAAACTGGACAGTATAGGTTTCAGAAGAGAAATTGTAATATCATTATTGAAGAAATATGGTACTCCACCACAACGAGCAGGACCAACAAGCAAGTTTGCACCTCCAGAGATAATCCGAACGAGTGGACCGCACCATATCATTCTCACAGATCAGCCAAGAAGAAGATGCGTTTTATGTCGTAGTAAAACAGTAAAATCATGCCATAAATGTTGCATTCCTTTGCACGATAAGTGCTTTGAAGAGTTCCATAAAAATATCTCTGACTGTTAAAACTTAGAAGGAAATAAACAATTATTTTATATGAATACTATCTTAAAATATTTTTTTTTATTTTAACAATTTTCCCAAAATAATGTAAGTTAATTAAAATTTCAATTTAAAAACAAAACACAACAAATTGGAAATCATAAAGCAGTTGCACCTCAATAACTCTGAAGAGCCTATAAGAAAACGCTCCAATAGTCAATATCCTAAATATGCTCACCAATGCCCAGTGGGTCGAAAACGACCCATGTCATAATTTTTAAACAAATGCTTCAGGATTTTTTTCAACATTTTTTCTGTTGTCCAGAGGAATAATAAGTTCGAAAAAAGTAAATAAAGTTAAATTTTCATGAAAAACAATTAGTGGGCATAAATGGGATAACGCATATTTCGCCGCACTTGTGAGACAAAAGAGGCTTTTTCCTGAGAATTGATTGCCGCCTAAAATCAGTGGAAAATGAAATTCGGTTAATGTCGCTCTCGTGGGGACCACCGACGGTCAGCCGCGCTAATGAGGGTCCAACCTCGACTTCGAGCCTAATCCGACCCTTTTCGGGGACCCGAGCTCGCGAGGGATGGACCCAAAACACCGGGAGGGCCCCCACCCATCTGAACCACGTGTAGTACATTTTGCATTTTACAATTCTTTTAGTGCTATCTACAATTTATTGGCTTTATCGTCTTCTTGATCGCACCAGGAATACGGGCGTTTTTTGATCGTCTTTCTACGATGATTTTAAAGAATTTTATCCAATCAGCGATAAAAGTCCCCTTCTGACTTGGCAACGCTGCATCCAGCAACTTGGGGGTGGGGTAGGAAAGGCCTCTCGCTCCACGCTGAACAATGGCATTCTCAATTCTGGGAAGTTCTGCGAGCCATTTCTAGGGTGTTTGGCAGGGGTGATCAATAACCAGCATGCATTTGGACTCCAACATGCAACAAATTATACTACTATATGCTGTTAGAAATAATCCGTAGTATGTTGGCGACCGTAAGATATGGTTAACTTCGTCAGAAAAGACACTGCTTTTGAATTTGTCTAAAAGATTTAGCCTATTTTCCAATCATGAGGGTCCCAAACACTGGCAGCGTATTCCAAATGTGGTCTAACGAGGGAAAAGTAGCTAATTTCTCTCACTTTGTCGTCGCACTGTCCTAATATTCCTTTAATAAAACCCATTTTACGATTACCTTGACCGGTTATTTCTCGAATATGTTTATTCCACGATAGATCATTATTGAGTCTAACTGCTAGATATTTCAGGGATTCAACAGTCTCTACTTGGCTCCCCCAATAATATAGCTGCGTTGTAGGACGTTATTCTTCTTCAAGAAATTCATTACGACGCATTTTTTCCAAATTTAATTCTACATCTACATTTACATTATACCCTGCGAGCCACCTCTAGGGTGTTTGGCAGGGGGTGATCAATCACCAGCATGCAGCATGCATTTGGACTCCCACATGCACACCACACCGTCCAAAAAACGTCCCGTATGATAACAAGCTATACTACTATATGCTGTTAGAAATAGAATATAGAATAGAAATTCAGAAACATGCATTAAGATTTACATAGGTTAGTAGGCTACACTACAAGTCATGCAATCTATTTACGAGTTCTATTGCTGCCGTTATAATCTCTTATTGATCGTGGAAAAAATGACATTCGGAATCTGTCTGTTCTACAATCTATCTCTCTTATTTCATTTATATGATCTGATTTTCCGTAGTACGTTGGCGTCCGCAAGATATGGTTAACTTCGTCAGAAAAGACACTGCTCTTGAATTTATCTAAAAGGTTTATTCTATTTTTCAATCTACGGTCCGACAGGGATTCCCATCCGAGTTTATCTAAGAGGTCAGTTACACTAACAAGACTATCGTAACGACCTTTCACATACCTAACTTACACCATACTTCTAACTGCCAAGCATCGCACCACGCTTGGATAGCAGCAAGGTCATTCGTTAGTTCATCTATATATATATATATCTCTGCTGGGACGGATGATTTGTTACACGTCGTCTGAGGAAACATTTCCTCCAAATTTACTAATAAATTTATGCATATACTTCGATCTTCGCTCCCGTAAAGAATGAGTAACCCTGTTAAGCCTTGAGATTTTGCAGCTATAGGCAGCGATGAAGCACGGAGGAATTGCACTTCATTGCATGAAAAACAAAAGCATTCCATAGAACCTTCACCCTCATACGACGAAAAAATGCACAGAATAACACTTTCTAAGGGGTGCTAATATTACCCTAATGAGAGAAAAACCAGGAATAGTAAAGGACACAAATTAATGGGAAAAGGAATTAGAAAACATTGATTCATCACCAGCGCTGGATTGGCCATAACTTTGTGGAATTCCGTATTTTTTCCAATCTACATCTACATTGACATAATACCCTACGAGCCACCTCTAGGGTGTTTGGCAGGGGGTCATCAATCACCAGCATGAAGCATGCATTTGTACTCCCACATGCACACCACACCGTCCAAAAAACGTCCCGTATAATAACAAACTATACAACTATATGCTGTTAGAAATAATAATTGAATTAAGAAACATGCATTAAGTTTTACATAGGTTAGTAGGCTACACTACAAGTCATGCAATCTATTTACGAGTTCTATTACTGCCGTTATAATCTCTTATTGATCGTGGAAAAAAAGACATTCGGAATCTGTCTGTTCTGCAATCTATCTCTCTTATCTTATTTATATGATCTGATCTTCCGTAGTATGTTGGCGTCCGTTAGATATGGTTAACTTCGTCAGAAAAGACACTGCTTTTGAATTTGTCTAAAAGATTTAGCCTATTTTCCAATCATGAGGGTCCCAAACACTGGCAGCGTATTCCAAATGTGGTCTAACGAGGGAAAAGTAGCTAATTTCTCTCACTTTGTCGTCGCACTTTCCTAATATTCCTTTAACGTAACCCATTTTACGGTTACCTTGACCGGTTATTTCTCGAATATGTTTATTCCTCGATAGATCATTATTGAGTCTAACCCCTAGATATTTCACGGATTCAACTGCCTTTAATTGGGTACCCCGAATTATATAGCTACGTTGTAGGAAGTTATTCTTCTTCCAGAAATTCATTACCGTAAACCGGGACAACTTTGCCACTTTTTTTTTCTTTTTCAACCGCATTCTTGTAAGTTCATGTACGGAAATGGTTTAAAACCATTTTAAGCCATTATTCTTGGTCTCTACTTTCAAAATTTGTGCAAAAATGACAACTTAAGTAAAAGTTTATATGTTAAAAAAATTGAAAATGTAGTTAGCAAAGATTCTATGGATCTGGGGCAACTTTGCCAACGGAGTTATATCCAGCGGAAACCTCAATAAAACAACGGAAAAATAATGTTTATTTAGAAAACTCTTAAATATAGAATGGTACTCCAAGATACCCAATGCATTGAACGTGGAATGCTATTGTCATTCCCCTAATTTTTCTCCTTTTGGCAAGTCCCTCCAACAAGATTTTGTGTGGAGGTGCTTGGAAGTGACCAGGTGTGATTTGTCCATGGTTTCTCCAGGGGCCACATTAATTTTCCGTCTTCTTCTCTATGGCGAACTTTTGTTTGATTGTGACGACAGGATTGAAGACAGTTCAAAAATGAATCACTTACTCTTGTAGGAGTGTCATTACGATCAGTTTTCTATGCATCCGGAATTCAAGACCAAACTTCTCCGGGATTGTGTGGCACGATGTCACATTTCTCGAACCCTGATATCATGTTTGAGTTCATTTTACTTTCTTCAACCAAAGCACTGAGAATTTTTGCCAAAAGTGTTGGAAATACATTCTTTTCGATGGTTTTATAACTATTAAAGTTCCACAATTATGGTCTGTCAGTATGGCTCTCCATTTGTTTTTTACAAGGAGCGAAGACCGAAAAATCAAAGGGTTTGACATAAATGATTGGACGATGGCGTAAGAACACAAAACGAATCAATCGTCAACCAATGGCATTAAAAGGCATTCCCCAGTCAGCACAAACTAGCACATGTTCGAGTATCTCTTCTTCCTTACCCTTGCTCAATGCCGTATGGCGCCCTGGATTCTTTGTATGGTGACACTTCACCTTACTTTCAATTGTCCTATGCGGAATATTGTACTTTTGGGCTGCTTTTCCACTGCTCAATTCATTACAAATCACTGCGGAGACAGCAAGTGGCAGCGTACTGTCATCATAATTTCGATACCTTCGGCCTCCCAACTTGGTATTAAAGCGTCTTGGCATTTGAAAGGCCTATAAAACGAATATGAAAAACGCACCCTTAGGAAAAAGTGTACTGGTAGTGGAGAAATAACAATATTGTCGGTTGGCAAAGTTGTCCCATTTCCACCAAGTTTCCTGGTGCAACATTGCCAAGTTAAATTATTAAATCTAAATACAACAAATATTTTACCATTTAAAGCGATTCTGAAAGTAAATTATATGCTCTATTGAACGATACCAGAAGTTTTTACTTACATTTGAGTAAATGGGAAGGGCGAGACACTTAAATAGACTACCAAAAATATTCAGTTTGGCCCTACAAAAACAAAACACTAATAAAGACCTGAAAACAACTTGTAAGACTACAAGTGTGTGGAAAGGCTATCACTCAATATCTTGTCTGAGTGATGAAAACATAGGCCCTCTCTCGGATAATTAGGAAACTTAGTAGGGCACCAAACATAATATTTTTCAAAACCTGGCAAAGTTGCCCCACTTGGCAAAGCTGTCCCTGTTTACGGTACGACGCATTTTTTTCAAATGTAATTCTAACTGCCAAGCATCGCACAACGCTTGGATAGCAGCAAGGTCATTCGTTAGTTCATCTATATCTCTGCTGGAACGGATGATTTGTTACACGTCGTCTGAGGAAACATTTCCTCCAAATTTACTAATAAAATTATGCATATACTTCGATCTACGCTCCCGTAAAGAATGAGCAACCCTGTTAAGCCTTGAGATTTTGCAGCTATAGGCAGCGATGAAGCACGGAGTAATTGTACTTCCTTGAATGAAAAACAAGATCATTCCATAGAACCTTAACCCTCATACGACGAAAAAATGAACAGTATAACACTTTCTAAGGAGTGCTAATATTACTCTAATGAGAGAAAAATCAGGAATAGTAAAGGACACAAATTAATGGGAAAAGGAATTAGAAAACATTGATTCATCATCAGCTTTAAAAAAAATAAGTGCTCTAACGAAGTGTGGACTAGCGTTCATTAAAGTCCTTAATGGTTTGGGTGAAAAACGAATTCCCCTATCTATCCGTTCGGCAAAACATCTCTCTTAATTTATCGCTTCTGTCGGACCTGGAAATATAGTGTGGCTCCAATATTATGTTCTCTGTGTCGCTCTTAAAGACATCCATTCTCAATTTCTCAAGCAATCTAAGCCTAGCGCGCAGCCTACTAGTGGGAGGGATAAAGTGGAGGGAGGGAAAATTGCTTATGTAAGGCAAATAGTAAAATTGGAGGCAAGGAACAGCCATCTAATCACAGACGCTTGACTTCTTTTGAAATTATGATTCAACTGACGTTTTATGCTTATAGTTACTAGCTGTGTTGATTCTGATTTGCTTTTGTCGAATAGGCTATTCACAGGCATTTGTTAAAAGAATACTAGGGAAGTGCGACGACAAAGTGAGAGAAATTAGCTACTTTCCCTCGTTAGACCACATTTGGAATACGCTGCCAGTGTTTGGGACCCTCATGATTGGAAAATAGGCTAAATCTTTTAGACAAATTCAAAAGCAGTGTCTTTTCTGACGAAGTTAACCATATCTAACGGACGCCAACATACTACGGAAGATCAGATCATATAAATAAGATAAGAGAGATAGATTGCAGAACAGACAGATTCCGAATGTCTTTTTTTCCACGATCAATAAGAGATTATAACGGCAGTAATAGAACTCGTAAATAGATTGCATGACTTGTAGTGTAGCCTACTAACCTATGTAAAACTTAATGCATGTTTCTTAATTCAATTATTATTTCTAACAGCATATAGTTGTATAGTTTGTTATTATACGGGACGTTTTTTGGACGGTGTGGTGTGCATGTGGGAGTACAAATGCATGCTTCATGCTGGTGATTGATGACCCCCTGCCAAACACCCTAGAGGTGGCTCGTAGGGTATTATGTCAATGTAGATGTAGATTGGAAAAAATACGGAATTCCACAAAGTTATGGCCAATCCAGCGCTGGTGATGAATCAATGTTTTCTAATTCCTTTTCCCATTAATTTGTGTCCTTTACTATTCCTGGTTTTTCTCTCATTAGGGTAATATTAGCACCCCTTAGAAAGTGTTATTCTGTGCATTTTTTCGTCGTATGAGGGTGAAGGTTCTATGGAATGCTTTTGTTTTTCATGCAATGAAGTGCAATTCCTCCGTGCTTCATCGCTGCCTATAGCTGCAAAATCTCAAGGCTTAACAGGGTTACTCATTCTTTACGGGAGCGAAGATCGAAGTATATGCATAAATTTATTAGTAAATTTGGAGGAAATGTTTCCTCAGACGACGTGTAACAAATCATCCGTCCCAGCAGAGATATATATATATATAGATGAACTAACGAATGACCTTGCTGCTATCCAAGCGTGGTGCGATGCTTGGCAGTTAGAAGTATGGTGTAAGTTAGGTATGTGAAAGGTCGTTACGATAGTCTTGTTAGTGTAACTGACCTCTTAGATAAACTCGGATGGGAATCCCTGTCGGACCGTAGATTGAAAAATAGAATAAACCTTTTAGATAAATTCAAGAGCAGTGTCTTTTCTGACGAAGTTAACCATATCTTGCGGACGCCAACGTACTACGGAAAATCAGATCATATAAATGAAATAAGAGAGATAGATTGTAGAACAGACAGATTCCGAATGTCATTTTTTCCACGATCAATAAGAGATTATAACGGCAGCAATAGAACTCGTAAATAGATTGCATGACTTGTAGTGTAGCCTACTAACCTATGTAAATCTTAATGCATGTTTCTGAATTTCTATTCTATATTCTATTTCTAACAGCATATAGTAGTATAGCTTGTTATCATACGGGACGTTTTTTGGACGGTGTGGTGTGCATGTGGGAGTCCAAATGCATGCTGCATGCTGGTGATTGATCACCCCCTGCCAAACACCCTAGAGGTGGCTCGCAGGGTATAATGTAAATGTAGATGTAGAATTAAATTTGGAAAAAATGCGTCGTAATGAATTTCTTGAAGAAGAATAACGTCCTACAACGCAGCTATATTATTGGGGGAGCCAAGTAGAGACTGTTGAATCCCTGAAATATCTAGCAGTTAGACTCAATAATGATCTATCGTGGAATAAACATATTCGAGAAATAACCGGTCAAGGTAATCGTAAAATGGGTTTTATTAAAGGAATATTAGGACAGTGCGACGACAAAGTGAGAGAAATTAGCTACTTTTCCCTCGTTAGACCACATTTGGAATACGCTGCCAGTGTTTGGGACCCTCATGATTGGAAAATAGGCTAAATCTTTTAGACAAATTCAAAAGCAGTGTCTTTTCTGACGAAGTTAACCATATCTTACGGTCGCCAACATACTACGGATTATTTCTAACAGCATATAGTAGTATAATTTGTTGCATGTTGGAGTCCAAATGCATGCTGGTTATTGATCACCCCTGCCAAACACCCTAGAATTGGCTCGCAGAACTTCCCAGAATTGAGAATGCCATTGTTCAGCGTGGAGCGAGAGGCCTTTCCTACCCCACCCCCCAAGTTGCTGGATGCAGCGTTGCCAAGTCAGAAGGGGACTTTTATCGCTGATTGGATAAAATTCTTTAAAATCATCGTAGAAAGACGATCAAAAAACGCCCGTATTCCTGGTGCGATCAAGAAGACGATAAAGCCAATAAATTGTAGATAGCACTAAAATAATTGTAAAATGCAAAATGTACTACACGTGGTTCAGATGGGTGGGGGCCCTCCCGGTGTTTTGGGTCCATCCCTCGCGAGCTCGAGTCCCCGAAAAGGGTCGGATTAGGCTCGAAGTCGAGGTTGGACCCTCATTAGCGCGGCTGACCGTCGGTGGTCCCCACGAGAGCGACATTAACCTGAAATTCTCAAAAAGAACCACCCTCACGGATGGCGAGGTCTTCAAGTGTCCTCGTCCGTCGACTCGTTCGATTATTTCGTTCACAAGTATTTTCGGAAGGCATTCCATTCAACCGATATTGCGTCAATAAGTCCATTTCAACTCATTTTGTTTCGATAAATACTCGTGCTTTCATCAGTCTCTTGGGTACCTATGCGAACTTCTAATCATTGAATTAGACATTCCATATGGCTTTTTTTCAAATGCTGATGCTAATAGATCGTAGTCGTAAATGCTACGGAGGTCCGGAGGTAAAATCCACGGCACAGACGCGTAAAAAAAGCGAATTTTTGGTTTGTCCCTTTCGGAGGCGTTGGACTTCCACTAATTGAGTCTCACTCTACAAATGCACCTTCTCATTGCGAGGACGCAGCGAAGAGTCGAAAACTCACTCCTTCGAATGGGCAGAACAGATGAACAGAAAACGGGTGGATGAAGCAGCTACAGTGCCGTCTTCCCACCCAGTGCATCTGGGTGCGAATCCCGGCGGATCAGTGGACGGCACTTCAAAGACATGCATGCAATATTGGAACGAAAAATGAATGGGAGAGAAGGCAACGGAATGAGTTAGCAGGTTATACAAGGGAATGGGTACCTGCGCATATAGGACAAGACTAGCAGGTAGGAATGCGGAGTGCAGCGCCAATCACATGTCTGATGACTTTGCGTTCAGCACTCGGTCCTTCGGAAGTCTGCCTTTGCCCAGAACTCCCCTCGCTGCATACGCTTCCCTCATGTCGCAAATGATATCGAGGGTCAATTGCCTCCTCCTGATGGAATTCCATGCAGATGGGGTGTAAAGGGACGTGTGTAAGGTGTGTGGGAAAATAAAGGCGGAGAATCTGAGCCCGTGGCTGGCAGGCTGGGAAGATAGCTTTCCAGCGTAGTCATGCAATGGCGTCATTCTCTAACCCCCGGTTTTAAAAACCGTGCAATAATTCGGTCGATGCATGGGAAAGATATGTCACTACAAAAACGTCTATATCTTGCTGTAGTCTTCTCATACTTTTTAAGTTAAAAAACGCAGGACTTAACTAGCACCATTTATGAGTTGGCGACGTCATAAGCTTTTCGGTTCACCGACCGTAGTCTTACGGCTACACCTCACCGCGCAGAGTGTTCGGTAATTTTGGGTATTTACTACTGATTATTGTAAAGAAGTTGTCGCTTGAGGCTTACACTCGTTTTCTTAGCGTGTTGTTTTGCCTCGGAAGGCAGCCGGTGCGGTGCCTTCGAGCGGATAGAGAGGCGACTGTGTAGAAATAGGAAGGACAGTATGTGTGTTTACTTTCCGTGTTATCAGTAGTTACTTTGTTGAAATTAGTCATATTCCTTTCCCATGCACCTATACGTCATTTAACTCATAAAAGCTCTTTAATTCTTGGATAATAAGACTTTTATTGGTTAATAAATATAGCCGTAACCTTGTGAATGCACGAGGGAGTCTCGTTTTTTTTTTTTTTAGTGGTTCTAGACTTGACTTGGGGCGTTGGAATTAATTCTGTTTTAACTCGCTCAGGAAGAGCCACTTATTTTGGGGGGGGGGGGGGGAATAACTCAGGAGCGCGTGGAAAATCGCGCGCGGCCGAGGGAGCGATGCATGCTAATTGCAAGCGGAAGGTCGTGAAGCCATCAGCACTTTAACTCCATTCGTCAATTCGCAAAAGGGCTCTTTGCTTGCATCCAATTAATAAAACCTCCCCCTTTGAAACATTTGCCTAGCACCCATCAACGCACCCCTAATTCCCCCCCCCCCCCTGCCCTTTACAATATTCAACCACCGGTTACGCAGTTTTCATCAATTTGGCCAAAATGTCTCCGTTGGCAATCAGTTTAGCAACCATCACAATTGCTAAAAGTTAATTGTCAGTCATTGAAACGTTGGCGCTACATTTACAAGTTAAATTTTATATCATTATTTTAACTATTATTCAGCATTATATTCCTTCAATTTCTACCGAAAAAGTTTCTGCTCGAGATTTATAACCAAGGAGGTGTGTAGAGTGATTGGTAAATACTCAAAATGGAATAAATGAATGCAAGGATTTTAGCAAAAAGCAGAAAATGTTAAAGGAGACCTAATTTTAAAAGAATGAAATTGCAAGCATGTGCAAAATTGACTTCTTAGCCTGGTACTTGCGTATACAGGGGATGGATCAGGCATCACACAAACTGAAAACTATTTATAATTTCACCGGCAGTCCATGATGGCAATATAATATATATTAATTCTGATAGATCTTTTTTACAAAGCGTCCATTTCAATGCTCTGAAGTTGATCGAATACAGGTAAGAATCAACGAACACGAGTAATAAAACTAATTTTGGGTATTTTACGCCCAGGCGACAACTCATCCTGAGCCATAGACGACCTGGTTCGGAATCGATTTTGCCTTCGAAACGAGGCGCCATCCAAACCACTCATGAGTGAACTGCTCTTTTTTGTTGTGCGGAAAAAAAGTCACCAAATGCGACTCTTAAATAGAGAAAATTCCCTGTTACTACACGCTGCTGATCCCATTGCGAATTATCAACGTCCGCACTCCCTAGGCTTTTCACTCAAAACCAATGCATCACTATGGAACGTAACGCAATTTAAATACATACTCTGATTTCGCATGCACGTAGGCGTGGTGCCCATATTTATCTATTGTAATAGAGGGCTGTTTATGCATTCCAATAGCTTATAGGATAAACTCTCTTCTGATACGGATCGATTCCAAGAGAGAATAAACTTTTAGAAGTGCACATACGAATCTGAATGTTTATGAATGGGTCGACACATGTCATTTAAGTATAGAAATATGAAGCTACGATCTGAGGAACACGTTTTAATTGGAGCTGCCGATGCTTGACAATGTTTTAACCGCGGGCTGAGATTGAAATATAATTAAAGATTTTCGTGTGGCAGAGACAAAGTTATTAGCAGCCATAGGAAGATTCATAACACAACTAAGTTCTATTTTCTATGGTATGATAATTGAAATAAAATTTCCATACTGATGGAAAATTAGAGCAGTAATGACAATCATCGCAAAAATAGCCTCACACGATAGGACATATAAAAGATTGCAAGCAGTCATTGTTTGACTACTCAATTCGGTTTAATTATCAACAATAAGCTCGTAGATAAATATCGTTCATTAACTTTTTCTGAAGTATTCTATACACAATTGTTAAATAAATAAACTTGGATTTTTTTATTCCACTGAGTGCATTCTTGCGTTCTTATCACGAAGCGAAAATATTAAATAACAAAATAATTTCATTACCAGCATAAAATATTTAATTCAACAGCGTGGTACGATGAAATTAATTTACCCGAGGCATTAAGCTGTTATATTAAATAAGGGCTCCCCCGCAACCGTTGCTGAGGAATACCTACAGCGCCCCACTTAAGGAAAAGGACGACCATACGTTGGGTACACCGGGGTGAAAAATTAAGTCCGCGGTAATGGGTTGGGATGTAGGGGAGGCGCTCCCAAAACCACTGGCGCCTTCAGACGCGCGAGGCAGCAATTAGCAAACAAGGGAAGACAGGGAGAAGTTTTAATCCGTGTGTTTTTAAGACGGCCGTAAACAGGCAAATCTTTGTGAGCGCACGACAGGACCGCAAACACGAGGGAGGGATGGGGGAAGTGGGAGGAGGGGGGAATCACCACCAGTGGGAGAGGGGGACGGGAGTTCATTTTGAGGATTCGGATCACGATTCATGGAAATGATTCGATTCTTCAAATCGTTCACAATCAACAAATCATGGAAATGCAAGATTCTTTGTATTGAGCCAAATATTCCTAAAACTTCCTACAAAAATGTTACATGTATTAAATAAATAGTTTAAAACGCAGGTTTCAAGGGTTTGTTCACGAATCCGTGACGAATGTGTAGTGGAGTCTTGCGACTTTTGATTTAATCATAAATGAACGATTAAGGGAATCAGCACATTTTATTTCAATCAAAGTTTCATACATACATCAAAGTAAGTAAATCCCAGTTCACGGCGATAAAAGCTGATTCCTTCCAGCAGCAGCCAGCGTGTAATGTCAACATCCAAAGCATCTTTCAAAGGTGGTGAGCAAATATCATGCTGCAGATGGCTAAGGGCTCCTTAGGAATTTCCTGCTCACAGCTGCTACAAAATTCAAATCTTACACAATTTTAATCAATTGAAAATAAATCGATCATTAAGAACGATTCATTCTCGGTAGACTCGGCTGGCAGCTGCATTAGTCGATTCTTTAGTAACGCAACCAAACATAACCAACTCAACTGGATTACTGCGTTGAGAACGATTTCGTTTATTTATTTTGAAGTACTTCACCGGAGAATCATTATGAAATCCATTCGGTTCATTTCAAATTATCGTTCATTATGAACGATTCATTCATGAACGACTCAGCTCTAGGGCATGGACTTACACTAATAACTGTCCCGGAAGTTGTAAGAACATCAGCGGAAACCCACAATGTTATTGATGAAATAATCATGATAGGTGAGCGGTCGGTACGTAGGGTATGGCACTATACATGTGGTATAAAAATATCTAGCATGTGTGTGCCAATAATTAAAAATAAATCCCAAATATTCAGCATTCGATACGTCTTCATAGAGGTATCAGTAGAAAAAAAGGATGCAACAGTTGTTTCGGTGTCTCTATTCTGAGCTTCGTTTTTTAAGGATTATAATTTTAGAGTATTGGAAGTAACATGGATTAATCGTAAGTTCATTTAAACGCTTCGGAAAAAGAAAAAATAACCACCGCAGATATTTTGCCACAATTATTTCATAAATTACCAAATTTCATGACCATACAATAAAGCCATGCTCGTTTCTGTGGTCATTACAATAATATTAAAAGCGTCCCACATTATAAATTATTTCGCATTATTATTTCCATCTCGATTAAAAATTTTCATGCCTTTAATTCTTTCTCGGGTAGTTCTTTTTTGGGATTCTAAATCCTTTCATTCAAAGAATCACTTAAGTGTACAAAAACTTGTTTCTTTTAAGCGTGGGCAAAATGTCCCGTTGGTGGAAACTGAATTCCCATGCTGCTGAATCTCCGGTTATTAAAGTATTCCACCAATTAAGATAGGTTTCCATGGAGTATTTAAGACGGAGTCTGGAAGTCTCTCCACCCTTTAAGGGCTTTCGCCTTGCTTAAATACACAACAAGGCCTACTCCCTTTCATTCATTAAA
Source organism: Ischnura elegans (assembly GCF_921293095.1). Taxonomy (NCBI): domain Eukaryota; kingdom Metazoa; phylum Arthropoda; class Insecta; order Odonata; family Coenagrionidae; genus Ischnura; species Ischnura elegans. The sequence continues at coordinate 2,413,404 of NC_060256.1, forward strand.
AAAATCCCATCCTATTCCTTCCTCTCCCTTATATACGCATTATAACATTGTTTTCAGCATCTCATCCTCATTCAGCACTCCCTCCATCCACACTTTCTGTCTCCTCCATATCCCATCTCGAAGCTGCCTCTCCTCACCCACCATGTCCACCACTTCGTCGTTCCTCCTCCTCTCCATCCACTTCACATTTTCCATTCGTCCCCGCACCCACATCTCCAACGCTTCTTGTCCACTCCCGTCCTCCTTCCAAAGTGTTCATGATTCCGTACCGCAAAGCACTGACCTCCACATCAGACTCTTCGCTAATCTTTTCTTATATTATCACCAAACTTATCTTCGCCCAAATACTCGCTTGCCCTCTCCTCTATTCTTCCGTTTTATTTCCTCAGAGTATACATCAATACGCCTCAATCCATTGGAGGGAGTAATGGGTGACTTCACTACGGTATGTAAAGATACCGCACAAGTATTTGAGTTCTAAGGGAGCAACTAAGAATTCCCTCTTGATCCAATCTGTATTAAGGCCGTTTCACATGGTGAATTTTCATTCGAAATTTCAAACACGTTCTAATTTGCTTGAATGATTCCGTGAGTGAAATGAGGGCATGGCGTCCACCTTTCCACTGGTACCACCTCGGAATTTATTTTAAGATCATATATATAAACTTTGGAAGCATAATAATCCATGTGATAGCTAAAATATTTCATATGCCCTCTGAGAGTACATAAATCCACAAATATCTATCAACATAAACAGGGTAATTCGTAAAAATATTGGAGATTTTTAAAAAACAAAAACGTCGTTTTCCTTCTAGATTGAATCCATATTTTATTTTATACTTCACCCTTGCAGAGCCTTTGCCCTGAGCTTATTGTGTTTAATTTGGTTCTGGACACTGTGGCGTCTATACGGGATTTGTCTCCCAAAGTTAGGATTTTTCTGAGCGAGAAAAAACGTTCTGCTCTTCCCTAATTTATTTTTTCACTTACTTTTTAATTTACTGGATTGGAAGGGAAAAGACTTCGGATAACCATTAGAAAAGCAAGTTTCCTTCGAATCATGTTCTAGAGCGCACTATCTTGAAGCATAATTATGGTTGCACTGCAGCAAAAACAACTTATTACTTCGTTACGGGATCACATAATGTATGATTTCTTAAGTGGTTTTCATGTATCAATTATGTAACGTTTTAATCCCTCTCATTACTTACTACGTTATGCCCAACCGAAAGTCAAAGCAATAGAGAAACATATTCAAGCGTGAATGTAAACGAAGCACTGCGTCGTCTGAGACTTCCGAAACAAGTCATAAATGGTCGGAAATATTGTTAGAATCGACATTCACTATGGATAGTCACACCAGTGCGCATCGTTTCTGCGCAGAAAATTTGCAGTAATCAGTCACCGTGTAAAGTGAGTACGGCGAATGAATTTAATTCGAACGATCATTCATCGTGTAAAACGGCCTTTACTGACTCACACATGGTTGCAGTGGGTGGATGAATGATTCTTAATCGACCAAATACAGCCTGAAATATGTTTTGAGTTTTCAATGCCATTTATAGGAATTTTTCATTATTTTGATCACTGAAATTCGAAATATTAAGTGGGCCATGCAGTAAAAATCATATCGATGGAAATAAATTGAAATTTGGGTAATGGGGAAATAGTCAACCACACCTAGCATTGTAATAGAGAGTCTGGTAATTGTAATGTTACTTTTACTATTTATGCTATAATTCTGTTTAAAATTAGCATCTTCCAATCTCTCTGAGGTGCACATGAGTAAAAAACACAACCAACCTCAAGTAATTTCCTGTTGAGTAATTCTACCGTTGGAAAAGAAATTCTAAAGCCTATGAAGGTGGTGTCCGTGGAGAGGTTAAAAGTACACACAGCCGCGTGACCAATCTATCGTGACCTGAGGACATGATGCTTTTTTATGAATTAAATGGGATTTCTTTCGTAAGAAAACTTATGAAAATGTGCCTGGTGCAGATATAATTACTTTCAATAATACCCTGAACCATTCAGATCATACTTGTCCCCACACGGGAACCCCAGGGCAAAGCCAATAAGTATTAGCAGATGAATCGGTCGTAGTCTGTTGCTGCCTAGGATGTTGCATTAGAAATCAAAGGAGGAAAATGGTATTCCAGACAACACTAGCTCTCGCCCGTAAATCCAGACCACCACGCTTTCCTTCCGAGATTTTGGCTGAGCAGTCGCCGTGACGGGGAGAGACACCCCTATTGTGGCCGAGGGCCGGAAATAGGCCACGGATCCCTTCTCCTCGCGACGCGGATGGTTTTCACGTGACAGTCGGAGACGCAGGGGTTCGCCTGCTGCATGAGGAAGCGGAGGATCAAGAGAAGAGCCTCGCCTGAATATAGCCACGACGACGCGATTGTGGAAGGGAAGGAACGTCCTTCCAATCGAAGACCACGCTTTCAACGGGAAGAGAAGGCCACGCAAATTAAGGATTCATCCCTACATGCGCAGCATTGTTCTACATGAGTGTATGGCATATAAAAATGAAGACGAGATCCACGATCACTGACTCTCAACCACCGAATGAGGAAGTAGCGAGGGGCAATTTTCAAATGTCTGCTTTAAGCGATACTCAATAAGTATGTATAGTGTACGAATTGCAAAACGAAATCATAAGTTTTAAACGAACAATTTTCACGAAAATAGCTCACTTCATCATAAATTAGCATGCAATGGGACTAAAAATTAAAAGTTAAGTTTGACAGCACCGAGTATTTGCTGACGCTTGGGTTCGCATCTAAAGATGTTGACCGCACTTATTGGCGATGTTTTATTCTCCTTTTCACGCATGTATTTCAACTCGCAAAGTTGGGATTACAATTTATGTAGATATCATGCCTAAAATGGGCTACGAGATGTTCATGCAGAAAAATTTGCACTCAATTTTCTGGACAAGGAGAGTTCTATTCAGAAAATAATGTTAAAGGGCAGATTGAGGGAAAATGCAGAATTAATTTAGATGGTACAGGAGTGAGAAGCGATTTTTTGGTATCCAATTGAGGGATTAGCTGCATGGGAAAAACTTCTCCTCATCATTCACAAAAATAAGTGGTAATTGGTCAAGTCAGTCATTTCAGTGATCGTTCACTTTCACATTCACTTGAGAGAGTCAATCGCGAATTGGTTCCGACCTATGCCATTCACAACCAATGTCGATTACAACCGATGTCAGTCAACACCCAAGTCTGAATAATTACCCATTTATCTTCCAATCGGAACTCTTTCATTAAATGCCAACATAGAAAAACCACGAGAATCCGAGGCGTCGCCGGATCTGATGAAGAATTTCATTCACGAGTGACCTTTTCCGTTCGCGAAAGAGTGGAAAAGAAGAGTGAACGACCGAAAAGCGACTTCGATCGTGAATTATCGACCACCGACATCAATCGTGAATGACGATCGGTCGTGAATGATCGAAATATGGTCGTCAACGGCCAAAAACATTGTGTCTTACGTCGGAGAAATCCCATCCATCAAAAGTCACGCAAATGATCTCGATCACGCATGTCTTGGTTGGCTCGACCCATCACTGACGATGAGGATTCATGGATTCTGGCGTTTCCAGCCACTGTTCTGGATCATGAGAGTGATACACTCCCACCAAAGCACTCTCTCCATCCAAATGACGTAATCGGCCAGGGCTCCTCCCCTCTTGGAGCCATTCTATTGTGGAATCCTATTATTACTATTCCACTGTGCTAAGGTCCTAAGCACTATTCCATTCCGGCAGTGAGTCTTAATTCGCCGGTATATAACGCGGCGCTCTTCTAATGACCGCGACGAATTCCAGGGAGAAGGGAGCCATGTGATGGATCTCCACCACGTGCCGCGAAGTGCCACTCACTCCAGACGAACATCAAGTTGAACAGCGAGTCACTCCCAGGTGACAACCCTCTCCGTGAAATGGGATGTTTTGGAATTCACCTTTTTTAGTTGTCTGAACAAAAGATAGTACGCAGGAGCTTATAAAAGCTGATGAAGAATAATCGAGCAAGATGTAGATTGTAGATAGCGTACCAGAAAATGTGTCCTTTTCTGGCAACGATCGCTGTGGGAATAAAAATAATTCTAGTTAGCACAAGGTCCTCATACGAGATATTATTTGCTCACATAAGTTTGGAGGAAGGTTGAATTTTTTTCATCACTCACCCTGCAATCTGCATTGGCTACATTCTAGGAAAGAGGCTCAGAGAGACAACACCACTCATTTCTTCCATGTTTTCTAATTATCTCAGCGGTTACCTTTTTCATTTCTAAGGCCACACGATTTCATTGATTTTCAGTAACTATCAAACATATTTTCGCCATTATTAATGAGAGCTATCAAGTAGACAACTTATCAGTATTATTATCTATGAATTCAACATTAACCGTTGGTGCGAAGGCTTCCGCGGTGCGATTGTGATGAAGGCTGCATTTTCCGGTCGTTGTCATGGAGACAACGCCAACAGTAAAAAATAACTAATTGAAGAAATGAATGCAGAGCCGCTCCTAACCAATCACAGGACAAATTGCATTCTTCACAACTAGGTCGATTAAAACGCACTCCTTCGTGAGTCTCATAGAAACACAACTTCAGTTCGACGCAACCACATTTTTCGTTTAAAAACTCAAGAGCGGTTACTGTTAGAACTCATTTCGTACCAAAAACGGGAGAGAATCAACTTTCGATGTTTTGAATTAGCGTATAATACCTATTCCGAACATCATCACACTGTGGGGGATTGGCGCTTCTGTCGTAGGTTGGGCTCGTGTCATCGGAAGCAGTAGCTGGTTCAACGGCGGTAGTAGCTGCAGCAAGCAGTGGGGGTGAGACATAATCGACCCACCCCAGCAGTTGGGGGTGGGTTGTCAGTTGTCCGCATGTGGCCTTCGCAACAGGTGCTCGTGTGAGGGGCCAGCCGTTGGGGAGTGGGATGGGACGGCAGGGTTGGTTGGGTGGGGAGTGCGGGGAGGGAGACACACTCGCAGGCGGCACTTCGCGATCGACATTCACTTCTCCTCGATGAGCGGCACTTACATAATCGCAGCGCTGCCTCAGGACTCCCATTAAACAACTGCATGATCGAACAACTGGTAATGGAGAGGTTCTAGTAGGATTGGAGGCTGAAGTTTAGGCTTTCCACCCCGAGGGCCTGAGTTCAAATCCCGAGCTCTCTCCCTGCCTGTGTGAGGACACTCCGTCCGTCGGATGGGACGTTGAGAAGTGTTTGAAAGCGCTGGGTTTCTCTCCGCCCTTCCTCCTCTCGAGGCGAAAATGGTGTACGTTGCGCCCACCAAATACCATACTCTTGATAAAGGCTACAAAAGGGATCATAAATGCTGCCAATAGTACTGTGCTGGCGCACTTTAGAAAATTTCATTTCTTCGCCGATTACATTACAAGTCGAACAAAGCGCCGACAACGAAGAATTCTGCGCCTAATTTTTTACTGAACACATTTTTAATATTGCATAATTTGTTGACGCTGTTTTAACAGATATGTCGCCCAAAAATAATTGCGATTCCACAAACAATGAAATTAGCTTGAGGAATGGACCTGCGAATTAACCAATTAGCCCCGTAAATTGTTCTCTTATATTCTCACTAGAAGAGTGTAAATAAATAATAAGACCTCAACTCAGATCGATTGACATCTTAATTAAAGATCATCACGTTCGAAAGGTTTTTTTTCCGAGAGTACATTAATAAATATGTTTGGTTGGCAACCAACGAGGAAAAAACATCAGTGATAAATAATTTAACATAGGACATTACAAATAATATCATAAAGCGATAGAAATGAATGTTATCTGGGGCTCTAAGTTGATGAATTTGTTGCACCTCGTTAAATCATAATGGCAGGTGAAGGCGAATTGATTGCCAGAACTATTATATTTTTCCATGTACTGAGAGCAAAAGCCACGGGGATCTAGCATGATTTCGTCACATTATGAATAACTACAATTGAGAGAGGATACAAAAATGCATGGTGACATGTTTGCTTTCTCTCGAAGTTCATATTAAAGTTTACGTCTTTGGTGCTCCTCAGTACGAGGTTACAAGTTGCAGCAGGTGCAGAGCGATTAGGAAATCAAATGCATGTGAGTGTGATACTGTGAGATACCATCTGTGAAATATTCTATCACACACAAGGTTAATTAGACAAACTAGGCACTCCGAAGAGGAAATAACATATAATTATGGGATAAGACTCACACGCGCTGTAACAGGTGTAGATCAATCGACTGCTAAACATAAAGTAAATTCATTCCAAAACCAACAGAGCTTTCCTTTTACGGAAAGGAAATTTAATAAGTAGTAAATTATCGATAAACATGAAAGAAAGGGCACGCAAAAAGAAATTGCAACAAGAGGTAGAATTTCGGGGAATGCTAAATGAAAATATAATTAGGGAATGAATTTTTTTCCGAAAATTTTTTTCAATTAGCGTCCCTCGAACATGAAGTTCATGAAAACCTCTTATCGTACCATAACGCGGTACCAAGTCAATTAAATCAGATCCATTTATGGCATATTGATAATGATATTACGAACCAATTCTCTCCCCTAACCTTTTTTCGCGTTGAAATACTTCCACGGCCCCTTTCTCTTTCTCACGCGCAATATGCGATACGACAATATAATTATTTGGTTCCATAATTTTCTTTTCTTTTAAGAGCAAGCATTTCATAGAAAATAACATTGCGCCCTACGCAGTTCACTAAAACGTTGGAAAGCATTGTATGATTCTCTTATTCAGTGATATTTGGCTTCCTGGCGAATCATATACTATTTCCTGGCGCTATGATAAATCAGGCTTCGATTTCTTCTATTCTCAGGGCCTTATTTTATACCGACGATAGTTAGTTTGCTTTCCGTTCTACTCTAAGAAAATTAAATTTAAGGTCTATAATTATAATTTAGGCCTAAAAGTCACACTTAAATCATAAGTATATAAAAAATAACATTATGGCTCATTTGTCAATTTTTACCAGTGTGAATTGTGATTATCTTTGAAAAATGCATACATATGTTCACTATTCTATCCGTCTCCTAAATCTTGTAGTGAAAGAGGCGGAAAATAGACACACTTAACCCTTAAACTATAGAAAAGTTAATGACGTCACTGACTCTTCTACTCCTCGGCCATGCGTATCCTTCTCTCGCGGTTGTGCTGATCAATAATCTCGTGCGCGATTTTTTCCTTAAGGAACGGGTTTTTCTGAACGAATCAATGAGCAAAAACTTCCTGGCAAAGTGGGAGGTAACTTTCTCGTTTTCTTACATAACGCTTACGAGGGAATTGCTGAATCAGGACAAATTTATTCCACCATGAATTCTTTCAATAAATGCATTTTTGAAAGCTGACTTCCAATTAGGAAGCAGGATATGCTTCAGAGGCAAAAGTATGTCATACACAATTCGCCTAAGTTTAAATGATTTACTCGTGAGACGATAACGCCATTTAATGGATTGGCAGCAGTACTACATACTTACTCAAGCGCTTTATCTCATTGATGAATTTCCTATAAAATATGCTAAACATCCCAAAATACGATTTGGCAGTTACAAATTCCCTGTCGGCCGTGAAAGAAATTATATTTTGCGTGAAATTTATGTCCTGCTATCACAGATGAAAAATATCACATTGCCTAATCAATAAAAATTGCTTTGTGACTGCTTTTCAATTGAATAGAAGGAAAAACTCGTGGCTGAGGATAAAGTGCGTCGGCCGGGTACCCGATGGTGAGTCGAGATGTGAAGGTTGGCCGCGAGAGTTCACTCGTCGAAAAAGCAGTCGTGGACAAAAAGCGACGGCGAGGGCGTGGACAAAAGGCGACCAAAGCCGTATAAATATACTGTAAAGGTTCAGGTATTCACGCCTACATCACATTATGAAGAAGGAGAAGACGTCTACCATGATATAATGGAAGGAGTCAAACAGGTAAGAGAGGAAGAAACCGTGATGAAAGAGGAAAAAGTTAACTTGAATTCTGCACTCAACACAGTCCAGTGGTTGCCAGCATAAGTATAGTTCAAAATCCCGTGCGAAGAAGATACACGAGGATAATTCCTAAGGGGAATATAAAAATCCAAAATGACTACATTCTAGTGAAACAAAGATTCAGAAACCAAGTAAAGGACTGCAAAAGCTAACCATAGACAATTATAGACAGTGAGCATAACTTAGGTATGATGATATAACACCTAGATTCCGTAGAAATTGAAGAAAGCCGCAAAAAACACTGGGCAGATTGAAAACTTGAAGGATGCTCAGCATTAACTGGCTTTTAAAGAATCAGTGGAAAAAAGAATTGGAGAGGATGAGACCGTCAAATCTGCTGAAGAGAGCTGGAAAATATTAGACATGAATTACTGGCGGCAGCTCAAGAAAGACTTGGGACTGAAGAAGAAAATGTGGAAGAAAAGCAAGAAAATTTGTTTTACAAAACAATGGATCACGCAACGAAGAGATAGAATATCTGGAAGAGTTATACTACGGAGACAAAGAGAATGACGGCTCACAGGGAGCCCTTCAAGGGTACAATATACCGTGGCCGGGAACCAAGTCAGGGACTTGTACGCCCGCTCACCCGGGGAGGGGCTGGAGAAGAAGGAAAAAGGAAAGAGGGGCCGCCGCGATAGGAGCCCGACGACGCCTCTGGGGCAGGGAAAAGGTTGGAAAGGATGGGACGGGGTAAAACACCTCAACGGCATAGAAGCGAAAAGGGCCCAACTAAATTGCGAAACCAAACAAAGCCATTAATAATGCCAGCGATTTTACAGGATTATCCTATGAGGAAGAATAATACAACGATCAAATCGCTAGGTATACTACGGAGACAGCCTAAGAACGAAAGTTATCGAAAACGAAAAGGAAGTGGATGAAGTGGACATGGGAGGCCCAATTTTAATTTCAGACTATGATAAGCCAGTAAGAGACCTGCGGATGAATAAAACATCTGGAATTGGCGATATTCCAGCAGAGCTAGTTACAAATCCTGGAGAAAATACGTTGAACCAGGTGTAACAAATCATAAGTAAAATGTATTCGACAGGTGAGGTACCAAAGTTATTCGAAAAGAACAGAATAATTCCAATCCAAGAAAGAGCGGAGAACTGCGGTTGGCGATGGCCTGCGATGATTATTGGGTGATTGAAAGTGATTTTTACAATACGTATTTTTTTATTAATCTAACCATAAGTATCACAAAAACGATTTCAGAAAATTGGATTTGTAACTGACTTTCTTAGTATTACATGTACTAAGAATCAGTATTTTTACAGTAGGGGCCACAAGAACTCATGAATTTGTAAGAAACAATGTCTCAGATAAACGAAAAAATAAGCCCATTTTGATACGAAGACTGGAGTGGGAGTCAGTTGAGCGGCATCATCCCCCAATGCCTTCAGTCGTTCACTCTCGATGCAGCAAAATGACTAAATTCCCAGATGAAGGGAACACGCACCAGCGCCACTAAGCAATACGCAGCAGCAGTACCATCCTGCAAGCGTCACTCATCGTCAGCCAATCCTGTCACTTCCCTGCACCAAAGTGAATAATGCCGACTCTTCCGCGATCCCGCTGCCATGGAGATGCGCATGCGCAGAGAGGAACCTGATAGCCCCCTATACGTATAACCATATCCAATTAGCGGGCCACTGTGGGCGAAACCACATTTCAAAGCCTAAGTGCACCGTGCTAAGCAGCCATGAAATCCCTCCCTAAGTACGAACTGATAGCTATTTTATTACGTGGGAGGACGTCAAAAACGAACCATGTTTACCAAGAATCAGTCGTTGGAAGATTTTGGGACTTTTAGGACGTACCCTCGTAGAATCAGAAAAGCAATGCTTTCCAATTAAGGACCTATACTTCGAAGTAAACCGCATAAATCTCACCTGAAAATATTCCAATAGCAGCGTAAATGAATCTCTGAAATTTTCGAGGCAAATAATTGCAGTGAATAAAAAATGTTTCACTATTAAAATAAAATCTAAACATGACATAAATTCATCAAATGACTCCGAGTCAAATTGTGAAATGCGGTTTATAATAGAGTACGCTTCAGACTGAAAATATGCCTTATACTTGCTCATTTCATTTTCTTGCGTAAAACTAGTTACATAAAGTATATGCACTCCAACTTGCCTTTGAACAGAAACATTTAAGCTTGTCTGAGAATCATTAAATGGCCTTGAAAATAGCTGAAAATACATAATGGTAGCATATATAAGAAATGCCACCTACCAAAGCATCGCATTACCAACGACTATCTTTGCATTTGCCGAATTTGAATTTCAAATATCTATAATCGTTACTACACAGGTAGGAAGATAACAATATACCCACATTTCATAATCTACACTTCCATATCATGGAGATGAATATTAGAAAATATAATTGTAGCTTGAATTATGTATCTTTATTAATCTCATGTAGAGTGAATAAATCTAATACATACTTGAAGTAAATCAGGAGCTGATTGGAAAGGAGAAGTACACAGCGGTGAAAACAATCACTAGTGTTTCAGTTACATATGTATACATTGAAATATCCTTGCGATAGGAGTTAATATCATTATCCTATCCACAAATTCAAAAATTTTGGAGGAACTCGTAAAATTATTTAAAAATATTTGGGAAATCACTCTAATAAAGTCACACATAGGTTCTTGCCTTAACGTGTGAATTCATTCAGTTATCATAGCAAGCATTTGCCATATTGAGCCAAAATTAATATGATAAGCAGTCACACACATCATAAAAAGGAAGAAAAGGGTTATCATAAAGGTAAGTATGGCAACAATTTACTCACCGGCACCAGACCACGGACCAATCATAGGAGTGCTCACCTGTAAGAGAAAGAAAGAAATCTCAATGAAACTAAACATTAAGCACGTCCACTTGCGCACTAAACAACATCAACAGTTATCGCATTCGAGGTGATTCGATTGAATGATATATTATGAATTTGTAAGCGTTTAGCTTAAAATAAAAAGGACTGGGTGCAGGGCAGTCGGTCGGGTTAGTGGTACTTTTCTGGGGCCAAGAAATGGTCAGCTCTACTGGACGGAAGGGCGACCCTTTTTCGAACCCTTTCTCGGGCTCTCAGTTATAATCCGGGTCCTCGAGAGACGGGCGTCACAGTATGAGGTAACAGCTACCGATATGACCTGTCGTAGTGCATTTTTTATTTTACTAATGCCAGTACTTGGAGGTAAACAATTACACCTATCATACTCATTGCCGTTGAGCGATTAAATGCGTCTTTTGATCGAGGTTCTACGATGAGAAATAAGGATTTTACGAAAAGTGATCAAATTGACGCCCATTCCCTCCGCTGAATTGGCAACGCCGAAATTTTGTGAGTGGAGGCGGGAACGCGAAAAGCTCCTTTTTCTCCCCCCACCCCAATTTTTAGCTTGTCCACGTGTTTCAGGAATTCTGGTGACGAGGTTTCTCAAAGGTGTTTGGCAGGGTGTGAGCTTTCGCTGACCTTCACTACTTCATTTAATCTTCTGTATCTACATGCGAGCCAAGGGTGTCTAGCAGGGGGTGACCAATCACCAAGATCACCACAAGCGCATGGAAAAATAAAAGCATGTAATCGCCATCTACATAATACCCTGAGAGCCACCTCTAGGGTGTTTGGCAGGGGGGTGACAAATCACCAACATGTAGCATGCAACAGGACCGCCAGATGCACACCGCACGGTCATAGAAATATTAGTGTTTGGCAGGGTGTGAGTTTTCACCGACCTGCACAAGTTTATTTATTCTTCTACATCTGCATAACTCCATGCGAGCAGCCTCTCGGGTCTTTTGCAGGGAGTGACCAACCACCAGCATGCAGCACGTAAAAGAATCCCCACTAGCGCGCTCCCCAGTGGAGCAATGGATAAATGAAAGCATATAATCTACATCATTTTTATACGTGCACATTCATTCGTAGTTAAAGTAGATTTATATCATTGACGCTATTATCGCGGCTCTTCTATGGCCTAGGGAGACAACAGAATGAAGCCAATATCTACCACTACATATTACTCTGCAGGCCTCCTACAGAGGTGTTTGGCAGGGGATGATCAATCACTAGCATCCAGTAAGCAAGAGGCTACCTTCTGGCTACCTTCGTCGGAAAATAAACTGCCCTTGGATTAACATATCAGGTTTAATCTAGTTGCCAGTCAACGGTCAGACAAAGATTCCTTTCGAGTTGTTCTAAGAGGTTAGTTACACTAAGGACCTGGCAGCTCTTCTCTCTACGCGTTCTAACTTCTATGCTTAAAGCCTATTTCATGAGGATGACAACATTGGTAGTTATAGATCACCCCCTGCCAAACAGCCTAGTGGTGGCTCGCAGGATATCAAATACATGAAGATGTATTCCGAATGGGGTCTGGGGGATAAGTAGCTAATTTCTCTCACTTAGTCGTCACACTCTCCTAGTATCCCTTTAAAAAACCTAAGTTACGATTATCTTGATCTGTCATTTCCCAAGTATGTTTACTCCACTATAGATCATTATTGAGTCTAACTCCTTAATCTTTTGGAGTCTACAGTCTCACATTTTGTACCTTGAATGAAATATCTTCGTTGCGGGTAGGTTATTTTCAAGAATTCACCACTGCGCAATTTTTCAAATTTAACTTTAACTAGCACGCATCGTAACATGCTTGGACTGCTGTCAGTTTGTTCGTTAATTCACCAATATCTTCAGTGCAACGGATTTCCATGACTTTTACTCGACAGATTGATTTTATACTTTGCTATTATATGAAAAACTAAATTGAAATTCATAAAAAGTAAACTGTTGCCATCTATTCTCCCGCGAAAAAATGAAATTGGCGGAAACTTCCCGTTTTTTCCGGACAGACCTTTAATATTTACTCCACTCCTCCAGAATTATGGATGCCATATGGATCATTTCTCTTACTTATGAAAGATATTTTATGCAAACAGTTATTTATGGCATTTTTGAGGTGGGGTTATACTTATTACGTTACGAAAAAAGATAGACATACAAAAATAGATTTTACGGAAAAAATTTCATACTTTCCCCTGCCCTCGACGTAGTTTTGTAAGATGGACAACGGAAATGATTATTATATATGCTCACATGGCCTCGTACTCACTATAGGTAATTTGTTTTAGTCTCCCTTGTGTTTTCAGGAAACAATTAAACAATTCTAAGAATCACCGATCAATCCCATTTCCAAAAGATTAAAAAACTGCAAGTCGCTAATTTTCTTTCCGACTGTCAAAATTTATTCGTCATGTCATGTACCGATCGAATATCTTCTTCACTTTCTAAGTTTCCTCTTGCTAGATGCACTGACTCTTTATTCCACAGCTGAACCTTCAACCACTTTTTAGTACTTAACAACAATCATAATTACACATATGACATTAGCATTCGAAAGGGTCCAATAAGCCTGAAAAAATACTTTTAAAAATCTTATACAGTCAATAACCTCTTTTCCTTTGCTGTGGAGGAAACTCTATGCCAATGATATTTCATGTCACATTTCAACATTTATATAATGATGAAAACGACGGGAAAATCGCATCACATTTTCTAATTCTCTATACATTATTTTAATGCACGCAATGAACTGTTTTGCACATTTTGTACCGCGACTCGATTACCGAAGGATTCTGATATGATTATGTACTGTTCTTTCTTCTAATAAATTAATTGTACATTGCCTGTTTTCTTCAGGTTTATTCAAATTTTTTAATAAAATAAGTATTTCCTACATGTCGATTTCATGCTGTAGCGCGTGGAGTATTTTACGGTATGAGCTTAAAGTTTGTATTCATCTAATACGATTCCAATTTTGAGCGTTCAGCAGGTCACTTCGTCTCCATTCACAATACAAATGTGAATATTTGTAAAGATAAATGTGATGATACGCCTTACTGCCCCATCATTTTTTCCAAGTACCTTCATTTTACAGCATGCCTTGCAGTTACTCTGTCGTTCACATCCCATTCACCCAATTAAAAAACGCAGCGCTCGAAATAAATTGACTGATGTAATGCGATGTTCAGCGTATCCACTTAAATTTCATTTTGTACTTAGGACTTCATAGGGTAATCAAAACATTTTGTTGAAGCGTAAATAAATACTCCATTTAAAAATATTAAAATTAGGGACCTTTGTTCATTACATGGAGCGTTAAAACAAGTCATTATCTACGGAAGGTCGCAGCCGTCCTTCACGCGGTTCAGCTAACCCTTCGTGGTTGCACTGGGTCCTTCAGTACTTGTTCGTTCTACATCATAGAAAGTTTCATTATGCTTTTACAAGTACGTGTTTGGGTAACAAATTCATATGTTTTCCTTGAATAAATCTGACGTTATTTGAAAACTGCCGTCTAACTGCCACCACACGGTCCAAAAAACGTCACCTATACTAACAAATTATGCTACCATGTGCTGTGAGAAATAATAATAGAATTAACAACCATGCGTTAAGTTTTACATAGGTTAGTAGGCTCCACTACAAGTCATGCAATCCTTTTACGAGTTCTATCACTGCTGTTATAATCTCTTATTGATCGTGGAAAAAATGGCATTCGGAATCTGTCTGTTCTACAATCTATCTCTCTCATTTTATATATATTATCTAATCTTCCGTAGTATTTTGGCGTCCGTAAGATATGGTTAACTTCGTCAGAAAAGACACAGCTCTTGAATTTATCCAAAATGTTTAGTCTATTTTTCAATCTACGGTCCGACAGAGATTCCTATCCGAGTTTTTCTAAGAGGTCAGTTACACTTACAAGACTATCCTAACGACCTTTCGCATACCTGGCAGCTCTTCTTAGCACGCGTTCCAACTCTGTTATTAAGCCTTTTTCATGAGGGTCCCAAACACTGGCAGCGTATTCCAAATGTGGTCTAACGAGGGAAAAGTAGCTAATTTCTCTCACTTTGTCGTCGAACTTTCCTAATATTCTTTTAACAAAACCCATTTTACGATTATCTTGACTGGTTATTTCTCAAATATGTTTATTCCACGATAGATCATTATTGAGTCTAACTCCGAGATATTTCACGGATTCAACAGCCTCTAATTGGGTGCCCCGAATTATAGAGCTATGTTGTAGGGAGTTACTCTCCTTTCAGTATTCTGTATACAGCTACATCATCTACGAATGGATGGATTTTTCGCGTGAGGTATAATGCCTGCCATTAGTGATTCAGGATTTGGTTTCTCCCAATGGCTAGTCGTTTAAATTCAGCCAATTAGTGAGTCATTGTAATGTATAGTGTCAAATGCTTTGAACTTCACCGACAGTGTCAAACCCTACATGGCACCCATTAACATGGCTCTACTTTTCTACATGATCTACTTTTCCTGAATCCATGTTGCTCTCATTAACAAGTTTTGCACGACTAAGTGTTTCATTTCTGAGTTGACTGCGATGTTTTCAAGGACTTTGTATGTGATGGACGTTAAAGATATCGGTCTGTAATTAGATGGCTGTTCCTTTTGTCCACTTTTGAATATTAGCCTTACATTCGCAATTTCATAGTCATTAGGTACTCATCTATATTCTATAAAGTCCCCTAACGACCACTCATTCATTCATTCATTCACTCACTCATACAAATGTTTGGGGTGAACGAGACGAGATACGACAAAAAGTCTAATGAAGACCCCCTCTAAAATTGTCTGCGAGCAAAGCGAGTCATCTACATGTACACAATACCCTGCGAGCCACCTCTAGGGTGTTTGGCAGGGGGTTACATCGTGTTGCTTGATGGATTTACTGAATATTTACTGCAAGAAGGGGGCAACTTCTGAGGCTAGTTCTCTATAAACGCGAGAAGGGATTTTGTCTGGACCAGGTGATTCATTTGGACTGAGCGATTTCAATATATGTTCTATTCCGTGCGCACAAATGTAATAAGCGACATCTTTCGTATGCACAGATTGTAATCTGTCTCGGGTGAGTTCTCAGAGGTCTCTCTGAACACGCTCTTGAAGTAGGAATATAATAATTGGATTTATTGGAACTGTTTGTCAACATATCTCTGTCACACACGGTAGATCGTTTTCCTTGAACTTCCCTAACAAAAGACCAAAATTCTTTTCGGTTATCCCGTAACTGCTCTACTAGTTTTTTTTCTTTTAAAATTCGTGAACGCATTCCTTCGTGCCGGCTTTAGATTACCTACATTTTTTAGTTTATTATTAAGTCGAGATCATTAGGGGATAAATCCGTGCTGACTCTTTTCATTTTAGTATGGCATACTCTCTGTCGCCTCAATGAATTTCTCCTTTCCGCGTAATACCATCTCGGTTTGCTACCTTCTTTTTTTGTTTTACTAGGGATGTAGCTATATATTCCCAAAGTTACGAGCGATATAAAAGCTTTAACATTACCATTGATTATTGAAACACGGGGAAAGCATTTTTCAGATAACTCTTAAACCAATCAAAATAAGCCTTTTTAAAAATGAAAATTGTACGTTCCGTTTTAAAATTTCCATTGGTATTTAGAGAAAACTTTGCTATTGCTACCTTATAGTCACTTATTCCCTCAACAGTGCTCACGTTTATTACCTGATGAGGTATATTTGTCGCTAATAAATTAAGAATACTCTCTCCTCTATTTGGTACGGTTGCTATTTGAAATAATGGATATGATGTATTAACGACTCTCAGATCACTTTACCCCTTTCACCAGGAATGAAACCATGCGCTTGTGGTGATCTGGGTGATTGGTCAACTCCTGCTAGACACCCTTGGTTCGCATGTAGATACAGAAGATTAAATGAAGTAGTGAAGGTCAGCGAAAGCTCACACCCTGCCAAACACCTTTGAGGAACCTCGTCACCAGAATTCCTGAAACACGTGGACAAGCTAAAAATTGGGGTGGGGGGAGAAAAAGGAGCTTTTCGCGTTCCCGCCTCCACTCACAAAATTTCGGCGTTGCCAATTCAGCGGAGGGAATGGGCATCAATTTGATCAATTTTCGTAAAATCCTTATTTCTCATCGTAGAACCTCGATCAAAAGACGCATTTAATCGCTCAACGGCATTGAGTATGATAGGTGTAATTGTTTACCTCCAAGTACTGGCATTAGTAAAGTAAAAAATGTACTACGACAGGTCATATCGGCAGCGGTTACCTCATACTGTGACGCCCGTCTCCCGAGGACCCGGATTATAACTGAGAGCCCGAGAAAGGGTTCGAAAAAGGGTCGCCCTTCCGCAGTAGAGCTGACCATTTCTTGGCCCCAGAAAAGTACCACTAACCGTCGGTCGTTCTGTTTTCGCGCTTTAATTCACAACAGACACGTGTTTAAGTAACATCGGATTGGCGGCGCGGCACTCTGCTGCGTCACTCATCTCTTTTGAGGGCTCCCGATTGGTTGGGAGTGGTTACCGTGCAACTTCACACGGCAAGGCGCCCCAAGGCGTTAGAGGCACAGCTCAATGTGACTGCATATCCGGCGGCTGCGATTCTGTAGAACTCCGAAAGCAACTGCGAGATCGGACGCAAGCGCTTACTGCTGCAAGCACGGTTGGAGAAATTCTTCATCCATGGCAGATTGAATATCGCTTTTATCATGTAGCCCAATTAAGCCTGTTATTTTGACAATAACCAATATTTATTTAAAAATCATCATCACTAACAAAACACATACACGAAACTTATCCATCTCAATGATGTGTTTACTTTTTCAAATTAATGGAATAATGAAAAAAACATGCATCTGCAAGACATTGCATCTCAGCCTAAGCCCCTCCCTCCTCTATTCTCCAGCAGTGCTGGACCTGCTAGCCCCATGGAGTGACGCGCACATTCTTCGCGTCGACTTCTCTTCTTTCTTTCTCCCACCGCACTCACCACGCAGGGACGACTTCCAGGAGAAGTATAACAAGGGCATTGCTATCATCCCAACGGTGCTCCCTAATCCCACCATGAATTCCCAATTTCCATTAGGAGTAGAGGTGGCAACTGCTCACTCGCACCCTCTTCTAACCGTATAGAACAATCAATTCCTAAACCAAATTTCTTAGGGATCGTGTGTTGTTTGTCACCCTCTGCTCTACTCCTGCCATCATTATGATTTCATTGTGAAACACTCTCCAAGTCTCAGCACCATCCTGCTCCAATTTATGGATCATCTTCTCAATCCGGTGGATATCCTTTTCATCCTGTGATCCGAAAACTGCTTTTAATACTTTAACCACAAAATTGATCCAGCCTCGTCTGTTTCGTCGTTTCTCGTCCACTAATGTCTCCTCCTTGACGCGTTCACATTCCCTATTCATCCTGGCTAATGCCAAGAGACTAAGGCCAATGTCAACTATAACTCTCACTAACTTCCCCTTATGTCCGACCGCTCAAGTAATCGAACATTTGTCTCAGTCTTATACATGTATTTGGAAATATTAGATTATTACCTATAATAATGAAAAAAATTAAATTGTGCTCCGTCAAAATAACGTTCAAACTTCATCCAATAACTCGCAGCGTGTCGGATGCATTTGGATACCATTTCGAATTCACTGAAAATGACAGCAAGATTCTTCTGGATGGCATGATGCCTTCTCAAAGGGCCTTCAAAGTCTTAACCTCGCACCAATAAAGATGTGTCGCTATAATTGCTATTCTGCCTGGCAGTGAATAAATTTTATTTACCATTTAATTCTATTATTCCATTTCTTATTATTATAAATCCTACTTTATTTTGCTTTATATCCTTATTATTCCCCTATTTCGCTTACTAACTTTAGATTTGCGATGTGCGACCACTGACATAAATAAATGGTTGGAAGGAAATTACTTTGCTTTTCTACAAAACACGTAAATAAATAAAGCCGAAGAAAGTAAACTAATGGTATTCCTCCAAATTAGGAAAAGAGCGGGCAAATTTGAGCCATTACTGTCCTAAGCTGTGCGTGAGGTAAATGACGGCCTAAAATCATGTATAGCGGAATATTAAGGAATTTCATCGTACATTTATATAGATAAACGAAGTTTATGTTCACAAAAATTTTATTGGCGAGAGTAGATTCCAAAAACAGGCGTCATAATCAGATACAAAATTTAAAATGTCATTTTCAGAGCAATGTAGATTTAACATGAGGATGGAGGGGAGGTGACACTGGATGCAGTGAAGGAGGGGAAGTGAAGGAGGGGAAGTGAGGGGAGAACTGAAGGAGGATAAAGAAAGGAGAGGAAGAGAAGGAAGCCTAGTGAATGAAGGAAAGCGTAGGAAGGGTAGGAAAGGAGGGAAGTGAAGAAGGGCAAGTGAAGAAGGAATAGTGAAGGAAGGGAATGAAAAGAGGGGAATTGAGGGGTGGCTGTGAAGGAAGGAGAATGAAGGAGGGCAAGTGAAGTAGATGAAGTGAAGGAATGGAAGTGAAGTGAAAGAAGGGTAGGAAAGGAGGGGAAGTGAAGGATGGGATGTGAAGGGAATGAGAAAGTGAAGCAAACGAAATGAAGAAGGGCAAGTGAAGGAGATGACGTGAGGGGGGCAAATGAAAGATTGAAGGGGGACTGAAGAAGGGGAAGTTAAAAAAGTAGAATTGAAGGAGGGAAAGTGATAAAGGGGAATTGAAGAAAAGAAAGTGAAGGAAAGGAAGTGAAGAAGTGCAGTTGAAGGAAAGGCAGGAAATGAGGGGGTCAAGTGAAGAGGGCAAGTGAAGGAAAGGAAGTGAAGAAGGATCATTCACAAGTGGCAAGTGAAGGCGGGGATCAAAATGTACTGCCGATAATAGCGATTTCAACGCCTCGCTTGGCTTTTAATGGAGTAGCAGTTGTAATCATGGAAATTGACGGAAGGAGCGTGAGGCGACGCAATGACAGTGTGTTTCAGAGAATGGTGTGTCAATGGATCGCTTTTTTTAGCCTTTTTTTGGAATTATTACTCATGGGGACGCAAAAATAATCGCATATTTCAGGCTAAACCCAATTTTTTGAATCGCGAATTCAAAGTAAGAGTTATGCAATACTTGTCTGTGGAATTCACTTTTATCAGTTGTAAATGAGAAGTCATCGTTTAGCCCACCTATATGTCGTCAATATTCCGTCACTCATCTTTTCCCATTTCCCATGTGTCAGCTGGAACATCCATACTCGTATCATATTGCAATCTTAGATTGGTATGCAAGCAGCCTCTCAGATCTCTCCCGCTCGCAAGTTCGTGAGGTTTACCATTCCAGTATCATTCATGATATCTCCTAGCCTTTTGTCCCTTTGTCTTCCTCTTGGGACTTTTCCATCGATGATCCTTCCAATACGCTTCCCACGTAATTACTATGTCTCATTGCGTGGTCACTGGACCATCCACTCCTTAGACTTAAAGACAAAGTGCTAATGAAACATCACAGATTAGTATGAAAGCATTGATTTAGCCTACGCGCTAACTATAGGGCCTGCGGTCTTTATGCATATTCACAGTCGGGTGAAATTAAGTAACAAGAGAGATCCAGACCAAAGAACACAATGAACAGAGGACGACATGACTGAGTTTTTCCTTCGTTTTCTCTCTTATCATTCGCACGAAGAGATTTTTTTCAGCTTCTCCGGCAATTCCCTCGCCTTCCAACTGCACCTCCCTCCAGCTGTTTTGTCCTCGTGCCTTTGACCGCTCTTCCCCGCTCCCCGGGCGCGGTGAGAGCCCTCTGCCGTCGTGCACTTGAACTAAACATGAATGGGAGGAGCAGAGCCGCTCGCCATTCAGGTGGAAAGCGTCAACTTTTTGCCGCGCTTGCTCCGGTGCCTTTTCGCGAGGAATGTGTCCAACGGACGAAAGAGGCCGGAGAATTTCTATTTGAAATACAATGAGAAAAAAATCCCTTTTGTTTGTTTGCTCACGGCACGAAGTTATTGTTTCGTTTTTCTTCGTTTTAAATTCTTTCCGTTTTTTTTCTCTCCCACTCAAACCAATGAAAATGGAGTGACGTCACGTCGCCTGGACTCCAGGATCGCCGTTCCAATGCATAGCCTTCGCCGCGGTCTCTTCCGATTTGATCATCCTGCGAGCACGTGTCACTGGCTGAGCGACTGTATGGTGGAGAGTATGCGATGGCTAATTCTTGTTGGGCATTGGTCACCGCCGTCAAAAAACAACAATAAAAGGTACGATTCGTCTGCAGCGACAGATGTTTTCACTCGAAGCGTTAACAATATATTGTTAATGTTAATAATGTATTTTTACCACCAAAAGTGAAGCGGCGATAATGTCCTTCGAGTTGATTTTCCAAGTTTTTTCCGTGGGATATAAAAAACACATGACCCTACAAACTTGATGAAAAAACCAAATTCTAATTAAACATTGTTATTATCATTAATTGTACAAGTATAAATGCCAGTCAAATACTAACTAAAAATGATGACGGCACTTGGTCTAAACATGATCAACAAAACGAATACCTTTGCACCAAATGAATCACAGTAATTCGGACAGAATGTATAAAGTTTTCTTGAAGCCTTCAGGGTTGAACGAAAAAGACCAAGGAATGCATGCATTTGTGAACGAAGTGGACCATTTTGAAAATTCTCTCGCAGAGGAGATAATGAGATTGGTAGCATTTTTTGAGCGTTCGATGGCGTGCTAAAGAGGTCTGAATGCTTCTGTGCACGAGACCATGCTTCTGCATATTTGTTTTCATTAAAAACATAAAATAATCCTTTTTATTTTATGCTTACAGAAACAGCGTAAATTGATTCCTCAAACGAGCCGTAAAAATTACGCTCCCTAGTACTGAAATATTTCCAAACTTTTAAATGGCAAAATATCGCTAAAATTCAAAGAACAGTTTCTGGAACACAAGAAAAAGCTTTTTAAAATATTCTCAGCAGATGTATTGTTGCGAAGAGAAAGAATCTATATTGGCAAACCTGATTATGAATAAATGAAAACCTACATTCCTTAAAAGAAAGTGTAAAGATGGGGAACAGGCAAAACATATTTTTAGAAATCAGAAGTCATGTGAAAGAACAATAAATGACGCAGTTACGCCAAAGAAGAGTACCAAGAGTGCTGCATACTGAAAGAAAAGTGTTTTTCAGGAAGACTTTTTAAAACGTTTAATAAAAACGCTTTTTTAACATTCATTTCCTTTAGTGAAACTTATCTACAGCCGGAAATTCACGTTGTCAAATTATTACTGTTTATGTTATTTCTGCAAACTAAAAACTGACACATTACCTATTCCGAGGATAAAATTTTAAATAAATTATTGACATGGACAGTTACATTATTGCATTGAAACAAGAACATGGCGTCCGTGAAAGCAACAAGTTTATTCCCATTGCTATTTGCCCGAAACACACCGATGTAACGGACTCGTTTTGATAGAGAAATGCTCGTTAAGTAACCTTCAGAATCTACGAGAGGTTGCTCTATTAGCATTTAAAAAAAATCACACCCAGAAAGTAACATTCGCGATCAGTCAGCTGTTTGACTTTAAGCTGTATTCATCCTATATATTCCTTGTTGTTGGCGATTCAAGTGATCAACTTTCATTTGTTTATTAAAATGGACAAAAGGGAGATGATGCAATAGGCCGGTCAGGTCATGGCGACGATAATTTGGGATGCTTGAGGAATGATCTAGATCGACTTAGAAAAGGAAAAAACGATAACAGAAGATTGTAATGCATTGTTACTAGATCTGTTGATGTTAGAAATAAAGATTATCGTTCTCATTTGAAACAGAAAAAGTTCCTCCTAAAACAAGACAATGCACGGGTACACACATGTATAGCTGCAATGGACAAAATAATATAATAAAATCATTACAAAATTCATCGTATTCATGAGGTTTGACCCCCAAGGACTTTTTTATTATTTCAGAAGTTGAAAAAATGGCTTGGCACACGAAGGTTTACGTCTAAGGGGGAGGTGATCACCCAAACTAATGCCTATTTAAAGGAAATCCCAAAATTTTACTTTCTGGACGGTTCAATGTACTTAGGAGAATGCTAACAAAAATGTATAAAGCTGAAAGAAGACTACGCTGAAAACGATCAAGATTGACCCAATAAAATTTGATTTTCCACCTTTATCTAGACATTTTGGGCGACCCTCGTAATGAAGAACTTAAAAGAATGAAGTTAATGCATGTGGGTATAAGCTAATTTTACAAAATAATTTCTAGCCGCTTGCAAATGAAGTTATACGGCATGTTACAAAATAATATTAATTTCAATGGAAAAGATAAATACTTTCATCAGTAAGCAATATGGAATTTTCCAATTTTTGCATAATCAGGACGAGCTGTTTTTTTTACATATAAATGCGTTATCCTACTATAGGTTTCATTGCATCTTTGAATTATGAAAATGGGTGCAAACTTGAGAAGCATCTTATTGTGTTGGAGGTGGATTCCTTCCATGTTAATGGGATCCCCACCCAATAAATTGCTGCTGCATGTTGGAATGAGCAACGGTACGCTCATATGCTCTCCCATAACATTAATTGTACATTGTTATCAATGGATACGTTGGCTTTTTTATCCCACTTCATGCTCAATTTTACGTTCAGTTTATGCAAAAAAAACAGATGGGGATTTTTTTTTAGGTTTCTCTAACAATGTAGAATGAAAATAACTTAATTTTTTATCATAAATTTCATTAATTTTTTGCCAAGATCAAAAGGTAAGGAAGTATGTTTTACTCTATATCTGAAACGTGGGAATGTATAGCAGACATTTAGATATTTCTAATCGAATTCATTGTCCATTTCCATAGAGAAGAACTCCTCCTACTTCTCTCTCAGAGCTCATAAATAGCAGGAATATGAAATATATAGCAATTTAAATTGACTGGTAATAGGAATTACTCTCTTTAGGCGGGAACGTCAGCATCTTCTGCTCCACCTGGCGCTTGGAGTGCGCATTGTTGCGGTATAGGATCGATTCATTCTCACAATGATCAATTATTCCTACTCATGTTAATAAACCAGGGCGTAATGATGTCATCAAATAATCAAATTTGGGTGCCATGTTCGAGTTAAAACTCATAAGAGAAAAACCGATTAAACTACGAAGACAATGGTTTTCCACAATAATTGATATCACCCTTTTTATCTCCCAAATTTGTTCAAGTGTTTTCAAATCTGAGTGAAAGACCCAAATGTCGATTACATAGACGAATCAACAGCATGCACCGACGTAATGGTCCTCTGATTGAAATGCATTGTGCTCCCTCCCGTGGCAGCAAAACCGGATTCGCAGGTGCGGTGAATCAGCCCACCCATGTATCATCTGCTTTAAGGAAAACCACTTAGAACACAGCCCACCCCCTCCCTTGCTCCGGGGGTGCGTCGCATGCCCAAACAACCCCCTTGGTGCGCCGACGAGCCATTATCGCCACCCCTTGGCGCGCCCCTGCTCTCGTGATTACGTCTCCGAAGACGACGACGCCGCGAAATTAAGGAGAGAGACGTGTCGGGTGGGGAAAAGGGAGTGGGGCATCGGGAGCGGGGAATGTTTGCTGCCAACATATTGTGAAAAGACTCCCCAGAGTTTA
Source organism: Ischnura elegans (assembly GCF_921293095.1). Lineage (NCBI taxonomy): Eukaryota > Metazoa > Arthropoda > Insecta > Odonata > Coenagrionidae > Ischnura > Ischnura elegans. The sequence goes on from NC_060256.1 coordinate 2,437,947, forward strand.
AGCGGGGAATGCACACTGTTATTACCACTGAGGGTAGGAGGGGTAATGACAGTATTGACACCGTTGAACGCACGTAAATTCATCGTCGTAGCCATTTTGTAAGGAATATTTGAAGACCTGAAATTTGCACGAATTTTACATCAATATAAATGCTCAAAATTGTGGCCTTTTAACTTGGAAATTACTAGTGCTGTGACAAACTAATTGAAAAATATCTCAGCTACATATTGTGATAATTACTGAGTTAGGGATGTACGTTTTGTTGTTATCACAGGCACACTGCTGTTATCATATTGCTTACAAGATACCTCCGATATTTCCCCGACAATGGTATTGATTTACCTTACACTTTCCTTGGACACCATTATGTTTTCAGAGCAGTGAACATTTCACATCTTTTCGGCTCGAGGTTGAAGTTCAAGGAGTTTGTCCTTGCGGTGTGTCCAGCGTCTACCGGCGACGAACATATATTTTTTATCACCATAAGAAACTAAGACAATGCTGTTAGTTGGTCATAATATTTCTCATTTTCCTGTCAAAAAGGTCATTATTTCGAGCACTCATTGTGATAGAAAATTGGTGAAAGTGCGTGTCCGCAATATGCGAAAGAGTAAGATTAAGGTTTTCTGACCTTTCGCGAAATCGTGATATTTTGCGTGTGCTGTGATTGGGGAATCGTCTGGTGGTGAGTACAACGCGAGGGTGCGTCTCAGAAGAGAGGATGGGGCGCTGGACGAATCGGATGACCGTGAATGCGAGCACATAGCTCACGCACAGGGTGTATCGCAGAGTCGACGTAGAGACGTAAAGAAAATTGGAGAAATAAAATAAATTTCACTTTTCGTTACACTCTTATAAAACATACCCTTTAGTACAGTTGAAAATGCCAATTTTTATTAAATTACATGTTCGTGAGAGATTTAATAAATGTTGTACAATTCATATTTGATTTCTTTAGCATATCGATTACAAACCACATCTATCTTTTATGAAAAAAAAAGAATTGCTGTGGCCCTGTATGAATATGAAGGCCCTGAAATGGGTGATCACTCATTTTCATTAGAAATGCATATACATTTCCTTAAAAACGCCTGCATACCTATTTTCTTTTACGCATTTTAGTGAGTGATAGTGGTCACACGTGGTTGAAACACAAATCGAATTTAAAAAAACCGAAATTTTAGCGTTTTCGGCTTCTTTTCCCCTTGACGACCGTCAGTATTGTTAATTATGTTTCACATCTCTTATTAAGTTTATTCACAAAATAAATCCTTTGATGTAGCTGTTAAAAAGTTCATCTATGATTTTTTTCTCACAAATTTAGTGCACGAAAATATTCTTCCCGTATTTTGGCTAATTTTATTATAAACTATTTATTATGTTAAGACAGTCATCTTTTATGTATTACAGTTTGACATAGTGACACTATTCATCGCTAAATGCGCGAGGAATTTCTTTTTAGATTATTAAAAATCCTAAGAAGATGACGATCAAACATAAAAAAATCGAAGGTTGCTGAATTCAATCAATTGTGCCTCGGTCGATGAGCTACCTTACGTGGTAAACGTACTGATGACCACCGAGAGACAGACAATAATAATAGTCGTTTTGGTATCTCAGAATTGCGTTATAAAGTGAAGATGGAAATGAAGCGGATAAGCTTATATCGGAACGAGTTCGTGATCATCAAACACAAAAACAGCAAGCAGCACACAATAAAATCAATCGATTAAAACGCAGTGCTCCTGTGATCCTGTAACGTGTAGCATTCAACTACGATCGGATTGAAGATGAATGTGCCGATAAATAAGTGGAAGCTGGGCAAATGAAAATAATTTGTCTACATTGCAAGGGGTTAAGATACAGCGGTTAATCGACTGGATTATTTCGCTGGGTCCAATGTCAAAAAATACCACTTTTCAATGTAAAAAATGCAATATATCCTTGCATTTTAAGTGTTCACCTGGATATCTCTCTTAATAGTGAGTTAATAGAAGTCTGAAGCAAATGAATTGCTTGTTATCATTGAGTACGTCATGGTAGTGGATATGTCTAGTGTTCCATTTTTGGAACACTTCGTAATTAATAATTGGCAAGAGATACATTGTTTTTTCTTTCTGATATTGTTTTCATACGTATTTTTATCGATAATATGTATAAACCAGGGTAAAATTCTCATTTTTCATTTCTTCTGCATGCATGGGTTAATGCGTTAATTGTTTTCAGTGATATTTTTGTTTCATATGCTTTAATCAAAGTGCGATAAGTGAATATTTTAAATGTTTATTACTTTTATACCCTATACATACTTTGTGCTAAAATTAAGTGCGCTGGATTATGTCGGGAGAAAATTGAGAGTAAGCTTCTTTTTTATTGTATGTACTGAGATGTTGGATATAGACTCCTATGGACTAGATTCTGTCAATAAAATCCTTAATTTCCCATAGTAATATGGAGGTTACTATTTCAATGTTGGTCTCGGATTCTACATGCCGCGAAGCCACCTTGGTCGCCCATGCACGGATTGAGGACGCGACTACGAAGGGGAGGACCCGGTTCGACCCTCGGAGAAACCCTGTTGCCACCTACGACGCATTTCCATCGGTTGTCAAGAATGCCCGCACCGCGGCGGAGAGTGCGATTCAAGAGTCCTCCGGATCAGAGGCGTAACTATGAGGGGGGTTGGATTCCCCCTCCCCCCATCCAAGGCCTCAAATAAATTAAAAAATTATTTAAAATATTGTATAGTTTCGACATATAATAACTGTATCTGCTTAGAGTTAAATTTTAAGTGCCAAAATTATGTAAAATATATTTCAAGGCATGTCATTTTTCAAAAACCCCCGTTGTCTGTCCACACCCTACGCCCCTTCATCCCCCCGCCCCCCCAAAGCCTATTCCAAGCTACGCCACTGCTATGGATTTCCGTAAATAAAGAGGAAGTAGAGTCGGAAGTAAATTATATAGGGGTCTGTTTAGTCATCCAATAAATTTTCTTTATCATTGAAAGATTATCTAGATTATCTATGAAAAGGCATGGAATTACAAGCTCATACTATCATGAATATAAATTTCGGCTACTTGTCCTAATTAACGCTAGTTTCCCCGCATGGTGCTTATCGCTCAGCCGTGTTCCACCAAAGTGTCGAGTAAAAAAAACGCAGTAGATAGTTGGGAACAGCTCGAGGGGCCGAGTGGTCGATTAAATTGTCGGAGGATCGGTCGAATGGGGCATCGCCTTCTCCTCGACTCATTTGAGTGGGCATGCAAAGCGCGGACGAACCAGACTCCTCGGGCCTCTTGCAGCGAGCGGGTCGGGATGAAATGGAACGGGAAAGAAAGCAGCAACGCGAAGGGAACGAACGCCCTCTGGGGAGAGGCCGGAGGAATGAATGAAGTAGCGAGTGAACGGTGAATGAAATACTCATTAGTGTGATGGCGCTCGCGTCGAGGACGAACGTAGTGAAGAAAAGGCGAGACCGATGCTGCCACCTGCTGGCAGATGTCTTCATTATCACGGTGAATCAACATGGACTTCAATCATCCACTTCCCTCGTCAAGGAGAGGGGATAAAAGGGATTTTACAAGTGGGCTACATCCAGCCACTGATTCAACTGATTACCATTGCAGGCGAAATGAAACCACTGATTCCTAAAAGGGTAATATAAGATGCTCAATGAAAATTAAGTCTTCTTGTGCATTCTTAATAAATGAAAGTTTATGCACCGACACAATCAATGTAACTATTTATATCTCTGAATACGTGAAATGAATAATTATGCTTGATTGGTGAAAGTAATTACAGCGATAGGTGATTGTAATGAGTAGGAAAATATTTTTTTTAAATATCAGGTGATAAATGGAACAATAGAGGTGTTTCATGCTAGTCTTACCTCCCTTGCTGTATTTCAACCATTCCAGCTATTTATACAAAAATAATCAAATAAATGGGGAAAAGCAACGATAGAGAGACCTGTACAGCATGAGAAAATATATGCTTTCTGATGATGCTTTTAATATTTGAAACTATTATAGGTATAACGTACAGAGGCCATCAACATTACTACATTTTATAAATTACCCAACGTTAAACCCAAGAGGAAACCCCTGTCAAGGCAAGACTTTTTCTCAATGCCTCTTAGGAACATAATTTTGCGAGTTTAATTACTTACTCTTGAGGATACTTTTACTGCAATAGTGACCACAGCTGCTTCTCAGGTATATTAATTTGGAATAAATGCCCGGAAAAAATTAACATACATAATTTATAACATTTCCAGGAATTTTTTTTGCCGAGTGCAAACGACTATCCAATAACGGCAAGACCGGATGCACCAAAAGGGTTGCTCACCATATTTTTTTAATTTAAGAAATCGAAAGATCGTGCTTCAGAAGGAGCAATGACAATTATATTATGCTATTTTCTTCATAGTACATGTTTATAGAAGGCTTTAAACAGTGACAAATTTTACGTTACGCCAAAAAGGCCTAATTCCATCTTGAATTGATGTGTGACGTCACAAGCCTGTAGATGCCCTACTGCAGTGTGGCTCAGCAGGGTTTTAACAGGTAAGAAATAACATTGGTCGCCTTATGAGTTATAAAAGAAGCTTACAAAGTGTCATCGATTACATAGCGATTGTTTGAAGAAATATATGAATATTGTGGGGAAGCACATACGGATTTAATGGGCATTGGCTAGATGTATGAAAGAAAGACGTCGATTTCATAAGGAGGATATGGGATAGGTGTAGGTAATCGGTTCGCATACGATGATGATATTTTCATTAAATATTTCCGTGCGTCAACAGTTTTTACTTACTTTTTAAGTATATATAGTGGATGAACTAAAATTTTGCTTTTAGTTAAAAAGTTAGACATACATTTTTAGTGGATGCTCTGTTAAACTGAACGGGGGAACGGGCTTTTATTTGCTTTCTGTGCTAAATTTACTAGCAGATTTCTTACTTGTTTCGAAAAGCTGTAGGTAGCTTGAAATACCCGCTATTAAATGTTATATATTTTAGTATTCTCGTAGCATTACGGTTCATGAGGGACGATATCCAAGAAACATAGGTCAAGACATAATTTATGGCAGTAAGGCAATCTTCAGCAAGTCGATGCGTGAAAGACAAGTGTCGTCCACAAATCAAGGAAATAATGATAGTCTAATATTGATGTTTTAATTTTATACAGCTACCTAAACATAAGCCTCTGTTAATAAAATCAATGAAACTTAAAGTTTTAATTTCATCTTTAGATTTCGTGCATTGGCTGGATTTCTAAGGCTTTTGGGGGCAAATTACTGCAGCCATGAGACAATAGTTAACCATTGGAAGGAGAGGAAGGGGATTAGAACTACAATAGGATGTCATGTTCTAACTCTATCCATTAAATGCACAATTCACTAATATTATAATACTATACGGTACAAATTTCTTCTGCTTCTTCTCGTCCGTGATTCGCTTTCTTCACTTTTTTTTCAAAGATCTCCAGCGTCTGCCGCCAGATCAGTGATTAAAGAAAAATCCAAATTTATCCTTTAATTAGAGTAATAATGAGCAAAATTACCCTTACTTGTACATATTTATTGCTCATCATGTCAAAAATAGCACTACAACGCACACATTTCACGCGCTGTCTTTTTGATACATATAATCAGTATACTCGGAACGGCTCCGCCGTTCCTCGCTGAAGGGCGGCTTCGCCGCCCAGTTGATTTGTGTGTGAGTTGCCCCCGTTGAGTGTGCCCCCCCGGGGCTACCCCGCTTGATACTCGGAGGATACTCGTCTGGGGTCGCCTTAGCCGCCCAGAGGGCGAGGGCATTCCGGAACTGTTTCACCATTATTCGTTTATGGGGCGGCTTCGCAACCCAGAGATGGGGGGAGTCCACAGCGGCTTCGACGCTTGAACATCGGGGCGGCTTCGCCGCCCGAGGGTTATTGAGGCTCCCCCTCGGGGGGGTGTATGTGGGTTTACCGGGGGTTTATAGGTTTTTACTGCCGGCAGTCATCAATCGTCCACATGAATTCCGTAGCGATGAGTGGTAAGGATTGGAAAAGCGGCGGAATTGTGACGAAAACTATCTGAAAAGGCTACTTATATGAAAATTTAATTTTTTAGGGGGTTTCAGGGGGTTTAAAGATGACGATACCATATGGTCACATTCATTTACTGTCATATATAAAATAAGTGTGCCCTATGACACCCATATTTCGAGAGTAATACAGAAAAAAGCAAACCAGTCCCTGAAAAAGTTGAGTAGTGCCCGCCATTTTTATTTTTTCGCGGTAAAATCCATTAAATAATTTATTAAATGTTTATGTTTTCTGAAAGAAAATGTATAAGCTATATGTAACTACAAAGTTTGAAAGAAATCGGTCAGGTAACAATTGACAAAATCTTATGTTAATCTTTTGGAAATGGAAATGGTGGTTTTCGGAATACTTTAATTTTTTCTCAGTAACCAAGGACGATGAAAGAAAATTGTTACCTTATAAGCATATAAGCAATGTTATAAGCATATATAATAATCATTTTCAATATCCTACACCAGTAATTACGACGAGGGGACCGGAAGTTATGAAATATTAAAAAAAAAAACAATTAATCAACAAAAAAATCTTGTATCTTATACGTTAAGGATTTATTCCTACAACCATTGCAAATAGATTTTTTTTAAATCCAAAGATAGGCCCATAAGAAAAGCATTGGAAATTTTTAAAAATTATAAAAAATACTTATAATCAAAATATGACAAAATGTTTCACATAAAAAAAACGGCCAAAAAATCTAGTTTTCGTCACAGAAATTTCATGTTACTGTGGCATTTGCAAGTAGGCAATGAATGGAAAAAGTTTTAGTCCCTTAAGGCTCCAATATTAATTCGGATCGATATATCTCGAAAACCGAACGACTTTTTCGAGTTTTCGGATTTTCCACCCGATGAATATTTTTTCCCCACCAACGGTAAAAATTTCGTCATCCCAGCACGTCCGGAAGTGGTCGGGACTTTGTATACGTGAATCAGTGAGTGAGTGGTCAGTGAGGTATCTGTCACACATCGGGTTGTATATGATATGGGTAGCGCTCGTTAGGGGGCTACGCCCCCTAAAACCCCCCCGCATCCGGCTTCGCCGGCTGATCCCCCCGGACGGCTTCGCCGTCCCACCCGAGACTCCTCGGGAATTTGTATACGTGAATCAGTGAGTGAGTGAATGAGTGAGTGAGTGAATAAGTGAGATATCTGTCACACATCGGGTTGTATATAATATAGATTTCAATGAAAAACTTGGCTCACAATAAATATAGAACACTATTATGTAACACTAATAAAACATGAGAATCGGTTTTCCAATCACTCTGCACACACTAAAAGAATTTGCACTCCTTGAAGTTCGAAAGGATTCTCCACATCTCACTTCCCACTCATCACAAACGACTTAGAATCAATTTACGTCATTTCACATTAACATTGCGGAGACAATGAAATTAATAGGCTGAAACAAATTGCTAAACCAGTTATTGTAACATCAAAAAACTTCGAATTTCACTACCCCTCTCACGTAACCAAAATATGACCAAAACAAAAACAAACAACAGCGCAACGAAATGCGTTAAATGTAAACACTGAATTGGCAATAGGTGCAATACATTATAAAATCAAACAGAACTTAGAAGAGAGCAAACGAATGAAAATTAATATGCGTTCGACGTACCCCTAAAGTACAACTAGTTCAAATATGAAACATATCTCCTTCGCAATAGTTAGGTACCTTAGATCGAAATGTTTAGGGTTGATTGAACCAGCATGGAAGAAATAAATAATTTCGCCGACGATGTTACATTCACAACTATCTTCACTTGTCGCTTCACTCTTTACTTCATCGTCTATATGCAATCAATTCACTCAGGGGTACATTAAGGGCACAAATTTTGTTCACTTGCAATAGCGGCAAAATGAAAGTTCACTGCACGTAGGTAGTTTCCTTGCAAATGCAGCTATACAAAACTTTCAATTCCTGTCAACAATTACACTACATACGTTGCCTGCCTAACTTGAAGAATGGATTTTATGTCGCCTTGATCCATCCGGAAGCTCCATGCACAACATAGGCTATTTCAAAATAAGGAATAACCTTGGCAAATGTCCAGTCGGCATGCAGAGTGCTCAGCTTGGCATCGAGCGATCGAGGGTACAGGCTGGTACAGGCCAGCCGTACAGGCTTGTTACGTCATCACCTCTATTTCAAGATGGCGGACCGTTTTTGGCGGCGTTGAAAATTTTCGAATTTTGATTGCTAATAATTCCATCATTACTTTTTCAACGCATCTGTCATTCATCCCAATCAAAATGAAATTACATCAGAAGTGATATACATTCGTTTTTTTACCGTTCTGATAGGCTTGAACAACCCTATTGTGTAATCCATAATCGCGGAGAAGTAATGTACACGTATGTATACATCATATGCTTACCTGTACTAGCCTAAATATTTTTTCTAAGTTTTGAGTAAGCATTCAATATATATAAAGGCATTGACGGTTTTATGGAATTTTTCATTGAACATCATTTCTTAAATGTTTACAGGGCTTAAGTGCAATAAAGGGCAAGGACTTAGAAGGGTATTTAGTACACGATTGTCTTCTCAAAGATTAGATCCTAATTTTATAAATAAAATTGCCATTTGTGAAATAAGCTATTCCGACTAAGAAATAAACTAATGAACCCAGAATCATAAGGAACGCACGACCCAGCCTGCGTATAATAATTTATGGGCAATGAATAATAAGCAAGCTGTTGATTCTCATGAATTTCTGGTATTTTTAAGCAAGTCATCATATATAAAATCCAGCAATTGAAGCATAAAATAAGTTTCGGCTACATCATGAATAACAATAAGTTGGTATTTTCGGGATGTACGATGCAGTTACCGCTGGGAAAGAGTTTCCTTCGGCGTGGACGTGGAGGAACTGTTTCGTGTTGATTCTGATAAAACATTTATGATTAAATGTAATTTTTCCAGGGCTAATACAATAGGTTGGTGTCGCAAAGAAAGACGTTTTTATTTTGATCAGGGACCACTGGAGAAGTACAGATGCAAAGCGAAGATTGACCCGGAGACCACAAACTGGCCATTCAAAATGGAAGAAGAGCTTAACGAAAGGGGATGGATTATTTCTGCGAGGCCTTTTCCAATCCCTTTGAGTAAAAATCTACTGAAACGTGTGTGCCAGCCAAACGCAAAGCTCCCAACTGATACGAAACCATATCCATCTACCGCATGAGGATTAAAAGTGCGCTCCTCGGCCCTGCAATCTGCTCTAATCGGTCATCATTCTCCTTGTTCAGCGACATCAAAAGGATCTCTGTGAACCAGAAGGCCCCTAGTTCCCCTACAACGCGTAGAAAAAAATTGAAACGGGATGAGGAAAAAATATAAGATTACATCAAAGCAAATTGATTTCATAAGAACTATCGCTGATGTAGATAAAAACGCTATTCATATTTCGGATTTCGTCAAAACAACCATGCATGCTTTCTCAACCAATCGATCATATGAACAATTGAGTATTATACAACTGATAAAAGGGTTACCATAATAATCCCCTACGTAGCTATTTAACTAAATCAAACTTTAGTTTAATGCCTGAAATTAACATATCAAGCTAAATTAAAAAAATGCGGCCTGACTGGGACTCGAACCAAGAGCCTCCTAGTTCTCGTCCATGAGTGCCCCGAAACTGCTGAATAAATGGTTATGACGATAGAATGTGTGTGGTTCCAAGTTCCAAAAGTTATTATAGAGCCGCCATCAAATTTAAAAGGCATTGCATCGCATTTCCCCGTGAGACTCACCTGGAAAATAATATCTAGAGAAAATTTTTAAATATATGCTAAATCTGAAGTTTCCAGCAATGTAAATGCAGTCATTTTAGAAACTTTTGATTACTCTTATCAGTGGTCATGTTTATATATGATAAAATTGGTTAACCATGATGCAATTACAAAAGGAAGTAGCAATTTACCAAAAGCTGTTCAGCAAAAAACAAATTGAATGAAGAGTGTAGCATATATCCAAATGCAGGGATGAGTTACCAATGAAACATTTTACAGAGTAAAAATAAAACTTATAATTGAAAATTCTGCCTTTGCTGGTTAGATTTAGGCACATATCTTACTGCAACCCACTACAAAGGCGTTAGTACAACAGCCGTTAAAAAACAGGAAGGAATTACGCATACGAAGTTCCGCAGACTATGTATTATAAGGTCCTTAATGGTTTTCGGAGGAAAAAGAATTCCAATACTTCTCCATTCGAAAAAATCTCTTAATTTATCATTTAGGTTGGTCCTGAGAATATAGTGAGCTTCTAACATGATGATGTTAATGTCACTCTGAAAGATGGATTTTTCTTAAATGACGAAAGCAGAACACAATTCCGGAAAAAAATATTATTAAAAATGCATTTGTTGTTTTTGCATTAAAAAGAGATTGAGGTTGACATAATGCGCCGAAAGAGGAGCCACGCAATACACAAATTGTGCGAAAAATCCGCAGAGAAAAATCAGGCCGGAAATTGGGGGATACGGGTTTGAGTCCTGGTCAAGGCGAATGATTTTGAATGCCTCCAGTAAAAGTTATCAAAGGCGAATAACTCCCTTAAAAGTTATCACCGTGGCTACCCCCGGTATACTTAAAAATTATTCAAGAGCAAACGCCTCTTTGTGTTCGTCCAAGTCCGGGCCTTGCTCTCCGGCTGTGGCGCACAATTTGGACTGCTTGTAGCATCATGTGCTCAGCAGTCCATAACACGTAGTCCGGTTGTGTCCACAAATATCTAAGGTAGCTTAACTGCCTAAAGCACTCGACCGGAAATCGGGAGATCCGGGTTCGAATTTTTTACTCTGTGGATCTTTCGTCCTATTAAGGTTTTCTAGCTTACCGCAAGTCCTAAGTGATCTTACGTTCCACGTTCTCATCCTGATAACTTTATCACAATTGACCGATGCACCCTCTCGGGTAGTCCCCGCCCGAAGATCCGAATTAGTTTATCTCCGGAAATTAGTTTATCTTTATAAGAATTCCATCTTTTCATATCATTTAGAGTTGGAGTAGCTGCGACTCCTCGGGATAATAATGTGGTGTTTCCCCTAGCCTTCCATATCGCAAAACTACAGCCGCTAAAGTTAATGTTACCACGCCTGAAGTGAAATGAGTGCCGAAAACCGTGGTATCCACCTTCACTCATAAGTATGAAGAAGAGCCGCTGCCCTCTCCCCCCTCGGGAGATGAGTGGCATAATTGTTGGCGGCCGGCCATCGCCAAGTCACGGCACCTTCACAAGTTTAAAGAATCATTAAGATGGCCTTTTTTAGCCAGGGATAGACGCATACCACCTCAGAATACCGCCGCATTTTGTCCACGACTGCTTAATCGACAAGTAAACTCGCGTATAATGCACAAAAGACGAATGCGTGAGTGCTACACACACAATGCGGACATTTTCTGATCTTAAAATCTTCTCAATATACATTATGAAATTTACTGTGCTCTCTCTCACGGATGTGATCATATTTCTCACAACCCAAAGAACAGGGAGGCTTACCCGCAGTTAGAAGGTATATGTCACTCTAAGTTCTATTAAGACTTTCATTGAATTATAGTTATAAGTTTGTACTCACAGTCTTTGAAAGCCTTTGACGAGGTTTTACTTCCGTTTAGTTTCATGTCGGACAAAAATAATAAAATAAGGTAAGGGGGGGAATGCATGGGGAATGATGGAAAGAGAAAATGGAAAACACAAGAGTAAGCAGAAAAACTGAAAAGTAGAAAAGAGAGTGCAGGTAAAAAATAGTGAACGCATGGCGTAATGTTTGACGGCCGGTCTCTCGCGGATATGAACTCTTGTCACAAAGACCTAAGAGTGTAAGAGGTGTGTGTGTGTGTGTGTGTGTGTATAAGCCGTGGACGTCTGTATGACCACGCTAAAAGCATTTGAGAGACGAAGCGTAACACGGGTTCATGTGTCAGCGGGCGAGTGTTATGGCGAAAGGGAAGGGCTATGAAAGAATGCCTTCACACTCCGCTGGGAAAGCAGCAGCCGGATTTCGGACAATGAATCCGTTGCGTAGCATCCGAAAATAAACAAACGAGCGAGAATAAAACATCCGAGAGGAGAGAGTCCGGAAAGAGATGAGTCCAAGGCATGTCGTGGGATCGGGAGAGCAAGACCGCCTTTCCCCCTTTCTCTCACCCGTTTCACTCCGTCTATCTTTCCCTCACCGTCCTCTTCAAAAACTCCGCGAGGCCGAAATTAAAATTTTTGGAGAAATAAACAGAGATGAAAATAAAACTGCAGGCAAACGAAAACAAAGAGGATATGCGTAAAAGTTTTTATAGATGGAGGGACAGATGAGAGAAATGTGACTTGAATTTTCAATTAAATAAACGCCAAGTGAAAACAGCTCAGAAATTTCGTATTCACTGCCAACCTTTGGTCACGAGGTCTGTTTATTAGTGTCAGTATTTATCCTGAGTTATATGCTTCACCAGTGGATTAATCCTAATTTCCACACGAACATACCGATTTGATCGATTCGGCCCCGAGTTAAAATAACGTGGACAAGTACATGTCATTTAATTCACGTTCCGGATTCCAATGAAAATTACTAATTGTTTTAACAACGTACCAACTACAGAAACCAATTTCTATCCACTTCGACGATTCGTTTTAACATTTTTAAATTCCAAGAAATTTTGTTTCTGTTTCAGCTCTTTTTTAAGGTACTAAGCTGAGGTATTGCACGCAGGCGCACAAAAACCAAACTGCTTCCAAGTGAGAGAGGATTGTCAAGAGGGCGCGCTCAAAACAAAATCATAAACACTATTAGCAGCCCTTGTTTTTAAAATTTCGCCGTGAGAGCCGAACACACGACTAAAACTTATGTTAGATATCAGTCTTACACTACTGGGTAACAAGCATTTAAAAAAATTTTGGCCTTATATTTGAAGGTGTTAAAACATACAAATTCTATGCAATTGTAGCCATCAAGAGTTGGATTTTTTGAACGAGAAATAACAGGGCATTGCAATTTCTTATCCAACTAAAGTTTGATTCATTAGATTTCTGAGTAAACTGGAATTCTAAACGAACCTAACAACAGCCCCGCGGTGGCAGCATCTTGAAAAAGTAAAGTATTCCGTACATTCAAATTTGTTAGTGCTAGGACTCTTATAAAATGGAGTAATACAAAGACCTAAAAATTGGAAAATAAAACTTTTAATAACCCTTAGCTCAACGAGAAGTGCCCTCCAACGAGAAGGAAGAGCTTTTCTCTAGAGGAATGGAGAATCGCCATCAAAACAAATGAAGAACTTAAAAGGAGCAGTTGACATCACTATGAGGAATCTATTTAAGATGATTCCTCTCATTATCTGAAAGCATCTCCTAAGAACGTTCTCTCGAAATACTACGAAGATTCCATTCTCTATGTCAGATACCATGTAGTTGCTAAGCTCCCTTCATGAAATCATCGAAAATATTATCGTTGCCTAGGACATCAAGGGGAAAGTTTGAAAAAAACGACAAAAGGCTGTATTTTTTCATAATTTCTGCGCAAAATATAAAGAAAACGTCAAATTGCGTTCAATAATTATTGCTATGAGGATTTGTAAAAAAAAGAAATACCAAATATGCCGAGATATCCATAACAATCATCGAACCTGGAGTGAAAGGGGGTAAAAAACATATAATTCTATCGCAAAGAGAGGTGATGGAAAAAGAGAAATTAAGCAGCAATTATAAACAATCCATTTCGATTTCCTTCATCATCGCAGCAGCATTTATCACCCTTTTAGAGTATGGTTTAAAATATGCTTAATGTTAATACAACCGAAGTAAAAACTCCATTAAGGAAAAAGCTTAAGATAATGACACTGTAACCAATCTCATCTCGAACATACATTGGCATGACTCACCTTAAATTATCAAACTTACAATTTTAAAGAAATTAATATGGTTCTTGTACTTAGACATGACTCAAAACAGATTTTAGCGCATAAAATAGAAATTTTTGCGCCATCTCAGCTTCAGCACTCTTTTATGGGGTTGTCAGCAAATAGAATTAGGGGATGGGTATGGATAAAATATTGTTAAATCCTAGAACGTGTCATCACGATAAGTCAGCAATTCTAACATTGGTTTGACGCAGCTCTCTATTCCTCTCTCTTATCCGCTAGCTATCTCTTTATGGCGACGTATTTCTTCCCTTTTGCATCAGCAATAATCTATCCAATGTAACTCAATGGTCCGTCCTTTGCCCTTCTTCCCTTCTACCTGTATTTCCACGATTGTTTTTGTCGGGCCACCATAATGTGGCCAAATAAATGGTCACGTTTTCTCCTCAAGGGAACAAAACCCCTGAGCTATATTACCGACTATTTCTTTCTTGCTTCGTCCATCGTTGGTAATTCAGCTTCCCAGGTAAAAAAAACTCTTTCACCTTTTCAACCTAATGCTCTCCTCTCTATTGCTTCTTACTAATTTCTTAATCTTCTTTTCGTTGATATTTGGCTGATATCTGGCCATCGCCCTTTTCATATTTGTCAAAGTCTTCCAATATGTAATCCATTTTATTCATGCTCTATGGGAATACTCCTCTAATACTATTAAATCATAGCATTTTAATAAACATTTGGAAAATTGTGACAAAAATCAGCGGAAAAAAACATGGGCAATATTTTCTTAAAAATATTAGAACAACTAAAATATAAAATAATTTATCCCGGTGCGGTGCATTGAAATTCGACCAAGTAAGTAATTTACATTTCTACTAAACAGTCGTCGGAGGAATGGACTCATTGCCAAAAAAATGCAATCAATTCTTCTCTACATCTTCTCCTTTCCAATCCATTTTCATGCAAGAACTAAAATTTAAGACTGCCTCCTTACCATAAAGTTTAACATGAAAGGAAAGATGAATTATAAACAGATCGCTTTTGTTGCTGACGCGAGAGCCTATTGACCACTTTGACTCACACGCCTAAAAATAAATACAGCCATTGCTGGGGTAAGTTTCATCACCTTCTTAAGCATCATAATGCAATTTCGCTCTGGTGGATACTAAATGAAAATACTGCTAATAAATAGAAAAATGGTCAAAAACATCTACTTATTCAACTACAAGTTAAAATATTTCGCCAGCAAATCCAAGGGTAAGTGATTCCATAGGAGTCTCGGAAGTGTTAAATTAAAGTGTCCAATATGATTTTCTTTAGACTAAATAAAAAAAAAACTGTTCAAATTCTTTGAATGATAAGAAAAAACCTAGGGCCAAGAAGGAAAGCGATTTTCTCCACGCTTGGGCATAGACAGGGCCTAGAGAAGGCTCCCGTGAAACGAGGAAAAAGAAATCCACGCGGGGTAGCACTTTAGCAAGATGGAAAATATGTCGAAGGAAGGGCGGTGAATACGGCGGAGGGATGCAACTGATGCTGGGGGAGGGGGAGATGTGCGTGGGAAAAAAAAACCAACGGAGGGAAACAGAAACAGAGAGAACACTGCAATAAATTAAAATATCAATTTTAGGAACCAAGTTTTAATTCTAACTAAAAAGAAAGAATTGGAGAGACGCTCGTGCCATGGTCCCTCGTTTTAATTTTGCAGTTCTTATTTACGAGAGTCATTAATGCGTGACAATGCGTTCAAAAACAAAAGAGCGGTGCGTGCGGCGCTGGGCTGATAGATATTCATTATCATGCATGTGAAAGTTCACTTGCAGCATTATATCGCATATTTAACAGAGAAATAATTTTACCATGAAAAAGATGTGCACCAGGTATTTGGTTTTGATCCTCTAGTCTGTTCTTTGAAAATTTGAACCCAGGTCCTTGGACTATGGCAGTGTGGCTCATTTTTAGTTCGAATATAAACGTGGGTTTTTCAATTTTTATTATGATTTTATTCTTTTTAGTTTGGATTGAAACGAAATTTTATTAATGTTTTATCTAGTCTATAATTATTTATATTATTATATTAATACAATTAATGTTATGTAATTATGTAAGATGAGACTCAATTGGGCAAATTCACTTAGCGCCAATAGCCGGAAACAATTTTGAATTACGGCAAATCGTTAAAATCTTTGATGCAGCTGAGCAAGTAATAAAAATATTAATTGCAAAAAATGGTGGTTAATACTGCCTATTAATAAATAGAAATAGCGTAAGAATGCACTACCATAAGTTTTTGATATGTACTGATGAGTTAACGCCCATAACCAATAAGTAAGTAGGTTAAATTTGAGTTGCAGGATTTCGCCCCAAAACGAACAGGTGAGAAAGTGACAAAATAAACACTTGTAGAGTGAAAGGGATTCAAAGGCTTGAATATGTGAGATGCTCTCTAAAGGGCTGAAATAGTTATGCCCAAAAGCGCAAGAGATTTCAAGAAAGTATTCAGGTACACCCTTGCACCCGGGTGTAATGTAAACCAAGCTGAATAATATGATACTTAGGGATTGTAGGCATACCTACAATCCCTAAGTATCATATTATTGCTTAAAGAATGGGAAAATATTTTGTTTCTAGGTAAACTTAAACGCAGACAATTAGCATTATATAACCAAGAATAAAGATGTCTATTATGAAGAATTTCATAGAATGGGATCAACGGTGCTTTTCTTTGCTTAGCCAGAGGTTGTTAGAGCGGCAATCGTTGGTAACAGACAATCCATACTTATTCCATAAAAGATTAAGTTCACGGGAAATGAAAACTGCAGTTATCACATCGTATATATTCATAGTCCGTAGTTGAATTAAATTATAAATATTTCTCTTCTAAGACGATTTGACTTACTTTTGGCCTTAGGCATTGGCCAAATTTTATTTAAAGATGTTTTTTCGTTAAGTTATATCAGTGAGCAAAGATGATTTTTATAGGGATGCTCAATGATTGTATTGTACATTTTATAACTTACTTAGAAATATGCACGTTTTTAATATAATTAGGAAATAGAATTCCTCTCTCTCTCTCTCTATAAGGGTACGTGTTAATATTACATTTAATAACAATGAAATGAATTCCATGAATTGGAATTTTTGGCATTTATGCGAGACCAAATTAACTTATGAGTATATATTCTAACAAATTTTCAAATAAACGTTCCAGCCGTGTTTATCTCGCAGTCGTGCATGGTGTGTGGCGTCCGATGACCTGGCATACATTTAAATCTCGATGCGGCTTTGTCGACGGGTGATGTCAGTAACGTTTTAAGGCGAGCACATTGATGCGACATTTTTCCAGGCAAAGAGAGCCGCGTTTAGCACTAATTTGCCATAGTGCTCTCATCACCCCATCCAACCCCTCATCCAACCGTTCTCGCACGATGTTTACGTCGCGCGAAAGACTATAGAGGCAATGACTGTGAAAAGTTTCAACTGTTTCCACATCGAGAGGATCTCAAATCAATTCACATTCCCCCGTGAGTGCTGTTCAACCAAGCGAAAAAAGCTCGCTAGTGCACAACCCACGCCGCTCAGCCATGATGGGAATTAAAGAGATTGAATTGACCCTCCCGGAGAACACACTGGACGCCAGGGGCTGGCTGCTGAATGGGGCAGTCGCAACTTATTATTCCCCCATCTCTCTTCACCCCATTCAATTTACTTCAAGGCGAAGTAAGTGAGTACAAATTCCGGGCGCTGCGCCCTCCGCGTTAAAATAGGAAATGTACGGAAACGTTTTAAATTCATGGGTCCTCTATCGAGGGATAAATCGTTTCGTCCAGGCACTTTCGACAATTCACTCTTTCAAGCCAACTAACACACTCCCTCGTTCTATGTTGCCAATGCTTTGCTGGAATGCTTTCGCTGAAGTCCCTTCCAAATCATTCACTCCGTAATCCAAGCTGTATTCTTTTTGGCCTACTCATGCTCAGGACGGCGTGAAATCGAGGCTTATAGACGCTGAGTTTGACTAGCGTCTCGCTGACATGTACACCTTTCTCTCCTGTCCTGCTCCTTGGTGGCACTTTGAGTGTGTGGGCAGAAAAACCAATTTATAAATATTTGGAAATACATCTCAATGTAAGGGGAGGAAAACTGTGGCCGTAATCTCGAGAGGATGACGAAGAAGCCGCAGTGTGACGGCGGCGAAATTAATGAAACAGACAGAAGCAGTTTGAAAATTCTTGGCTAAATACTAAACCTAAGAAATGTTGATGGAGCAAAGATCAGGTTCCCGGCTCCTTCGCACTGGCATCGCCCGCCAAATCAGCTAAGCTGCGATAGACGCTGGTATACCGATGTTTTGTATAAAATATATTTCACCTGTAATGACTGCAGTGCCGCCATTGGATTTTGGAGACCGATTTTGAAACTAATTCCAGCTTTATTTCTGAATATTACTCGAGATAGTGTTCCAATCATGTAGAAAGTGTAAGAAAATGGCATTGTGATTCAGTTCTTACTATGCGCTACTCTGAATATTTCAGTGCTCTAGCTAATCAGGAATTTGTCGAAATGTGAGTTTCAAGATTTTTTCCCGGAAGAACAAACAAAAAAGCGATTCAAAGAAAAGAGGGTAAAGATAATACTGAAATAAAATGTTCACATTTTAATTACAGAAAAGTTATGACGTCATTGTACTCTAAATACCTCTAAAATATAGCGTTAACACATTTAATGTTGATTTGGTTAGATGGTGGTAATGGCCGATGCAGGCTAAAGCACAGGCGAGCAGATTGCGAACATTCTGCGAAAAGGTGAAGACATTCGAGTATAATCTAAACTAGTACGAGTATGATTAAAGTTTTGACATCGGAGCACTATATACCCCCGACATTTTTAGGGTACAGCGCCAATCATAAGCTCGTTACATATCACCACAAAAGCATGAATATGTGACGGGGGTTTGGTCTGAGAAGAGGCGCAATTGTTGAGTGAAAGGGTGGAGGGAAAAGGACGCGTGTCAGGAGAGTAAAAGGGCGCCCTCTCCGGGGCAGAGTGAGTGAGAGCATATATATTGAAGGGAGGAAGCGTTTTCTCGTCTTGTTGCGATGGCAAGGGAGGCCCGCCCGCGGTTCTCGTGGGTTGCGACGCTCTTTATTGCTTTCTCGTCCACCCAACCCAACTTCACCCTCGCTGTCGCCACTTCGGAATGGAGGAAGAATCCCTGGGAGAAGTCGCAGTGGAAGGATTACGGTGAAATCACGGAAAGCAGCGGGTTAAATCAAATTTTCAATAAATCATATTACTAAGGAGGATTCATGACGTGCAATAAAACGGTGTCTTTTGTGAATAATTTCCGTTAACCGGGGTAAATATTACAGTTTTCGGGGCTACTTAACACTGTAAACTGATACAGAGTTAAGCATGAGAAATGACACCCTGGTGGTTTCTATACAGACCGAGCATCCTCCTTGTGTAGGCTTTCGCGGAGTGGAGAAGATACGGTGTTTACATAGCGAGATCTGCGTGGACGGCAGTTTCACCGGCAAAGCTTCTGCAGGTCACTGAAGTGCAGAGTGGCGACATCGACCGTGTTTTATACACATCGTCAGAGGCAGGCGTCTTCTCATTGGTCCATCTTCTTTGGTGGGTTTCTTTTGCAGCCAACTGCAGCTGTGGCATTGCATTCTTCGGGAATACATGCAGACCTCTCTAGATACGGCTCCAAGAACACCAGAGAGCCACGCAAAATCAGAAACTGCGCTTCTTAGATATAGCTGAACACTCCTGGAGTGGGCGGATACACAATGTAGACTGTGACAACGGGATAGGGATTGTCAAGGAGAAGAAATACTTTCCACGCATAATCAAGGAAGCGATAGAGACCATGAAGGCAACGTACAACTTCAACAGGGAAGACGAAAAAACTCCTCAAAGCAACCCGGGAAGATAAGAAAGTCACCGAAGAAGAAGAACCAATGACAAGCCACCAGCCACCTGACCTGACCAATCAGAAGAAGCCTTCCTCTGACGGTGTGTGTAACAGACGATCGACACCACCACGCTACACTTCAGTGCAATGAAGAAGTCAGCTGCAATTGCGGCGAAACTGTCGTCTACACGGATGAACACACCCGGTGTAAACTCCGTTTACCTCTCCGCTGCACTCGAAGCTTCTATTAGGATTCAATGTAATCGAACCAATGCCTCTCCTATGGTTCAAGGCTTAATACCATCAATTTGCTAAAATGATCGACTAAACTTGCCTATGAATGCGAGGTGTACGAAGAGACTAAAATTTCTACTTACGATGATTATGATCTCAGTGTCGATTTTAAGACTTGTTAAGTGCCTGCAATGGTGTTCAATGTGACGGATATTTAGTATCAAAATATTTCTTCAACGATTAACGCGATTTGGTTTGTTAAATTTATGTCAAAGAGGCCTGGGGGAAGAGTGTCCAAGATTGATCCACCATCTTAATACTTATGAGATAAAAATAACCCGAGAATATAGAGATATCATGAGGATAGGGAAACAAAATAGATATTCATGATAGGCTTAAGACATTAGGGACCAATGAAGGCGGTATTCCAAGAAAAAACTATTAAAAATGAAAGCCTCGGAGAAGCTTTACAAATACAAGAAATGAATTCAGGCCTCTATTTGAAGTACCACAGCAAAATGAACGCAAGCATTAACATGATCACCATTTTTGTTCTATATTATGTTCCAAAATTAGTTTCATCGAATTATATTTCGATCATCAATGAACAAAAATACTGGCACTATGTGCTTAATGCAATTGACAACGGAATGGGATTTTTTACGAAATATACGATAAGAGATACGTCCCATCATGCACTTTATCAATTAGACAATTTGCCCCATTGATGTCTCCATGTTTCTGGGTTTCACCGAGTGGATTTTCTTTGTGACGACAGTTTCTCCGGTATTCCAACCGGCGTCTTCAGGTCGTCTTTACGATCGGCCTAAATACGCCGGTTGGAATACCGGAGAAACTGTCGTCACAAAGAAAATCCACGCGGTGAAACCCAGAAACATGGAGACATCATCTAGACAACGCCGCGGAAAACTACGCATCAATTTGCCCCATTATCAACCCGAGCCAATGACAGCACCCTCTTCAGAAGTTCGCTAAACGCTAAAGTTGGCGCCCACTTGGCAATTGTTGGGGATGTGATTTGGGTTCTGGTCCATTAAGGCGTTCGAGAAGAACATTTCATTGAGGAAAGGAATAGCTTGCTCATAAACAGCAACGGATCCATACGAGGCCCATGAGTAGCTGAGAAGCGCTTAACGGCTCACCACCACGAGCACGTGACGTAATCAACTAATCTGGGAAAGGATTGCGGCCGACCTCACCAATAATAGCATGAGGAGGCGGCGACGGATAGCGAGAGTGAAAAATGTGGGTTTATTTATTTTTTCGGTCTCTATGGTAACCGAAGAAAAATAAAAGTTGATGAAAAAAAGAGCTCATTCGGACAATTGAGCGCGGATGCGCGGAGGGGGGGGGGGGCGCGGGTGCAGGGGGAGTGGCAAGAGCAGATGGATGGATGATAGGAACTCGTCATTGTCCCACGGATTTCTTTTCGAGATCCAATAATAGCTCTTCTTCAAAAGGAAACGACAAACGGGGAAAAAGAGAGGGATTCGTGGAATCATTGGACGATTTTCGCGCACAATGGGCGACACACGACGACAGCCATTCATTTCATCCCATCCTCCCGTCTACGTTTCGGACTCAAGGGGGAGCAACGAGGAATTACTAATTGGAAAAAAAGAATCATCATCCCGTACCTGGAACTGCTTAATCCCATTCCAAGCCCCTGGATGGAAAAGGAAGCATTAGTTAGGTCTGCGTGGATATTAGAAGACATCCGGTGATTGAATTACCACAAAGGTCAGGGTTTGTCGAATGAGTCCAGCAGAACTTTTGGATCCTTAATAACGGTGGGATAAACAATGAGGGATCAGTTTGCTCCGAAGAAGAGCTGCAGGAGAGGATACGATGCTGACGAATCCATGGCGTAATATTCTTTTCTGCCCAATCATACTCAAACGGTATTAGGACAAAATTTGATTGTTTTGGCAACGTTAATGCATTATAAATTCAATCACCTCGCATATGTTGGCGAGTACAACGCTATCGCCAAGAAAGGCCGTATTTTTAATGTACTTAACTGAATTATGGCCAATGTTTCGTGAATCGAATCCTTAAGTGACAGAGAGGAGAACTCAAAAGTGCGTGAACATGTAATCACTTCCAATTGACATCCAAATTAATTCCAACGGTGGAGTGAATGCTGAAACTGTAAACTGCATGAAATTGAGAAAATTAGACTGGATTTAAAACGAGAAGTGTTAGCATAGCCATAAAGATTAATGAAAAATGTCCATCAAAAAATACGGCCGACCTCTACACGAAAGGAAATATAGGAGGTATTAGGTGAATAAATGTTGATTTCTCATCAATACACGATAGAACACTGGAAGATAAAATGAAATTCTATAACCAATCATTTGATGAGAAAGAAAATATGGATTAATCACAGTCTGATTCATTGATAAAAATTTATTATGAAGGATTTTATTTGTCCCAAGTAGTCTTAGGATGCGATCAAGTGGGTTAGAAAAAGCGTGTGCCACCAAAGTGTAGACACAGATGGCTGTTGAGAATTTTAAATACCTCAACCAATGATAGTGGTTTAAACTAGTTCTCAATTTTTCACAAAACCGCATAAGCTAGAATTCCGTCGCCTTCATAGGCTATTTTCTTGTTCAATAACGCGACTGATACCGGGACTTTCAAACCTTTAGGTTCAGGGATTTTCAAACGCTTTAAGCCAAATTTTGTGGTGTCACTTCTGCTTCTCGAGAATATTTAATTTTCCTTAATTCTTTTGCTGTACTTTGTTAAACATCGCAAACACTTAGCTAATGCTTGAACATACACATGCAATGAATGTGATAAGTTACGTCATTATTTAAAATTCATCTTTCTGCTTCGATTTATGCTGGATGCATCCTCCTTAGATTAAATGATCATTTCGTGTGCATTTTCTGCGTACATGCCCCGCTTTCTCCTGTTGCTTTGTATTTTGCATTGCCTATACAAGACTTGTAATAGAAGAACTGCAGTGGAGATCGTACTCTGAAGAGAAAGTGAGGATTGTGGAACGGGGTCCTCCTCATGCGATACTTCACTCATCATTTTTTTTTCTCAGCTCGCTCATTTCCTATGTATTTATGCACAGGTTTCTAATCGCCTAAAAGTCGATTCCATTCCTTGATATACGTTTTATAATGGTATTGTATCGCATTAAAGGTAGGACTTGGGCAAGAGTTGACGTAGGTACCCATTTGTGAATGGCTACATCATAAAGTTTAGGGATTTTAAAAAGAAGATAAACTGGATAAACCCGGCGTTGGCATTAACGTACTTTTTAAAGTTTGAAGAAAGCAGCGCAATTCTTCACTGAATTAATTGAAATCCATCTCTCTGTTTCGATAAATATTGGTTTTAATTATTTAAAAATTTATTTAGCACTCACTTTCCTCGATTTTCTCTGTTGAATTTAAGACACAAAGAGTTATACATGTTTATTAATAATATCAGGGATTCTATTTAGCAACCTAGCGATACCTCCAACAATCATTTAAGCCATTTTCACTTTTCTGCGAGAAATATGATATCGCCTGGAGTACAAAATTAGGATTATTATGCATTACTTAGTACTTCTTGAAATTTCACTAGATTAGTGCAGAAGACCCTTTTCATTTTGTGTGGCTCAAGAGTCCAAATATTAAGTAACACTGCCCAAGAAGTGCAGATTGAAATGCGCTGGTGAATTTTTACATTCCAGTATTGGTATTAATCGCCCTTCAACATGACAGGCAATTTATTTCGAACGAGTTTTTATGCCCTAATCTTGGATTCATTTATATCCGACGATTTTGCGTGTATAACATTTTATTTTTAAAAGATTTCTTTGTTTTCCAACAGCCAAGTAATTAAAATTATTTATGATGATCTCTTATTTGCTCATAAGATGAATGTAATGTGTGCAAACAACAGGTTAAATATGATCGCACACCGGTAATATTTGCGGCAGTTTTGTTACGGCTTCCTGGGTAAGGAATAATAAATATTTATAAGAACGCCAGCATTTTGTAGTTAACGTTTGCAAAGGAACAATGCATTACGGTTGCCTTGGTGTTTTTAGAAATCATTTTTCTTTTATTTTACGCGAAAGAATGAAGATAATCGATTATTATTTAGTCGGCTTATTAATAACTATGGTGGTGGAGTGTATGCATTTCGTGATCTTCGATGTAAGTTAGTTGACAGTAATGTTGGCCATGAAATGACGTCACAGTTGAGCTAATAACTTTAATAGCCAGCATTATTGTAACATACTACTTTATTTTGGTTTTTCCTGTGCTCTGTTACATGATTCATCTTTTCACGGTAAATATTTATTATTCATTGAGTTTTCTGGATGGATGAGTGACGAATAATCTATCTCCCAACTAATAAAATTTTATATTTTTTCAATATTCCCAGTGATTAAGTGCACGATTACAATTGATGATCCACGCTTCTTATATATTTAGCCCTCCTTCCATCGAAGGAGCTACTCAGGTTTTAATGGAAGCCCATTGATTATGCTTACCTAAAAAAAAAAGACACAAAATTGATCAATGCCATCGAAGTTTGACACAAAAAATATATTAGTCGCGCATTACGTTCACTGACCTGTATTAAGACGGAATAATCCGTCAAAGAAATAAGCTGCTATTGCTATGAAAATATTAAAGCTAAGTCATATCATAGAATTTCACAAGCTATGAATAAAAGTAACGAACGGATTCCATGGTCAACGGAAGTTTACATCCACATCAAGCAAGGACATCAGCGTGAATGACAGCTCACCAGCCACAGTCACCGTTGGCGTCAGTGCACGATGTTAGCGCCGCACTAATGCATCTACGTATGTGTTTTGTGCACGATTGGCGTTGTTCCCTGCCTTGCATTCCCCGAATCCATCACCGTCGGCGTCTTACGACTTCATAATGCTCTTTAAATGTATCCTCGAAATTTGAAGACAAACATTTATTCAATGGTATATAACATAATTTAATACATGACTCAACACAAAAAAGTTCCTTGTATGAATTAACTTCAATAGCAATAATCAACCACGGGAACTCATGACCACCACTTCACGGTTTCGAATAGCAGGAAAAAAGTACTCTGAATAGGTCCATCATGGCAAGAGGAAACTACAATACTAATTTGAAGATTTGTTTAATTGTAAATTGAATAAGAAATTGGATACTTCGTGTCCCTTATAACTCTGCATTTAAATTTGAGCGCATCTGTTTTCTTAGATGATGGTTATTCAGTTGCTACAATCGTTTATAGCGCTCCATGTAGTCTGTTTAGGTCAGTAAAATGGATATGCTGCAATTTTGGACAATTATTCACTTCATTTGACCGAAAAAGGCGATTTCAATGCCCTCAAAACTGTCGTCCAAGAAAATGGATACACATGGAGTGAAGAGAGGAAAAAAGAGAGCATCACTAACATCGTCTACAGGACACCTAACTAAACGGTGAAGTGAGTAACTTTAGCTGGATTAGTGCCAGGCACAAATTGGCAGTGTCGTGTGAATAAGGCAACTATTTCGTATTTCACAATGCAAAGCTACAAATTGAATTTTTTTTTAAAGGCGAGTAAGGTTTGCTTAGCGTAATTAGCTATCCCTCCCAAATTGAAAGACTGCGTGTATGCAAAAGGTCCACCTCCTGAAGACATGACCCGTGACAGGTGAATGAAAGGTCGGCCGCCGTGACCTCAGCCTCCACGCCGCCCGGCCGCCTACGCACATCTCAAATGATGCATGACGTAGCTAGACGCAGGAAGGTGTTTGGGAAGGCAATCGATGAATTAACTGAGGATCATAGCCCTAATTACGGTGCCTACACGTTAACTAAAAACCTGTTTAGTTTACACTATCCATTTCATTAGACGAGAAAATTGTGCACTGGACGATAAACATAAATATAATATTAAAAGCCGTCATTCTAAGATAAATTCGTTTGAAAAAGATCCATGTGTGTCTACTAAAATTTGATTGTTTATAACTTATTTATTTATTTATATTGTACTAATGTACTTTATTTGTGATTTTGTCATTAGGTACTTTCCGTGAAAAAAGATCGGAAAACCTTTGAAAACATGATATTCCTGCCAGCCAAATATGAGCTACATTACAAACATGAGCTCATATTACATACCGAACATGATTAAATAATTCTCAACGCAGAAAAAAATTTGCTGCTCATCTCCCATTAGGATGAATTTTGAGAATGTGCCGCGAATCTTTATTTAGCCGCCCTAGTGTAAATTACAAAAGAAAAATGGTTGGGCATAGTTCTGAATGTAAATGGTAAAATTTCCCGGTCAATGACACGATTTTGGATGGAAATTCCTTTTTTCTACCACATTAGTAATAAGGTTACTTCGCTTTTTAAGTTGAAAATAACTTCCTCGAATATCCGCAGAAGAGAAAATTAGCTAATGTAGGTTAATTTCACTCTTGGATGCACGCTACCGAGCAGATTAAAACACCCTGTAGTAAATAAATCTTTATTTTTCTTTTATGGCCCTATTTAGGCTTTTGTATGATATTACAGGAATCATAGCAGCACTGATGATATTTCATAAACTTAAGCTATTTGTCGATATTTTCCCTTCGATAAATGGCCCTAAAAAGAATTATGAAATACAAAGCACGATTTCCTGCGCATAATTACACCGATGGGAGATTAATTGTTTAGAAAGCACTGTGGAGGATAAGGGAAACTATGTTGATAGACAAAATATCGAAAACGCAATCAACGGTAAGGCCAAAGGTGAGCTGTCATGGATAGATGGGTATTCACGAGATGAAGGAAAGCAAAATGCAATCGGTCGCTCGTGGGCGATTAATCGACTAAGTAAGCAATAGGTGCGACCAGAGATTCGATTTGCCATCGGAGCAGTTTAAGCTCCAGGATGTTTATAAACAATGACGGGACCGTCCAATTCATTCCCTTGCAGGTGATACGTGTTACAATTCACTCGCACACACTTATCCAGGTTCTTACTCTACGAGTTTCGCGCAGTATTCTTGCACTCAAACGAAGATAGTAATGGTCCTTATCCAACATCAAATATTAAATAGTTAGCCTCGTGAATATTCACCAGAAAACACGCAGCAATTGAAACACGTCTGCTTAGTGGATGTTTTTCTTGCCACTTAGATATTGATAGGTAACGAATACAGGTGTATAAACAAGTCAAAGAGCCCCTTTTATGCAAATGGAAACAAGGCTACAGTAATACAGAACAATTAGCTACGCTCATGTTTAGAATATCGATGACTAATAAGCCAAACTGGTGAAAATAAATAATTTGACACAAAAACATATGAAAATAAAATCAAACAATAGGTAAAGATAAAGCTCATCACGCTAATCATAAATACTCAAAAGAAATCGTAAATCTTCGCACATGCGTGAAAAAAGGAAAAGCCAAGGGAGTGCATAGCAGGGCAATACGATTATTTGTTGTCCATTCAACTGATTATCTCTTTAAAAAAAGTTAAATAATAAAAAGTTAATAAACCAACAAATAGTTGGTCATGAATCCCTGAAATCTCGGGACAAAACTAAGCGAATGGGTGTGCACGCGATTCAAAAGATATATTTACAACAACTTGTGAATGCATTCGCAGAAAGGCACGATTCATCTGCACTCGACAGTTTACATGAGTGCAATGCCTGAGGATAGTTGAATCCGGATCAATGACATACGAACATGTTTTCCTCAAACGCATCACCCTTTCAGACATCTTCCTTGCCTTGTTTAACGTTGGCACGCGTCTCTTTGTAAATGCAACGCACACAGTATTTTAAAACAAAATTAATTTCTCGCATCACATTCAGACACCAATGTAGAAATCGTATAGTATAGAGAGTTTATTTACTAAGGAGACAGGGATGGTACACAATTATTATCTTCGCTTCATAATAATGGTGTAAATCCATTTACAGAATTATTTAATACTTACCCAGAGACCAAGACATCATATCTTCCTGAGTTCTCCACAATAATCGTTGGTGTTAACACATCTGAAGTTGGAGCTGTTAATCTGTATTCCACGTGGACAATGAATAAAAGATATTCTCGGAAAAATTCTTCGTAAATATGCCCCACTAATCGGTTGAGTCCATGAAAAATTGCCTATCAACTTCAATGCTCATATTTTATAACTTAGACTACGATAAACATTTTCGGCGTTCAATAATCATGAATTGCAATTTTGATAAAAAAAAACGAAACTTAATACAAATTGAATGCGTATCGTCTCATAAAAACGAAAACATAGGCTTGCCTTTGTTTTAGGCTTGAATTTACCTGTTCAGTTTTGTACAAAGCCTATGCGAGTGAGTAACTAAAAAAATTCAAATATGTTTAAACGTTTCAAAAATCTCTGTATTTTTTATCTTCCTGGTAGTGCTCTGCTTCTAACACTGATAAGCTAAAATCTGCCGTCATGTCAATCTGCCAAAATCAAACATACGCACAAGGTGACTAAAATGCAATATCCATGAAATATCTGATTTACGCAGAGAATGTGAAAAACAATAAATACGTGATTGTAATTCTGTTTAATCAATAAAATTCAATGCAATGTGTCGCGGAATTCAGAGGCAGAATCTTTAACGTTTATTGCTTTTGGCAGAATCGCTCAACACAAAGAGCCCCCTTTTCCCGTGACCTAATTTTTAGCAAGCTGTCGGGGGAGTCCGAAATAAAATTGTACGCTACTCGTCCACGAATGTATTCAAAATGATTTAAAAAATGTAAAAATATCGAGTTTCATCGGCGTCATGTACAAGGAACCGGGATATTAAATGAAAATATTGGCAACGTAAAAAATAAAAACTTGAGTAAATTTTCTTCATTACTTTCATAAGAACGAGTGGTTGAATATGTTGCTATAGTATTGATTTTCGCCGAGTTATCAAAATTAATAATCATGGATTTAGGGCGAAAAAATAGAAAAAATGAAAAATCGGACCCACATCACAATGTTGCTTCGATAAATGTTCCAAATTGGAGCAGTAAAAAATCTACAAGAACGCTCAGGCACAATATGTTTAAAATTCCCTTGGGTATTTGGTGGTAGTGCAAGAATTTAGATTTTTAGTCTTGATATTCATTCAGAATAGGAAAGACGCATGATAAAATAAGTAAAACTGCATACACTGTATTTGCGCCTTATTTGGTAATGAGCTTTTGAAATGCATTGAGCAACAGAAGGAAGTTGAAGCGGCAATTTAATGGTATGATTTGAAAATATTTTCAAGCCCATCAATGCGAGAGTTTACTAGACGAGTAGTTTTTGTGATGGCGAGATAGTAAATTCCGTTTATCGTTTCGAGAAATCAGCGAGTTGCTTTTCAAGACGAAAATCATTGCCCACAAAGTATAAATTGAAATAAACGTAAGAGAAATGTGATTGATTGAGTTGAATGAATATGCCGCGAATATATACATGTTCGTTAAACAGCGCGGAAATATTTGTATTTATTATGTACTCGTCAATTTCGTTCACAGTAGGTATCGCTTTTATTACAGTGTCAACAAAATCAACAACGTGTTTTCCCGTGATAAAGAAAGCAACTGGCGAATGAACCCTGAGAGATGCTTCAATACTGAGGAATCGAAATTTCATTTGGAACCAAGGTACTTGCAGGTTTTATGTTCCAACGCGCCAATCTATTACAGAAAATACAATGGTCGGATGCTTTTTTTCTATTTAATATTTCTCTTAGGTAGTTCTTTCTTTGACGCACGTGAAAGTTAAGTGGTAGATTTTAATGCCGGTCATTCTAATTTGTAATCCTTCAAAACTCACGAATATTCTCGAGTATAAATCTTATTTTTAGTTAGATATTTCTCAATAAATTTCACGTCGATCTTTTCGCCCTTACAAGTGCCATGCAAATTGACTGAACAATGTATTTTATGTAAATTCTGCATTAATGCACAAAAGCCATGACACGCACCACTATTTCAAACACTATTCCACAGGCATTTTCTGTTGAGAACTAGTACCGTTACACAAACTTGTGATCACCACTCGAAGGAGAAATTCAGAAGCGTTGTGAGCATCAAGACAGAAATAATCTTGGAATCCTGCGTAAAGACACGTCATTCCCCCTAAACAACGAAAATATTTTTCCATCGACACTGCATCATTCTGAAAAGTATAAAAGGAATGTAAACGGAGGTTTCTGGAATGTTGAGGGGCTCAATTTCATGAACGGTAATATATCTGCATCCTAGAGATAGAATCAGAGTAATATTTTAACTGCGAAGAAACGACTGTTAATATTTAAACTATATCGCAGGAATATATCAAATGAATTATAATGAAATCTAATAAGGTATAAATAAGTATACATAACTTCAAGAGAGCAAAACGGAAGCAACTGACCCAGAATAACATTATACAATAACACAAAAAGTCTTCATCTCAAACTAATGTAGTTCCTGCTTCCACCGCTTCACGCACATGTCGCAGGGCAAGCTTGAATCCTCACCCAGCTTGTGGTGACAATGGGAGTCTTCCAGAAGGCTACTATGCATCTATAAATACTGATTTCGTACTTAGAAGACTTGTGGAAGCGTTGTGCCGCTAGAACGCTCCCGGAAGTGGGCTGTAAATACTGCCCTTAATGGGTTGTTAGAAAAATCAGTTATTATGCATATCGAGTAAATACAACATAAAACATAATTTGCATCATTTATGCGGGCGTCATTTAACACAACGGTCATTGATGAAATTCATCTATTCCGAGTAAAATAAAGGGGCACATACGACAAGGGAAATTAAATTACATTTTTAATCCAAAATTCTTGAAACTCATGTTACTTGTGTTACATCTAGAAGCTGGAAGCTGCTGAAGTGCTCAAAACTGCGGTGGCAAGAGCTTGATCTTATTCCAACTATTGACTGGAAATCTCAATAAGAGTGTCGGTTGGTACAACTTAAAATGGCCTAGATCGATCTAGGATTGTCAACTTTTCAGAAAATTTTACATTAATTTTGAATTAAAATAAAAAATAGAATTTGAAGCATTGGCAAGTTGCAAGGAAGATAGTTATTATTATTATTATTATATAGTACAAGTTACAAGTTGGCTATTTGCCAGGTGGTAACAGGTTATACAAAATAAAAAGAAAAACAAAAATATAGCAAATGAGAAATACATTACCAAAATGAAACTAGAAAGTATTAAAATTCAGTGATATTAATTTTCCAATATTAATCCTCTACACCTCTTTTTGAAAATCCTTACGTTGTTAGGGTAGGGCTTAAACAGTTCTGCAGGGAGTCTATTCCATTCCGTAATCGTCCTGTTAAGGTACGAGAATTTCTTTACGTTAGTCCTTTGCGGCCGGCATTTCATCTTGAATTGGTGATCATGCCTACCAATATAGCTGGGGTATTCAATCTTCCTCCGAAGTTCCCCCCATGCCTTTTCCCCTTTCAGTGTGCGGAAGAGTGCGCAAAGCCTATTTATTTTTTTCTCCGTTCTAGTGTATCCCATCCCAGTACTTCCTGCATTTTACCGACACTTTCGGTCTTTTTGTGTTTCCCCATGACGTACCTTGCTGCCTTTCTTTGCACCTTCTCGATGGATTCTGTTTGTCCCTTTTCATACGAGTCCCACACTAGTGACGCGTACTCTAAAATCGGCCGGATTAATGTCTTATACGCCTTCTCCTTTGTAGTTCGATCACTTTCCTTAAGATTCCTCATCACCCAATGTAACGTTTTGAACACCTTTTTTGTTAATTGTTCGACATTTGCCTCCCACCCTAAATCTTTCATTAAATACACCCCTAAGTATTTACATCGGTCACTTTTTGGAATAACCGTCCCTGAATATAAATACTCTCTCCTAGTTCCATTTAGTTTCCTACTAAAAGTTATAAATTTACACTTTTTTACGTTTATGTCCATTCCATTTTTTGACACCCAAACTGTCATTTTATTTTTGTCATTTTGAAGCACTTCTCGATCGCTTTCCCTTTCTATTCTCCTGTAAATATTGCAGTCATCTGCGAAAAGCCTAATATGGGAGTTAATGCTATTTGAGAGGTCATTTATATAAATTAAGAATAAAAGCGGTCCAAGGACGCTACCTTGTGGGACACCCGACGTTACTTGTGCTTCTTCGGAGCACATTTCACCCACTTTAACCTTTTGCGTTCGACCCTTCAGGAAATTTTCGACCCAAAAATACAGTCTACTGTCTGTTTGAGGTGGTAATTTTCTCATTTTTTCTAAAAGCCGATTGTGCTCTACTTTGTCGAATGCTTTTGACAGGTCGACAATTATTGCATCCACTCCTATCCCTTCATCCATAGAGTCTGCAATTTCTTGGCAAAAACCCAGTAGTTGCGTTTCGCAGGAGTGCCCCTTTCTATACCCATTGAACAACCAGTCGGTGCTCTCCCATAGTTCCCAAAGATAATCAGCAATTATCTTTTATTATATTAATTTGCACACTGTTGACGTCAAACTAACCGGTCTGTAGTTTTCAACCAATCCCTTATCTCCTCCTTTAAAGATGGGTGTTACGTATGCTTTTTTCCAATCCTTGGGTAGAACTTTGTTATTTATCGTTGCATTGAATAAATGTTTCACATATTTTGTAATTTCACTGCCTCCCATTTTGAGTAAATCTATTGATATGCCATCTGGCCCAACTGATTTATTCTTCCTCATTTTACTAATTTTTTTACAGATCTCAGAATTCGAAGTTTTAATGCATTTTACATTTGCGTTACATACCACGTTTGTTTCTCTCTGAAAGTCTTGGAAGCTGAGTTCCAAGCCCAAAGTGTCTACTTGCTCTGCTGCATGTGTGAAAACACTTGCGTACCATTTGTTCAGAGCATTTGCCTTCTCCTTGTCGTTAGTGATTAAATTTCCGTCCCCATTTTTCAAAACCGGAATATTTTCTCTGTTGTCCTTTCTTCTTCTAAGATACTTATAAAACCTGTTTCCATTATCTTGTGAGATAATATTTTGTAAAAAAACTTCCTTAGCAATTTTCTTTTCCCTGTTCAATTCTCTGCATAGTTTTCTATAATTTACCATTGAATCAATACTCAAATTGCGTTTTTTGTGACTCGACCTTACCCTTTTTTTTAATGACCTAATTTTGTTGTTGTAGTACTCCGGATCGGTATTTTCTTTGAGAATTCTTATCGGAGCAAAAGTACGCAACCCCTCTTCTAGTATATCCTTGAAAGAATCCCAAATTTCCTCAACGTTTTTACCTTTGCTTACCCACCCCAAATATCTACTTCTCAGAAAACTCTGAAATGCATTGTTATCGGCTCGGTTGTATTGCCATACTGTTTTTCTTATCCCTTTGCCACTACACTTTTCCCAGTTTAGCTGAAGACATACAGCTGAGTGGTCACTTCTTCCCGGAATAATGTCTACTTCCCTATTCAAGTTGTCTGGTCTCATCAGCATGACGTCTAGGGTGTTCGCCCCTCGGGTGGGTGTGTCTACAACCTGCACAAAGCTTGTTATGTATTGCAGGCTTTTAGAATACTTTATTTTCTCCTAAGGCACTTCCTCATTACGTACTCGGTCGATTCATTTTTTCTAACCTTCGACGTTGTTCGGTAGCATCATGTTTTGAATGTTTCCACTCTTGACTTCTCTGGTGCTATTCATCATCGTGCGAGCTTCGTTCCCATAGAGGACCATGTTGCATGTGCAGCATTTGATTAACCGTTTCCATACTTTTATTCTCGGTTGTACACGCATTTATTTTTTGTAGAATGCCCTCTGCATCTGTGCTAATCGACTTGCTCCGCCGCTCGCCGTTTTCTTGGTTGTTACGTCACCGAAAATTAAAATTAAAAATCAAAACTCTTTATTTCAAATTTCTGCTAGGTGGACTGTATCGTTTCGGAATCCACAGCTTAAATTGATATTCGCCATTCAGGCAGTGCTCGTCACAGCTTGGTTCGGTAAAATGTTCGATAAGGGCAACGAAAACGGGAAAATGAAGATGAAAAGGAATGGGCATTGGATAAGGTGGAATCCGCAGATCGGAATTGATGAGGGTGAGCTTCGTTCTGGCAGAGAGAGAGAGGGGCTTTACGAATATTCCCCAACCTTCGCAACCACCGTGCATGACATGGTTGTGATGGAACGATTTCCTCCCCCCCCCCCCCCAACTAAACATCGGCGAGCAAATACGCAAATGACGCGGTAAGCAGTGGGCGTAATTTGATTTCGGCGTCTGGAGCTTAGAACGCAATAATCGAGGTTAGCAGTGGAATGGCGAATCAATCAGCGATCGGGGCAAATCGAGTCCGAATTCCCAATAAACACACTCAGTTCCTGAACGAAGAGTGCGCAACTCACCTCTATGCATCGCCACAGTGAATCACGAGAGGGATGCGCCACCTAAATTAAATCTTGAGAATTACCAGGAGACGGGACCGATGCAATTCCCCCGTAAGGAATGCCATACACCAATGCCCCCCACCAGCAACTTGCGTTACGGGAGCTGTCCCCCACGCATTTCGACGGAAACGCCAATTGTAGACGCAGCAAAAGAAATGCCTCCACCGCACTCTCTCCACCGTCGCGTCGTACCCAGTTGAAATGCCTGCGACCTATCTCTGGACCTAACTCTGGTTGATGGAAGACCACGCAGCATTATAAGGATGGGTTTTAGGCGTTGAAATCAAGAAGTGAAATAAAAATTCTTAGGATTGTGAGTTGATGGTCTTAGTTACACGTTGTCGGAAAAAAGTCCATCGCCGCCACCAAAGAGCCTAGGAGACGCATGAAAACCGCCTCTTTAAAACGCAGGCGAGGATGCAATACCTCATCCGAACAGAAATTAGAAGTGCGATATATTTTCCATTCATTATCACCGGGCAAAGAATAATTAGTAAATGCAATCCTGTCATTAAACGTATAATTAAACTACGTCATGTAGGTATTTTCATGCATTGACTCCACTCTTTATTTCAGGCATAAAATAAGGATGCATAATGTGACGATTTAAAATATTCACAGTGACAATCGGTGATGTACAAACAATTCATGGTTCATCGAACTAAATATTAGTAAACAAACAGTAGTGCATTTCTTGCTTAGGACATCTAAATATTTCCTAGCCAATGTTGTGATTGAAGAATTAGTATAAAGGCGTCAAAAGAAGTCAAATATCTGGGAGTTGCAATGACTACTCGACGCATATCTTGGGAAACAAGCGCTGGAGGAATTTGTGGCAGAGCAATGAAGAAGTCAAGATTCGACATTCGTGCTTTGGGAAGGTCTTAAAACGAAGCAATGACAAGCACAAGCTCACCCTCATTACGGCGTACCATCGTTTTCAAACGTATGTAGACACCCAGGAGTCCCACTTAACTGATGGGGCCGGGTCGGTGAAAACTTCTGAGGTTGGCACATAAAGCGACCTGCATCCCTCACTCGTATGCCACCAAGAGCCGACGAGGACGGAGTCGGAAGCAAATTAGCCACCGAAGCTGGAATCAAACTCCAGAAGCATAAGTCCAATTGGAATTGAGATGATTAAAAGAGGATTAAGCGGATGGAATGTACTGGGGTAACTCACGTCCACGCTCACGTTTGGCCGTCGGAGTGTTTTCTTTCGGTCTCCGTGGAGATGTTTTTCCCATCTTTAGGTTCATATTTGGGCTCACCATTTAACTCTCACCAATATGTGCCTCCGTGACTGAGTAGCTCTATACTGTGCGCGGTACTTGCGGCAAAGTTCTGGGAGGGTTCGAATCCGAAATTATCATACTTTTTTCTCTGTCACCTCATATGCCAACGCGGCAGTCACATGGGATCCGGAGCAGTGGCTTTGGTTTATAAACTAATTAGTAAAAGCCCAAGGAAAGCGATGCTATTAGTTCAGAAGTACCATGACAGGCCAAGAAAGTAACATATAATTAAAAGGATTTGCATTGGGAGCCACTGTAGACTCGGGATCTGCGTGCTAGGCTGGGACTCTTTGAGCAATTAAGGCCAGATATCTTGCAGAGCGACACGGTGAAAATAATTTTCTGATCTAATTTTTTGCGGTGTGGAGGTTCGCAGTGGGGTAGATATTTTGGGGTTCCGCTGGCGTTGACATTTTGACGCCGAAGTTTCACCGACAAAATAGCTGAAACGTCACCATCAAAATGACCACGCTGACGGACCCCGGAAATCTACCCGACAGTAAAAAGAGAAAATAATCTTAAAACAGAAGGATATAACCACGTACGACAGAAAAAAAACAAATCAAAATATATGCTGATAAAGGGAGATAGGTGTATACATTGGTAATTCCCCGTACAATTCAGGACTTCGAAATATGCAATGCTCCACTCCGAATAGGCTGGCCGTGTATCATGCAATCAATGAGTGATACACAACTCGCCCAGCTTCACCGTCTCTCTCCTTTTGCATTGCATCGACGCCTCCTTTCTTTAATTGAAGCTCTCTCAAAGCCAATTATTTTTCATGCGTACAGTGGGAAATACGAAACATATAAACCCAGCCTCCAGTTCCCATCAAAAGGAATTCGTTAGCGATCTCGTAAACGTTTCAAGACCATATTATGAAATAATTACAATTGTTCCAAAATTAATTATAATTCATTAATTTTCAACCACGTTGCTGGCAGTATTGAGTTTATTCAGTTGAATGCTTCAAAGCACAACAGACCGGAAATCAGTCATTGCTTCATTTGAAGTGTTTTTTATGAGCTCCTATTTTATTTTGGATGTATTTAAAATTCTTTTGCCAATGAAATAATCTTTATATTCACTTTTTGCGTTGAATGCCAACAATGAGCATGATTTTGATGAGAATTATCTAAAAACTCCTCCTAATTATAATAAATAAATGGAATAAACCAATATTGTAACATTGAAGAAAAAAACACCGCATTTTTATTTGTTATAATTTATAGCTGCGGTTCTTCTACTTTGACAAAAAAGTTAAATATTACACTGTTTCACACGCAAAATATTGTAGGTTTTTGATATCATAGTCTTATGGTGGCTTGAGTTGAAGGAGAAAAACCAACAGCTGGAATTTCTAGTCCTCAAAATTCGGTGTACATTGTAAAGTCTCAAGAACAAAATACAAAAAGACATTATCAGGAATTGATGAATGAATTCGATTAGTTTAATGGAAAATGATAAGATATGAAAATATAATTACGTCATGCAATATTAAATGCAATTATTAATTGATGCAAAACAAAGCACTGGCTATTATAATTCATGCAATCCTGGTCGTGTAATTTGTTGCAAAACATACGAGAATTAATATTTAATCCAAAATATCTGAAATTGTTATTGAAATTAAAAAATAATTCTTGGTTGCATTACTTTGCAAGGATAAAACTTCAAATATCTAAACCTCCCCGAGGTGTCCACCACGATACCGACATTAATTGAAAATGGATTATTTGCAGCACATTTTCGCCTTTGGGATGCTTTCAGCAAAAGACATGACCGCCAATAGTCATCTCGTGATTAACGTGATGTGTTTGTTGTGTTTTTCTAGGACACACGTCATAAGCAGAAAATACTTGGGACTCGCATGAGATTTATTTCACGGTGAATCCGAGCGCGGCGTAGGATTGTGAAACAATGAGGATGCCGGAACGGAACGGCAAAATATTGCTTTATCATTCACGGGAATCCGAAACAGTCGCTCAACACAACTTAAAGGGAGAATTTTTTTCTTTCGACCCCCGAGTTTCCCACAAATTGTGAAGAGAATTGGATTTAAATGTATGCCTTGTTATTTATAGATTGGATAGAATCTTCCGCACACTTTTGAAACTGAATATCAGGATTGAAATGGCTAACAAATTAATTTAAAACATGATGGATTGGATGCAAAACTGCTCATTTGCCGTGCATGTATCAACATCACTGGCCAGCCTGAATCAACATCGCATGCATATCACATGCATGGTTTCAATGCATACGGGATTTGGTACTATTTTAATTAATTTGATTTGAATGGCAGCAAGTTACACCGTGGGGAAAGAGTTGAATTTTAAGGTGACATTGACGAAACGGTAAGCTTGATACAAATTTTAAAATGTGTTGAAATTTTGCTCTGCCACAAATGCTTTACCATCCTTGACAAGGTCTCCAGTTTGAAAATCGCAGAAGATATGATGTGATTGGCTTGGCGTCAGCTATGCGCACATAATGAGAGGAAACGCTTTAATTCGCAGTCATTCCCGAATCAACATTGAATGGAAAGTTGAAAAAACAAATCACATTAATGCTTGCATTCACTTTTAAAGAGTTTGCTGAAGGAGCGTGTCTCGAAGTGGGAACTTTTGCAGACATAAGTAAGGAAAACATTTTACGGACTCGGTCGGGTTCACTAAGATCTAGAAAAGTTTTTTTGCGGAAGTAACAAGGTGTCTGTTGTTGATGATATGGAGCCCTTCCACCACGTATAAGCTTCAAGTTTCGATTTAATTTTGATTTAAGGAACAAGAACTATTTATCTTTGCTGCTCCAAGCCATGAGTATGACAACAAGCGTAACATACAATAAGACTGCTGGCCCTTCGACACAGACGTGGCTATATTAATGCAAATTCAAAATTTACAAATACTGATACTTAAAATGAAAAATACTGTGTCCAAAATATAGCCAATACTTAGAACGCTAGGATTTGGATTAAAAATCAAACCTAATGAACGCAATATACATAGATTTAGCATTAAATAATCCGAATACATAAATTGTGTTCCTCTTTCACTTCTGTTATTTTTATTTGTAAGACAAATTTTGTTGTTATGATGGCTTGTTGTTATTTTCCTTGTAATGATCGTATCGGCGTGATTAGCTATTGGTGGCCATTTTTGAACTAATTCCCATACCCAATTTGAAATGGACATACATAAAAAAATGGAAATTTTAGTGTTTCGACTCTTTTTCCTAAGCTCTCATAGGCTTTGAGAGGGGGTCAATCTTGATACTTTTTTCCGTATCTTGTCTCGTTCGCCCCACGCATTTATGTGAGTGAGTGGTCGGAAGTTGGTTTAGAAGTATCTAGGTCAAATTAGGTCTTAAAAATCTTCGCTAACAGTTTACCTCTGGGACGTGTACAAACGTCCCATTCCGACCCGGATAAAACCCTCCCATACGGGATTCAAACTCACGGCCTTCGGTTTTGCACGGTTGAGGACTTTGCCCCGCGGCAATTGTGTTGTTGCCACGAAAATAGTTGCCGTCACTGAGAATCGAGCTGAGGACTTCAATAATCAAAACCAATAATCCATAACAAAAGTTAACACTCCACTGCATTGCCTACAAATGGCTTACCTCAGTGGAAGTGTGGATTATCCAAGAAGGCACAGCAACTATTGCATATCTGAAGGATGGGTGTAAGAAATGTCATGCGTGCATAAAAAATGTACAAGTGTGGAAGTAAGGATGGATACATTTCGTGAAATGGACCAATTGCTCGATTGCGGGAATGGATTCATCGACTTACTAACTCAATGAGCACAATGTGAAAATAGAACACTACTTAGCATCATCATCATCATCATTTGTCAACAATCCTAAGATCGTTTAGACGCAGCTCTCCATTCCTATCTCTTAGCCTTTTCACAGTGACGTATTTCTTCTCTTTTACATCCTTTATAACCCTTTGTCCTATGTAACTCATTCGGGGCCGTCCCTTGCCCTTTTTCCCTTCCACCTGTCCTTCTACGATTATCTTCATCAGGCCATCATGCATAAAAACGTTTCAGCTACCTGATGATAAAATTGACAGTTTTAGACTATTTTTTATCATTTTATGATCATTTACACAGTTTAAGTTTTTACTCTATTAATTTTATTTCCTTAGAAACAAACAGCGTGTTTCTCCAGGGTACGGCACCAGGGGCGGATCCAGGATTTTTTTCTGGGAGGGGCACAAGCAAGGCCGTATCCAGGATTTTGTTCTGGGTGGGGCACAAGGATACCTCGTAATACAAAACGAATGCAATGATAATGGGAGCGTATTAAAAATCTTGCATATTTTTGAGGGTCTGGGGGGGCACGTGCATGGTGGTGATGGTGCCTATGTACGGCACCATCAGGCGCAGTAAGCTAATCTACCTGAAGGTGATGCGTTGAAACATTTTACTTTAGAAATCGATACCGATGGATTCATCTGTCATCTAGAATAAGTATCGCGTTCTCTACCTCTCTCTTGTCAACCTCACTTTCTTATATCTAGTAACCTTACATCTATTTGCTTTTTTTTAATCAATCGTGTTCATTCCTAATACCAAATTATATTCCTTTACTCTTAAGTTTCCACAATACTAATGGAAATATTTATAAACCCACTAATGTGATCAAATATAAGTTTTTTTATAGTCTTATTTCTTTCGGGATTCGTTATTTGCCCCCCCCCCCCCCCTATTCTCCTGAATCTTATTCAGAATACCGTGGGAATCCAGCAACTCTTTCACTGGGTTAGCAAGGCCCAATTTGTTTTCAAACACTCCTGCAATAAAAGATCCAACTTTGCCCTTTCTAAAATCCCCGAGAGCTCTTCTTATTTGCCATGTCCAAGCTGTTTTTAAACACAAAGTTTATATCTTCCGAAAAAGATGGCAACGATGCTCGTTACCCTTGTGTAAACGGGTGCATTTCACTGGCTCTTGGGACGGTGGGAGTAGAAGGGTTGGAAAAAGCACGGAACTGTGGAGGCCTGGAAGGAGAGTGTGTGTTTGGTCGGGAACGGTCCTCGGTGGAGGAGGAATCGAGAAAAGGGTTTGCCGGTTCATTGTTTGCATCGTCCCGCATCCTGGAAAGAGAGATCTAGAGGGAGCCCTCCGCATATGTGTGCGTTCACCCCTCTCCCCTGCAAAACGACGACCCCCTCGGCAATTCGGCGAGAACAAAGGGCGACCAAAGATGCTCTGCGGTACCTCTGCAGTGGGTGACGAGAGCGCTCCCTGGGGGGGGGGGGGGGAGGCATCTCTGGGGGTGCTTCAGACACAGGCGCAAGAGATGTGGGCTTTTTGGGGTGAGGGAGTATATATATATATATATCTGCCGACTCAACGGAATTCTCTTTTCGGCTTTTCTTTTACCGTTGGATGATAATCCTGGTTTTCATAATTTTCGCAGCGAATGCTCTCCGAAACGATGAGTGTATGTTGACTCGGCCGTCGTGAAAGGAAGTCCGCAACTGCTGAAGGTTTTCTGCACCAATGTATGTAATACTCAGCAGGTCGTCTCAATAGGCGTGAGCTTTAAGGGCTAGGAAAACTATTCGCGTTCCAAAAAGGATGCCGCGAAATTGTTGGTGAGTGCGGTATATTTAGTAGGTATATTTATTCAGGTGAAGCAAAGAAAGTAAGCACAAATTGAATGTAAGTAGATGAAAAATTAAAAACCATATTTGCAGATAATTATTCGCAGTCATCTCAGTTCACGTATCTAACTGCCTTATTAGAGGTGGACAGATCCAGGATCGGATACTTGATTTCAGGTGTCGGCTCTCGAGATATTTTTGAATCCAAATGCATGTATTTCCTCCAAGGAAACGTTCTAGCACTTTCTCTAAAAAATCAGGAATTACTTTATTTGAAAGCACATTACCTCCAAGTGCTGTGAAACGTGGCTCCATTAGTGCGGTTACATTTCGAAACCCACAATTTTCCACTGTAGAGAATGACAGGCCATCGTTACGTACCAATACAGAAAATAGCTTGGTAATGTATTTCCACTGACTTTCTGATGTACTAGACTTTATCGACATCGATAAATTGGTTTAAAGTCGTTGTTACAAGTGAAAACTTCTTCACGCTGCATAAACTACAGAAAATGACGCTGATGAAATTGTTGATGATGAAGACATTGGGCTTCGTGGATACTTGACAAAATCATTATCAGTCATCTTGCTAGCGTTTGGACATTAAGACAGGTGTGTATTTTGGAAGAGATATTCAACTGAATTAAAGAAGATTTTCTCACTCTTATCACCCCCAATTTTCTCAAGTTTTCGTTTCATTCCAACTTGTGTTTCTTGCGGCTGAGATTTAAGCCACCGAGTGCTTCCACCGGGTTGCGGATGGTGGGTCAACCTCTATATATAGAGGTTAGCTGCGATATAAGCGAGTTCACTCGCCAAATAAGCAGTCGTTGATAGAAAGCGACGGTGTTCTGATGGGGTGTTGGTTTATCCTCGGGTTAGATCAGCCATTTAAATGATACCGAAACCTGTGAAGATGCTGTGACTTGGCGATTGGAGGCCGCCAGAAATTATGCCTCTCATCACCTGGGGGAGAGGGCAGCAGCTCTTCTTCACATGTGCAAAGGTGGAGACCATATTGGTCGGTACAGCTACACAAATTTCACTACGGGCGCAGTACATTTTACTTTAACAGCTTTAGTACTGCGATATGGAAGACAAGGGGAAACCGCCACATTATCATCCCGAGGACTCGCAGTTACTCCACTCACATTATGTGATGGTATTTTACATGATAGAATTCTCTCGGGGAAAATATTCCGGAGATAAACTAGTCCAATTGGGACCTCTGAACGGGGACTAATCGAGAGGGCACATCGGCCAAAGGTGAAAGAATGTTAAGGATAGGAATATGGAACGTTAGATCAATTCGCACCTGCGGTAGGCTGTAGAACTTGAAGGTGGATACGCGAAGAATGAACATCCACGTATTAGGAGTCAGCAAAGTGAAGCGGCCCTAAGAAGGAGACTTTTGGAGTGGAAGCTCCAGAATAATACACACAGGATTGCAAAATAGTACTACTTAGAAAGAGCGCCGGGATGCGTGCTAAAAGCTACCAGCAGTTTATTGAAAGGATAATGATGTTGAAGATAAATACTAAACCCGTAGCTATTGCAATGGTGCATGTTTACATGCTTGCATCAGATTATGAGATGAAGAATTAGAAGATGGCCACCAACATACCTATAGCGGAAGTTAACAATGAAGTAAGACGAGCAGAAAATCTTACTATATTATGTGACTGGAACGGAAAGGTTTTGACGGAATAATGACTGTAATATCTGAATTTCGAAATCAAAATGAAAGAGGAGAAAGGATATTTCAATTCTGCACCTAGTACAGGATAGTGGTTGCCAACACTTCGTTCAAAAATCCCCTGCGATGAAGATACACGTGGATGATGCCAGGAGACCTTAGAAGATTCCAAATTGACTACATTCTAGTGAAAAAAAGATTTTAGAATCAGGTGAAGGACTGCAAAAGATATCAAGGGGCAGATATCAACGATGACTATAACATACGTTAGTTATGATGAAATGGGAAAAAATTGAAGAATGCCGTGAAAAACATATAGGAGGTAGGAAGATTGAAGGAGGTTCAGCACCAAGTGGCTATTAAAGAGTCTGTATGAAAGAGAATAGGGAAGGATGCGACCTATAAATCAGTGGAAGAGAGTCGGGAACCCTTTAGAAATGGTCTGCAGGCAGCAGCTGATGAAGTTCTGGGGAAAAGAAAAGTTGCTGTGAAGAAACCGTGGATCACGCAGGAAGTACCTATTAAATTTCATTGAAGAAAGAAATACAAGGCTGCGAAAACAGAGGAAGGGCAGAAATGTTACAATATAATATGGAACGACATATGTCGTAAAGCGAGGAAGGCTAGAGAAGCGTAA
The DNA here is from genome assembly GCF_921293095.1 of Ischnura elegans. Taxonomy (NCBI): domain Eukaryota; kingdom Metazoa; phylum Arthropoda; class Insecta; order Odonata; family Coenagrionidae; genus Ischnura; species Ischnura elegans. The sequence goes on from NC_060256.1 coordinate 2,481,739, forward strand.
ATGAAAAATATATGTGAAGACGTACAAAAACATCTTGTGCATGGAAAAGTAGAAGCGGCGTATAGGATAGTGAGGAACTACTTCAAGATGTACCCGAAGGTATAAAAAGGGAGAACTAGTGATTGAAAACGAAGACAAGGGGAAGATATGGAAGGAATATGTAGACGATTTGTGCAAAGGAAGCAGCACGAATGCTATCGAAAAAGAGAGGGAACTGGATGAAGATGACATGGGAGCTCCAATTTAAAGATCAGAATTTGATACGGCAATAAGAGACCTTAGGGTAAATAAAGCATCTGAAATGGACGATATTCCAGCAGAGTTATTTACAAATGCTCGAGTTAATACGTTGAACTAGCTGTACAAAATCATAATTGAAATATATTGAACAAGTAAGATTACAAAGGACTTCGGGAGGAGCATTATAATCCCAATTCTCAAGAGGAAAATAGCGTTGAACTGTCAAGATTTTAGGACCATAAGACTGACAATAAATAATTACAAGTATAATCTGCATAAGAATATAGCAAAGAGCAGAAAAGTATTTGGATGAGGATAATTTAGGATTCGGATAAAGAAAAGGCAAAAGGGAAGCAATGCTACTTGCTCTTAAGCTGCTCATCGAGACGAGAATGGAACGTTCGTTGCATTCGTGGACTTAAAGAAGGCATTTGACAACATGGATCGGAACACAATGCTTGGGATACTGAGAGAAAGTGGGGTTCTTTATAATGACGTTTATAAAAAAAACAAGTAGCGGTGACAAAATCAGGGCCCAGCTGTGAAGACGCAAGAACTAGGAAAGGAGTGAGACAAGGATGAGTTAAATTTCACCAGTAATTTTCAACATTTACGTCGAGAAAGCAATTAATTAAATCAAAGAAAAGACCTCGAGAATGAATATGAATGGATAAAAAATTAGCATGCAATGATTTTCCCATGACAAAACCGTCATAGCATAAACAAAGAAGGATTTGAAAAATATTCTGATTAATATGGTTATGATAATGGGTAAGTGTAAGCTGAAAAAGAACAGAAAGAAAACTAAGGTGTTATTATGAAGAAAATAAGTCGAGACTAACATTAAAATAGGAGAAATAAAAGCTGGCATATGTGGATGAAATCTGTTATTTGGGAAGTAGAATAACTAGCATGGGAGAAGCAAGAAAAAAGTATCAGCGGAATAGTCCATGCGAAGAGAAAATTCCACCTAAAGAGAGGCCTGCTTACAGCGGGAAACTTAAATATGGATGTAAAGAAACAATTTATGAGAACCTACATTTGGAGTATGTTCCTACGACGGTGGTTTGAAAAGTTCTCGGAATCACCACGAGTTGTCAGCGCTAGTGCAACGAACTTTTCACCTGATATCCATAGGAATGTTCACTGTAAACACATGCCACGTCAATGCTCGTGGAAAAGAACTGTGTCGGAGACGTGACTTTTTTGTTGTTTCCGCATAGTGATTTGCGAAGATGGAAAAAATAGAGATTCGTGTAGTGATTGAGTACTTCGTAAAAATAGGTATGAAAACAAAGAGCATTCATGCCGATTCCCAGAATACACTAGGGGACTCTGCTCCTTCATAGTCAACTGTTGCCAAGAGGACAAAAGAATTTAAATTTGGTCGGGGAAGCTTAGATGATGGTCCGCGGAAAGGTCGGTCAAGAAGTGTCACTACTCCAGAAATCATTGCAAAAGTACACAAAATGGTAATAGAGGATCGCCGATTGAAAGTGGGTGAAATTACTCTTGCTTAAAAGATGCCATATAAAAGGGTATATTATATTTTAACGGAAAAATTAGAAATGAAAAAATTATCAGCAAGATGAATGCCGCGACTCTTGACGCTGGATCAAAAACGCATAAGAAAGGACATATCGGAACAATGTTTGATGCGTTTTAGGGAAAACGAACAAGTTTTTTTGCCCTAGTTTGTGACCAAAGATGGAACTTGTGTCAGGTACTATTCCCTAGACACAAAAAACAACCAAAGCTGAGGAAACATTAATATTATCCACCACCAAAGAAAGTAAAGACAATTCTTTCGACTGGAAAGGTCATGGCATCAGTGTTCTGGGATGTGAAGGGGATTCTGTAAATAGATTGTCTCCCCACTAGGCAAACATTTACTAGAGGATACTATCCTAACCTCTTGGACTAATTGCAACAAAATATACGCAAAATAAGGCCAGGTTTAGCAAGGAAGAAAGTCATCTTCCATCAATTCAATGCGCGCCTGCACACATGTGCCGTCGCCATGGCAAAATAACACGAACTATAGTATTTATTGTTACCACTTCCGCTTTATTCACCTGGTGTGCCTCCGTCAGACTTCCATCTCTTCCCAAAACTGAAATTTTTTGATGGTGGACCGGGTGGTTAAAATGATTTACTTCAAATGAAGGACTGATAGCCGGAGTAGATAACTATTTTGCAGGCCTATAGAAAACTCATTTTCTAGATGGGATCAAGCCACTAGAATAGCGTTGGACCAAATGTAGTAATCTACAAGGAGACTATATTGAAAAATAAAATAAGTTTCAGTGATGTAAGAACATTTTTTCTATTACATTCCGAGAACTTTTCAAACCACCCTCGTGTAAGGAAGAGAGGTATGGACAATGACAGCAGCGGAGAAAGCAAGGATAGAGATCTTAAGAATGCGGTGCGACAGAAGAACGATGAGAATCAAAGGGATCGGCTGAGTTAGAGGTGAGGTCGTCCTATTGGATAATAACAGAGAAGGTGCACTTCCTTACGATAGTTTTATGCCAAAAGATACGCACATGGCGTACGTTTAGTCATTATCATCCAAATAAAAATTTTTCCACGCCATGGAATACATTTCTATTTATATATCATAAAATTATATTGAAAATGTTTAACCTGCAATACAAAAAACAATTCTAGCAACGAGTGAGAGGCAGCAGAAGCGCATAGAGGAGAGGTGGAGGGGAAGGAGCCCGCTCCCGAAGGAGTCTCACAAGCTACGGGGCTACACACGAGAGAGTCAAGGGACGAACGAGTAAGATCTTGATATTTTGTGATGTCTTCGCTTTGAAGGCAAAGCCGTGCAAGGTGTGTAATTTTTGCTTTTCCGGTCCACGTTGTCTTGTTTGAATGGGCTCATTCTACGCTTGTTTCTTTGAGAATAGTGTTTATGGTAAAGTTTTGGATATTGGTCTAGCCTTCTCCGTAACTACAATGCTGCGAGTCAACAAAAGCTCAAAACATTTAAGCAGGTAGACAGAGAAAGGTGAGTCAGTGAGAAGGGAAAGGGGTGTAACAAGTTTACATTGTTTTCAAAGTGTAACTTGACATTTTCCTTCGAAGCTAATGATTTATGGTCTGTGTGGTTTTGGAGAGGACAAATAACGGCAGAGTCATAGGCGCAGGATTGGCGGGGAGAGTGAAATCTGCGACGCAGTTACTATCCAACGGCGTTTAACTTCCCCCAGTTGTTTTTATAATCTCTTGGGAAGATTGTGTGCCTGTGGTATATTGACTTAGAATTTTCTACGGTTGAAATTAACCCCTGGTAGATTAAAAAAAAAAAAATATGGTTCGTGAGTAGAATAAGCATCGCAGTGCATCGGCGCATGCGGAGAGAGGTTCTCCCTCTTTTGGGAAGCTGCATTCACTGAAGCATTAGCTTAAAATTTCGGATCTGGATTTGATTTCTTCGGAGAATTTGAATTCGATTCCACTATCCGGTAAAGTGCATGATCCATGCATATTTGGATCCGATGCATCCGATACATCCATCCGGGTAATCCGTAATATGTATCTGATAGAAGTTCTTGGAATTTTTTTTTTGACTCATTCACCTACATGCAAGTCCACAACTGTTAAAGCCTTTCTACTCGTTTCTAATTGTTGCTGCATTTTATGTGTGCATTGTTGGAGCAGTGGACCCAAGAAATAGTACTTTTCAAAACTAAAATACACAAATGCTAATAACAGTTGCTCAACTTATGACATTTCCCGTGTTCAAATATTTGATGAAAATAAAAAGCATATATATCTTTTGTTGGCCTAATCACCGGAAATAATGCTTTATAAATAAATAAATACTCCTCTTTTAAGTAAAAATTAAACTTACGAATTACCTACACCCACCAGTCTCCTCAGCAATTCCTTTTTTCATTTATTTAACATGAAAAGTTTGCGTATCTGGGTAAAACTCAAAAACTTCCAGATTATATTCTTCGCCTAACATCTGCACGACTTGGAGGGTAATTAATAAACTTTCACGTGAATGAGCGACATAGTCGACCAAAGAATAGATAGCAAAGATGTTATCTTTATTTTAGCCTCCTAAGCCTAAAAAATAAGTCTTTAAATAGCTCTGCCGTAATCTAGCATAAAGGCCAGCGTCGGAAATCCACGTGATCGTTTGCGAGTCAAACTACAGAAGTTTTCCGCCGAGAATACCCAATTAAGCGCGCCGCGTGAGGCAGAAAGTTTCAATAGGTTGAGTGAATACTCTTTGGAAAGAGCAAACTGCAATTATAGAAAGGATTATGAATGCTTATTCGCTGCAACTGCCAAGGGGTCCGAGTACGTGGATCCACGCGCAGAATTGAAAAAAAGGCGAGGGAGAACCAAGTTGAAACGAATTTCGACCCGATAGCGGATAATACCTATTTCTCATAAGAATAGAATCTGCCCTTATGCGCCCAATTTAAATCAATCGCGGAGGGATATCTTCCAGAACAAACGTGGTGCCGCACGTGGGAAAAAATTGAAATTTTTATTTTTCATTCAAGTACAGGATAATTGTGATTAACAAGCCAATGGGGAACGACGAAATCAAGCCTTTGAAAATTCATTACAAACCCGAAAACATGTTCCCGGACACTTTGGATCAATTAATTATGGCTTTCAGTTTGTTCGTGATCTTTCGATGATATACCTGGAAAAGGATCACACTAAAATTAAAAATTTTCAATCGGTCATATTCTGTTGATTTATTGAGTTAATGTATTTACTAATATTTCGATTATTTTATTCATAAAAATCTCTTTACAACGCTTCTAGAAAATAGTTTTAAATGATTGTTTAGATAATAGTTTTAACCAGTTTTTTGTGTTCACTTCCTGCTGACTTTCAAGGGTGCCTTCTGCTAATATAGGTTCAGAGACAAAAATATACGAATTTTGTCAAATAGAATGAGCAAATGTGGCAATCAAATAGATGAGAGCTTTGAACATTGAAATTTTAATGCAATGATTGTTGATTTTTGAAGAGTTTTTCAAGATGGTGAGGAAGTAAATTGGAAACTAATGAACCCCGCGTGCGTGTTGCCAATGCCACGGCAAATGAAGCGCGTAAGCAAATTGCCTGTCACACATGGAATTTCAAGTGACTTTAACCTCGTTTTTCATAACACCATATTTCTCTCGTTTATCGAGAATTTCGGCGTTAATTTTTCTCCAATAAAAGTGGCGAACTCCAAGTTCCAGCGATTTTTATTTGCTCAAACAATTCATGCTCTTGATTAGGGGAGAAAATGAAATTATGCGTAATATTGATTACTTAACGTTTCCGGAGAAGATGAGAGACACTCAAAAGCTGAATTGGATGCATTAGCTTTAAAAATTGTCCGAACACATTTTCAGCAAAAGTTCTCTTCGGATAGAAAATTGAACAGGAGCGGAATCCGGAAATTGAACGGAAATTACACGTAATGGTTTTACGCTTTTAATGAGTGTGGCTATATAATAGTTTCATCAATTAATCAGTTCAGAAAAATCCCGTGAATTCCAAAATACAAACATTGCAATTTTGATGAATTTGTATTGATTAACCAACTAGAAATCATTGTATCACAGAATTTATGAGAGAATAATTACATTCATTATTTAGGAATATTTTTCAGAAAGTAGAGCAATTTTTCACCCGATTGGAAATGTCTTCGGTAACACTTTTCTGCAAAAAAATAGTTGAAAAAATGCCCCACTACAATTTAGGATGTTTCTGGCTAATTTTGGGTCGCTGAATCCGAAAATGATCTCCGTTTTTTTCTATCACCCTCCATTTTTCCGCAACCCCTAAATTGGGGAAAACAATCCCTATCTTAACTTTTCGCTTTTCAAGGGACTTTAAATAATGTTATCTGCCTCTGATTGAAAAAAACTGACGTTTTAATACAATTAGGGTCAAGAGAGAGACAAATTTCACTGGGATTGAAAAGATTTAGGGGGTGAAAATATAAAAAAAAAACTTTAAAAAACATTAAAATAACCATTTTCCTTCGTTTTTTATGACATATGGTAGCTAACGGTAAAGTTTTTAAGGTATGAATACACTGTTCACCCCCCCCCTATTTTGTAAGGGATTAAAGGGAAACAACCATTAAACTTGTCTTCGACTAGTCCATAAATAGCCTCCATTGGTCTGGTTCATTCTTAATCGCTTATTCCCTCATCACTCCTTCAATATCAGTGCAGAAAATCAGATCATCATTTTCATCATCCGTTGAAAAAAATTGAGTGAGGGTTGACTGTCTGCCTCTGTATCACGAAACATTCACACTATCGGCCAAAATATTCCACTGCTGCAAATGCGAGCCAATAAGTTGTGCTTTACCCTTTGGTAAGTCTAAATATTGTATTAGATCACTTAGGTCCCCGTGTTATGGATGAGGTGCCTTTTTTGACTAGTCTAGGGTTCTTCTACATCAGGGCTGTAATATTCATCTCGATGGCTAGGACCTGCTTCCACTTACGGTGTAGCTTAGATATCACTAAGGTATCAGATTCATCGAGGGTGCCAGTAGCTTGAGCTTTAGGGATAGGATTAGCATCAGTATGCTTCATTCAGTACCGGACGAATTGCTGACGGCAAATTCAGATAAATCATTTCAGAATTGTTTTTTTAACCCATAGTGTTGGTTTCGCAAAAATAGCAATTCGTTAAACAGCAAGTGGGTTCAACTCAAACTATTGGCACTCCGAAATTTAGGGAACGATTTCCCCAGTTTAGCCATTCACAAAGACTTCTATGACAACCACTGCAACAGAATTTAGGGGCCCACGATTTGTCTTGGTCACCAATTTTACACCCGAAATAAAGTTCAGAAAATTTTCGCACAATTGCAGTCATCGTTTTCCTTTGGTCTTTAAACACTAAATCTCCACAGGTGTTACAAAATGAATTGGGATGATTTTTGCAGGATCGCTAAATGATCGCGAGAAAACACTTAATCGCTCGCAAAATAACATACTAAATCGAACACGCGCTAGAGAAATAAAGAAAGAACTTGGAAGATTATTACCCGACACGCAGAAAAGAGTGTGATGTACTGAATAGACCATTGGTTTATTTCATAGATGAACATCAGCAAGTGTGACTGCCAGACACATGAAGACACGTTAAAACGTGTCCAAGCTTTTCAAAACATGTGGTGAATGACTTTTAAAGTTTATTTCCCAATTTCTCCCAACGTTCCAATTTTTCCCAACGTTTTCCAATTTATTTAATGGAAAAGTCTCAGCTCTCATATTAAAAGTAAGGATGACAACGAAGTCAAATCATGAGGCCCCAAACGGTGTTACAATAATATTTTGATAAATCTGATTAGTGTTCAGATTTTTCTGTCAAATCTTCATACCACTTTCTAGAGGGAAAGGGGGGTATACGAGTGATCACTCATTTACCCCCCCTCTCCTCTTATATTTTATGTTATATTAATCCCTTACAAAATAGGGGGGGTGAACAGTGTATTCATACCTTAAAAACTTTACCGTTAGCTACCATATGTCATAAAAAACGAAGGAAAATGGTTATTTTATTTTTTTTTTAAGTTTTTTTTTATATTTTCACCCCCTAAATCTTTTCAATCCCAGTGAAGTTTGTCTCTCTCTTGACCCTAATTGTATTAAAACGTCAGTTTTTTTTCCATCAGAAGCAGATAACATTAGTAAAAGTCACTTGAAAAGCGAAAGCGAAAGCGAAAAGTTTATATAAGGGGTTGTTTTCCCCAATTTAGGGGTGGCGTAAAAATGGAGGGTGATAGAAAAAAATGGAGGTTATTTTCGGATTCAGCGACCCAAAATTAGCCAGAAATACCCTAAATTGTAGCGGGGCATTTTTTTGAACTGTTTTTTTTGCAGAACAGTTATTCAATTCACTCAAAAAAAACATTCAGATAATTAAGTGTCAAAGTGCTTTGTGCTTGAAAAAAAATGTATTATGAATAAAGTAATCTGAAAGTTTAAATGAAAAGAATGTTTGTATGTCTAAACGGGCGCCCGTTATTTAAATAAGTCCTTCTCTAATGCAAGGTGAACTTCAATGTAACAAGTTGGAATTAGTACTTATTTCAAATGAAATATTCTCGAAGGAACCACCTTAGTTAAAGTAATAATGATGAAACAATATGAATGATATGACTAATGTTGCAAATCAGGATAACATCTGAAACGCTATATGTGGAGGAAGAAGTCCTAATTTATCAAGTTAAATGGAGATTATATGAAGAACACATCGGGTTGTATATAATATAGATACATTAAAAAACAGTATTAAAATGATGGATACTGAGACAAACCTCTCTTCGACCGATACGTCTGTATTAGCAAAACAATTTTAGCGATGTATACGAACATTTTGGATAAAGAAGGCATTTGCTTTGAATGAAGAGCTCTCTTCGGAAGCGTCTTAATTTGGAGCTATATTCCCCGAAATGAACCGCGGCTGCTCGCTCGCTCGCCACGCGGCGGCTCCTTCCCCTTCGTCGCAAGGGGCGTCCAGCGAGCTGTGAATCAAAGCTCGCGCTCCTTTGGGCCGAGAACGCAAGAATCATTTCATCCGAGTGAGTCTAATCGCTGAGCAATTCTAAAAGGGCGAGAGGAGAGCACCTCGCACACTTCAACACTTTTTCGCCGTAGGGAAGAAACCAGGGCGGGCTGATGCCCCGTAATAACCTTAATAGCATTAAGAGATGATGGGATGCGAGGATTTAGAATGGGGCGCTGGATGAGATTGGTTCAAACGAGTTTGGCAACTATAGACGCATCAATTCCAAATCTGTATTATAAGAGCATCGCCAATGTGGAGGAGTCCGTTGTGCAAAATCCGGTTATTGAGAAAAATAAACGTATTATTTCAAATAAATGAGACGAAAAATTTAACTTTGGTAACATAGTAAGTAGTGCCCTGTTTTTCCAACGGTTTTCTTATTTCCCATTTCTCATATTTGCTCCAAATAACCCAAACAGTCAAAGGAGTCTACTATCAAGCTTTTTCTCCATTCCTTGCAGCGTGACTCAAGTTTATAACCCGGGCCAATCCCCTCCTTTTTCATAATTTATTCGCGATTTGTCACTGAAATCAATTTCACGAATACAGCAACAAACTTGGGATTTCATATGAATAAAACCTAGATCTGAACTGAACAAATTGCTTCTTTATCGAACTAAGTGGTTATGGTATTGGCAAAAATGAAAAAATCAAGCGCTTGATTCTGCTGGAGTGTCACAAAAAATCCTTAAACATCTTTTGATTCCTCGCTCAAGAAATTGCTTTGTCGTATTTGAGGACATAACCACGGAATCGCATAAAAAGTTATATACCTTATATAATGTCTTGATAAGATACATCTTCAATGCAATAATAAATGAAGACGTAACCCCCTATTATTTGAAGCTACACTGGTTAAATCTAGAATATAGGGAAGAAAATGCACTATCTCTTTTTAATTCAATATGATGTCATCAAAAAACCCTGATTATCTATATGGACTCATTTCTAGGAACCGAAGGGATACTCGATGAGATGGATCCACGTATATCTAGAAGAGTAACCGCAATAGACACAATGGTATTGTACAACATTTTTTAGCGCCATGTCATTAAATTTAACAAAATTAGAGCTTCAAAAAGAGCAAGAGAAATGAATGGGTGGTCACATGAGCAGGCAACGAAAAGCAACCCTATCCTCTAAAAACATGAGTCAAATTAACTCATACGGCAACAAGCGTCATCACATTCACGAAATGTGCATAATGCAACTCTATTTACGATTCTGGGAAATGCTTCCATTAGTTAGGCATCCAAGCTGTCATTTGCAGTGCATATCAGTCACTCGTTTCACAAGTTGATTTAGGTAACTGGCGCAGACGTTATAAAAAAAGCGCACACCCAATACACTGACCAATCGAGTAAATAAAAGAAAAAAAAAACAGTTCCTGGGTTAGAATAAAGACTGAAAAAAAGATGGTAGCTCTTTTCCACAATACTTAAAAGCATACGACACGTTTCGACTCACAGAGCCATCAAATACAGAGTCAATGCCTTGTGCCAGATGGTGATGGCTCTATGAGACGAAACGCGTCGTACGCATTAAAATATTGTGGAAGAGAGCTACCATCTTTTATTTAAATATACTGAAAAAGATGGGAATTGATGGCAAGGCCTTCGGAGGAGGCCTTCAACAACTTAGTATATTTTCGCCACTAAAAAGGATAGAGAATGAAAAAAAAACTAAAAAAAGTCAATCTTCCAGCATAAATATTTGTGAAAAGAAATGCAGAGAACCCTGTCATCGGTCTGCTCTAAACGAAAGGCACATAGTAAAATACGGCGGACGGAGTTACACACTTCAAATGCACTGCAAATGCAGGGATCATGAGGTCTTAAAACCAACGCCTTGCCGGTTCGAACCCAGAGGTACAAGGCAATACACCAACCTGATCACACTGGAGATTGATTTAACTCGATGTGACGTGGTCAGTTGTAATTGCTGATTGCAGTGATCGCTTAGGGGCCATTATGTCGTTAATTTTATGGCAGCCGTGGGCTGCACTGATGAATCTTAGTATTGCCCGTCACTGCTGCTGCCCATGGGTGTACTTATAATCATTTCCATTACCTACCACTGAATGCACACTTCTATTCGTCTATTTAAGATGGCGTCTATTAAAGATGACTGTTGCTGAGTGTTACCCGCTACCAAATTTGGCAATCTTCTTGAAATTTTCAGTATATATTCACGGGGCAATCTCTTTTATGCAACCATAAATGTAATTAATTTGTATATGAGAAAATGTTGAAGTAAAATCTTCTAATTTGTGATAAATGTTGAGCACGGCTCACTCTATGCAGAATGAAAATTTCAAGTGGATTGCATTAGTTAGGTATGCGGCGAGTAATTCGCCACCAGGAAGAACCGCTTGCGGAGGAGATTCACGTCTTCTGCGGAGGATACTTCACTTCTGCTCGATAGGTCGTATTTGGACTATTCTCATGTCTAGGGTGTCCAACAGAACATTAATACAAAATGTCACGAGGATAGCGCATTTTTCCTATATGATTTCAAATTTTCAACGGGAAATAAAGAACTTTGAATTAAGTCCTATGGTTTAAACTGATTCTTTTTAAGCCTATTTCTCTTAAAGGTATCATACTTATAAAACAGGCTTATGAGCGAAGCATTGGACAAATCTTTTCACATTGTCAATAAGTCTATGAAGATTTTTCGAAGTCACTATGATAATCTGATGCAAAGGTACCACATATTTTTCGTAAAAATGGTACCTCACTCCACTCTGTACAACCAGATTCATTGATTGGCCTTTTTTTAACGGCAAAATTATTTACTTCTATTGCAGCACTTTAGCAAGAAAAATGCAATAATCAGGTATGCGAAAAACATTCCTGAAAAATCAGTCACTCAATTACCACTCGGAAGTCAAATGATTGTCACATAACGTAATAAATCAAAATTAGTGGTAACTAGGTGTGGCAATACCTTAGTAACACAACAACAATAAATATGTACAAAGTTAAGAGGCATGTCAAAATTTTTTGTGTATTCTAATCTGTTCAAATATATATATGTGTATACTTTACATTATATTACTGGATAAAAAACGCAATCGTAACATTTTTATGAAAAAAATATTGTATATCGTTGCCATCTTTGTATTTTATATTGTTCACGTTTTCTCTTTCATAGCCCTGAGGATGATTTTAAATAAATCGAAACGTTGGCTATAACTTGGTTTTCATTGACCTAAACTTCAAGAAATATCATAAAAAGTTGTTAAACAAGGTCAAGAATAGAAGTTGAAACATTTATTTCTAAGCTGTGCCGGGGCGAAATGTAATAAAATCGCTATCTGGCCAAGAATGAGCCGGAAAAGAATATTAAAATACAGCTTTTCCAATCAGCCACTAAATGTGCTGTCACGCATCTGACATGAGCTCAAACTAACTAATTGCAACTCGCATAGCTAATGACGCAGTGATCTGCATTTCACGGAAAAATAATTTATAATTTCGAATTTTAAATAAAATTTATATTCGTTGTAGTTAAATGCATCAAAATAATCTTTTCATTGCAAGTCCTCTTCCATTTAAACTTCCCAATGCAAATATTTTAGATAAATGGATCAGCCGAGTCTCATCGCTGCGGGCATTTTAGACAACCTTTTAAAGAACGCAAAGTGGCAACAGAAGTAAAACGATCCATGAATTTAAAAATGTAAAGCGACAAAAATATTTTCCCGAGTTGTAAACCATAGTAAACGTTGCATTCAAAAACCACGGCAGTGTATTTCTTCGCTAATGAACGCGTCAACGACTACGAATAAAACTATACAATGATATAATAAATACGGCCAGTTAAATATTATTTAAATTGTGAAAAGAAAACCGATATACACATGTGATTAATTTTTCTTTGCCTCTTTACCGTTTAAGTTAAAGTAATGCTGACGTCACATTGGGTAGTGACTCGTTACTCATCCTCAAGGCAATTATCCCGAAACATTTATTATTCAGTAACATTAAAATCATTAAAAAAAGCATTAAATTTACTAACCCGATATAGACGCTGAGAAAAGTACCTTAATGCACTGGAAGTGTGAAATGTTACTTGTACAGGTATCTTTTCCAATATACTTAAATAATGTCAATTACATCGAACTCAAAAGAGACGCAATTTTTTCAATATCAAACATGAAATGCAATGGATGAATGTCACTCATTGTTATTTGTATACAAGAGAAGACATTCGCACTAGAGTGATGGAAATTGGAAGTGGTGGCTCGGATAGTGAAGCTAGGAAATATTTGGTAAGAAATGTGAAAGGCCAGACAAAAATTACCCATTATTTTCGGAGAGAGGCAAGGAAGAACTCAGGGGTTTAAATGCGACTGAAATTACATCAAACCAAATCGAGGAAGGAGAACATACGCAGTACCGTTAAATATTATAAAGGAACGATGAAGGTCCATGATACCACAGTAACCCTTTCATTCTCCATGGTTGTAATACAAAACAACTCCTATTGCTAAAACTCAAAGCTGAAATGGATAATTGAACAAAGTATCGCATAGAGTAAGATGGTTTAAAGTGCACATTCAAAGGTTTCAAGAAATAAGAAACTGTCGCTCTACCATCAATTATGAGTTAAAAACCGAAATTGTAAGTCATTGGCTAGATTAAAAGGGATTGCGAGGTGCTTTTTAAAGTACACGTTTACCCGAGACTCCTCCATGCAGAAATTCTTTGGCCACGAGTGGAAATTCGGGCGTCTCGCATTCCCCCTGAGGTGGCCTCTAAAAAGCAAGCAATTGCAGCACGAGGCGCCAGAGAGAGAGAGAGAGAGGGGGAGAGGTGAGTGGTATTGTTTTCGAGGAATTGGCTTTTTCCGAAGGGGAGCAGCCAATGTCCGCCCGACAGCACGACGGCTCGGAATTCTAGCGCGCGTCACCTTCTTCAGAGCGACGCGAAGGAAGTTGGAAACGAGAGACGCTGGATTCCCAAGCAAGAAGAGGAGCGGGCAAAAAGAGCAACGCAGCCTCTAATCTGCAATGAAGGACCGAGTGCGCACGGACTTAGCGAAGGTGGCGGTCACCCCGTCATCCGTTTTCTTTTTGGCCACCAATAAAAGCCTGCAGTGCAGCGCGTAGCCAGGGAAGGCTTTGTGGGCTTCAGCCTCCCCCCTCCCCCCCGCCCCCGATTCCTTTGTGGCGACAATCCTTTGCGAAGTGAACAATGGGCACCGAACGCAATAATGTTCAACTGTAACGATTCCAACTCCTTCCATGATGACAAGGTAACGGTTCAGTCGAGAGTTAAGAACATCAGCAGTGATATTCCCCTCCATACTTTTAGATTTTTTCGCCTGGGTTAATATCAAAAATGGCGAAAATCGGCCGATAAAAGTGATACTGGACTCTCCTTGCTCGGCCAAAAATTTATAATTACACCGAGGGTTATATTCAGAAGTAAAGATTGTCCCTGATCGTACAAGAACCGAAAGGGAATATCTTCGACAACTTCGTCTTGCCATGGACGAGAGAATGAAAAACGGCGAAACCGACATAACAATTCAATAATTTTATGGGTGTCCGAAAACTGTGAGCTCAAAAAAATCATCAAGCCAAAATCGCAATCCAGCATCTCAACCTACAGCCAGAATGTAAGAGGAATACGTTCTAAATTAAGTGACTTTAGAAACTCGATGTTGAATTTTAATTATGATGTGATTGCAGTAACTTATACCTGGCTTAGTCCAGACATTCTAAATGGTGAATTAGATTTGAGTGATTACTATATCTTCAGACGTGATCGTAATATGTATTTGAGTGTGAAGAAGTGGTGGTGCCTTGATAGCGGTGAAATCAAAGTTTGTGTGTAATGTTTAAGAGTGTGAACCCACTATTAAGTCGGTGTTTGTCTCAATTTGTTCAACCCAATCTAAAGTTCTGATAGCCACCTCTTATTTTTCCTCCAAATTCGTAATCTGATAGCTATCGAACATACTGTGAAAGTTTAGAAAATATCGCTGATTCTGATATATATTCCGAAATATTGTTACTGGGTGGTTTTAATTTCCCGCAGATATTAATAAATCCCTCAGTAGTGGCATCTTTCCTGACTCCCTAAAGTCCACTTTCATTTTACCTGCACATTGAAAAGGGAAAAAGAAATATTATCTCTAATTATCGCCCTATGCCAAACTATCAGTATTTGCCAAATTTTTTGAATCACTGGTTGTGTTTAAATTTAGTTCTACTATTAGCAGCATAATTATCCCAGAAAAAACATGGTTTCATTAAAGGTCGCTCTAATTAGCTAATCTTCTTACTTTACAAAAGGAGTTGTTGAAAACTATGGAAATAGGTACTCAAACAGATGTCATATATACCGATTTTTCTAAAGCTTTTGACTCAGTCAATCATAAAGTTCTCCTCGGGATACTAAATTGACTTGGCTTTATTGGCACTCTGAATGCCTGGCTCGAAATCTGTGTATCTAATAGACCATTTTTGGTTAATATTAATCCCTCCAAAATCTAAATTTTTTAATGATACTTCTGGAGATCCCCTAGGCTCCCATTTGGTCCCTGTGCTATTCATTGTATTTATAAATGACATCATGGATGTCCTTGATCCAATTTCATTTTTACTCCATGCAGATGACCTGAAGATTTTCCAATTCATTCATTCTGAAACTGACTCTGTTTCTTTACAAAACTGACTAAAAATGCTTGATAAATGGTGTAGTATTAACTAACTGAATCTGAATATCAAAAAGTGCAATGCTGTCTCTTTTCATAGGAAAAAAAAAGCCATTTCAATTCCATTACAGATTAAATGGAATTATCTTTTTGCATCAAACCCATGTAAAAGACTTCAAAAAATTTGATTCGAAGCTTAAATTTGTGCATTATATTAATTATATTCAAGCGAAATCGTTAGAGCCCTTGGCTTTATTTCAAGATTATGTAAAATTTTAATAGTATTGAAATTTACAAAGTGCTGCACGCCGTTATAGTTGGATCTATTAGTGAGTACTGCTCTGTAGTATTGTCACCTTACTATGTCTCTCATATCTAATTAAGGGGATTTTCGTTGTAAGTCTCTTGAAAATCTCTTGAAGCTGCGATGAAGCGCATAAAAAAGACTTGAAACTGTTTAGAACTGTGTTTTAGTGATCGAAGCGAGTGAGTCCGTTCAGATGTGCGACTCACTCAGCAGATAGAGTGCGAGGCGAGAGAGCCTCATTCGGTGACTCCCTCCGCGCGCAACGTAAGTACCTGTTGGAGTTGTGAACGGCGGGAGTCGGACTCCGTGCGCACATGACTCCGGCACACATTGTGCGTGTCAAGGTTGAGGCTCACCGCACGTTTGGCGGGTCAAAGGAAGCGCAGATTGTCAACTGCTTGTTTCCCCCCTCGTCGCCTCCCCCTTTATTCCAATCCCCTCTTTCCCCCAACATCCTAGAAACGCTTTGCTTCGTCACACTGCGCGAGCGGCTACCGGAGTATGCAGTGAGCGGTGAGGCAGCTCACCAGAAAGAGTAGTTCATGTCATCACCACTATGCTGAAATAAATTGTTGTCATCACTACTGTGTTCCTAAGGTAGGGGCTAGTGACCCAGCTGAAACTGAAACATATTATAGTCGATGGATCTAAAGAGGTGTTGGTATATAATTCCCTAGGCCAACACTAGTTATTGCCACCAGTAAACCTTTACCGTAGGTACTTTCCCTAGAAGCCTACAATATTATCAACAAGAGTGCCAAGTAATAAATGGTTTGGCCTAAGCGTAAAACTAGATGAAAATGGAATAAACGGAGTGGCATATGGTTAGAAAATGCACCGAAGTAGGGAAAATCTCGATGAACGGAGAAAATTGAGGCATTCATGCATAACTGCACCAATAAATATATCATGCATAATTAAACCGATCGTTATCCTCCAATATTACAAGTTTCTGTTACGTAACGATATTTCGCCGACATATAGTAATTACCTATTTGTCATAAAATATTCCATGAGGATCGTTTCATCAATTTCAGCTTTACTTTTCGAACTAGTGGCAGCGTCACCATCCATTTTTCTGATAACTGAAATATACGAGGTTAAAAGCTTGTATTTATCATCCCGATGTCGCATTATTATAGCCTAAGTTATAATCGTGGCACAATAGCAATAGGAAAACTTACCCAAGAATAACAGCACATGAACAAGCGCCGATGTGTGGCTAAATACTCCATTAAAATAACGTTTACAGGATGCGCTCAGCGTATTTCCTGACTCTCGACGGCAATTTAGGCACCTATGACGTCACGCTTGCCCTCGGTAGAGCTCGGGTGTTTTTTCGCACAGTGGTCGTCTCAGAGAAATATTGCTAGATTTTTAGCCATTTTTTATTTCTTTTGATGATGAATGGAGAAACCTTAGGTATTTTTGCGAGCTAATGTATCCGTTTTACCTGTTCAAAATAGTTTTTACAGCAATCGACGACTCATGCAAGTTCCCCATTGATGGAGGATATGAAGCAGGCAATGTCTCGGAAACACTCACTCAACCATGGATACATATTATTCCTGACCACTTCTAGAAGACCTGGAGAGTTAAAACTTGGCGCACGGTGAAGGGGGGGGGGGAACAAAAATGATTCGGGGGAAAAATCCGAAAACCGGAAGTTTCCTTCGGAAATTTCTTTCACCAATGAGGGCGCTTATTTTCTTCTGCTGCTTCCTTTTCTTCAGCGATCCTTTATTGTGACCTTTTGCAGTTTACGCTATCATCTTTCAGGGTATTTAAAGTAGATCGTTGTTAACATTTGCCTGTACGTTAAATTTTATAATAATAGCTTTGATTTCTCGCAGCTGAGCTTTAAGCCACCGAGTGCGTCCACCGGGTTGCGGATGGTGGGTCAACCTCTATATATAGATATAGCTGCGATATAAGCAAGTTCACTTGTCGAATAAGCAGTCGTGGACAAAAAGCGGCGGTTATCCGAGGTGGTATGGGTCTATCCCTGGGTGAGATAGGCCATCTAAATGATACACTAAACCTGTGAAGATACCGTGACTGGGCGATGAGAGGCCGCCAACAATTATGCCTCACATCACCCGGAGGAGAGGGCAGCAGCTCTTCTTCATATGAGTGAAGGTGGAGATCACGATGGTCAGTACAGCCACACTCATTGCACTTCAGGCGTGGTAACATTTACTTTAACGGCTGTAGTACGTACTGCGATGTGGAAGGCAAGGGGAAACCACCACATTATTATCCCGAGGAGGCGCAGCTACTCCAACTTTAAATTGTCTGACATGATGGAATTCTCTCAGGTAAAAAATTCCGGAGGTAAACTAGTCCCCCATTCGGATCTCCGGGCGGGGACTACCCGAGAGGGTACATCGGTCAATTGTGATAAAGTTATGAGGATAGGTACATGGAACGTGAGATCACTCAGGACTTGCGGTAAGCTAGAAAACCTTAAAGTGGAAATGGAACGATTGAATATCGACGTGCTAGGAATCAGCGAAATGAAATGGCCTGAGGAGGGAGACTTTTGGAGTGAAAGCTATAGGATTATACACACAGGATCCCTGAACGGTAATGCTGGGGTTGGGATAATGCTCAGAAAGATCGCCGGAATGCGTGTGAAAAGCTTCCTACAGTACAATGAAAGGATAGTTATGGTGAAGATAGAGACTAAGCCGGTAGATACCGTAGTGGCACAGATCTACATGCCCACGACAGACTACGAGGATGAAGAAATTGAAGACGTCTACGATGATATAAAGGAAGTAATCAAAAAGGTAAGGGGTGAAGAAAACATAATTGTTTTAGGTGATTGGAACGCTGTCGTCAGCGAAGGCCAGGATGGAAGAATAACCGGAAAATATGAATTAGGAAATAGAAATGAAAGAGGAGAAAGGCTGTTAGAGTTCTGCACCGAACACAAATTAGTGGTTGCCAACACTCTATTTAAGAATCCCATGCGAAGAAGATACACATGGAAAATGCCGGGAGACAAAAGAAGATTTCAACTAGACTATATTTTAGTGAAGCAGAGGTTTAGAAACCAGATAAAGGACTGTAAAAGCTACCCGGGGGCAGATATCGACAGTGATCATAATCTAGTGATGGTGAAATGCCATCTGAAATTCAAGAAATTGAAGAAATCAGCAAAGAATACCTGGCAATTAGAGAAACTTAAGGAGTCAAAAAATCAACAGGCCTTTCAAGAAGTAGTGGAGCGCAAGATAGGACTAGATCAGTCTGAAAACTCAGTTGAGAATAACTGGACTACCATAAAAAGTGGATTTCAGGAGGCCGCTAGAGAAGTTCTAGGGATAAGAAAATGTGTTAAGAAAAAGCCATGGATCACGGAGGAAATCCTAGACCTCATTGAAGAAAGGAGAAAGTATAAGAATACGAATACTGAGGAAGGACAGGCTTGCTACAAGAGAATAAGGAACGAGATTTGCCGCCAAGCGAGGAAAGCCAGAGAAGCGTGGATGAGGAACATATGTGAGGACGTACAAAATAACCTCGTAAAAGGGAAAGTGGAAGCGGCCTATAGAATAGTGAGGAACCATTTCAAGGAACGAAACACAAAATGTAATGGCATAAGGGACAGGAATGGAAACATTCTAATTGAAAACGAAGACAAAGCCGAGAGATGGAAGGAATACCTGGAGGAATTATACAACAGGAGCAAACTTAGCTCAAAAGTTCTCGAAGAGGAAAGTGAAGTTGAAAAGGATAACATTGGAGCAAGCATCTTAAGATCGGAATTTGACGCTGCAGTAAGAGACCTGCGAAAGAATAAGGCCCCAGGAATAGATGACATTACAGCAGAGTTAATAAAAAAATGCAGGAGAAAAGGCCTTAACTCAACTGCATAAAACTATCTGCGATATGCACTTAACAGGAGATTTACCTAGTGACTTCGAGAAGAACATCATCATTCCCATACCCATAAAGAAGAGAGCTGAGAAGTGCGAAGAATTTAGGACCTTAATTTTTAATGTTTACATAGAGAAAGCCATCAACGGAATCAAGCAGAAAGCTTCGGGTGTCAATATCCACGGAGAAAAAATTAGTATGCTGCGATTTGCTGACGACATAGCAGTCATAGCCGAGACAGAGAAGGATTTGAAGAAGACGTTGACAAACATGGAAAGGACAATGGACAGCTGAAATTCAGCAAAAAGAAGACTAAGATATTAGTTTGCAGCAATAGAGAGGAGGCTAAAACAAACATCAACCTAAGAAAGCATAGGCTTGAAATGGTGAGCGAGTTCTCTTACCTGGGAAGCCGAATTACCAGCGATGGACGGAGCAAGAAAGAAATACACAGTAGAATAGCGCAGGCGAAGAGGGCTTTCTACAAAGAGAAGAATCTTCTTACCGCTGAAAATACCAGCATAGAAGTAAGGAAACAATTCATCAGATGCTACATATGGAGTATGTTTCTCTATGGAAGCGAGGCTTGGACGTTGACAGCAGCAGAGAAGTCAAGAGTGGAAGCATTCGAAATGTGGTGCTACCGAAGAATGATGAAGATAAAATGGATTCACCGTGTGAGTAGCCAGGAAGTGCTAAGGACAGTGGGAGAAAGGAGAAGCCTCCTAAAAACATTAAGCAGAAGAAGGGACAACTTAGTTGGCCACATTTTGAGGCATGATGGTCTGATGAAGATTTCACCTACATTGAGGACATTTCTCGAAGATAGCCGTGAGTGCCCTATGGATGACGCTTCAAGTAGAGCACTCCATCCGCCAGATGGGACGTGAAGCCCCGGTCTTCTTGGCGTCTTTCATTAAGAACAAGCTGATACCGATCCCTCCACCATTCCTTGGCTACCCTTCCCCCATGGCGCAAATTCCCTCACCTGCCGGTCATCCCCTCTGAATGCAATACCTAACCAATTAATTATGATTACAGAACCATTCACGCATATGATCCATTCCCTTATGGATTTTTCGCTGGCTAGTTTCGTGAGCTTTCCTGCACCAGCTTCCATGCAGTGGGCTTCCAGAGAATGAGAGAGGAGGGGGCGATTTCCTCCCCACCAACCGTTAGCGAGAAGATGTGATGTCTACTGGAAGACATCATCCAATCAAATGCGGCGCATTTCGCACCCGTTCCCAAGATTTCGCTCAGTCCGACTCTGATGATAGCCTGACGATTCTCTCGCTAGTTGAACGGGCTATGGTTGAGCAATCACCTAACAAAGTCTTTACGGAGAAACTAAGCTAAACTTCACGTCCAACTTGCAACGAGATTTCGTCTCTCGATTCTACACAGTAGCTTTCGCAAAATGTATACAGTAAAATCTTTTGAACTTGAGCTGCACTTCTCCTAATAGTTGAGTTGAGTAAGTAGCATTAAATCATGTTAACTAAACACTACCACTTGAGTCCAACAATTTGTTTGTATTGCTGCATCAAAGTGCCCTCATATACAATTCATTCTACTTACTGAAGAAAATTTAAACATAGAGAGCGAGAAAAAATTCTTCAGGATACCGGTTCAGATAAAATAATTTGCACCTTACATTCTAACTTATAAAAAAGAAAAACTGCCGTATTAATAAAGTAGAAAACCGAAGGAAGTCAATTGACATTTTTCCAATTTTATTATATTCTATTTAGTTCTTGATTAAATAAAAGTATGTACTATACGCTCTTTTAGCCTTGAAAAAGGAAATATTGATTATATCTAATCTAGCCGATTGAAAAAACAATACTTAAGAAACAAACGGAAAGCAAAAATTGTAAGACCTAGCAAAGTGACCATAACAGGGCCGTAGGGCCAGGAGGCGAAAGCGAGTTATGTTTGTATATTCCCCTGTGGTAAGGAAAGAAAGGGACAGGAACATATAATAGGAAAATTGCAACGGTGTTGTGATAGGTGGAAAAAGCCATAAATCAGAGGGTAAAAATGCGGCCTGACGCATATATGTATGTTTATTTATTTATTAGTTTTATATTCACATATTATATTCATTTATTTATAAGTCAAAACGAGAGAACGGAAGCGAAAACGGGGAGGAATAGGCGCCCATTCTGGATTTATATTAGTGGATGATTAGAATGCTAGATAACGAGCGCGAGAAGAGAGATGGGCTCCAAGGATGGAAGGTGGGCCTTGTGCTGTTCACGCACTGGCAGGGACTAAGGCTGGTGGAATGCGCTGAAAGGAAAGAGGCGAAAGCCTTTGAGAGCCGCGATTCTCAGCCGCCCTAGTACTCTTACTTCCACCTAGATTTCCTGTCTTCCAACTTTTTCATCTTCATTAGTCAACCTTCAGTGCAGGGAAGGAGAAGCGGAAGATGATTGAAGGAAGGGAAGAATCGACTGGACCGCGAATCAAGGTTCGGCGTTTAACGTGTTCTGGATTTACGGGGAAGAAGAGCAAAGGGACGGTCTTCTATTTAATTACCACAAAAAACAAGGCGAAATTTATAAAGAGAGCGGTGAGGCTAGCGAGGCAATCGATATTCATTCCCGGAGCCGAGGAAAGAGCGTTGGATTGAGTGGCAGTCAGCCAGAAGGCCCACCCGCTCACCCCTAATGACTTCGCGTTCATTAACGATCGACGAATCCGAGAAGAATGCTCCACTCATGCTCATTAAAAATCCGTCCATCGATTTTTCCCATCACCAAGGTTTGCTTTTCACTGCTTCTGGTGTCATCTGTTTTTCACTGAGCCAACATTTCCCGACCAATCGGAAAATTATAAAATAGGTAAACTTTATTCATGACAAAAAAATCCTTTTTCGGTGGGACAAAAATAACTCTCCAGCTCCACAACGATGCAAATTCCAATATGCGAGGCCCTGACATTTAAATTTCTCTTGGGGCGGAAGTGAACAATAATTAGGTATTGAAAAATACTTCTCATTTGTGATGGAAGTGAATGGAATTCTCAGCTTATGAAATCGAGATTCCAC
Organism: Ischnura elegans; assembly: GCF_921293095.1. Lineage (NCBI taxonomy): Eukaryota > Metazoa > Arthropoda > Insecta > Odonata > Coenagrionidae > Ischnura > Ischnura elegans. The sequence goes on from NC_060256.1 coordinate 2,504,460, forward strand.
GACAGAAATGCTCATCACACAGGAAATAAGCAGCTTTGCAGGATGACGTCGATCCATTGCAGTTACTGTCGTTCGCAGATTTAGCAATGACCGAGACTTTTTCTTGGACATGTCAACAACCTCTACTTTTATACGCATTTTTACAGAACCACAAGAGTACAAGGAAACGGTCTAAAAATAGGTTTATTTTCTAAACGGTCTAAAATTAGGTTCAATAGAAAAATTTTTATTTTATTTTTTCATGTAAGACATTTCACGTACGCACGACTTTCATGTACACGTGTAACTGAATAGCAGGATTCATCAGTGTCAAAGGGGAACATAAAAACGTTAAAAAATACATTTTCATTGTAAACCACTACACATCTAAGATTGTCAGAATTCAAACATAAATATGAACAATTTTTTTGCCAAAAGCACAATTAAATATAATTACACTCAATCTCCTCACTCAAACTCTACAAATTATATTTCCCTTTCATTAATGCATTTCATGAAAAAATAGGCAATTTTTCGTAGCAGCCATTAAAGAACGTAATTTAATTGTATATAAGAACGGTACTACAAAAATATAATGTATAAATGAGTACATATGCACTTATTTCTATTTCAGCGGCTGATTGTTCAGTCACATTACATCTGATTAAATATTCATCAATGTGAAATTAATCTGATTGATGGGGTGAATTAAAATGGAAACTTACGAGCATATTTTCTTCTTCGCAGCCGTAGGTTTCGATTTCCTGATTAAATGATCTTGGTACTGGGCCACATTTTTTTTTTCATGCATTGAAAGCTGTTATCATAATTTTATGTGAATATTAAAAAATAATGGTCCACTCAGGTTATGAAATAGAGTTGATGATATGTAAAGAAAACTGGATGTCTTATGGTATCCCTGATAAATTACCATGGACATTATACCGATTCAAATTAGAGAATCGGTATAATGTCCATGGTAATTTTCTTTCTATCTTATCATCTTTCCTTCAGAACCGGCAACAACACACAATAGTAAATGGGTCGCGTTCTTTGATGGCACCGGTTACATCTGGAGTTCCACAAGGGAGTGTCCTCGGGCCTTTACTGTTTGCATTATACATAGATGATCTGGTTAACATTATCTCCTCCACCAATTGCAAAATATTATTATACGCAGATGACTGCAAAATTTTTAAACAGATTGATTCCCCGAATGACTGCTTTGCTCTGCAAAAGGCTCTTGATGCCATAGACCAATGGTCTGAGATTTGGAGTCTGAAAATTAATCCAGCCAAGTCTACCGTTCTACCATTCACCCTACGCAAGTCTATCCTGAGTATAAATTACCGATTATCTGGACATCATATTCCTTCGGTCACCTCTCAGAAGGATTTAGGGGTTATTTTTGACTCTAAGCTGCTCTTTCGTGAGCACATTAAATCCATTTCCACCCGCGCTATGTCTTTGGTGGGTATGATGTATCGCCATAGTGAGGTTTTGGATTTAATTGCTCTACGCACCTTCTTCCTTTCCTGTGTCTCTCCGGTCCTAGAATACTGCAGCCAAATCTGGTATTCGGCCCCACCTTCTTCATTAAAGCTCCTGGAACGTCCATTGAATTTTTTTCCTTTCTGTTGTCCGCTACCGCCACTTGCCTTTTCGTAACTTCTCCCTCAATAAGATTAGATCCTCTCTTGGCATTTCTACTTTAGCTGATCGCCGTATCCTCAATGACCGGAGACTCTTTTTAAATATCATTAATGGCAAATACAGATCATCAGACCTTTTTTCTTTTTTTCCGCTTCGTGTTCCTTCGCGTACGACGAGGTCGAGTGACCTATTTCATTGTTTCACCCCCCGCCTTTCTGTTTCTAAACGTTATTTTCTATTCAGACTTCCTTCTTCCATTAACTCCTATGCCAAATGTGTTCCAAATTTTGATCCTTTTTTTCATCCCTCACCCAGCTTGCACCATCACTATCGTAATTTTCCCCCTATTCCTCGCACCACCCGATGATTATTCTTTGTTATTATTTGTAAATACTGTTGAATATTTTATGTTTTTTTGGTTACGTTGCTCAATGTTATGTAATTATTTCTCCTGTTATTGTAGTCCTCTGTAATTGGCCTCGTGCTGTTTTTGGACTAAATAAATAAATAAAATAAATACTTTTATTTGCAGAATAAATCGATTTAAAACACTAACCCGTTAACGCCTACCGGTACCATATGGTACCAGCTGGTAGTGCAAAACTAAACGAGCTTCTTTTTAATTTATTTTAATTTGTTCGGGGTTTTGAGAGTTTAAAACTAATAAGCATATTTATAATAACGTTTATCTGAAAAGTGTGCCTTTTTAATCCAGATTTGACATTTTTGAGTAATTTCGATAATTTATTGTTCAAAATTGAAATTTTTTAACGTTTCTGGTTTTAAAATGTGAAATTACTAACGCCTATTTCATTTCGATTTTTGACCCCTTAAGGACCTAGTGGTACCACATTGTACCAGGCTGTATCTTCAAGACTATTAGTGCTAAAAGTATTTCATTTGCATCTAATCAATCAGATTTTACAATTGAATATTACGAAAAAGTTGGGATGAAATTGTTAATTCAGGCGTTACCGGGTTAATGCCATTAAAAATAGACTATACAACTTTTGAGCATATTACGTGCATATAATATGAAGTGTGCATTATTAAAATAGCATCATTAAATCTTTCTTTATAATTCTCTAATTTCTTTCTATTTTTGGTGATTTCCTGACTATATATGTTGATTTTTCGAGGTCTTTATGACATTTGCTATTCGACTTCTGAACCTTTGGACAATATTTGATTTTTGCATTTTTCCTAATATACCATCCAGGCTTAGTTTTTTTTACTTGATGATTTCACTTCACATGGTGTGATTCCAGTCGTTGTTATGACATTGAGGCATATATATCCATCGATTGCATTTTCCACATGGCTTTAATCTCTGAAGCAAGTTCGGCATATTTATTAATTGCGGAGGAGTGTGCTTTCTGTACATTGTGGTTCAATGGGATTTAATGGGCCACTTATGATTTCAGTACTCCAGTATATCTTGCATTTATCATTTTCCCTAACATCAGGTGGCTAGTACTTGTAATATGGTGCATCGATGTCTACGATTATATTTTTTCTTTCCAGTTCCAGATGCATGATTTTAGATCCAAGTACTGATTTTATATGAGTCTGATGTGCATGTTGTGCCAAATGGTTTCAACGAAATAGTTTTGTTTTATTTTAGGATTAAGGTCCCCTTCCCATTCAATTACTTGGAAATCTACACACAGCTCAGTGCGCGGCCAAAAAGACGCTCCTTGCATGCCTAACTTTAAAAAAATGCGCGATCATTAATTGAAATCGTATTCTGGTCATAATGGTAAACCAATTTGATAAAAAATGAAGTGTCTGGGCAATCTGAGTGATGAAAAAAATTATCTTAAATAAGGGAGAGCATAAATCCGGCTCGAGGTCCTGCAAGTGTCTGAAGAAAATGCAATTATAGAGTTCTTCTGCTGGAAAAATTGCACACAAATTGAGAGCAATCTCGGGATACCACTAGAATGCACTGCAATCGCGCACCCAAATCTGATTTGCATTTTGCAGGAAGCTGTTTCCTATTTCCACCACATGAGTTCTTAGAACCGTCAAAACCCTCTTTTCAACCCCCAGTGATGCAAAACGCAAATCGGAAATTTAAATAATCCACCCCTTCACCTGAGAGAGGATTCTTTGAATCATGATGAGCGTTTTGTGGTGACCAAGAAGGAGGCATCTCGTCAGCCGCGGGGTTCATTAAAAGGCGAGCAGTTCCAGAGGCAGGCTCGGCGGGGGAGGATTTGGAGGATAATAAGGGTTGGTTGCAGGGATAGCGGGGTGAAAAAGTCATTGGAGGCGCAAATGAGACAATTGAGGGTGAAAATCCGCAAGGTAAACAAGTCCCTCTGGTCGGGAGGCAGTCATCGCCAAAGCCCCATCCATCCCGCCTCCCCCTCCGCCCGCGCTCACCCTCTCACTCGACAATTCCCGCTCTGCTGGCTGATGAAAATGTTGGTGATTAGATACTGGTGAGTTGGTGCACGTTTCACTTCATATCCATGCCAACGCTGCGTTTTCAATTCAACTGGCCCGATTTACAGATCCATTTTTCTCTTTCTTTTTATCAACGGCAAAGCACCCGTGCATAGGGACTTTGCAAAAAACATAGTGCTTGGTGAAATAAAATTAACTTATTCTGAGAGTTTAACATATTCTAATAGAAGTTCAAATAAAAAGCAGATTTTTAAGTCTAAGAATTATTAAGTCTCTGACATTAAACAAAAAAACAGACAAATTATAAAAAATGAGAATGTCCTTGACTTGCCATTAAGTATTACAGCAAAGCGGTCATTGTGTTTATTTCAGCAGCCTTCTCAGCTTATAACTAAGCTCCCTTGGCCTTCACAGGACAGCCAAATTAGGGGCGCCAATGATCTTCGCTCTCAACGCACACAGAAGCAAGTGCACACATGACTACTACAAATGCTCTGCGCGTTCGCCTCACCTTTACGCTGCACCCCTGAACACACTCCCTGGCTACTTTCTAATTTCCCTGACTTCCAGTCCCGATTTTAATTTCTACTGACGTATATTTGAATGCCATAGCCACCCTGCTATCAATGGTATTGTAAGGGTAACAATTTTAAACCTCTTCAAATTTAATAGGTACTATCATTGGAAGCGGTAACACTTACCAAAAGTTAATTTTTTAATTGATATTCCGTATAAACTTGAAAAATGAGTACCACCTCAATTAATAAGTCAGGTTTTGATAAAATAAATCCAAATTTGACTAACACTATCCCCTTAATTCATACATTTATTGCGCATTGAAGTTGATTTTTCGTGGTTTGTTTTCGGTTGAACCTACAGTAAAAAATTTATCCGTGCTGTGGACATTCCAAAATTTTTTGGTCGATCCAATGGAAATAAAATTACCGTAATAACAATAGAAAAATAGAAATAATAATAATACGGAATGCTCCATAAACGTAATTACACCAACGAAAAACCATTGGGAGATAAATTTCTTCTTCTATAAAAAAAAGAATTCTTGCTACATGCAATAGTATAAAATTGTGGTATATTTTAAAAAAGGAACTAGAAATAAAATTGAAAAAAGGAATACGCATTGCACTTTATTAAAAGTCTCGTTCATAATCAACTCCAAACAGCCTTCAAGGTGCTACACACACTAGCACCAATCGAGCGGTGAAACTATAGCTCAGCGGATCACAAGTCTAATGTAGGTAAAGATTGTCCGGTAATCTTCCGGCTCAAAATTTTCGGCATCTTTAGTGTCCGTCATATCTAGGGGTTGAGGATGACATTCTGATTATGTAACATTGACCACTCGTGAGGAATTCTTGAAGTAATTGAGTGCTAAAAGAGGGATTTGGGTGTGTTTGCTTTAGTTGGGACAAAAGCAGTTCCTTGATGTACTACAAGCAATTCATTAATTAACAGTAAAAGATTTTAATCCTTGAGCACAAATTTCAATCCATTCCTGGGATTGGTAGATTGCTTTGTGTGCAAAGAGGAACAATCAGTTGAGATACATATTTATATCGAAGGATTGAAAATACCCGCAATATATGGATATTCTGTATTCACATTTTTGGTATTTTTTGATAACTGTATTTATCTTATTTGCGGAGTCTTATCAAGCACAAGCACCCCCCATCAAGCACTCAACGGCTATTCAAGGTTGTTCTGATGGTTTCCGTGCGATCAGACTACAGGCTAGAAGAAGCTAGTAGATAGCTAGACTGTATGGAGGAGGCCACTACCCTTCTCCTTGAACATAGATCTTGTAATCTGTATTTATAACCATGACTGATGAGAAATAAATCAATTAATTTAAAGTGCATGCAAAAAGTAATTATTCTCGTCAGTAGGGTTTTGTAAAGTTTTTCGATCAGTAGCCTTAAACTTCGCGAGCATCGGTTATCACACCAAATTACAGGTTATTTACTCGCTAGATTGAATTCACTCAGCCATGCGCTGCAAAAGTGGCGATTTGAATAAACTCATGTAAACGCGTGGTGGGAGACAACGAGTTCGGATTGATCCGGAATAAAATGAACGGGCAATGGTGAAGCATCTAATCATCACCCCTAGCAACGACTCAATTCACTTGGACGAACGACCAATCGGAACCGCTGGTTCATCAGTCACGTGTGGGGACTCAAACTTAATCTGAGAAAATGCTCGGCGGTACATTTTTTTTCAGAGGCGGAGTTTTTGCAGAGTTCGTCCAACTCCAACCATGTTCATGCTGTGGATGGTTTTAACATAAAGGCAATTGAAGAAGAAAGATTGAATTGATAAGGAATATTTTTGGAAGAGCACTGAAGAAGTTAGGATTCCTCAATCGTAATTTGGGAAAAGATACTCGGCTGAAAAATCAAAAGAAATGTGCTATTTCATACCAGTCCAACCACACCCTGCGTATGCAGTGAGCACATGAATCACTAACTGCAGAAAGGCAGGGTGTCCAAGTAGGGAGAGTTTCTTTTTTTCTTTAAGTTGTTGCTAGGTGCAGTACTCAATGTTTGCTACAAAAAGGAAACATGTGCGCGCGGTGTTATTGGCATGACAATGCCCTCCATGTTGTGTAATCCAGGAATTGTTCCCTTTGTGAGGTAAACAGCTGCCTGCTAGCCGTGACAGACGCGTGAACTAACATCCAGTTCACATGATTTGCACCTTGTATCCCTTGAAGTTATCCCTGTCCAAGACACCTATTACCTCAGACGGCTCACTGTTAACTTCTTTGGTGTGCATAATCTTTAATCGAAGGATTGTACAACTTACATCTATCATGAATGTGATTACGGTAAGGGGGCTTACAAAGTGTGTACAATGTTAAACTGGTTCATATAAAAATTGACAAAGATAAAAAAAACAAAAAAGGACTTTTTCCACATCAAAATGCAGAAAAATGACTCTTTCACCGGAGAAGCACCAGACCGTGCAGTGTAAAATGAACGTCGCTGGCTTGGCAACGGATTATTTCAGACTAAGGAACGCAGAAGAGTCGATTCGGGCTGCTACCAAAAAGCCTAATCAGCGGTCCTTCCAATAAACATAAAAAATGGAATATCTCAATAAAAAAGGCACATACCTGAATAGAATGGTTGCTATTTATTTATCCGGAATGATGAATAAAAAATTATATTTGTTGTTGAAAATTGTTTTCTTTTTTTTTAATATTCCCCTCAATGACCGATACACTTTTGCATACGTTTGAATAAATTTTAAAAGTACTTTCCATTCAGATGAAGGTATCTCTAAAACATGTATTCTGAACGCATCAACACCTTCTGGCGTCGAAAGTTGTTGACCACGTAGTTCATTCTTCACGGAAGGAAACGAGAAGAAATCATTGGGTGCTAAATAAGCACTGCACCCATCAAATCGATCTTTTGACCGTTAAAATTTTCAGTTGTTTGGGCTGATGCGTGACAGCTCGCATTACCGTAGTGCTGGTTGTTTTAGCTTACTTCTTCAAAGACTTCTTTTACAAAAAGTTTGATTATTCATTCCGAATTGACCTATGTTCTACCATTCTCTAGCGGCACTGTAGTTACATGCCCAAAAAAGCAGGCTACCATTTACTTCATAGTGCTTTTGGCGTGAACAACTTTTGTTGGGTTCGGCTCATCTTGGAAGACCCATGCAGTCTATCGTTTTTTACTTTCGGGCCCATATGGATAGCCCTAAGATTCGTTACCTGTGTAAATGTTATACACAACTTTAGACGCACCGCGATCGTACTTATTTTTTTTTAGAATTTCTTTGCATCAATCGAAAAGAGAATATTTTTGAGTGATTGTAAAATTATGTGGAATCCAACGCGCACAAATTGTTTACACAGCTAAAGTGTGAAGCCTTTCGTGTGAATCCTTGTGTATGCTTGTCATACTAATGCGCAAGAATGGCTTGATCCCACGGTAAGTCACATGACGATCTTGCTTTATCATTCCGTCGACAGCATCAATGTTTTCGGTCACTACAACCGATTTTGGGCGACCTTAAAATTTGTCCTTGGGTGAACAACGGCCACCATTGAATTCAACAAACCAGTGGTATACACCGGTTTTAGAGAATGCAAAATTTATAAAAGCAGAAGTGAGTTGATCGAAGCACTGTTGTTGAGATAATCCACTTCGAAAGCCGTAGTAAATCATCGCACGAAATTTCTCTCGAGTTAATTCCATTGTTTGCTTGAGATGAAACTTTCAACTTACTGTAAACAACACAAGTAGTGCTCGAACTTCAGGACTACTGAGTAAGTATAATACAGCAATTAAGAATTGATATCTTTAAAAGCGACAGGGAGAACATCATTCTAAAGACCCAGCGTATTTATAGATCCGGTGGAAACGACGAATTTAGGGAGATACTTCGCCGATAAAAGGTAGAAATGCCTTTATCTCCCCGAACAACTTTAGTGAATTCTAGGACGATTTCAGTACACTCATTACATTCCAAATTTTGTAAATAGCTGGCGTCGTAGCAAACATGTATATTCAAGGGGCTTGAAGGACAATGTTTAGATTAAGATAAACCTCCTTTCCTGTAACAATGATTGGAATAGTTCAATAATGAGGGCTGAGAGGGCGCACTACCTCAAAGGTTTGCATAAAGCTCGCAAATTCACGTTAGTTGGTACAAGTCAAAATATTTAAAAGAAAATCTAAGCCAAAGCCATGGCATATTACGTTTATTTTAACCATAATGAATTTGAAAAAGCTAAACTTCCATCCATAGTATAGTAGGTTGAATTGAATAAAATTAGTGAATTTCACAAGTTTAGTTTAACCCACTATAACCATATGTTGCTTCTAAGCAGCATAAAAATATATAAACGTTCTGTTCTATTGAGGAAATATTTAAACTACGCATTATTTTGTGGTGTTAATTGTAATGACTAAAAATTTAGCTACCGCGATATTTATGATTGAGTGCACAATTGTCAAGTTTTCACGATGAAAAATCTTGATATTTGAATTCTCCAAAGGAAGCTCTGGGTTAGAAAAGGTTTAAATCTTATATAAAGTATGAGTTTAAAATTATGCGCGCAAAATTATATATTTTTTCCATTTCATCATGAAGCAATTAGATTAAGTTACGCTAAAAACTATTAATTCAAAGGATAACAGGTATTTCGTTGTCATTAGACCAACCATACCAAGAAAAAAGTATAATACAGAAGTTTTACGCTATCACAGACAACGAAAGGACTTTGGAGAAAAATTACAAGAGCCCAACGCAATGGACGAATTTTATCATTTCCACTGTTGACAAATGTCGAGGGATGAGTGCGTCGCATGTTTCTCGATTGTTTTCACGTTTTTAAACGCAGTGTAACGCGCCTTCAGCCCTTCCCCTCCTCATCCCTCCCCCTTTTCTTTTGCCACGTCACAAAAACGATCCCTAATTTGCCTCCGGTATCCGCCAGATGTCCTCCCGGACGCCCTCCGGATATTCCACTTCATTAAATCGGTCCTTTTATCTGCGGGCGTTCCATTGGCGGATGGGATAGTCTCCCCAACCCACACCTCTCCCTCCTCGACCAATCAGGAGTCCTTCCCTCTCTCTCTCCTTCCTCTGGCCGCATTCCGATCGCTGTCTTTGTTTCCTTGGAAGGCATTGCTCCCGCATGTGCAGTCTATTCCTTAAGAGGCGGAAATTGATTTCTCCCACCCGACAAATGCCTTAACCATTAAAAAAAACCCTTTTGCAGAGAATTCCACCGCGGAGACAATTCGTTGAGGGATGATTCACCTCCGCTCTCTTTGAGGAGGGATCGTGGGTGTCTGGCGCCCCTTTGCACAGCGGCAAGAAAGAAAGAAAGGAAGCCTCTCCCTCTCTTTTCGGTGGCGATTCAACAATCGTCTTTTCAACGGAAGAGCGAGATTGGAAGGCGTCCCGTTCCTTGACGGTTTAAGAGGCACCCGCGAAGTCGAACGAATGCTCTTTTCAGACGAGGAGACATTTGGCCCTGCTCTTACAGCAGCACAGATCTCAAAGCGATCGTTGAGCATGTTTCCACGACACCCCTTCCTCTCGGATATCTTCTAGCTCCAAGAATAGCGCGTCTTCAATTGCTTGCGACTTAGCAATTCGGAACTCACACATGGTGAAATATAATAATAAATTTGACTATTGCACGTAGCAACATGGAACGGTTTCAACACTCCCGTGTCATTGTAGAAAAGAAGCACTACTTTTTCCCTCATGATGAGTAAGTAATACACCAATATTCAAAGTTGCTACATTTACCTTCACTTAAAAATTAGTATATTAACTATTCGTTATGAGAGAATAAGTTTAATTCCCTCTTGACAAAAACATGAGTGATAAAACCAGTCGAGGTTGTACCAAATGAAGCTGGGTGGAATTGACGAAGCTATGCTCATATTTATTTAACTATGATGCCGTGTATCCCAGGTGCGGCTCCAGGATTTCCTTGAGGGGGGGGGCGCGACGGGCTGCTTACCCCTCCCCCCACTCTCTCTCTCTCTCTCTCTCTCTCTCTCATGATGTAGCATACAAGCGTCAAAATAAGATAAGAGTTTCGGCATTATAGTTGAGAAAGAATGAAGGAATTGGTACAAATTGTTTGGTTTTAATGAGCCAATGGCACCGAATACACCGAGAAAATTGCAAAAGCCCGTGTTATTTTATGGAAAAAGTTGTAAAAGTAATTTCCGATTTACGTGTGGAATTTCAAACGATCTGTATATTTTTCGTTCCAAGCGGGAAAAACAAGCTTTGAATAGACGTTGGAATGGTAGATTTTGATGGAGAGTTGAGGGAAATAGGGCGAGAAAATAAAAAAAAAACGCTGTGCAATCTTATGGGAAAATTGTGAGTATAATTTACGACTCATGTATTATTTATGCACTTCCAATTATGATCAAATCATGAAAACAGAGAATCCACACCAAATGCAGCAAACCCCATCCCTGTAGATCAAAAATTGAGAGAGAAAAAGCAGACATAAGCATAACATTTTTAAATAGAGGGTAGTCCACGGTACGTGATGCGAGCTCGCATTTTATACCCCTTGACATAAGTGCTTAGCGGGCGAAATGAAGTTTTCTCTTCAATATATTAAATTCCAATTTTACCCATAAGTATTTAACTTTTGGATTTCAGGAACTACTGTATGGTTGATCAAGAAAATACAACTGAAGTCGACAGTAAAATCATTTGCCGCATTTCATCTGAATATCTTGGAAAATATTTTTGAGAAATTATTATAGCGATTATTATCAAGTATTTATAAATACAATCATGTGCACACACAAAGTTCCATGGCAGTTATCATTGGTTTCATGTCATTAAATTCCGGAATTTTTTTTCAAAAAAGTTATCTCATTATCTAATTCCGTTAACATTGTACTTTTATTTTTTTTCAATAACGGTGCATATTTATCACATATGTTTTCAAGTATGCATTTTAACGAGCCCGAATTTTTTATTTCCATGAAAACAGCTGGGATTAGTGTATTCAACTTGAAGCACTCTATTGACTCTCCAGCAAATCTGTCCTTGATATCCGTATTTACGCAATATAAGATGGGAATATAGATTATTTTTTCCCAATACGCGATTATATCATCTTCATCATTGGTAGCCGGGTAATTTGCTCGATTCTTTTGTCGATTGGCTGCACGTGGAATGCGGATTTGAATGTCCATTTCCTCCATAATTTTCTTATCCTTTGCTAAAATTCCAGAGAAAATTTTATAAGAGTTCATCCGCTTATCCTTTAGTACTTCAAAAGTTCGGACAACTTTTTTTTAGCTTGAAAAACATATACAGTCTCATTTTGCAAATATCTGCTTAAAATATAAATTGCACTCAAAACATCACTCAGACTATATACAGTTCAAATGAATTCACAATTACAAATTGATAACAATAAACGTCTTCCTTTAGTTGCCGTTTTATAATCATCCCACTTTGACACTTTTTCGAGAGCTTTGGCAATATCATGTAAGTCGTCTCTAAAAGTTACAATAGCTTTATGCCTTTCTACCCATCTAGTCTCACAGTTACCTGTAATTTTATGAACTAAAATATCAACAATGGTTTTATTACGTTTACTTGATGCTTTAAAAAGTCGCGGGAAGAGATGTCGAATCTTGTTCCTTTGAATCATTTTCTAGCCGAGGCTTCTTCCTTATTAGCCACCTAACCATTTTGCTTATCTATGCAAATAAATTTAGATCTACACGTACACAAAGAAAGAGAAATCATTTTGATAACATAAAAAAATAATACAACCCCAAAACGAATGCAACTGTCCAAGCTCACGTGTGATTGATGAATTACTCCAACCTTTTCAGAGAGAAAGTCTTCAACTTTAGAATGTGTCGTCAGAGGAAATCTTCAACAATTTTTGCTCGTAATTGTACAGAGCTCCAACTTCAAACAGCAGGCCAGCAAAACAGATTCCTGCGCTCCACCTTTGTGCTGCTTGACCGTACCTACGAGTGGAAACGACCGATGAATCTGTTGTCGGAGTTGCAGACTTTCAAATTCGAATCATAGATCTGGCAAGCTCATCTAAGGAATATACATTTGCAGAAATTTTCTACAAAGAAAATAAACTCGCCTGCCGATGGTGAAACAAATTATTCGGAACATCTCAACTTCGAGAAAAACTCTTTCTGGCTGTAGGAATGTATGTACCGTAGAATGGGGTGACTTCGGCCACACGCGCTTCGCTTCACAAATTGATACTCGGTAGCACAATGGGTGACGAGCCATCATTTCATTCTCGCCTTTCCTGGCATAGGTAAGAGGAGATTGCAGCCAGCAAAAAATTCCGTCAGTCACCGCCCAGGGGGGGCGCGCGCCCCCCGCGCCCCCTGGCTGGAGCCGCCCCTGGTGTATCCAGTATGAATGGATATTTAACCTGGCATTCAATCAAACACAGCCTCAGTCAATATCCATTGCGAGGATATTTTTGATTTTCGAATCCCTCCGTAGCTGTCAATTGCAGCAATTTTCACACAATTAAATAAGTGGCATTAAGAGTGAAATTTGATATTTTTGTTTCCCTGAAATTCTCTTTCCCAAAATCTTGACGTAATCCTTCTCTATGCGAGGAGAAATGTTTCAATCATGTGGAGATACAAAAAAAGGGAGCTAAGTATATCACATGATGGATACGATGAGACTCTCGTCTGATGGGTAGATGCTTGGACGATTCTCATTTGAGCAATCGTTGTTTTTTGCGTGCGATTGGCACTCGAATCGCAAATGCACACAAACACGCTCCTTGCATTCTGTCACCGTTCGTCCAGCCATCAACTCCATTCAATGTGGTCATACTTTTTACATTTTCATCTGCATATTCCTGACGTGCCTTTAAGCTAGTTATACTAATTGCCCGTGCGCAGGGCATCATGGAGCGATTTTTAAAATTATATACACGTTATGTATATGTGCTAATAGAGAGCGCGCAGAGACGTCTTCGCCTGAGGCAAAGATGCCCCACATAATGTAATCTATCCTCCCCCCTCGCCCTGCTGAAGATGGTCACTTGTTGATTTCCTCACGATTCAATCCCATCATTGGCTTTTGATTTTTGTGATTAGGGTTATTTAGCAATTTTCCTTTTCAATTGCTTCCGCTGCGAGATTTATAAAATTACCTTATAAATAACGACAATCTCAAATTTCGCCTTCGCCTCAGCAATGATGGCATCAGTGGATTATTCGTGACTTCGCCAGCGAACATTCAAATATACCATAAATAAACCACTTGACGTGGTACATACCACACCCTCAACCTCCAGATACTGCGCAGATAGTAGGTGCACTCTAGTATGTAGTGCTCTGAGGCAAGGACCAGTGATTTGCCATTTAATGTTCATGGCCGAAAATATGGAATGAAGACAACTGAAACGCGAAATTTCGATAAAAATGGAGGAAGACGGAAGCTGTGGCATGCATGCGGTCGAATATAAAAGTCGATGGATCGATTGAATGGGCAGTCGATTGTTATTACTACAGTCAATCGAAGCGTGTGAGAACAAACAAAAACACACAGAAATTACAGTTGAAAGGCGTAATTAAACTTAAATGCGATGACTGGACGATTGACAAATTAAACGTCTCAGAATGCCGAGCCCACAGGTTAGCATTTACAATTACGGGGACATAAACCTAACGATTAGATGCGACGCGACGGCTGCATTCAAAATTCGCGAACGGCGCACCGTTTTCAAACAGTACAATAGCGAGTCAATAAGAGAGCAGTGTCAATTTAAGCCACCTCTTTTCGATTGGGAACCACTGTGTGTGCGGTTCCCGTCGCGGGGTCCGTCAAACTGTCACTCGGAATAATGGGTGAAACAGAGGGTATGATAATTTAATTATATACTTACTTCCTTGGCACTACAGCCCGGTATGGGCTTTGGCCTCCCTCAAGACGCCTGTCCATTCTCTCCTGTTCTGCACTTTCTCCCGCATTCTGACAATCCTCATAGCCTTTATGTCTTCTTCCACATCCTGCATCCATCTTTTCCTCGGTCTTCCTCTTTTTCTCTTACCATCCATATTTTCATCCATATTTCTTAGGCATCCTTTCTTCACTCATTGTTTTTACATGACCTAGCCAAGCTAGCCGTTGGGTCTTCACAAACCTCACTGTCTTCGCCTCGGATAATATTTTCTATTTCCTTGTTTGCTCTTATCCTCCAAGTTACCCCATCTGTCACGGGACCATATATCTTTCGTAAAACCTTCCGTTCAAATATTCGCAGAGCTTGCTTGTTTCCAGCGGAGATGATCCACGTTTCTGCTCCATATGTCACGACCGGTCTGATAAGTGTCTTATAGATCTTGAATTTCATCTCCTTAGATAGAAGAGTTGACTTCAGGAGCTTAATATTAGCAAAGTAAGCCCTATTTCTAGCCATTATCCTCTTGTTGATCTCTTCTGTCATTGAGTTCTTACAGTTTAAATTAGTACCGAAGTAGCTGAAATATTTTACATTTTCAAAGTTGTACTGCCCAAATGTAACATTTTGAGTCCATCTTCTGTCTTCCGTGGTCGACATTCTCATGTATTTCGTTTTTCTCTCATTGATTCTGAGCCCTATATTCTTACTCTTCTGTTCTAAGACTTTAAATATTTCTGTCAGAGAATCCATATTCCGTGCCATTAGAACTATATCGTCGGCATAGGCACATGCCTGAGTAGATTTATGCACAATTGTCCCCTCTAACCCCAGTTCTTTCATGGCTTCATGTAGACACAGATTAGATAGTACTGCTGATAGAGAATCTCCTTGTCTTACTCCAGTTGTTATCTCAAAGGCTTCACTAGTCTTGCTCCCGATATAGGCCTTAGCTCGAGATCCTTCCATAGTCATATTTACCAACTTAATTAGTTTTTTTTTGGTATTCCAAATCCCTCCAATGCCTTCAACATTTTTCTTCTATTGACACTATCAAAAGCTTGCTGGAAATCAATGAAAAGCATATGTAGGTCAATGTTGTACTCATAACATTTCTCCATGCATTGTCTCATTACAAAGATTTGGTCGGTTGTTCCTCTTCCCGGCCTGAAGTCACATTGGTATTCACCAAGGATTACTTCAGCATACGTGTTAAGTCTCCTCTGCAGTATACAAGAAAGTATCTTATAAGTGACATTTAGTAATGTGATTCCCCCATTGTTGCTGCATTGCAAAATTTAATTATATATCATCTAGATTAATTTTAGCTACAGACAAGGACATTTCTATGTATTATTTTTTAGATTACATGAGAACTTTGTAGATAAATAGCATAATATCTCTGATCCTAAAAAGATTCCGGAAAATTGTATTTTTCAAAGAATTTAGACTTTCACTATGAGTTGAAAACTAGGAAGTAGGTAGTTGTTAGATAAATATCCGAAAATAAGGTCATATTTGCCGAGACAACGTCTACCGAAAAATTAGACACATTCTATGGTGTGGCAATTCAGTTTCGAGAAGGGGAAACTCACATAACTTCTAAGTTTTTCCACAGAACGTTACCAAATTCCAACTATTCTTCTCGGACTCGAAAATGGCTAAAATGAGGCTGATAGAAGAGAGATTTTCGTTCTTCCTATATAAAGCCATTAAAATTTTCGTGCAAAAATGCCTCCAAAAATTTGTAAATACTTCCGAGAAAAAACTTGATTTTAAGGTTACGAAATTTAATACAAATGAATGAAATGAAAATGAAAACATTTGGAGGTGTGGCATTCACAACCCTTTGGTGTGCGCTACTCTCTCTTATCAAGGCAATGCTGATTGCATTGGAAAGGTGATTGCATGAATTTGAGTCCAGGCGGATAGAGTAATTTTTAGCAACGTACCTACGTGAAGATTACGATTAATGCTATCAATATATTAGGCTACGTCTTCCAAAAATATGATCTCGTAAACTAATTTCGGCTGAAATCAAATTTAATTGACAACACGAGACGTCTAAATAGCATTCGATACGTGCGCACTGACAGGGATCGCCCGGCGACATCAAATTATTTATCATTCCCGAACCAGTTCTTCACACAGTGTTTCAATAGATACAGCATTGAAGCTGCCAGTTTTCGCTAACAAGACCTAAAATGTAATCTGATTAGGTTGATTATTGGATTTACCTGTCTGCAACTTACACCCAACGACATGTAGGTACTTCTGCAGACGAGCCAATGCTTTCACCGAACGTAATTAATTTGCAGATTGGAATTGAACAACTTGGTGCCTTTGGTGAAAGTCTGCTGTCCAACACCAATTTATTCCACAAGCTCAAAAACTGAAGCTATCGAGGCTATCGCTAAGTCCTAATGAATAAACACCAGTTTTCGCATACCGTTTGCACCTCATTATCACGTCCCCTCCGGCGATCACGGTGATCCCACCATCGGCCATTGGTGACGCAACGCCCTCTCGCAATGACATTCACTTCAAATTCCATCGCCGTTTGCTCAAGCTTCCTCTAATACATTAGTGAAACAGCGATTCAGAAATGGAAACGATTATTGGTCCAACAAAAATAAATGCAAATTTGCAACTGCACGATCAGCCATTAGATCACGCGCCATATTAAGAAAACAAATGAGTTAGTATAAATTATGACGCGTAAATCAATGTTTTCCTTTTTTATTAATGCAAAAAGACTGAGGAATCGCGAATCGAACGCTGAATATGAAAATTATCTACTTATTTAACAGCATGTAGTTTACTTAAGGGAACAATTTCTTGGGGAAATAGCAAATAGTAGCCTTAATAAGTGGAATTAAACGGCTTTAGGATAAATATACGTAAACCAGAAATTTCAAAAATGGGCAAAGAATTTACACAAAATTTTACAAAGAAGTTTTTTTGGTGGATCTTATACTCCGTTCTTTCTTTTTGCATTGTATTCTCATAAGAAAATCTCCAATCATTTATTCAAATAATTACTCGCACACAAGGACTAAAAATATTAATCAATGCTCTTCATTAATCCCTGTAATGCAGTCGAAAGTCACTTGTCCTTGGTTATATCTCATCAAAGACTAATTTATAATGTCCCTCACGGTAATTTCGTTGGTTTCTGAAACCAATAGATTAGATTGCAGTCCTGCCATTTGCGAATGCATTCATTACTACAAGGCAATGGAAGACCATCTAGCGGTGGGTCGTCAAATGAATACGTAATGGGCTCAGCGAGGCTCCTTCCTTATCGCCATAGCGCAGTGGGAGAGAGTGCTTATTCAATTCCTTTATTTGGATTAGAGGAGAAGGGCTCATAATTTCACCACAGAAATAATGGTTAAACCGATTTTTCACGCTAAAAAAATAAATGTCGGGGTTGCGCGAGATATTCTCGGGCCGCTTAAAGATTTCCGGCAAGTGGGGTGCATGCATTATTCAGGAGAAGACGAGAAACTCGGCGAAATGGGTTCGCTAATCCCCAGCGGAGAGAATTTTTCACGGGATGAGCGAGACGCCAGAAAAATGCATTTGCTGTAACCTAATGAATGCATACTTCAAGGATTTGGGCCAGAGTGCTTTGTGGGCTCCATATCAAATTTGGCCTGACACAAAGCTCATGCAGACAAGCAAATTTTTAGGTGTTCACTGAAAACATATAGGACAGCGGAGAGCTGAATAATCACACTAAAATATCAAACTTTGATAGAATTTTCCCTCGGAAATTTTTATAAACTATTTATCTCCCGGAATTGCCACATTATAATGTTTTCTAAGAGTATCAAATGGGCATTTTAATGAATATCCGAATACCACGCGCACCAATTATGTACTCGGGAGCCTATTTCGCTTTTAGACTAACCATAAAACGCGAAGGTATAAAATAAATAAATATCACGCGATACAATTGACATGACGAGTGCATCTTCCCTCTAGAAATTGTCGTTATAGTGAGCTATAGCACGACAATTGAATTGTTTATCTGAAAATTCGCCACTTGAGAGAACCAAGGTATATTTTTCACTTTTACAGATAGCACCACTTTTTGACAATTCATTTCAGACTATAAACCGTCAATTTTTATCATAACAAAAAAACATTGTTCAAAAATAAAAAGGATACATCCGCAAAAGTAAAATGTTATTTGTCACCCCCACCAGAAGGAAGACTTCCTGTCGTGTAACGTCCAGAAGAATAGGAAATATCCTCACCAAATTCCAAACATTTAGCAGAGCTGCGAAATTTTTCCTATTGAATCAACCTGAAGAACAGACTTATTAGATAAGGCGTACTGAATCCAGATCGAAAGTAATTTCACCTCCATCTAGTCAGGAAAATCACAAATAATTATATTTCCCACAATCACACGGTTAATTCAGATAAAATACATCCAAATGTAACGAATGCTTCGTAATTCATGATATTTCAAGATCCAGTGATCCAGTGATAGGTACATATGTACAGTTACGTATCTCAGCGTCATTATTTAAATCGCAGAAGAATCAAAATGGCAAGTATTAATTTCATCTAGTAAATACTACTCCCCTCCGAATCTTATAATAATATTATCTCTGATGACGGCCTTTCTGATCGCTATTTTTTGGTTAAACATTGGTGTAATGCGATGATCTAAAATAACCGTTCTCAATACATTCTTTAGGTCAATACTCCAATTATCATGAGGCCTGCTTCCGTGAAATTCTGGTGCAAGATATCACCCGATTTATCGCTCTTCATTCCTCGGTTTTCACGGACCACTCCACCTATAAAAGGAGTACTTCCAACTTGGATACGGGATCGGAGCTTAGGCGTTGATAATAAATAATCAAGATGCCCCAAATCACTCAGATATCGAGGACATGTTACCAATAAATACATGAAAACATGCCGAAATGCTTAAAGGATCTCTCCATCCTTCGGGTTCTTGCCGCGTTGTTTGTCGCACTTGGACCTGAAGACGCCTGCCGGAATACCGGCGAAACTGTTGTCACCCAGTGGCAAACAACGCGGCGAAAGATGGAGAGACATCTGAGCAAATACGCCACGGAAGACTGCGACATAAAATGCCGAAAAACTCTCAGAGGGTCAGTGTTATCTTCACAACACATGTGCTGGCGAAATGTCCCCTCAGAAATGCAGAACATTGCTGCATTTAAGGGAAGAAGACGAGATACCACGCCAAATATGCGGAGAGAAGTATCACCAATTTCTGAGAGTAGTCCACAAGGCTGGAGCGACTGTCTCCATACTTTTCCATTTCTTCGCATAGTAGTGCATTACTTGCATTCCCACTGATACACAAGTTGACTTGATCACCTTGACAACTTGACTTTTTCACCCACGCCTTGATTTCAGAGTCAGGAAACCCTCGTCATCCCCCCTCATGGAAAATACCTTTCGCCAATGGAAGAAAGTGGAAAAGCACTTATCAGGGTGTTCCATATTACGAAAGGAGGACAGCGAAATATGCCGCAGTGGGGCATACGACGCCGAAATACAAGCGTCCAACACTAATGAGGCAAAGGAAATTCCAGGCTCCAACAATTGTGAACTGTGGAGTTACATTTTTATCATCATAAGTCAACAATGCGAAGGTTGGTCTGACGTATGCGTACATGACAATATAGATGGCATAGATTTTTGCTTCATTTATGTTCGGACTCCATCCATATTCAGTTTTATATATGTTGTAATGGGTGAATATTCTTGCACGTTTGAGAAAACTTATGCATTCAGTAAGCAGCGTATTTGACGGCGATTATCAACGGACAATAGCAGAGCAGAAGAATAGTTACGGATAGTCTAGAACCCGCACTTTAACGCCACAAATATAAAGGAAGGACACATTAGCTATGCAGAGCATTCCATTGTAAAATATGCTGAGTTTTCTGAAAAAAGATCGTTTCCGTGCGCGTGAAGGAACTGAAAAGGCAAGCAAGAGGTTCTCAATGGGATTTAAGTCAGAATTACCTCTTTGGATGCTCCCATTGAAATATATCACAATTTATAGTTAAAAAAGGTTTCCGACGGCAGTAAATTCCATCCCTACAAATGCGGCCGTTTACTTCAACCCGTAATGGTAGAGTGATCCGCGATTTCGGGAAATAGATATTGAAGGAAATGTTCACCAAAAAGTATTTTACACAGAGACGTAAATTTCTAATAGCAACTCTCAATTTCGCAAAAATAGAATAATGTTCATGACGTCACGAGGGGCCCTATCAAAGCATTTTATTTTGGATTACATGGAGCATTTTGCAGTCCTTTAAAGGAACAACTCGTCCAGTTAAAACTTCCTTTCATTCCACCCAAAAGTCATTATATCTGCCTACTCCTCCCTCACCCATCCGCCCAATTATTATCTTCCAACGAACATATTTTTTAGCAAACACTCCCCGATCAGTACTCGCTCCATTCAAACCTTCTGCCTCCTCCGTACTCATCCACAAGCTTTCTTCTCTTCACCCACCACGTCCAGAACCTCTTCGTTCATCCTCCTCCTCTCCGTCCACTTCACCATCTCCATTTTTCTCAACACACAAATCTCGAACGCTTCCAATCTATAACGGTCCTCATGTCGTAGTGCCCTTGTTTTTGCACCATCAACGCTGCACTTCATATCCGACTCTTCGCTTCACCTTTGTTTTCAAGCCCTTTCATAACGATCCTCTTATCAAGTCTTTTCTTTCATGAACAAGTCAATTGCCGACTTACGCATTGAACTTTGCAATCTACAAAAATGACATAGGTATTTTCATATTAGCGATTGGAAAATATATAAGGAACCCATTGAAAAGAATAAGCATTGTCGAATTTGAGTCACGCTGGAGAAGACTTCGCGTCTCGGTCTCTTGATAGTGGATAGATCAGAATGAAGGTGGTTCTTCAATGCAGGAGACTCCAGTCCGTGCCGCGGAAACTTTATTTCATGTTCCAATGTATTTGAATCTGTTTCCCTTGGGCGTTCACCGATTTCTCAGTATTTGCAATGTCGTACATTAGATCGCGAACTTTTTTAAAAGCCTTTAGTTGTGGAGCCGAGATATTATTTCATTAGCAAGATAGCAAGATTATTTCATTAGATACTAAATCATTAGCAAGTCATATTCAAAAGGGTACTTCTGACGGAGAGGGGTTACGCATTATTCTAACCAAAAACGATTCTTTCCAAGAAAAGAAACATAAAGCGTACAAATAAGAGTGTAAGTGTTGATGGTGGGGAGTGGGGGATTGGAGGGAGGTGGGGAGGGGAGTGAGAACAGCATGAAGTGAGGATGGGCAAAAGCGAAGGGGAATCGATGGCTGACGGGACTGATAGGCCTTGGGAAATCTCAATCAGAAAATGTCACTGCTCCTATTACGTACACGTTGCCTCACCTAATGAATCCTTCCTGTGTCCCACAGGCCAACTGCCTCCCACTACGAAATGATTTCATCTTTGCTTCATGATTATATTATCCAATGTATGGTATCTACGAAATAGAAAAATAGAAAATTTCCGCTGTCGCCGCGTTTAAAATGATAACAAAAAAGTCGAAACATATTATAATAAATTCCAAAAATATGTCGCCAAAATATTATATGAAAACCATAGACTTAATGTTTTTGCCGAATCACTCTTTTTTATATGATTAGTGAATAGCTTATTAGCTTCGGATTTTACATCTCAAACAAATGCACATTTTTCAAAATTTCCTCGCGAAGCGGTCGCTGACAGGTGTTAGCCATTTGGCTCAATTGAGCAATTACTCACTCTCAATTGGCGTGACCACTTCAATGCCGTTGTCGTAAGAAGGACATTGAGTGAAAAATGATTAGCGAGGATAGGTCTGGGGTGAAAATTTTCTCATTGAACTGCCGCTTCCGGTAGATAACCATTATTTCCTCCATATAGAACGCATTTTCTCCATGAACACTCGTCAAAAACTTAAGGGAACGCATAATATAAGGATAAAAACAGCTACTTTTTTCCATCGCAAAAATTCTTCAGTTAAGCGGTTACCTATCATGAATAGATACAAATATGTTTCTTTGTTGTGGATGAATGTTTCGCAGAATTTCTACCAGGTGTGCTGATCTATTGGAGCGGACGTTTCAACGGCCGACTCTGCCATCGCTCTATATCTTCCGGCTTTATATACGCACGGCCCGAATATATATGAGATGACACTTGACAAAATGAAAGCAAAACTAACACTAAGGCCTCGGCTCATTCAGTGGCCTACTTTCCTTCGTTCTGGAATGATTTACCACTGGTTAAAGAGCGCATGGCCAATACCTCAACAGATACTGTCGTCTCCAAACGAATGCAAACCATGTAGGTGTATATTATCACACTATACTCGTAAAAACTCGAGCGCGTCTCATTCTGTTTAAAAATTAGGAAGCTATTGTGTAAGGGTTTTTTAAATCATAGCGAGCAAGATATGAGAGTCACACAGAAAAGTGGGGTGTCACAAAGTTGAGCAGGCAAATCAGTTCAACCATTTCAGCAAAGCGTGAGAGGAAAACTGAGACAGCTTCACGAACATCAGGCCGAATCGCTCAACCTAACGGAAAGGAGGCGTTAACGAACAGGAAATGGCAGATGAGAAGATTATCGTTATGTGACGCAAGAGTTTTAAGAAAGGGATACACCGAATTGAAGAGCGCTTCTCAATGAGAAATACCGAAGGAGGAGGACAATGAAAGACGATAGGCAAGCAGTTTGAAATGTAGATGAGGATGAAGAATTTGAAGTGGGCTCAGGGGAAGATAAGCGACCAAATGCGAGACAGTGTGGGCGAGGAGGAGGAACTGCTACAGTGGGTTTAAGAGGTTGATTAAAATGATTGGCAAGCGGGAAACGCGAAGGAAGAAAGTAGAATTGAAATGAAAAGCGCAAAGAAGAAACTTTTAACGAAGGAACAGCGGTGCACTTTGTAAACACAAAAAGGACGTCAACGAAACTCTAATCACTTTTCCTTGCAGCGTAGCTCTTCCGTATGAATAATAAAATCATATCGTGAGAGCACGTCATGAAATTCGTGAGCACACTGCAGAAGCGTTAAAATTCTTGGAAAGCTATGCATGAGGAAAAAGATTTCAATACGCCGCTGTCGGATAGAATAAGCCATTCATGAATAAGCACGAATTCTCGTGGTTAAAAACAATGTTCACGCTAGTTCATGTTAAGTTTTTTCTAGAATATTTAAAGTCAGACAAACTCAATACAATAGCTAATAGAGATACAACAACAGTCCCAGTTGTTCTAGTGGAAGGTAAGAGGACAAATGTCTATTATAAGTTAAACTGATATAAATTTTCTATTTTATACATTTTAGGAATAAAATTATCATATAGTTTTTAGTGTTATTATCAGCAGTGACTTAAGAAGTTAAAATTATGCAAATGATCTCATTTCCATTAAAAAGGCGCAGAGTGGAACAAAAGTAACTAATAATGCTCTCATGAATCTATAACCAATTTTTACATAGAATCAAAAGTTATACTCATCCAGCAGAGAGTAAAACGTGTGTATGGAAAGAAAAATCTGGTATATTAATTAGCTCATTATGTATTAAAAAACTTTGATATACAAATTAAATAACATCAACTGCACATTGCCAAAACAGACCTGCAATTCTCTTATTATAATTCTCTTCCTAATTATTATTATTATTTCTCTGGATAAAGATACGCTTCTTTCTTGATGGGAGTTGAAATATTGTTCAATTAGGCCAGTATTTTACGAAAAACCTGGAGCGAGACGCACTGTGAGTAATTTTTTACGTATCATGAGCCTCCAGGCTTAACAATCGTTTTGCAAAGCCCTAGAGGGGCTGTATTTCGTGTGATTTCGTGGTACATATGCCAGCAAACCGGTCGTTTGCTGAAAACGTCTACGCTATTTTCCTATACGACCATTGCACTGCAAGGAAATCAGTCACTGTATAGTGGTCTAAAAGGGAAGTTGTAGGTGCTGGGCAAGATGCTTCTTTAACCCTATACGCAATCTTCAATCCGTTACAATTCAATTCAAAACATCATTACATTTGTAGCAGCGGATAAATTTTCCGGAAAAAAAGCGGGTAAAATAAATTTTTTAAATAAAAATAAATGAAATATACGATGAGCGCCGCTGCTTTCGAGATTTGCTCCGCATGTATTCATTGTATCGGACGCCTTTTTTTATCAGGCCTTGCATACGGCGTCTTCAAGTCAGTGAGGCGACTTCATAACATGCAATTACTGCTCTGTACACCACATTAGGTTAAGAACTATGGACAGAAAGTGGTGATGACTTGACAAAGCATCAACCTTCGGAAGGAATTGCGAGATATAGGTACATATAGTTAAATATGCATATGGTAAATTTATCCTGTGTAAATTCATAATAAAAATACAGAAAAAAAAGGTTAAATGTCTCAAAAGAGATGCGTTTCCATTGATATCGGATAAAATCAGTCGTACGCACGTAGTTATAGGAAGGTTACAAACGCATACGATTTTTGAGCCTCGATTTGTCAGGTGTCCTCCTCGGCCATACACCGTCTAGTCACTCGCGGATTCAGGATAGGAAGAAGGGGGGTTTAAGTGAGGGTAATCTTCCAGCAGTAGTGGGGGTCCGAAAAAATTACCATTCTATCTAGTGTGAATAGGAATCCCAAGAGGTAGGGTATAACCTTCCCCGTTAGTCCGCCACTGCTTCCAGTGAAAGCATTGCAATGTCAAAGGGGTGTATGCACACGGCCTCCAGATACTGATGGAGAATGTTAATGGAGGCAAATATTTTCTTATCTCGATAAATTGAATATTTTAAAGTTGCATTGGTTAGAATGTTTTAAGTAGCTTGATGTGTCTCTATTTGCGTTCACATAAGTCTCAATGCATGGAGGAAATTCAGTGATATAAATGCTAAAAATAACAACGAAATGCTTGAGTATTAAGATCACCGCTGCTGCAAGATTTCTGATTTGAAATAATATCACTATTCTTAACAACCTTGAATAATCGTCACCGGTCAGGAGCTGTATGACTGCCGACCCGGTGGCGATCCCGATAACATCTCAATAAGTTTATTGGGGAAAGCACTAAATCTTTCTCGAATAATCGTGTTTGGTCTTATTCTTTTCTAAATTTCGTGCTCCAATATTTGTCCGAGAAGGTCTGCGAAAAGTCTTTTTTTGTCAATCAAAAGACCATTTGGTGACCCAGAAGTCGGACAAGAGGTCGGACGGCAGCGGGAAAGCGGGCTGTTTGGAAAAGGCGATGGTAGATCATATACTCCCATCGTTCAAAAGCAACCAGACACTTCTTCTCAAAGCCAGGACCTTTCTTAAGCTTCAGAGCCAAGAGCTTAATATTTCCCATTCCGCTACCAATCCATTCCACTTCTAATCTAAATTTATTTTTCTCTTATTAAAATATTTTCTTAAATTTTGAAACTTTTTTACTTTGTTCATTTTGGTCTATATTTTGATAAATTAGTGAAAATTCGACAATAATGTTTGGTTTTAAATTTTTATGACGTGTTATACCTAGAAGGACGGCTAAGGGTCATTTGACCCACAACTGGTTTTCGCGCTATTTTCTTGCCCGTGGGCACTTTTGTGCCATGTATATCATATAATCAGCAAGAGACTAGTGTGGTAGATGATTTGCTTCATTTTGAATATGGAAGTACCCGGTTCAATGCCAGTTTCGTCCCGAGGGCTCCTATCTGTATTCGAAAACCTAGGCATAGCGACTTGTTGTGCACAATCTTTCGATATTTTTTGGGCAGCAAAGGGAAATAAAACCTTTTCAATCCTTGATTTGCGTAAATTCATGTAATTATGATATTTTAATTTTGTTTTATTTATTATTCAATGATTATTGTATTACTCACACCGGAAAATCGTCACGTATCCCAAGAATTGTTTTCCGTCGTCCAAGATTCAGAGCTCTTAGAGACATTATTTTCAATATCAACTCATCGGGTTTATGAATAACTTTCATTTTTCTAGCCTGACGGCACTGTCACTTGACCTAGCCCCTTTGCCGCGTGTCCAGCATTAGTGCCGCCTGACCCTGTCGGGGTTTGGGGCGGGTTGACTGCACGCTGCGTCCTGGGGAAAAATCTTGTCTCTTTCTGAGAGAGCGGAGGAATTGGGTGGACTGTAAAATTCTACTGTAAATTCTACCCTTGGAATCCGTACATAGGTCGGAAAAGAAGCATTACTGCAAGTTTCTGGAAGATAGGAATCAGGATACGGTTGGCAGTTGAGTCCCTGCCTTTCGAACGGCAATTAGCGTTACTTCTGAAAATTTTGTCCTTTTGTATGAATTTCTAATGCTCTCCAGCTCTCTATACCTCCAATGCAACTAGAGAAGATTCTACCATAATGCGCTTTCGATTGTATATTTTTTGCACGCACATCAGTAGCGAGTTGAGGAAGAAAGTAAGAAGTCGAGAAATATATCAAGAGAAGAGAATCGTCGCGATTCAAGTAGCTGTGGGGAATATTGAAGATCAGTCTGGAAGTGAATCGTAAACATCAGTTCAAGGACATTCTGACCAATCCATCAACATCTGCGTGTGATGGAAGCGACGAAGTCCAAGATAGTGAATCCGATGGCGACTTTGGGGTGATTGCAAATGCACAGCTCTATCCAACAAAATGCAGCTGTCCTTTTATGAGGTAAATTCCAAATAAACCAGACAAATTTGGAATCGAGTACTGGGTTTTGACAGATGTGAAATGAAAATACAGCCTAAATGAATTTCCACATTGTGGCAAAGATGGTCATCAAATCAATTGTTGGGGAAATAAATAGTTACTAAAGTAACCGTAACATACAAGAATTCAGGAATAAAAGTAACTTGTAACAATTATTTTCCATCCATCCAACTGGCAGGAAGTCATAAAAAATGGAAAACTTCTCTTGCATGGACGATCTGAAAAAAAACAGGCGTGACACACAAATATCCATGACCCCAAAAATAGCCATGTAAACCATTCAACGCGAGTGTTCAAAAATACCTTAGGCGATACTCTTGCGTAGAATCAGGCAAACTAGAACAATAATGTACTTTCACTCAGCAGCATGATCTCAGATACACTACATACTTCCGAAACGAATAAAAGAATACCAAAGACCATCCTATTTCATAATAAAACCAAAGCGGGAGTAGATATGATGGATAGCATGTATCAATTTATTTACGTCTCCAAATCCAACAGCCATATCTCCACGGGCACAAAAAAGAAAAAGGTGCCAAATGCCATACAATTGAATCATTGCACCAATTTCCTTTCCATTTTCCAAATTCCTTTTCATGTGCAAATGGCTGGTGTCCTAACACCCCCTGCCACACCCTTTTAAGCGGCTTGCGGGTCAGTGTGTAAATTTAGATGTAGATGAATAAATCGTCCAATGAACGCATTCAGCGCAAAAAAATATTTTGTGGAAACAGCGCTGAAAAATACTGTCTGTCTGAGATTTACAACAAAGTAATAAGTTTGAAAAATTTTAATGCAAATTTTGTAAACCCCATACCCCTCTTGTTTAAACATGTAACACAACTTTTGTATTGAGTGTATATATTTTCATTATTTGATTTGCAATCGACTACTACGTACAGTTTTAGCCATGATTCTTTAAAATAATTGGTATTAACTTTTGACGATGGAAATATTATTTAATAATGTTAAATAGTGTTTTTAATGAACTGATTCAACAATTAATACGATTAAACTTAATATTGGTTGAAAATTAAGCGTTTTATTCCAAAATACATGTTAGGGGTCAAATGACCCCTAGCCGTCCTTCTAGGTAGCGCGAAACTCCCGTCCTCCTAGTGTTAAAAGAAATATCCTCCAATAGCTATCATACGTCATAAAACACAAAAACCAAGGAATCTGGTGATGAAAATTTAATTTCCGAGTATAAAGAGAGGGGGACGAGTAAATTGTCCTTTACCCTAGTGTTATGATGAGTAGCATTGACTCCTGCCACTAATGAGCTCAGGATGTCCTATACTTTACATACACGTGTAGTGATATGAAAAATGTAGTGATCATGATGTGAAAGAGAAGAAATACGTAGTTGTGAAAAGATTAGTTGATGAGAGAATTGAGTGGAGATCTGCGTCAAACCAATCCTAGGATTGTTGACCAATGATGATGAGTGACCACAAAGGGTCATAACACCCAATCGTATAAAACGTGGTTTACAATCGTCTAAAAATTAGTTTAACGGTGAGTTTACGCCAGAAACAGTCCTAATAGCAATTTTTTGCTTCATGAAAACGTCTTTTGAGTTTGAAGTGTGACCCCATAATTCAATGCCGGTGGTCATGAGAAAATGGAAGAAGGCAAAATAGATTTGCCGCAGGATGGAAGTTTGAATTTTGGTTTTCGTTGGGAAGTATTTACCTCTTGAGTAATCATAACCGATTTACAATACAATCTCAAGTACGAATACTATTATGGCAGTGTACTTAGAATTGCGTGGATAGGAATTTCGTATTAACGGGAAACAATCGTGAATGCAGAACTCAAGGGCACTGCATAGATGAGGCCTTGTAGAAGGCTGATTTCCGTTGCCACTCCGGTCGAATTTCAAAAATGTCCGCGGCGCGGAGATGAGTGCAATGCGATCCACATTTATTCGAAATTTTGCAGTAAAATTTTTCCAATTGAAAGGAGTAGCGATGAAAGGTTATGAATTGACGGATAACATCATCATGCATATATATTTCAGTTGAAACTGCTAATTATATTTTAATTCACCGTGAAACTCGGATTCCTTAGTCCGTCAGCGACGCGAGTGGCGACTTTTGTAAACACATGTAAATGTGCAGTGATAGGCAACACATTTAGAGGCCGACTTGGGGATCCTCTTATGTTATATTCGTGGCAGAAATCAGCAGCAACGCAGTGTCGCATTCATTTTTTCTTACGCACTTTTCAACCACATTTTATGAGTTCCTCGAATCACGGAGGAGGACACTCCGGTATGAAAACTAACGTGGGGATAATATGGAATTGAGAAGCAATCTCCGGAATATAAAACTATAATGCGGCTAAAAAAACTGAACTAAATTTCAATAACTTTTTGTGCGGCTGAGTGCTATAATAGTTCTGTGGAGGGATGACAGATGTCGTTCAGTATTTCCTCATTTTTTCTCTTAACGCCCCGAAGCTGTGAAGCCAATATTTTCGTTATTACATACATGTATGTATTTTAGTGCTAACATTTCCTCCAAACCAGCTATGTGCAAACATAAGTGTAGCCTTAAATACGTCGACTCATCGCTTTCTAAATGACGCGCTTATCATTAGCGTAGCTCTACAATGGAGTTGCGGTTGTACCGATTACGGGAAAGTTCTTTTCGTCAAAATAGACCCCTCATCTAGCAGGCAGCCCCCGAAAAGAGGTCACTCACTATATGTAAGGGGCTCTTGTGGGAATCTGATGATCGGAAAGAAAAGAAGTTTCCACTGTCATCGCGTAACCCAATACGAGTAGCATAAAACTCCAGCTGGAATGCAGTTCAATTATTTCACGCCTTTCGGAGTCCATGCCTGCGGTGTTGCACAGTCATTGCAAAAGCCATTTAAAAATTAAATGAAAATGGCGAGTCCACTTTTGTCCTTAGGTCAACGAGAAATCGAAAATGCTATAAAATCCACGTCAATCTTCGGCCATTTAAGCTGCAGGTCAATATATGATAGGGTAACCGAATTCCAAAATATGAGGTTATTGATTCTACTATGCTTGATTGTAGAAGGAGATTTCAACGTAACTTCTATAGATTGGGAGACGTATAGCTTCGTTCCTTCGGAGGGATAAAGTGATTTGCTAGGGTTTATTACACACTTTTACATCTAACTCATTGTTTCAAATAGCATCCGCACCAAACGGAGGAAAAATATTCTTGATTTATTAGCTACAAATATACCTCATCAGGTAATAAACGTGAGCACCGTCGAAGGAATAAGTGACCATGGGGTAGTAACTGCAAAGTTTTCTCTAAATACCGCTGGAAACTTAAAAAAAATAGCATAAAGTTTTCATTTTTAAAAGAGCTGATTTTGATGGGTTCAAGAGTCATCTAAAAAATGCTTTCCCCGCGTTTCAAGAATCAATTTTAAAGTTAAATGTAGAGGGTACTTGGAAAGCTTTTCTTTCGCTCGTAACTTCGGGAATAAATAGCTACATCCCTAGTAAAACAGTAAAAGAAGGCAGCGAACCGAGAAGGTACAACGCAGAAGTGAGAAAATCGTTGAGGCGACAGAGAGCGTGTCATGCTAAAATGAAAAAAAGTCAGCACAGATTTATCCGCTAATGAGTTAATAATTAAAAATATAGGATGACTAAAGCCGCCACGAAGGAAGCGTTCAGGAATACATTCACGGATTTTAAAAGAAAAACACAAGTAGAGCAGTTACGGGATAACCCAAAAGCATTTTGGTCATATGTTAGGAAAGTTCAAGGTAAACGATCTACCGTATGTTTGTTGAGAAACGACAATGGAGAAGTGTTGACAAACAGTTGCGATAAAGCCAATTCATTAAATTCCTACTTCAAGAGCGTGTTCACCGAGCCATCCGAGAACTCGCCCGAGACTGTTGACAATCTCTGCTTACGAAAGATGCCGCCTATTGACATTAGTACGCACGGAATAGAGAATATATTGAAATAGCTCATTCCAAATAAATCACCTGGTCCAGACGAAATCCCTTCTCGCGTTTATAGAGAACTAGCCTCAGAAATTGCCCCCTACTTGAAGTTAATATATAGTAAATCCATCAAGCAGCACCTAGTACCCAATGACTGGAAAATTGCTAATGCAACGCCAATATTCAAAAGTGGAGACAGGGAACAGCCATCTAATTACAGGCCGATATCTCTAACGTCCATCTCATGCAAATTCCTTGAACACATCGTAGTCAGCTCGGTAATGAAACACCTAGACGAGCAAAACTTATTAATAAGCACTCAACATGGATTCAGGAAAAGCTGATCGTGCGAAAACCAGTTAGCGCTTTTCGCCCACGATATTTTAGTCTCCGGAGAAGACTAAAATATATATATAATATCTTCAATATATCCAGTCGACGCAATTTTTCTTAATTTCAAAAAGACATTTGATATAGTACCCCACGGAAAGTTAATAATAAAACAGAAATCTTAAGGTCTAGACGAAGATGTCATTTCCTGGATAAGAGAACTTTTGAGCGACCGCGTCCAGAGAGTAGTATTAGACGGTGCAGTCTCCAATGAGGTTAGAGTCACTTGTGGCCCTCAGGGTAGTGTCATAGGCCCACTCCTATTCCTTCTTTATATAAACGACCTTGGCGAAGTAGTACACAGTAAGTTACGATCATTTGCAGATGACGCTGTAGTTTACAGAGAAATCCGTTCCAGCAAAGATATTGATGAACTAACGAATGACCTTGCTGCTATCCAAGCGTAGTGCGATGCATGGCAGTTAAAATTAAATTTGCAAAATGTGTCGTAATGAATTTCTGGAAGAAGAATAACTCCCTACAACGTAGCTATAAAATTCGGGGTACCCAATTAGAGACTGTCGAATCCGTGAAATATCCAGGAGTTAGACTCAATAATGATCTATCGCGGAATAAACATATTCGAGAAATAAACGGTCAAGCTAATTGTAAAATGGGTTCTGTTAAAAGAATATTAGGAAAGTGCGACGACAAAGTGAGAGAAATTAGCTACTTTTCCCTCGTTAGACCACATTCAGAATACGCTGCCAGTGTTTGGGACCCTCATGAAAAAGGCTCAATAACAGAGTTAGAACGCGTGCAAAGAAGAGTTTCCAGGTATGTGAAAGGCCATTACGATAGTCTTGTTAGTGTAACTGACCTCTTAGATAAATTTGGATGGGAATCTGTCAGACCGTAGATTGAAAAATAGACTAAACCTTTTAGAGAAATTCAAGAACAGTGTCTTTTTCTTACGAAGTTAGCCATATCTTACGGATACCAACATACTAAGGAAGATCAGATCATATAAATAAAATAAGAGAGATATACTGTAGAACAGACAGATTCAGAATGTCTTTTTTCCCACGATCAATAAAAGATTATAACGGTAGCAATCACGAATCGATCATCGAGGTCCCAAATCACTGCGGGTGACATCGATGCGAAAGTTGTCAGGAGGACGAGTGCCCAAAACAGCTGAGGGTTCGATCACATGGGGAAAGAGCGAACGCAAAAAGTTAAGGGAAACATCGATCATACATGTGATTCCGCCACGGAGAGCGGAACGTACAAAATAGAATAACATGACGAGAGGAAGATAAATTGGGTTCTGGGCGTAATTCGGTACGTACCAAAAATTCAACGGATGTGAATGCCATTTCCACGGACTCATAGCCTGTAATGGAGAATCCAGCAAATGAACTGTTACTTGAGCAAATGATTGGCTATATCAAATAATGGAGACATCCATGCACAGGGAATAGATCGATGTCTCCCGCGACCAACGCATCCTTATCAACAACCACCCGCACCGAACGGAAAGTCATGACTGACGGTCGACGGGGAAAACCTTCGCGTTCATTCCAAAGGCCACACGGCTGCTGGACACAAGGCAAGGTCAAAACGCGAGCGTCACACATGCACCAGCCAATGTGCCACACCCCCACCCCACCCCCCTCCCCCGCTCCTCAAGGAAACTTAGGTCTGGTCTCTCAGGTATCACTTCGAATGGGCAATAGTGGGTGAAGGGAGGGGGGTTGAGATGAGGCTCTTCCTCTAGTCCCATTGCACGCGTGGGGGAGGACATTCAAGCGTATGCATCGAGGAAGAAAGCGCCCCAGGCCGACAAACCAAATTGCTATGGATTTCTCACAACCATGCCTAACAATCCAAAGTACTTTTCACAATAGTTGTTCAGTTCGTTATATCTTCATTTCTTTTTCGCCTTATTCAAATACATTATGTACTAATTCAGAAATTGAAATCATTCTCCTAGTCATGCTTTGAAAAAAATATTTGAAATTATTTCGTTTCGGAATAGCTAAAATTCGATAGGCTTGTATTTTCGAAAAACGCTGGCAAACTAGTAATAGTAGTGAAGTAAAATCTGATGCTTTCCCGGCGAATATGTTCAAAAAAGGCTATTCGGGCTTCCAGCCGGGTGGTCTCCCTCCATTCTGCCGACGTTTCGGAACACGAGTCGGGTTCCATCCTCAGGGCTAATGGTGAGTGGATGAAGTTTGCCAGCTTGTTTTTGTTTTTTCAATCGGGCTTCCAGCCGGGTGGTCTCCCTCCATTCTGCCGACGTTTCGGAACACGAGTCGGGTTCCATCCTCAGGGCTAATGGTGAGTGGATGAAGTTTGCCAGCTTGTTTTTTTTTTTTCAATCGGGCTTCCAGCCGGGTGGTCTCCCTCCATTCTGCCGACGTTTCGGAACACGAGTCGGGTTCCAATCTCAGGGCTAATGGTGAGTGGATGAAGTTTGCCAGCTTGTTTTTTTTATAGTAGTACTATAATAGGACACAATAATAGTAGTAATTAATTAGAATACAATGATAATACTAAACAAGAACTTATAATACGAGTTGAAGAAATAAATACCATATGATGATCACCACATGGAGTAAGCAATGTTTTGATTCCTTCAACACCCTCGATAAAGGATTCCCACCGTGTCACGATC
Source organism: Ischnura elegans (assembly GCF_921293095.1). NCBI lineage: Eukaryota > Metazoa > Arthropoda > Insecta > Odonata > Coenagrionidae > Ischnura > Ischnura elegans. The sequence continues at coordinate 2,538,655 of NC_060256.1, forward strand.
GCCACTATTACTTAGATGAATTTATTATCCCTTACCGACGATTTTTAGGTCTTTAATTGCTCCCACACGCCGTAAAAATACTGAATTGAATCGAGAATGGCAATGTTGGCTCATACACTTACACCAAGGTAACATCAATGGCTTCAGTCAGGAAAGTGTTAAACCTAATCCTGTTAAGGGGGTAAAAGAACAATAAAGGACTTGGATAAATGAAGAAGAATCAAGTGTCACTGTCTGCATTTACTCCAGTCCGATTAAGTTCTGAAGTAAGTGACAAACGGAACGATGGAAACGATAAATTAAAAGAAATATTTTGCCGAACGGAATACTATCGGATTTTCTATATCTCTATCGAGCAATATAAATAGGACATGGATAAATTGTACATGGGATTCATGTCTCTCATACCTCATATGTGCGTATATTCAGTAGGCCTGAGAATAGGATGTAAACTATTTTCCAATATATATTTCCGCAGGGCCCATGAGGCCCTGGATTGGGCCCTGAATCATCTACATAAGAAATACTTGTAAAGTTCGTTATTAATGCCTGCAGACCATATTAAATATTTGTGAATATATTTCATATTTTATATAAAATATTATTTTGAATGTTTAAATCAGTGATAATTGTCTCATTTAGTTGAGACATTGGAAAGAAAAAGCAATTAAAATTTTTATTTTTGCAATCAATTTTCGTGTTCCGCGTAATAAACGGTGAAATTTGAAAAACAATTCATAAAAATGCAGAAATTTTAGCGTTTTTGGCCGACTGTCTCCTTCACGACCGTCAATATTGTTCATGTAGTTTGACGTCTCTTCTCCCGATTCCGTTTGCGATACCAGCAAAGCTTTAAATTATCCAGCGGAGTTTTTGAACTCATTGGATTTTCCAGGAATGCCATATTACCTTTTACAACTTAAGGTTAGATTTCCAGTTATTTTTCTTTGTTATTTGAACCCACCACGGCTTTGCAATGGCACGCGATTATTCATTAAAATTGATGAAAAACAATGCCGAAGCATTTTGAATGGAAAGTTCTAAGCAGAACATGTGCTACTGCCACAGATCCCTATTATTCCGACAGATGTGTCGATTAAATTCAAACGATTTGAATTTCCAATTATATTGGCATTCGCAATGACAATAAATAAGTCTGAACGCCAAACGATGTCTGCTGTGGCTTAGATTTAGGTACACCGTATTTTTCCCACGGGGAATTATACTTGGCATGTTCTTGCGTGGGTTAAACATCCAGTTAGTTTGTATATACTAAAGATGGACTCACTAAAAATATCGTACACTCCATCGCACTAAGAGACTGATAATCATTCTTTTTTTAATCGTCATAATTTGTTAAAGAGATGTACTTTTAAAATTATTTATTGAGATAGTAAAAGTACCATGAATTCAAAAAACGTTTGGTGTTTCGTTATTTCTATAGGTCGTCATCGTTCACAGCGCGGCATTCCTCTTTGAGTCATGTACCACATCCCCACACACTTAAAAAAGTTATTATTTCTTATTTTCCTACCAAAATATTCACTAAAAATAATTTATCTGGCAACACAACGTTTTCCGGGTCAGCTAATAGCAATATAAATTCTATGATGAGTACCAAGGGAAATACATGCAATTAGGAGCCCTCAGTCCTCTCCGACAGTGGCTTCATACCTATTGCCGTTTGCGATGCATTTTCATTGCTTTTTACGCCAAATAAAAATTTCAAACTTTTGAAACTTGGAAAAATATACATGGAAACCATTTATCTACACTGATGTTTGTTTTTCGGGTAAAATATTTGCTTGGATTGTTGGAATTTTTTGCTAAATAAGAAAGAAAATTAACCATATGGACAAAAGCGGAGTATTTGCTATAATGACAACGCTTGCAACGCTAAGCTCACTGATAAAACGAAATGAAGTTTTCTAGTAGTGATGTAGAAAATGCAAAATCGATCAAAAAGCGATAAATGGGCTTTGTTCGATTTCCACCCACAGGTACGCAAGCAAACCTATTACTTCGGTGTAAAGAGTTTCCGTACAGAACATAAATGTAAACATTAGATTTGCTAGAACAACGCGAAATAAGTGAACCTCGAAAGAATTGTAATGTTAACGTAAAGAATGATATTTTATTTTATAGATTTACCTATAATAATTATTTAGATAATTTACCTATTACCAATTTGTAAACGTTTGAAATGTATTGGACACTTAACTTGTCAGACACTTGTCAGGTCTCAGAATTGACGTATTAGTAGTCCTTATTTGAAAAATCAATAGTATGTGACGGAGATTCTCCTCTTGAGAATTTTGAACGGTGTGATTAAGCTACTTGTATCGAAGTCACAGTTTCACTTGCGTAGAATTTCCCCTTCCTTGTCCACATTTAATTCGTGTATAAAAAATTGTCATTTTTATTTTGTATTTAAAATACAATTGATATGTATTTTCCCTCCTATGCACTAAAGTTCTCAATAATACGAAGACAACCACGTGTCCCATTTTAGGCCCCTATTAGCCGAGGCAACCGGACGCGCCACCGGACGCGCCACCGGTTGCGCGTCTGGTTGCCTCGGCTAATAGGGGCCTTACTGATGGGATCAGGTCGGAGTAAAACTTGGAGGGTTGGCACGTGATGCAACTAGCACCCTCTATGCCCGTCGCGACGAGGGACGGATGGGACTGAGACAGCGAAACAGCCCGAGTCAAACAAATTCCTGGGGCCAAAGCCCTAGGGGATGGAATGCACTGACATAGGAAACCCTCACGCTGGGCAGTAGGATTAATTTCTTTCAGCCTCAGTGGCGAGGTTTTTCCTATCTTTAGATTATTATTCGTACTCACCATTTATATCTCATTAATAGCTCCACAGCAGAGTAGGTTTATTACGTGCGTGATAGTTGCGTGAAGTTTTGGGAGGGTTCGATTCGGAAGTAATGATAATCTCTTTTGTTTTTTAAAAGATGCGTCCTTAACATAAACACAATCAATAGTGTTGACTCAATAAAAAGTTATTAGTGAACTTTTTCCAGGGGAAGTGTCATTGGTTGTATGTTCTTTTCCTTGTGGCTACTTATTGTCAAAACTCCGTTGAGAAAAGATTCTACTCAAAATGTCGACAATTCTCATTAAAGAACCAGATGAACTAGCAGTTAAAAGTAAAAAGAGTTTGACTCCAGTTTCGATAGCCCGATATCATCCACCTCCGTCCCCGTCGGCTCTTGGTGATGCTGAGGATGAACATTGCCTCGTTTGCCAACCCTCCACGTATTCACCGCCCCAACAGTAAAGGGCGACTCGTGCGTGTCTGCGCACCATTGAAAACGAGAGCACATATTTTTGTCATCCTAAGATTTGTGTACTGCAGCTCTCCTCATCTCCCAAGCTTATTCTTTCACGTCGCTCACCGCGTCATCTCGATCTGTCCTTAGCACTTGTCCCTTGGCCTTCCTCTTTGGAATACCTTTTCCATCTATTTTCCCTTCCACCATGCTTCCCGCTCAACTCATCATGGCATGGATTGTCCACCGCGTTCATCTTTGCCGCGCATCGATCCTATGGTTTCCTTTCCTCCCCCATTCTCGTAAACTCATCTTCATTTCTCACCATACCGTTCGTCCAGTTTATCAACAGCCTCCTCCCCCAGAACCAGGTCTCGAATGCCGCTATTCTTTTCTGATCTGAGCTTTTAGCCATCACATTCCACTTGTACACTCTTCCTCTGCACGCCGACACTTAAAACAATAATTATTGTTTAAATTGTCTAAAGATAAGGCTATAGGAAGTGACCGATTACAGTCGGTGAGCGGTATAGTGACCGATTGTAATCGGTCACTTCCTTCATTTTATTTTTCTGCTGAAGAAGTGCTAATTTTAGGTTTGTCAATTGTAATCGGTCACTTCATATAGCCTTCCCTTTAGCCCAATCCATACTTTACCCCCCCTCTCTCTTCCTAGTCCGCTATTTAAGGAATTGACATCGCGCCGAGTCGTGTATCTCAATGATTTGATTTGTAAAAATCTTTCTCCTTTGATAGTTTGATAGTTCTTATAAAGCATTTTGAGGACACTGGTCGGTATCGAAAAATCTTCAACGTGAAACGCAGAAAGCGACTTTATTTCCATATTCTGTCTTCACAATAAAACAATCATTGAATTGCTGCTTTTTATCATTTATTTCAGTTAATAAATCTCTTTTTTCTGAAACTATTTTGACTAAATTAATAATTTTTACAACCGATGAAATTGTAATACTTTGAAGTAAATTCATCTCAGGGACAGTTATTGTAGCAAAATTCGTCTAGGTTTGAATCTAATTCTCTGTGTATATGCAGTCAAGTGTAAATTTACGTTTTAGTTTTATTTTTTTTGTTGAAAAAGTGCTGATTTTCGGAGTTTTGTCAAAGTTGCAGTATTCAGAGGGATGTTCAGAAATAGATATATTTTTTTTATTGCAGTTTGGGAAAATAAATTCTCTCGTTCAGCACCACGGATGCCGACTTACAAAAAATATTGGGGGGGCCCAAACCGGGGATCTTGCTCAGGGAAATTTTATAAGTAGTGAGTTTCCAGTTTTTTAAGCATTTTATAAGAGTCATATGATCAACATTAGAACTCTGATTACTCGAATCTTGATATCTGGACACTCCGTGGAAAATCGAGAAGCCTGACACATTTTTTCCTCACATCTATAACGAATTTTTGAGGGGGCCCAAGCCCCCTCAAGCCCCACGGAATCGGCGCCACTGGGCAGGACTGATTTTCAGGAAACTCGTCTGGATTATGAAAAGCGATGTATAATACTGTAAGCAAAGAAAATATCACCTGCGGCTGCAAATGATACCCCATCTCCTTAAACGTAAATTTAATTGCTGAAGCTTTCCCATCTCCACAAGTTGATCTATCTTTCTCTTTTACCGCAATGATTTTTCAACTTTATTCCAAATTTTAATGCAAAGACTACGTCTGAATTCAGTAGAGGCGCTAAGTATTCGCCCCACCCCGCGAAAATGATTGAGGGGCCCCGATGTATAAGCTTTGTTTGTATGGAGTGAAAATAATTAAAGGCTTGCTATTCTGTATAAAAACCTACACATGATTTTATGAATAGGAAAGTGTAGTTTACGGCATCGTAAAAGTTGAAGATGTGTTCACTTCTATCTTATTAATAAGATATCGTTTTTTGGGGGGTTAAAATCATTTGAAAAATCACATTGCTTACATAATGAAAATGTATACAAGCAAACTCACCCATTTCCCAAACACCACACAAGTGAACTGTAGAAGAAGTGCTATCGTATTTGACTGACTTGACAGTTTGCTCCACTTTCACAAGTTTTCAACGTGTATTTTTGAATTTGTTTTCAATTTTTGATGAGTCCGTAAATATGTAGCAGAAATTTAACTTAAATAACTAAACTTATCTCAAACAAAGTATATTCTTTGTGTTTGCTTAAGCCCAATCTCCTGTTTTTCACAACTAAGAACATTTCTACCACTTTCTTGATATTGATTTTCATAGTTTCTTCGTGTTCGATGCCAAGCTAGAGTCATGGTATTCCTCAAATACGACTTCATCAATTTAAGTTTAGAAAAACTTTCCTCGGCCGTCGATGCTGTAACGAGTAGAGTCAAATAAATCTGTGATGCTGTAATTAAGTCTGGAAGGCAACTCATAAGGCAGCTTTTGCCTTCAACCAGTTAATTTATTAATTGTAAAATTCTTTTATTTTATACAATTTCTTCAGCTATTAGATTTTTAAAATTGTATTAGAGTATGTAAAGATGTTACCTGAACAGAAATAAACGAAAGAAAGGTCTCCAGGATACACATAAACCACAGCCTTACTTGTACCCATTATTGTTTCGTGTGTCAATTTGACTTAATTCTGAGGCATCAGAAATGAAAACATTTTTTCAATGCAACGCAATCCTTTAAATCTATTTTGTAACTGATCTACGACAGTATCTAGTGCTGCATTGAATACCTTGACTTCAAAAAATTTTACAGGGTCGCCAATTCTGTGATCAACATAGCGTTTCACAATTCGCTTTCGTTAATTTTTCATGTTGCAAGCTACATTCCACGACAGGGCTAACTATTCTTATTTATAAAAAAAACGGAAAATTCTTTTCTGATCGCCATTAGGGTATCACAATCACGGACGATAAACTGCCACGCCCTGCCTTAAAGCGTGTAAGCATTAGGCCTCCGAAGTACCCACTTGGGAAATCAAATTTACATTTTCTAAAATCTCACTTACAAGACAAAGTACAATAATAAAATAAAAATTTTCTGAATGGTTTCTAAAGGATAGAGCTTTTCCTGACTCTGGTTTATTTGAACTGTGAAGAATAATTTCTGTTAAGCACTTTATCACATTTTTATAGTCATTTCGTAAGGCTATCGAACAGTCGTGTTAAAAGCCGGCCTTGTTGGATTCGGCTTTTTCAAAGAAAGATTTTTAACAGTTGTGACTTCCTTTTCGGCAGAATTAAGGTCCCGTCATATTGGTAAGCTATCATTAAAGAACACATAAGTTTTTGTGCTGAAATTACCTAAAATCAGATATATTTGGAACTGAGTCTGACTACTTATAGTGTATAGACAATAACTAATAGACAATAATCGGAGTTAAGGACAATATCGTCGATTCTTTTCTGCAGTCCATTATCCGTTAATTGTTGCTGCACAGTCATAACCTTGACCTCTACCGCAAACAAGCATTGTACGGAAGAGGACAACTACGACCTAAGCATTAGTATTTCGATATGAAATCTATTCATGCCGTAGTTATGTAAATATTTATAAAGCTATTTCTATCGCTACAATATCTCAAACTCCCTTAATAACTTTATTTTTGCTACTCTATGGTTCTTGATTTGCTTAAACTATATTTCTTTTTTTTATAATTGAGATCCTCTGAAATGCTGCAAATTTATGAACAAGTTATTGAAACTGGTTACTTTTTTGCCCCTGGTCGTCACGCGGGTCCCCTGGGGGCAGGGGGTCTACGGGTCCCTTGCCGCCACTGTCTGAATTAGGAAGATAGTAAAGAGTCACGGAAAGACTACCACTAGGACTTAAAATAGACATTTGCAGCCATCAAAGCGTTTTGTAATGCGTTATTCAGTACTTGATGCATATTCTCTGGAACTTCAGTATTGTATATACGTATTCACGAGCGAAACCTAACCGTTGTTAAACCAACCTTGGTTAATGCAATTTTTAAATATTCAAAGTCCGATTAAACGTAAAAGTCTTCTCTAATGTGAAATTAATTCCATCGTTATCTGATTCACCGAAATGAAATTGTAGTTATGTTGTGATTTAAAGCTCCGAGGGTAGTCAATAAAGCTCGTTACCAAAACGGGCGGCATTATAAATTAATCACTTTATGACTGAGCCTTCTGCGACAATGCAATTTCCATTTTAGTTGATTTTTTATGTCAAGCGGCCGGTTGGATCAATAACAGCATCACTTTGTTGCGAATTCCAGTACAAAAGATCAGAATATTTGATTTGATTTGCTTGTAACTAAAGTACATTTCAGAAATTAAATTCAGGAATCATCACACTAAAGAAAAATTTTCTGTTCATGGTAAATAATCCGTTTATATGGTACGCATTAAAATTTGAAAAATTCTCTATTTTGGATTAATACAATCCACTCCGCCTATGAACTCATCAGGCGCAAGCTCAACCTACGAGGCCATCATTTCCTTCCTTATTAGTGGGAGTTACAACGATTTAGTAATTTTCCGCATAATGTTGACTTCACTCGACCGTTTTCGACACTAAACATGTCATTCCCAAGAGTAAAAATAACCCAGGAAGTATTGAAACCAATTGGGCTAAATTGACGCGGGAATTACTAAGATGGTATTATTCCCACTAATACGAAAATAATTTCCTACTTGTTGAGCCAATGATCACTGAATCACTTTATTCTGGTATAAATCAGCGCTAAAGAATCTGGCGGACGTTCGAGAGAGCACTGAGGGAAAATGCAGGATGGTGAATACGAGCACCAGGCTCCTTTGTAAACTAAACAAACGTTAGGGCAGTCCCGCTAATTTTGAATTCTGTGGCAACAATGAAGAAAAAAGGAGGGGGCATGAAGAAGAGGAGAAGAAGAAGGAGAAGTACGTAGGGAAAGTGGGCGGAGAGAACTGATTGGGTGGATCCCAGATTCATATCCCGTGTGAATCCTTGGGGCCAAACGAAACCGTGCGAGTGAAAGAAATAGGGACCCTAATCCAAGGGAAGGTCATACGCCAGCGGCTTAGTTTGTGGTGAGCTCTAATCGCACCTATTCAAACCAACCTTCGGGTTGATTCGCTGAGAGAATGACAATGAAAATAAATTTCCGAAGATGCTAGCAACGCCTGCTGCGAGAAAATCGATATCATTCGTGGTGGCATGTTACTTCAGGCCAATTTCTGAAGAAGCAAATGAAAACACATCGTGGAGTCTTCTTCTTTTCACCGCACAAATCGGAGACGCCATGATCACGGATGTCCGCTCCGAGTGCAATTCAAATGGTGGTGGGTTTCGAAATCCTTATTGAGTGCCTCAGAAACTTCACATCGGAACCCCATCCTGACACTTCCCCCCTCCTTTTCCTCATGTCCACCGCCAACACAATTACCACGACGAGGTCGTCTCCCGTCGGAGCATAATTGACACTTACGGCGCATTTTGATCAGATGTCAAAAACGTCCGCAGCGTAGCGCACAGTGATCCGTTTACCATCGATATCTACGACATTATTAATCCATTAAACCGATTAAGGTAGCTTTCCATGAAACAGTTAAGAAGCAATCTAGCAGTCTCCCAACCCTTCAGAGACTTCACTCTTCGATTCGCAGTAAGACCTACTCCCTTTCATTCTATTTGAAAATCCCATTACCTTCCTTACTCTCTCTCGTTTACACAACGTTCTAACATCTAACACTGTCTTCAGCTTTCCCAACCTTTTAAAACTCGCTCTATTCAAACCTTCTGTCTCCACCGTTTCTCATCCACAATTTGCCTTTCCCACTGACCGACTGCCCAACACTTCCTCGTTCCTCCTCATCATTGAAAACTGTCAAATATTTTCAAGCCGATTGCCGGCCAAAAAAACTGTTTGTCCAAACCCTTTCGAAAGTTATCAGCAATACGATAAAAAATTTAAAATGCTGTGTTGAAATCAACTGAACAGTTAATAGGAAGTATTGGAATATGGATTGATCTTTCGCAGTTGAAATCTCCCCTCCGCGAGTGGAGTTCAGTTCTCAGAGCGTCTAGGAAGATAGGAAGGATGTGAACTCGTGGCTGGCAAAACGGCTGACAAGTAGCCGATGAGTCCAAAAGCGCATCAAGGAAGAGAAATGAAAGCAAAATAGCCTTCAATAGATAGTGGAGGCATAGGTTTTGTAGTGCAAAGGGAGAGTTGAGGAGGCGATGGGATGAAAATGAAGGAACACCCGAGCAATTTGGAAGATCCCGTCCACATTATCAGGAAAAGAGTTCTCGCGCACAGTGACCGTTAGCCAGGCCTCCAATGGTAGTGACCGAAGGGTCACGGATTGAATTCTGGTTGAGTCCTCAGGCATTCTAAGGCGAAAACCCCTCGGTGATCAATGGCCCAGAGGAAGTGGCTGGAATCCCAATCAAGAATGCGCAAAACTCACACGGACCACTTAAGAAGCATTCTGTGAGTCTCCCCTTCCTTCATGTACCTTCTTCTCTCTTTACTTCACTTTGAAGCCTACCCGGTTTCATTCTATCTAAAATCCTTTCTCTTCTCTCCTCTCCCACGTTTATCGAACACTCTACCCTATAACACTATTTTCAATATCCACTTACCGCTATGTACCTCCTTCATCCATTCTTTCTGGCTCCTCCGTATCTCATCTAGAAGCTGCCTCTCCTCACTCACCTTGCCAAGCTCTTCTTTGCTCATCGTCCTCTCTATCCACTTCACCTTCTCTATTCTTCCATACACCCACATCTCGAATTCCTCCATTCTATTGCCATCCTCCATTCTAAGTTTCCACGTTTCCGCACCTTAAGGCGCTGCTCTCCAGATCAGACTCTTCACTAACCTTTTATTTAAACTCTTACATAGCCATCCTCTCATAAGTTCCTTCCTGTTCATGAACGCCTCCTTTGCTAATGCAATTATCTGATGAATATCAACTGGTGTCCTTACTACTTTATCCCTTCCCCACTAATGTGATGCCCAAATAGGGATATGATCAACCTGTTCAAGTTTTTCCCCATCTACTTTTATCTCGAGTCTCTCATTCCTCGCTCGCGATGCTTTACAAAACCGTATGGCATCCTTGTGATTAATCCTCATCCCATACTCCTCGCAACTCTCGTTCAACGCATCCACTAAAGCCTGAAGCCCCCTCGCTGATTGGTTAACCAACGCCTGATATTCGCGAACCTCAGTCATTTAAAAATATCATTCCTCCCACTTTTAATCCAGCTTCCAGCTCATCACATTCTTCTCTTACAATCTCCTTCGCGTAAACGTTAAATAGCAGCAGCGATAGAGAACTGCCTTGCCTCACTTTGCAGCAGATGCTTGCCCACCCAGATTCTCCGTTCACTACCCTCATTTACGCAGTCCGGGTCATATACATATTACGAATGAGCCGCCTATCCCACCAATATACACCTTTATTCTTGAGAATTTCCATCAACTTTACCCATTTCGCCTATCAAATGCTTTTCCCAAATCCACGAAGCAGGTATACACGGCCTGCTCAAATACTATATTCCTCCCTACTAGAGACCTCATTATAGCTATTGCATCACGAGGTGACTTCTCTTTTCTAAAACCAAACTGATCTTCGACCAAATACTAGAGTGCCCTCGTCTCCATTCGTCTTTTCAATATCCCAGATACCACTTCCGCAGCGTGCGATATTAGGCTAATTGACCTATGATATCCGCATTCTATAGCTTTCTTCTTATTTGGTAGTACAATCAGAACCGTTTTCACGAAATCCTCCGGCCAACACCCATCCTCATAGATCCTGCGTACTAGTTTGAAAATACTTCTGCAATACTAAATCCCGCCCTTAGTTCTTCAGAAGCACATACGGGATATTGTCCACCCCCACTGCTCACCTAGCTTTCATATCACGAAAGGCTCTCTCGATTTCCGTGTCTAACATCCCTGGCCCCAGACTATCCTACCGCTGGGTTCTGATCTCCACTACTTGGTTATTGTATAGCCTACGAATTATTCTCCTTTCATTGTAAAGAACTCTAATTTTATTCAGAATTTCCAGCTCTGTTTCCCAATCCACGTAGTCAAATGCCTTCTCTAAGTCCACGAACGCAATGAACGTTGCCTCGTTCTTTTCCATTCTCCTCTCTATAAGTAGCCTAAAGACCAATATTGCTCCATTTATACCCTTGCTTTAGGACACACCTTCCAAGCCATTCCACGCAAATAGTTGACTGAGGGTTCTTTCCCAAAGTGCCCCCACCCCCTCCTCTCCTCTGGCCTCCCCTCCCTCCGTACTCATCCCCCCCTCCCTCACACCCAGCCTCCCTCGGCCGTTGCCACTAGAGATTGGAAGAGCCGTTCTTTTCTGAATCGAGTCACTTGAGTGATTCAAACAAATGAATAAATCACTTCTTTTTTCGTTATCAATAAATGTACATTATCGTAGACTCATCAGTCCACGGGAACGACTCACTCTGTCTATTACGGAAGAATCCGAGATGGATACCTGAGTACTATTTAAGAATTGTCTTTACTCTTGTGAATTATACTTTTATTAAATGGAGCAAGGTATTTAATGAGCTACAAGACTGAGAAAATTGATGTTCCACTCTCAACTAAATGAATAATAGTCTAGTGCCTATTTTTAAAGTTAATAAACATAGCATAAGCCTACTCTCAGATAGGTTTTATTCAGGGTTATCCTAATGCTTTTATTGTGTTTCGCCACTGTCAGGTTTAATTATCAATGTGATGAAACCGGAAATCCAAGTGATTGATGATCGACTTGTTTTTGCTCAATTACTCATGAACATTATGATTCACCTGATGGCTCTTTGAACGAATCTAATTCGAACGACTCATCACTAAAAACGACTCCACGGAGTCTAACAGATTTTGGAGTGTGTTGTGTGCGTCGAGGCAGAGATTTTCGAGTTCGAGTGCAATATTCCGTCCACCAGATGGCACGCTAATCTGTTCCTGCTTGAGCCGACTAAATCCGAAACCGGATTTTTCTCCGCCTGCCCTTCCGAGCCTAACTCTATGACGTATATAACTCTATGACGTATATAACCTAAGCTGTGAGTCGCCTCCTTCAAATGTCATGTCGTGCCTTGATGGTGCAAAATACCACGCCAAACCATATAGAAGGGTTATCAGAGGCCAGAGTACAAATTGCGCGAGTCTATTTTTATCCCAAGTATTCGCTTTGGTAGTCGCTAAATTCTTGATAATTATATCCTCGGTGAATGGAAAATAGATTTTTGATGCAGATAAAAATAAATTCACCTGTCGCACTCCAAGCCGGACCCATTCATCACGAAATTCACCGCGTTCGAATTTTTTGCTTTATACACTCGCAGCAAAATGAGGGAAGCAACAATAATCGCATATGTAATCTATGAACCAAATGTACTGGATCATAAAATTAATGGAAAAAAACCTAGAATTGTCATCAACTAGAAAATCTGAAATCATGGACATAATTTCAATATGATCTTAACTTAATTTCCCAAATAAATCCGTCACAGGCAATAGTAATTACGCGAATACCATTCCGGATATGTTTGGTACCTATTTGTTATTTGATTTGATTAATGGTTGTTTTTTAAATTATCTATTTTTTGAACTATTACACTAAGCATACATTACCATTATAATATATGATTAATATCACATAATAACAATGTGAAAATTTTTGTTACATAGTTTCCTATATTTCGCTTCACCGACTTTAAGAACAAATATGAGCGCGAGAAGAAAGGAATTTCCATTCACTCGTTCACATTCACATCCATTAACTTCGGAGAGTAACATCGCTGTGCGAATGATTCATCTATTCTAAAATTCAAACAAATAGTTATTCGCAGGTTGTTAGGCATAAGTATGATGTAAATGCAGGTGAAGAATCTGTTCAGGAGTGAAGACGCTATTCTGCTGAACGGGGCCGGAAGTAGCGGCTAGAAATCTATGAGCAGGGAGCACTTGGGCAGCGTGGGAAGACAGCACCCGTGCGTGCCTCAGCGGCCCACTAATATTAGCGTGTCTCGGTCGACTTTGAATCAACGGGATCATTATCGTCAAGTTATTGTAATTCACAGCATTGTCCTTTATTATGCGTTTCATCCGCATTTTACACTTTAGTCAATTCAAACCAGAAATAAATCATGGATAAAGATATTTTAAGGTGAAAAATAATATTGAAAAAATGTGGAATGGAAAAGTAAACTTCGTAAATGAAACCGAGGCTGTTAATACAGAAATCAATATAAGCAGCTTGTTCAGGGCAGTTTGCAGTTAGTTATTCAAATTAATAGCGTCCAGGGTGCGTTTACTTTTTGAATGTGCGAGATCCATTCGAGATCCAATGAGAGTGGCTGAGCGAACGCAGAAAACACACCGTGCATACCAGGGGTGCAGCTAGGAATTAAGGCTGGGAGGGGGAGGTTTGGGTACAACTAAGACCGGGGTGTGTTGGGGTATGGTATACTCACCAGGATAAGCGGTTATGTGAGTTTTACGGCTTTCTGAGGGATATTTTATTAATCTTTACGCTATTGCATTAGTGATATCAATCCAATTAAGTAAAATGGATTAAACTTAAAAATTTCTCTGAGCCCCCCCCCCCCTTGCTGCGCCACTAGTGCACACCGCCAGAAGAAAACTTTAAAAATAATAGCCTTATTTAACTGTTCAATGCCATACCCTGTGGCACCATTACATCATTTGTGTACATGATAATCCCTCAAACGCTGCTCACAACATCGTAAGTATACGCGAATACCGTTGATTTATTCTTTTCCCCATAGCAATATGTGCTCTTGATTTCGTCATATCCCAGGTTAATATTTTTCATCTTCATTGCAAATCTTCCTTTTTTTGGCATAAAATATACTTCTGCGCTGTCTACTTTTTCTCAACCAACTCGTTACCAGGAGAGCATTCGATAATGCAGGTGGGTGCTTGATGGCGGCGGTCCGAAGATATCTACTCCTTCCCTGCGGAGCAGTGGCGGATATAGGTCGTTGTGTTGGGGTAGGTTGACTACGCACCGGTGTGCCTCGGGGGTATGGAGCAAAAAAAGTTGTGATAGGAGAAGATAAGTGATTATGTTAAAGAAATTGATTTATGAAGCGGTGAAATTGGAGCCTACATTGGAGAGCAATCATCTTTTCAATGTTCCCACAGACAACGCGGGGAGGAGGTCCACCAAGATGCTCCAGATAGGAGGAAATTAAAGAAAGTATTAATCGCTCGAGTCTGACTTGGATTAATTGGTCAGGCGCATGGTAGCAGCATTTAGCGATACTCCATTATTAGAATATATTTAAACACAAAATATCATGGGTGTCCTGATTCAAAATAAGTTAAGCCTTGTCCCAATTGGCCATTTGGCTATGCCAATCCCAGGATTTAGGCATGACTCCATCTTGGAAGGATGTCCCAACTCGTTAGCCAGCATAAGGGAGGGAATTTAGGCAGCCTACGCGGCCGCCAGATTTAGGCATCGAGAAATGCATCCTTCTCCCCACTTTTCCCATGATTCAAAGCGTGCAAAGCGTCTTCAGGAAGAAATCAGAGAAAGGGCATCATGGCTGTCAACAGGGGATAGCACTTGGTTGCAAGTAGTGCTGATATTTTGAGACTTGTTCGAATAATTAGTAACTTATATTTCGTTATAATAATGAAATTGCATTAATAGGAGTGTAGGAATTACCGAGAAATTTGTTAAAGAGAAGGCGGCGTTAATTTTAATGCTAATTAATGTTTATATGCTTCTTATATGTAAATGTATGTTATTTTATATTTTTTTATACTGATCACGTGTTATCTTTTGCTGCTACTCTTTACTTTTTTAACGGGTTAAATAATGCTTATTAATGTTTATATGCTTCTTATATATCCTTAATTATGTAACACTATGTCAAAATTCTTATTTATGTAACACTGTTTTGTACATTAGGTTAACACTCGTAAGAATAAACAATTATTATTGTATGTTATTGGACAGAGTCCCGAAATTGGAATCGGAACAAGTAACAAAAATTAAAATCTATTGTGAGGAATGATGACCGAAACTTGATTTATGTAAGTAAAATATAAGTTGTTCAACCAAATTGACTAAAAATCTCATGGAGAACAAAAAAGATTTTTAAAAATTCCGAAGGAAGACGGTAACCGTTTAAATAGACTAAATAGACCTCTTCTTAATAATACAAAACTAGAAATTAAATTGCTAAACTATAAGAAAATCGATAAAAATTGGTTGAGAGACGATTGAAATATTGCAAACTAATGAAAAGGAATATACGCTAACATTCAGGAAAAAACTTAACTACTACCTCTTTAAGAAACAATACGGAACTAAAAATACGAATTTGGAAGTACCTACTGTTACAAAAACAAAAAGGTTGTGTAAAATACTAAAATCATGATAAAATACTTTTCTCCGACATCGAAAACTCAAAATCACTTTACACATCACATTTTAACAATTTTGGGTGGGTTTTGTTCGTCATTTGTTCAAATCATTCCGAATATCTATTGTTTTGCATTGGCATAGTGTCCAGTAGATGGCAGTACCTGCGTAAGGATGTCCCATCCATGCTCCCTTGTGGTTGGCTGCCTAGAATCTGGCTGGCTAAATACATGATGACCAATGGCTAACGAGTTGGGACACGGCTTTAATCTAACCTAACATTGATTTGGGGATTCCCACTATTTACAATCATCTTAAGTCCCTTTAAGCTCCATTAGCTCTAGTATCCGTGTGGGGTAGAGGCACGTCCAAGGTCAGATAGCATCTAGCTCAACTTGACAAATATTCTTGAAGTTGCATGACAGGCGCGATCACCTCTAAAAATTGATATCACGCTCTGCATAGGGTTAAAACCAGTGCTTATAGTTGCTCATGGTAGCCGCCCTCTTGGGCCGGACATAAGGAGACTCCCCTGGCTGCAAATGCGGATCAACAGACGCCGCTGTAATAGTAATAAGATTACAAGAATCTGCTGGAGCCCACGGTTTTCATTACAGCCTTACATATGCTCTCAAAAATCGTCTAATCGACGACAGCATCATCCAAGCTGGCCCCGCATGCACGGAGCAAGAGCAAATTAAGCCATCAGCTTCATTATAGTTAACACCAGAGCAATCTCTCATGGAAATAATAAGGCGTGTACCTACATCGGCACAAAATGAAAACGGAGATGTGTAAATATGCCGAGTACCGAACAATAATGTGCACACAGTATTGTTCGGTACTCGGCATATCACAGTAAATAAGATACTTCAATTCTATGATTAAATCCAATTATATCCGGTCTTTATATTCCCCGAGAGAGTTTTGGATGATGGATATAATTAGCAAGAGCGGGCAGGTCATAAAATCAAGGCTCAAGAATCACTATTCCACTCCTCTATAATCCTAAATTCCGACCGAAGGCACGCAAAATTTAGATATTCGTTTGAGTAAATAGGTCCAGGCACTTCCGGCAATAATTGTTTACGAATGTTTATACGCCGCAAAGCCCAAAAATAATAACTCATGAATAAGCGCATGAAATTAGTTCCCTGTAAAATCGAGCCTAAATTGCCCAAGGCATGACGTATGTCATGAATTTATGCAAAAGCCGCTTATTTGAACTTGTTTCTTGTTCTTTTGGCCATATGGTATGATGAAAACGTAAAATTTCAGCATTTCTATTTTTGCATATTAATCTCTATCATAATCATCTTCCATTAAACGAATATTTTCATTCGCTGCTCACTGACATTTTAACGGATTGTGGCCACACATTCCTTAAAAATCATTTGAAAAATTTGTACTATCCATCTTGATCTTGTTTATTGGTGTAATAAAAGGAAAAACAATTCAATATGAAATATTCAAGTGTTAAGAAAATTAAAAAAGATATCACAATTTTCCGACGCATTTTTTCTTAGGATAAGACGATATTTCGATAATTATAAGATTTAAAGGATCTGTTTAAGGCTTTCGACTTTCATTACACCCTTATGTTCAGCATATCACTTTTATAGCTTTGATTGGTAATGGCGTAATTTTTCACAGTGAGCAGCTGCATTAACGTCGCCACCGGCTGCATGAAATTCACGAGCAACGCACCTTTTTGAAACAAAACACGGCATCATAACCTGTTCGATTGCTGAAAGGATCGCCTGGATTTTCTTTGTTTGCCTGGTGATTTTTGGTGGATCCATCATAGCGGTTTTGCTTTAATTCATGAGTGCCGTATTTAATCAGTCTCATGCGTAGCCACAACGCAAAAGAATCTTTTTTTATTGACATAAAGGACATTTATTTCACCAGACAGTTCTGAAGCCATTCGGCGATTTTTCTAGCTGTCGCTCCCCACTTGGCGGGAGACTCCGTTGAGGCAGAGTAACTAATGATATTGCTCCTCAAACTTAACCTTAAAATAACAACTTACGGTCGGAAATGACTTGAGCGTGTAAGGCGTAGGACGAGTAGTCGCCCTATCCGCACAGTACCCACCCTTCGCTTGTATTGCGGTGTTTTTTCTGAGCGAACGAAGGTTGAAAAAATACGGCCCTCTTATATTTATGTGGTAGTTATTATTCAAGCGCCCACAAGTGCAATCAATCTGCGGATATCAAAATGCCCAGCCTTATCAAGGCGGTAAAGGAGAGGTGGTCTCATTGTCTCCCGGTGAAGACCTGTGACGTCACGGCAGACACCCAGCCATACTCTACGTATGCACCGCATTAAAATTCACATTTTTGTCAACGAATATTGCGGTACATATGCTTTACTGCTCTTATACCACTACTTGTGCGTTATATAAGCATTGTAAAGAATGCGTTGTACGGTAGCTACGTGCGCTGACAGCTCTAATAAAGCTACAAAGAACGGACTTTAAATATCCTTTCACAGGCATGAAAATCGTTGCACTGTTGTTATTATTTTGGACGATATATAATTCTAAAAATAAAAGTCGTTTACACAAATATAGCTCCTAATTTATATTCAATTGATTAACTTGAAAAGTTTTCCAAAGTATATGAAAATAAAGGAGGAGAGAATCATGAAGTGCAAGAGGAACGGTTTATCACGGCTGATTCTCCGAACACATCTCCGTTGAAGACTTCAATAAGAGAGGAGCAAGAGGAGCTTTTAGATTATCGCGTGAGTCGGAAATTGTATTCGTATGCAGCCGCTTTAACATGATTCTTTTCTTCGACTAATTGTAAGCTGTTATTTTCTCTTCATACCATGTATTTATAAACTTGTGTATTATTCGACATTTTTAATATTTCCTTGTTAATTAGAATACTGACAATACTGGGCACCCCTCTGCTCATGTCACCACTATTTGTCGCGCCATGAATGTCATTATAATTTAGCGAATGTGTTTAAATTGGTAACTTTTAATCCTTATTTATGATTACAATTGAAAATATTTGAAGCTGAAGGCACTGGTTATTGACATCGTAGATCGATTTTGGTTTGGAAACGTTCAATGTAAATTATCGGTTGGTCTCTCCGGTATTTAGTGAGATATTTTCAGGCATTCTCTTATAAAAATAAGGCAACGAGGATCAATAATAAGTAGGGAAATAGGGAGTCTGGCGTGATTTACAGGATCATTCTTCACATTTATGTCCATTTATGAAGGCTTTACCATCTGCGTAGATTCCGCGAAGTGTATGCTTATTTAATTTTCAATTCTACTACTGGGATAAGATCACAGTTTATGACTATGGTACCCAAAATTAAAGACTTGGGACATACGAGTACATTCTAGGAGGCGAGAGAGGAAGAAAGAACGGTTGACTGAATCATGCATGTACCAACCAATGCCCTGATTTTTAGAAGTACTTAATAGTAGTTACGAAATTTTGTGTTCACGGGTTAATAAGATTGTTTTTACAAATGGCACTTTCAGTTGTTCTTCGGATATTTCGCTTTTTCAGCTCGGTGGTGACTAATCTGTGCGTTGGGAAATGCAAAAAATAGCCGGCGTTCAACGTCTTCCTTTATTTATTTCATTTTTATATACATTTAGAATATGACAGGCTATTTTATTGAACGAAATCAGATAAAAAACATATACCACCAATCCACAGTCATTTCATCGACATATCTAGCTAAGCGGTGAGAATTTAAATGAATATGACAGCAAAAACCCGGGAATAGCACGTTGTTCCTGCCAGGCGGCCGAGCGAGGTGTCTGCCGTGACGTCATCAACGAAACGTTGACAGCGAAGTGAGACCACCTTACCTTCTATCACCTTGCAGCCTTATAACCGCCGCTTAAGAGACCCCGAAATGGCATGGTATGGTATTTGGAGGACAGCTAAGGTCTTCTGTGCCACGAGGAACGGAGAGGAAAGAATGGATGGGGAGACACCTGGCGTCAAAGACGCGCAAAGGACCGACGCTTACCATACGGTCCGAGGGACGGAAAGTTGCACTTGAAGTGTTCTCCATACAACGGTGAAGTAAGGATCAGGCGATCCCTGAAAAATCTCTGCTACTGCCGGGATTTCAACCCGGGCTCACAGGATGCGAAGCCAACAATTTAATCGCCACACAATCCCAAATCTTCCATTCCTCCGTCAGCCGCGAGTAATCGGAAGAAGTCTTTAGTCAGTAGTAATCCTATTTTAATACCTAATCAATATCAAAGCTCAATTGTGGAAGTTATTCAACCGAAAACGGCGGTTTTAAGTGGAGCATCAATGGCACTTGCCTAATTTACTCCCACATTCACCTTCCCTCTTCAATCTGTAGAAAGGCTTCCTCTCTCTCCACCAATGCATTATCTCCCTCTTTACCCTCACATTCTCACCCTCTCACACTGCAAGCTTTTTGCATCCCCTCCCCTCTGGTTTAATACTTGCAAACCTCCCCTCCAAGTATCCTCCGCTGACCCACCATGTCCAGCACTTCGTCGTTCCCCATCCACTCCACCCACTTCACCATCTCCATTCACCTCAATGCGCGCATCTCTAAGGCCTCCTGTCGATACTCGCTCAAGTCATTCAATAAAAAGTTAATTTTATTGACGTCAAAAAATTTAATGAAAACTCTTAAATATTTTTTTCTCTCTCATGTATAGTTGCATTCAATAAAAGAGTTTTATATCAATGGAGGGGTGATGAATGAATGCCAGCGAATGCGGCCCTTAACACACTTCACCAATATGAACCAAATTTTGTTTGCCGATTTCAGACCTTCGGGTTTGTCTTTTTCTAGCCTTAAAGGAATCTGCTTAGTTATATTCTAGGTTTCATCTGCTTCTACATTCTACCCCTCAAGCCACCTGCAAAGGCCTGTGGTGGGGGTTTTAGGCCACCAGCCGTTTACGAACGATATGCCGTAACGAAATTACACTTTCCATACACCCCAAACACTTTTTGACGAAAAGCGCTACTTACCTTCCTATTTACTAAGTTCACGGATTAAATCTTACTGCAATGGCTAGCGTATGAGCTTCTTCAAGCTTCCAAGCTTCTTCAGGGTCTGCATCGAATATTTCTCGTGTGTTCTCCACAATAGGCTCGAGTTTATTGTAACTCCCAGATAATTCACTTAATATGTCTCGTTTATGCTTACACCATTCACAACATATGCATGGGGATAGTTTGACGACCTCTGCACGAAATGTACCACCACACGCTCAGATTAAGTTCGAGTCCCCATTCTTTGTTCCACACATGAATGTTGATTAAACCCGATGATAGAATTTCAAAGTCGAGGGTGATCACTAATTCTGCGACAGATGACAGAGTCGTCAGCAAATAAACTATTTTACTGATAATTCAAGAGTATACGTCTTTTATGCAAATATAATGAACAAAAAGGGACCGATTACACTTCATTGTGGAACTCTTCATGTCACATTAATCAAATCAGAGATTATGGACGATTAATAATAGGTGGAGCTAAGATTAATGAAAGGTCATGTTGGGTCACTTTCAGAAAGGGCTCTCCAGGATGAGTTATATATTTTACGAGTGAGCACCGTTATCCCTTCGCCCATGATTCATTTAAATCATTCAGGGTTCGATGCTTAATTCTTTATTTATTTTCCTAATTTCGGAGGAGGAGGGCGGGCCCCTTGTCCTTACTCGTGCGCATACACTCATCTAACCAGATAATTTCTTCTGTCTTCGTGATCTCGGAAGGTCAAGCAAACCAAAACACAATCCCAAAAACTGTCTATGTGTACCCCACATAAACGAACGAATATGTCCGGAAATGTACCTCCTCCCCAAGTAAAAACCTCCGCGGAAATGCTTCTCGGCTGCGGAGGAGTGGGCATGAACTAGCGTTTAAATAAATGCATTAATAACTTTTGGTTTGTGTAATTTCTTGTCGACCTGAAAGAATTAAATTTTTGCATCCAGTGCTCTTGAGCGGCCTCTAAATGTTTACCAATCCGCCGAATTTTCTTGGCATATAGATTCCACTACCAAAGCATATTTTGAGATACAACAATCGAGAACCCGAGAAATTGTGCAGTTACGGCACACCACGAGCGGCACTGAAGCCCGTTGAAGGTGACCAACTAAACGATACCTTTGGAACTGGATGCGCTTGGCGTGGCATTCGACTCACCTGGATCGTCGGGATCCCAGTTGCTCTGGCCTCCTGACGCGGCGGACGCCATCAGGAGAACGGCGAGGATCAGCCAGAGGAGACGCCACGAGGCCACGCCGGCCGTTGACTCAGCATTGCGCCAAACAGCCTTCCTCTCTTCATTCTGCGACGCGCCCGCTGCCCTTTCCTCGGCGACCGTCGACGGATCGCGCGGCGGAAGTCCTGACTCCATCCCGGCACGTGAGAGCACGGCGCTTCCCGACAGACTGGCGGAGTGGGCGCTGGGGATCGCGGTGAGATTCCTTCGGAATCGGCGGTGCTTGCTTCCGAGGTGACTCGTGCGGGCGCTCGGCAGCGGCCGGTGTGATCACTGGTCACTGCTTGGCGGACATCCTAGCACAAAGGACACAAGGTGAGACATTAGTTTCAATTTGACAATATATCACTTATATTTACAGTAGAAGTACTTCACCGATTAAACCTGTGGCGGAGTATCATGGTGAAATTAATTGGAAGTAATTTCCTATGGCCAAACCTCTTGCGAGCCATTATTGCCATATTTTAATGTTTCCGATGCACCCCTTTTATAGCTACTATCAGTTGTTACCCTACGTTTCGTGGCCATTGCTGCTCACCTCTTCTGGGGTAAGCATTCTACCCACTTATCACACGGGGCGCACCCAAAAAACCCTTATTATAATATGCAATAGTGAAAATACAAAATATGACCGTAGAAAGACATTACATCCACTGCTACGTTTCTAAGTAAATAAGTATTTTGTTAACTTATAACGGCTCTAATTCTCATTACACCGCTTTCAGTATTTGTGATTCTTTATAAGTTTTCTACTCCTTAGTCGCGCCAAGTTAATGTTGTTGCGAACGAGGCGTCACTCTCCCATGCTATAATATTTTGCTCTGGAGGAGATGGAATGCCATCTAATGATCGGGGGTTCGAGTCCCGGCTGGTCGCATTATTCAACACCGTGGATATGATTATTGCCGTAGCATAATTCAATAATAAATGACGCAATTTATTCAATTAACTTAGCAATGGCGGCGGCATCATAAAAGGGAAACTTCTCTTCTGAAACTGCTCTTTCACGCAAACAACGGAGTTCTTATCACAAATTATAGAAAATGAATAGCTTTCATTAATAAGAATTGAACATGGCTTGTTTTCATCTTGCGTTCTTTCTTTCGGTACACACTTAGTCTCCTTTAAAAGACCTTTTAGTGACACTCATGTCTCAACCAAAAAAGAAGGGCCTAGATTAAGGTTGGCCTTACTCTTTGCCCCCCTATGGTGAAAATAGTGGAGAACTTTACGAAAACTGCGTATATTACTTTTTCCAAAAGAATACCGTGAGAAATTTCATGCTCGATATCTTAGCTGACGTTCATTAGTGCACTGTAGAGAGAGACGTTTCGAAATCAGAATGCTGGTCCCCGATTTCGTCGAGATGACCACTTGCAGAGCCTGATTCCTCTCACACGGATCAGTAAATAAAGTAATATCGTCGATAACTTCAGCTGTGATTTGTGAAAACCCATTGCTCGTGGAAAAAAGGGGACAGTGAATATCATATTCTACAAATATTTTATCGCCCAACCGCTTTCAATACTTCAATTTAATTTTCAAGGACTAATGATTGTGGAATCGTCAAAAGTCTATTTTTAAGTGTTAGTTACATCACTAAGTCATATTTAATTGACTCAGTGATTCAACCGAAGGATGATTTGGTAAGCTTAGGGGAGAGCTAACGCCAGGCTTAGCCATTTTCAAGGGGATGAAAAGTTCGATCATGGGGGTAGGTTTCTATGTTACACCGGAATAGAAGGGGCAGGTTATCACAGGCGACATATGAGGTAAAATCGTCGGTGAATGCCATCGTTTAAAACAATTAAAATTTAAGGCAGTCGAGGATAGGAGGAAGAAGAGCTTCTGAAGGATATAGGAGTTGAGTCGTACGATAAGAATAAATATGGGCTTGCAATCAGCAAGAGTGAACGGGATGATTCATGAACATTGAAAACCACCCAAGTCACCATTGGAAAATATCAGTTGAACGCAGAGCCAAGTGATTTCAAATTTCCGTTGAAGATGGAAAGACGTGCGTAGGGGTCCGCATCGGACTCTCTTTTTGACGTCAACACTGCTCTGTGACTCAATAAATACCCCTCAAATGCTCCATTTCCCCTCTCGCGACTAGCCGTCAGCCAATGCCTATTTTAATGAAGTACACCTGAGTTATGAAATTTCATAGCATAGTACATAGGGATTGTCTTCGGAGAAAGCGGATGACCCTTAAGTAGTTAGGCTCTCAGAGGGCCTGAGCTTTGTTTCTCGAAGAATTGATTCAACGCACTCACCTTTTTAATACAAGAGGGCGGCGTCTCCCTCCTGCTGGATCGGTGTTTTTGGAACCGCATTATTCACTTAAGAGTTATGCCATCATTTGGAAAGTTTCAGAGTAGGCTTATGGAGTAGACCGATGCTAACATTTGCCTTTATCTTAGATTCATATTTATCTTACTATAACATACTTATTTATCTTAGATAATTTCACCTTTCGCTTTTTAATAATTCTCTCGCATATTTTTTTTAATCTTTGAGATTATGGAAAATGGTGACAATGGCCCACTCTGCCTACCCTGAAAATTTCAAGAATGGCGTAACTTTCAAGCGAATAGTCCGTTATAAAAGAGACTGGTTGAGCAGCAGATATGCGTCCTTTTAATTTTGAATTTCATTCCCGACTTAAAACTTTCGAATCAAATGCTAGCTTTATCAGTAACGGGATCAGTACCCTCTTAACGCGCAGTTAATTATGGATATTGGTTTTTGGGATACTACATGAATGCCAGTATGTGATCAAAAGTATCGAGTAAAATACTTCAACAATTTAATTTGGAGCAGCATTTATAACCTGAGGAAACACAATTGAATAGGATGGATTTGATACATTGCCGAATTCAGTTGGCCGGCGAATCACTAAATGGTGTCTCCGCAAACATCTCAACCATCTTTTCATGAATTTATCCGAATAATCACGCGTAAATTTGGACTCGCATGCAATTACCACGTCGTCTGGTTAGTATTGAGTAATCCAATTGATGAATATCTTTGCTCGCTTTAGACCCACATTCCTTAGGATCCCATTCTATTCAATCATGTAGGTACCTACGGCGGTTATTCATATGATGAGCGGAAGAATTCGCATCAGTGAACAAACGAATGCATGAATGCGTGATTTGACGGAGATTGTACAAGCACAACAATCACAGTGTTTACAGTTTACTCCATGCGCCTGTGATGACCTATGCCAATTCAGTTATGCTAGCTGCAAATATATAGGATTTCCAGTCTCTCGTGGCAATTGTAAAAATATCGTGGATCACCCTTACAATTGCATAAGTAATGTAAGGTGCCAATGAAACTCCAGGTTACATGAGACACATTTGACAGATAAGGCACCAAAACATTTGTGGCTATTCTTGTTCTTAACAGCAAAACTTGGATTGGATGCATTGACGTCATGGAAAAATTAGCACTTTACTCCACTCATTTTATAAGTGAAAGTATTACTCTGTGTGTTTTTTTATTGCAAGCTATTATTTACATTTTATTACATTTTTTGTTTTGGTTACAAATGTGTATATAAGAAAGTTTGAGGCAGCGAAATTGATAAACGTGTTATTGAAATATTATGTCTTTTGTAAACCAGTGCCGGAACGACGTTTCGGCGCCATGACACCTCTGATTGGATGGACAAAAGCATTTTGCTTTCGTTTCGGACAATCATTAATGCGCATTTATTCCTTTTCAATCGTCTAGTTGAAAGAGGATGCACTTTTTGTGAATAAAAAGACGATGTTTGGTGGTGGCTGCCATCTTTGCTCCTAATCGAAATATGGTATAGAAAACTATAAAGCATGTGTTTCAAGATCATACTCGTAGAAAGAGAAGGATCTACTCCTCCGGTAAACAATTGTAGCGTTTCAGTAATGGGTACCCTCTCGGAAAAGCCAAACGCGCCAGCGAGGGTGATTGACAGGCAAGGGAACAATTACACGGCGTCGTGAGAGTGGAGCATTCATGGAGAAATCTCTTTTTTCTCTAGTTCTTTTCTCTAGTAGACTTTCCTCCTGTCGAGTCCCGAATCCACTCACTTGCCTGGGGATGGTCAGGGTGCAATTATCAAGTGCTGAAGCGACTGAAACATCAGGAACTTGAAATGCATTTAATTTCGGTAGGAAACAGGAAGGTCGCAGCCATTCTTGAAACATTATTCCTTTTTTAACAACAGACTATTCTAAAACTAGAAATGTCTTAAGAGAAGTCAGTTGAAGGAATATGTTTTCTGACTGCATATACTTGGGTTACATTTTTCCGAGTTTTCATACGTATTCATTTCGGAGAAAAATTTTATTTGTCTAATAAGATAAGTAGATTTCGCTTCGGCAGACTGGCAGCAACGTCTCGCAAAGAGTCGCCCTAGAAAATATTAGTGCTTAGCCATGGCTGGGCTGTGGCCGCATATGCATCTTGTGAGAAGTTTAATTCAAGATAAGTTCAACCCCCAATTTTTTCAATGCTTAATCTCAACAGGGACGGATTTATTTCCCCTTTGAAGCTAAAATATCGGGTCCACCCTCCCTTGCCCCCCCTTCCGCTACCCTCCACTGAAATGAAGACTAAACCCTGCATTGCATCCTATCTTCCACCCGCCACTTAGAGCTTCCATGGTTCTTACTATCCATCTAAGTATGCTATAGAATTTCCTTATTCTGTATTTTCACATTTAAATTCCATACAAAATATAATGGGTTATCATTTAGAATCACTTAAGATAACCTTTATTTTACATGGGCCACAAGCGATATCATCTATACACACTACCTCAGGGATATATGAATGGAGTCAAGGATCTAACTACTTTCCGTTTGGAGTGAATTATTCAAGGTCGGTGAAATCAAGTGAACACAATAATGCAACCATATCAAGGTGTCTATCCCTCTTGGCTCTTGGTTCAAATTATTCCGAAAGTTTTAAGATTTTAATATTCTTGTCACCACTGGCCATAGCAGTTATGTATACAATTTTAGAACTGAACTATTATCTAGAAAATATGTAACTCTTGTGTTTTGGATGCTATTTTTGTTATGTAATGATTGTAACATGGTGTGGATGTAATTTGAGTCACCACCGTACGTTATAATTAACCAAAATTGTTCTGGATTTGTTGCAGTTAGCCTTCAGAAAATTCAAATTAAGTAAGTTGGAGCACATCTGCAACTTATGCCTGAATACATGCCAATATTTTCCGGTCATCTCTGACGCAATAATGGATGCGCATTGCCAGCTTTAAAATAAGGCCAAGAACAGGTCCGTCCTCTGCTGCCTCTCACCTCTGATAATTTGCGGTCTCTTCGGCTCTCGCCCAAAGTGCTCCCGATCGTCGTAGGATCGAATCCCAGCGTCGCGGAATGAGCTCTAATTTGCATGAAATCGAATTCCTAAACCACGCGCTCCAAGCGATCGCGGTTAACGATTTCACTCGTATCCCCCAACCCAATGATCCCCTCAACTCCAGCCCTATTCCTACATAGAAGGAATATTTAATGAACATTACGTATGGTGTGGATGGAATTTCAACCTCATCAAACGCTGCTGTCGATTTAAACATTTATTCATGAGCCGCTGGAATGGCTGGCTTCCATTATTTAAAATAGAATCTGAGTTCGCCGCTAAGTGTCTTCTTGGAAAATAACTACGTATGCTGCGATGCCTCGCAATCGCTGTTTGAAGTGCTATTGACACCTTCTTTTGTTTTACTGTTTTCCTTTACAACAGGTTTAAACTATTTCCACGTTGGAGTTCATATTACTCTTCAATGACTAGAACTACAGCCTTGACAGTGGCAGCTTGGCTGACGCATGCTGCGTGCAAAATAAAAAATATTCATGAAGCACATATCTACTACATTAATGGTACCCATTCTCATTATACATATAGGTAAGATTAGTTACTTTTCGCTACTTCTGTTATATTTTAACCAATTATTATGCATGTTAATTTTTTTAGTTATTGTTTGTCTCTTTCGTATAGTTCACAGAAGAGGAATACTGTTGAAGGCGTTGAATAATGCATATCCGAAAACAACTGAAGGCACGCACGCGTACTTCACACTGAGCTAATTTTGGCATTTTTAGAATTTTTCCTGGATGTTAATAAACCTGGTTTCCTACTTACTGACTATACTCCATGAGGCCGTGGTCTTGCCAACGAATCTTTCTCGATTTTGAAACGGGTATGGTGAATAATTACTGAACATGTGTGATGGGTCACTAGGCGGCTATAAGTAGCGCTGCTCTACGGATAGTCCTGGGTAAAAAATTGGATGAAATATTGGGACAGAAATGGCTATTAGATAAAATTAGGAGCAGCCTAGAGCAAGGAATTGGTTCACTTAGTGAGAATGTATTAAATGCACATTACAGCAACTAATTATTGGTTTATTTATTACGTTGATAGTTTAAATCACCTCTCAGTCGAAATATCTCTTTTTCAAAATAAATCTTTTATATTATCTTCAAGCGCTGAAGTCATTCTGACGCACTAATGGCAATTTTAGATGTTGAGCATGGGTTGACGTCCCATCTCACAAACGAATCTTTTTATCCTAGTGTTCACCGACATAAAACACCCACCAATCACAATTAGAGCTGGATTAACTGTAAATACTTTTCCTCCGCCATTGGGACTTGAGCACATCTTCGGGCTCCAAAATATCTGCTTTGCTGAGACATGTTCATCGTTCAGGCATCAATTATAGTGAGGAAGGCCAGGGAAGTGATGATCAGACTAAATATTCACAACTTATTTTGACTTTACCCTTCAGTTGATAGATAGTGACACCAAAATTTGACTTATGTGTTTCATCGAAAAATTTTAATCACACGTCACTGGGAAGCATCGTAGATGTATGTCATGTATCCAATAAATCATTGTGATGTACATGTTTCTCAATTTCAACAATATGTATTGTTGAGTACTGTTAATATATGGAAACAGTAAATAATAACCTTATAAATGTTTTAAGATATGTGGGATTGAATGCCATCAGGAATTATAAATGTGCTGCAAAATTAGAGCACACATGATTATCTGCTGCTGAAAGAATTTTCTATAACCGGCGTAACGCTACCTCAATCCTGATGGGACGTTAAAAAGCAAATTGTAATGTACTGTATGCATAAAGCACGTTTATGTGTAGTCATGACCAAGACGGCAAATTTATTTGTATTAAGACTAAAATTCACCATGAATTTTACCATTCGTCTAGAATAGTTGTTGAATTGTAATGATTGGTCACATGATATAAAATGTTGGCGAACACATTCCTTAGTAAGTGTTAACTTTGATTTGAAAGAAATCACAGTTTTGCTTTCAAATTTAAAATGCATTTGAGTCTCCGTAAGTTTTTGATGAATCCATTGATGGAACTATACTGCTACTTCATTTTACTCCACTTATCTCTGAAATTAACCCTATATTCCAAGTAACACTTCAATCAATGAAGTATTTATGGCCAGTGCCGTGCTTTTATTCCATTAGACGCTGTGAGTAAAATGATTTACATGAATGAATTTGTTCCGATTGCATGAATGAAGGAGAGTGCTGCAACGAGACCCGTCACTCGATATCTATAAATCTGGGAAGATTGTAGCGGTACCTACTGTATTTCAAATCTGAAATCTGATTCTCAGCGTAGACCATGTCATTAAAATAAAATTAAAATAGCTGTTTAATTTGCTTGATGTGACTAATGAGGGAATGCAAATTTTTACCATGATTAATGGATTATTACGCGCGATTAATTTGGAAGTGCCATCAACTTTTGAACCATACATTTTGCGCCCGAATAATATTCACATGGCTTCACTAGATTATCTAGTGAGTTCAAAACGCAATATCTCAGTAATGAAAACCTAATACATGTTTTATCAAGATTTATTTGAACCTAGATTCGGATCGTTTTAATATGTGATTGGACCATGAATTTCACTCACTCTTTTTTATCAATCAACAAACAGTAACTGATTATTGAGCGTGAATCTCAACCATGTCAGCTCTGACAAACCGCAAGTATTACCTTCCATGAGATGCCAAAAAGTACACAATTTTTACCAATTTAAAATAGTTGAAGCCTTTGAACGTAAGGATATCCATTTGCATCATTTTTCTCAAACGTTCTTGAGCCAATTCTTGAGGCATTCAGTGAACCGTTGAGTGGAAGAAATAAAGTTATGAGATTTATTTCTTTGAAGCCCCAATTAAAGAGTGCCCTCCGTACGTTAGAATCTTCTATTGACCCTTGGTCTTGGTGATCGATTCGCGTCGCCAGCGGAGAATCAAAAAAAAAAAAATGGAAAATCTCTTCCTATACCGCTACAAATAATTTTCCCTTCGATTGGTAAGCTCCGATTAGCGTTGACGAGTGGTTTAGACACTTTTCCAATACCGGTCATCTCTTTTTATCTTGATCCTTTCTATATTGGTAAAGCCGAAAAATAAGGAAACTCCCTCTATAGTATTTTCGATTGCTCTGCTTCTGACTCTAGAGCGAAGACGAGCTTCCGGTGCCAACTTCACGATTACCTCGAAAATGTCTAGAATCCCTCGGCCACATATGAATGCTAAATCCTCTCTCGAGAACTGAGTTCCCTACTCCTATAGGATTGGATTGCACTCAGATCACGTCACTGTGAATACGCTGTGAGTAATCTTTAGATGTTTGCGGTCATATACTCCCAAATTCATATCTTGGCTCCGCTGGCATATATTTTTGGAGAGGGATATATTTTTTAGAAAACCTGAAAGAATGATTACAATCGATAGATCTGTTTGGCACAGGGAAATTGCATGTCGGTGATTACATTGCCTGGGTCGCGGAGTCGAAACGAAAGACACTTTTCGTTCAACCTTAAAAATGTGTGATAGCGAATGGCTGATCGCGATTGTGAGAACCAATGCCATACACTTATTTGATTTACAAGTAAATAACATTGAAAATGCAACCTTTGGAACGGTAGGGAGAAAAGTGTATGAGGCACGTGGGGTGTTATTCCTTAATATTGCGAATTTCCGATAGTTTCACGAACTAGTAATTCCGTAAATACTGGAAAAGCAGGTTATCGATAGAAAGTGATTAGATCCAGCACACAGTGGACCTACAAATAACTCTTCAGAGAGTAATCGCTGCTTTTTCGAATGCCATTTTTAATTTGCATCATTCCACGCGCTCTTATTTGCACTGAAATGCTTTAAAATGAGAATAATTATCCACTCCACTTTACCTTTAATAAAAATTAATACCGTTGGTAATATGACTTACATTTCTAGGCGTGTCTCTACTCGTAGTAGTTTTAGCAAAAGAGCCTGTTAATGACAGAACCCAATCAATTTGGTATGGGAATTACGGGCTGTTTGTGGTCGTAAAGGTACTGTTAGGACAGAGCTTTGGGAGTAGATCACAGTTTGACATGAATTTAAGGCCTCTTAAAGAACCGACAGAGTAACGTTACGGTTTCTTAGTGTGTTTAGGATAAATAGTTAGAAATTTAATGAATTTCCCAACATGTCCAGTAAATTAACCTCCCAACAGTTTTCTATATTTCCTCTCTAAAACTTCATGTGGGGTGTGAGCAATGCGGCTTCAGCATCTTCTATCTACTTATCTGCCTCTATCTGCTAACTAATTTATTGTTAATTCTATGAGTATAATTTTAGCTGTATCATTGTAGAGTTTGGTACTACATTTTTCTGCTGATTGTATCCATCCTCCGGTCCAGTGGAGTAGCCAGGAATTTCGTTCGGGGGGGGGGGGGGTCCAAAATCAGGGGGAAAATTTTTGAAAAACAGGTTACTGAGTACAGGGTTTTAAACTAATTTTAACATTTTTCTTAATAAAAAAACTTCATTTGTCAAAGAGATATTTTCTAAATTCATGAATTTTCAATATTTTCTTCTTTCATGAAGCAAATTAGTGCAGTTTTTATATTTCTAGGGTGGGGGGTCCGGACCCCCCGGACCTCCCCCCCTGGCTACGTCACTGCTCCGGTCATAAGTATCATTGATGGCTTCCCTTTTCCCTTCACATTCACTGCAGCTATCCTCCCCTTGGTTAATAAGCATGCATTTCGGTGCAGTCTTCTCCTTTTCTATTCCCCTTATCAATAATGCAGATAACATTGTGAGAATTGGTCAGTATAATGAAAACTAATCTTCTCAGCAAACGTTTCGGAACATGACATATTCCATCATCAGGCTACGTGTAAAGAATAATGTAGGATTCGACAATTTTCATGAAACACCCAGCACTCACTTGATGTTCTCCTTCACGAAGAGGAAATGTATTCGGTTCCCCTAGGATGGGCTGAGAATAGTTGTTTAAATATTATACAGACCGATATTCACGATCCTGGATTGATTTCAGTTCTTTTCTAGTTGTCACCTGGTTTGAACAGCGGCAACAAAGGTATCTGATCAATGGTACCATTACCATTCACATGTCACTCTATTAGCTTGAATTACTTAGAATTGAATTTCTCCCCAGAGTAAGCAGTTCAATCCCGGGAAAGTCCCCCGAAAACGTCCGCCTCTTGGGCAGGCCGGGCGTTGCGCACTATCCACCACCGTGGGCGGCCTGGCTGGGAGAGAGAAGAGTGCCGGTGGCCTTGAAGAACCTCGTTCAAATGTTTTCCTGCGAGCATTAGAGCAGTTTTCACCCCAACTCAACCGCCACGAAATCATGATCGAGGACACTCCGGATGTGACGTAAACTACTGAACTTCAAAATAACTTTGAGAAAGACGTCACTCGCATTTGTCCACGGGCAGAGCGAACCAAATTTCTCGGAGAAATAAGATAAATTATGGCTGTCATCGGAAAGTAATTTAGTTTATCAGATACATAACTTATCAGTGCTATTCCTCACAATCTCAACTATTAAAAGTCCTTCGTATAATGAATGAGCGTATTGGTACATACCACTATTCTAAGATCGAACAAACGAAAGACTTCTTAAAATACGTATTTGAATTTGTAAAAAAATGTATTTTGTCGAATTCTTTGTTGATTTAAATCTCTCTTTGTTAGTATAGAAATTTAATGACGGGATAGCAGATTTATTAAGTAAGGTAAACACTGAGAATAAATGCATCGCTCTTATCTCATCGTCATGATGCGGACTTTTTTTTTAACCGATCAAAAGCCGCCTTCAGCGGAAACAAAAGCCCAGATTGGAGGGAGCAGGTCTCCCCGCTACCTGAAGTCCCCCGTTCCACTCATAGCTGTCTTAAATGTGAGCGCGTGGGTCTTTCCCAACTAGCCATCCCTCTGCGATACGGCGATTGGCACCCCGGGGGCCTTTTACAGAAATCACTAACCCCGTGACGGGCCGGTAAAAATGCTGACTTTCCAAGAACGCTGCTAGAAATACGACGGGAAAGAGTATCGGAGGAGAGAGGACGACTTAAGTAATGCCGTCCGGATGATAACGTGGGATTCAATGGTCACGCTGCTACTAAGGCACGGCACAAATTGAAATTAAAATAATGCATACACATCTTGCATTACCACTCTGTCCCTCAGAGAGTCTGTCGCTATTTCTCCAGTAGACAATACTGTTGAGGTCTACTTTTGTGGTGGTTACTGTTTCATAATTACTCGTTCTCTTAAACTATTGCAGTGTAAAAAATAATTAGCGTCTGGCAAGCTCTAATCCCTTAAGATTTTTTTATTAGCAAATGCTGAGTGGGCATTGCCTTAACGACAAAGAGCCCGATAAAATACTCTTTCAATGTTCAGAATTATCCCGCTCTATAATTTTGAGAGTATGGTTCCGTCAATAGTACATATAATAGAAAAATGAGATTAAATTGCATACAAACACAATCTTGTCCACTCGCGCCTATGTCTAGCACGCGATCCTTCCTATGTTTCGCTATACTGTCTGAGTTGAAGTATCTGTAATGGTGATTTAGCTCCATTGCGGGGCTAACAAATAGTTTATTAAGCATAATTCAGCGAGAAATTCTTATAAATTTCCCCTGAGAAGATATATGGAACAATTCATCGCTTAAATCGAGAGGTATTGGGATTCAGTAAACCAAATATGGTATTGTATACTTAATTATAATAAAGAAAGCTTGAGAGCTAAATGAAAAATAATATCAATTAAATTTGTTATTTTCTGGTTACAATAAACGTTTCCTGAACGTAAACACTTGTATATTAGGTCTGAATTTAATGCGCCATGCATTCATGCTATTCCGACTATTTTATTTCTCTTTTGGGAAAACCGATTCCGTCCCATTAGTCGTAATTATAAGTTCAAAGAAAATTACGAATAATTTTTCAAAATAGCGAATTGATGTTTTCCGAACGCACATTTTTATTAATACCGGTGACAGTTCTTTTTATTGCGCACCATCAACCTGACTAAATGGGAGAAGTCGCGCATTAGGAAAGCAAGGCGTGTGAGCCCAAGAATAGTTTCCTTGAACATTTGCTATTATCCTACGCAAAATTTGAAGCAAATCATCTCGAAAATATGGCATATGTTTCATAAATGAGCATTCTTCCTGAGTTGAACTTCCAGTCTTGTCACCGCGGGCATCAATACCGCATGACGGAGGACCAAGTGCTTCACTATCCTGCGCGAATTCGCCTGGGTTAAAAACACTATTTCGCTTATTCAGCCGTACCGTGCAGCTCATAAATGACTTAAAAGCCACGCACCGCAAGAAATCGACGGAAATATTTCCAAAGCGCATCTGAGCAACAATCCCTATGGAGAACCAAAGTGCGCCAATAGTAATGAGGAAAATAACATTTTCAACTTTAGAGAATTGGCACTCAAACCGAGAAATCTCAGATAAACCCAATATTTCAATATCATCAATTCGTAAATCAGGACAACAAAATGAAATTTGATAATTCACGATTTACTATTAAATTTTATTGGAAAAAGTACTAAGAGAAAATCTTATTCTATGCGAAACCATGCCATTAATTTCTTGCCCTTTTGAGAAAACCAATTCGGTCTTATTTCTTTCTATATCCAAAATATTGACATTCCCATTGTCTTCAGAGAATGCATTATTTCCTCAAGCAGATCTCACTATACAATGCATTTAGTACCCACCATGTGAGGAGAGAGTATTTGCCGTTGCTCGAGTATTCACTGTCAAGCGTTCGGACAATCATGGCCGAAGTCTGATGGGGGCCAGCGAATGGCTTCATCGAATTCAGTAAGGTATGCGATATCGCTCGCATCTCCGTAACGTTTGAATGTACTGCTGATAATTACTTACAAATTGCATTTATGGGATTTTAATCATGCTGTTAATAAAATATTATTATTCATTATATTTAATGGAAATTAAAATTTTCTGGCATCGAAATTCCTTTCGAAAATTTGAACGTTTCTCAAACATGAATTGTCTAAAAATGCATGTGGGTTGCTAATACATTTTCAACGCATGGAAATTTCATTTCTTTTTGAGCTACCGATATCGAATGTTAAATATTCAGGCTTAGGGTTCGATAAGAGTTGCCGTTACAGGGATAAAACTTTCCGGTATAGAAAGGCGAAAAGACCCCTGACCCTGTCTGATCCTCAAAAGTGGATTTATCGCTGGTTCAGAAGCTGTCCTATTGCCCTGAAGTCCTTCTATGTATATCAAATAATAGCGCTTAGAGGCGGAGAATTTTATTTTCATTCTTAAAATGAACAAAACCAATCGCTGAAACTAAATTATATGTAGAAAAGTAAATTTCTCAAAGGCCAAACTTGTAAAAATTAAATTAACAAACAGAAAATTTCTAACAGCTTGTAATTTATCTTCAAATCGGAGAACTAATTCGCTCAGTTTGCTTCTTGTCCCCCTACCTGTTGGAAATTCAAACTGCCATTACAATACTGGCAGCAGGTACAGCCTTTTTTACTTTCATTTCAATCAATGCCAAATGTTCCGAGTGATATCGCTCCTTATGGTGACTATTATAAGACCTTCGCATTTAAACCAGGGTTATTCCGAACACCCGACATCCATTCTCAAATGGAAAGATTCCGCAAGTACTGCTTTCCTTCAGAATTTAATGACTCGTCAGAAAAGCTAGAGAAGGTAATGAACCCTCCTCTCATCAGCTTCTTATGTCCTCCAACTACCGCGGAATACAAGTATTGCGGTTAAGTGTTACCCATATGTTATAAATGTAATGATTACCCAGGAAATATTCTATTTTGGCCATAGCAACATGCCCAACTAGTGTAGCTTCTGGATCTACTTTCAGTTACTGCCATTCGCTTCGGTCAAATAAAAAGAGACACCCCTTTAACGTGATCAGGGATCTCCTATTTGTTAAATTCTAAAATAACAGTTACGAAACTCATTAACTTTTATTATTATTATTAATTATTTGGATAACTATACCCTACGTGTTGAATATTCATTCTTCCGCAAATTACTTATGTAAGATTTAATTGATAAGATTACAGAACGCGAAGAAAGTACTTTTTTGTAATTATCACGGTAAATAACTCTATCCTTACTAATTCCCGTGTACTTAAAGAGAATAATTTTACTTAAACCCAAACTACCCATTTCCAAAATTAGATAGAGAGATTGCTAGCGTGTTTAGGATAAGAATTTCCGATTTAAATGAATTTTTACGAGTGTCCCGATGCTTGCAAATGGACTTAAAGATATATTCTTTTTGTGCATGTAGATTTTTTCCAAGCTCAAACCTAATTTTTGAAGCCTGAAATGTGAATGTCACTGATTTACCCTGGGCATCATTCTCCTTTTACTGGGAATTCTAATGAATAGGTATTCCGTAATTTTATCTATTGGAGGTAAGACTAGCTTGTAGAACTATGTTTCATCTTTAAACTACCGGGTTCTACCGTAAAATAGAAATATTACAGCAGTATTTAGGTAGAGACGGTAAGGATGCCCCTGGTATATGAAATTTTCATGAATATGCTGGGACTCAGCTGCACCATGACCTCTGCATACCATTATTGTTTAGCCTCGAATTAACTATTGCTACCGATGATTAGCAATATTTTTAAACACTAAAGATGTTTATGCTTTATGTAAAAATGGTGAATATCCAGGATTGCGCTAAATTAGCTGCGACAGTATGTTCTGTGGGTAGGGCTTCATTAACCTCGGGCTACCGATTACGTGGGTCGAAGACAAGTTTAAAATACTCAAAATGAGGAAGGATTTCGTTTTTTTCGGATTTATTAATAGATTTCATGTAACTCGGTAACTTCGGTAAATTTTATAAGGCGTTAGAGCTAGAACAAATACTCAGCTTGGAATCACTTTTTGTCAATGTGAAATAGAAAGATCACTTAAGGTTTGATAGTAAGGATATCCTTCGTCCACAAACTGGCAATGAACATTTTAAGTCTGCAGAGTGGTTAGAGCAGAGCAGAGCGTGCTCAGGGGAACCCTCCCCCTTGGGTATCCAATTTACACTAGATATAATGGTAATTTTTCCGACCCCAACTACTGCTGGAATTTTTAACCCCACTTAGCCGTTGTCCTTATCCTGGATCTGTTCACCGACGCTGGTTCCGATCAAGTACTTGTGCTGGAGTGACGAGAATTCTAAACTTGAAACTTCCGATTCCAAGTATTTTGTATCTCATGATTTTTATTTATATGCGTAACTATTAGAAATACTTAGAAACATCCTATTTTGGTTCGTACTGAAAAGCGTTAAACGGCAGACGTCCCCACCAAGTACTAAACAGCGAGAAGGCTAAGGAATCAAGACTACAGTCCTGCTGACGATAAGGGTCCATTCGATTTGCTCCAGAGGGAGGTGTCGTCAGTTTAATTACCCATTCAACGGTCCTTGATCTCACTTCCTCTTCCGGTTGAACACAGTCTGGGAATGCCGAAGACTCAGCCCGCCGATCCACTTATCGGCACCTCTCCGACCACCGGTCGTCGAAGGCGGCACCTCGGCTCCGGGGGCCCCAGCAGCGGCAGGAGAGGCGTCCCGACGTGCGCGACTCTGCCGTCTTTTGTTTCGGTCTCGCGCGTGGTGCCGGGCGTTGCCAGGGCGCGTGGAGCCTTGCTGTCTGGTCGGGAGCGCGTTTGGGACTGAGGGCGAGCGGGCCAGAGGGGAGGGGCGTGGAGGAGACTCTCCGCCTCGCCATTCGCGGCGCGCGGTGGAGGGGGGAGGCTGCGCAAACTCTCGCCCCCAACCCCCCCCCCCCCCGCCCCATTCCTCCACCCCACCACCCAACTATTAAGATGCTCGGCTGCCATCAACCCCTCGCTCTTCGCACCATTCCTTCAACCCCATCATCACATGAGAACTTAGAGGGTTCAAATAGCAAATGGTTCAAAGGGCCTCGGATTCAAATCCCGAGCGAGGCCTACGGACAAACCCAAGCGAATTCGTCCGGTGAAAGGAGCTGCCACCTCCGCCTAGGTTCCACCGCACGCCACTAGCGAAGTCTAGTGATAATAATAAATATTATTACCCAAAAGCGAGTTTAGGACTTTCTTACAATTTGTTTGAAAATCACATACATCCATGCCCTAGATGGCGATTAATGTCCCTATCTCTGTTCTCGAGGTTTCATTGAATATGAGTAAATGTGGTTTGACCCTTATACATCTGTTAGAACTTTAGCCATTTATGGTTTGTCCCTGATACATTTGTAAGAACTTTGCATTTCATAGAAGGAACCAAATGAGTTTGGAAACACTTGGAAATTAGCAATAATGTCAAACGTCAAGAACATGATATGCGTTGCACGACTTTCGTGAATATAAATCCCACATTTACATGATGTTGGTGTATTTTGTTGCATTACCAAGGGGCAGGATGAAGTAGAAATTTAAAATTATAGTTCCTTGAGTTTTTACAGTCTACGGTGAAACATCGGCATATGTAATGATGCTGAACCTACAACATGGTGTATTGGGAAAACGGCGCCAGGCTGGTGGTAGCAATATTTTTTCGCTAAATGCATAAACATAACATAAAGTCTGTAAAAAGTCCTAATTAATGAATAATAGCGAAGAACCTGTGACAAACTGTTTTTCATTTATGGTGGAAAGTTTTCGATTTTGTTTTACTAAAAATTCTATTTTTTTTGCACTACGAACCAGAAGCTGGCATCATAATGTCGAGTTCAAACTTTGCAAAGTTCGCTTTTCGACTGCGCGGTTTTCACTTTTATGGGGGCCACCTCAGAAAAAACAAACGAATATATCTTTTTGCAACCAGTGTATAATGGCGCGCACTCTGCATTGAAAGGCACTCACTCAGTGATTGGTAATTGATTGCATTGGAGCTCAGTCAGCCATCCGATCCCCAAGAATGTATGTAATTAACTCCAAGTCCACAGCAAAAGTAAAGGAATTTGAGGATAGGGTTGTTGTGGTGGCTAGGGTGCTGGCTTCCCACCCATTCGAACCGGGTTCAAATCCCCACGGTGGCGGAGATTTTTCTCAGACTGCCCTATCACTGCTTAAGTGTTGTTAATTTCGAGCGTAACACTGCGTCCGTCGGATGGGACGTTTTGCCAGGGTCTCCTTGGTGCCTTTCGTTAAGAGCCGACGCCGGGTTTCTCTCCACCCTTCCCTCATGGCGCAAACGATCTGGGCTGTCGGTCGCCTCCTCCGAATACCATGCCAGTTAAGGAATTGTAGCATCTGCAAATAGTCTCGTTGACTCATACATTTGCCAACGGCGTCTTCCGCCCTTTCTCCTCTCCACCTATGTGCATGCATCAGACACACGTGGTGGGGATGTGTGCAGTGTTCGAGTTGTCTATGCTGGCCATTTGTTGACATTCCGCAGGCAACACAAAGCCATTCATGTCATTTAATTAGCTGCAAATTTTCCTTCGTTTAATGCTGACAAGAATATAATGAACAAATATTTTCTGAAGACGGAATTTTTCCAGTGATAACTCATACTCCTCGCATTCATACGCGATTGTTTCTTTCACTGCCTCTCTTCAATTCCTCCACGCCTCCAAAGTCACATCAATCGCAAACCTAACTCTATTCTTTGCCTCAAAGATAATGGAGATATCCCATTCTTCTGGTTCATTCTCTTAATATTCCGTGTATTTATCATCGAAAGTTGTCTGATTCCAGAGGAGATTGAATTATGGATTTTTTTTCTCTTCGAGGTGACTTGGCTGCCGACATTATAAAATGTAACTGTATCGGAAAATACAGTGTAAGTATAAAATAGTTAACTCTGGGCTTGCAGTCTATTCAGCGAATAGATCTCAGGGAATTGTCACAAGGGGATTTATTTGGGGGGGGGGGGGGATAATGCCTCAAAAGTCCCTATCTACGTGGATGATATTGATGCACGCATGAAGATATATCAGCGTGTGAAGAAAATAAAGGAAAGAGATTTCAAAAAGAGATTTAAAATGCCATTCTTTCCCCGTGCTAATAAGGATAGCGACAGTGTTTCGATTAGAAAAATTAATGGCATCATTGAATATTGGTCACCCCCTGTCAAAAATACCACTGGTGGCTTGAAGGGTATGATATCAATCTAGGAGTATTTGCCACCATGATTGCTTTGCCTTGTCAATCTTCTCATACCTGCTGCTTCTTTTCGCCCCTTGGTTGTTCCGTGAATGGTGCCAAACTCGAGGCTGGCCCCCTGTGGAGAGTTCCTCAACGCGTGACATCCTAATGACGGACTTGATGACCTCCGAGACTTGTATTCGTTATTTTCTAGTTATTTAGCCAGATTGCCCAATCCTGATATCTTGGTGACCCATCGCCTGATTCGTTGTCATAACTCACAAGTCTCCTCAGAAAATGAAGTATTTTTCGGCAGATGCTTATAATTCTTCGTCATTCAATATTTTGCCGTCGCAGGTATTCCAAGAATTTTGAAATTTTTATGTTAAAAATTCATCATAAACTACAATTAATGAAATTTTGTCTTTTTGATAAAATTCTTTAAAACAAACATTTTAGCCAAAAGAGCATGCATGAAATATTCTGAAAGTAGAATATAGTTTTATAAATATTATTGATGCTCTTGCCGAAAGATTTTATACCAAAAGTTCTCAATAGAAAAATATTGAGGAACTTTTAAAAACAATAATGAATTAATTATAGGAACAGCCATGGTAAAATTACGCTTAAAAATAATTTTCATTCCTTACGTAAGTTATAAGATAAAATTTTATTTGAAATTGAGGGTAAATATTACAATATATTCTCCCAAAGATATGGTTCACATCACACCTTTTGCCGCAAATGGGCTAATTTACGTTTTTATCAAAATAGAAGGCGATGACGCGCACTATTTCATTTCATTATTGAAATAAAATTTATAGCACAGTCTTAATTTTCATTCTTTCGTTGCTCAGACAAGAATTACCGTGAGATCAAATACAGGTTCTTTGTGTATGCTTAAGCTTTTGTTAGGATTCTGAGTTGAATACTCACTTTATGGAACCTCAGTGACTACAGCTTAATAATAAGGACAACTTGTGGGATTTTTACTGAAATTGCTTTAAATTTGTGTTCCGATGGCCCAAACGATGGCATGATTAAGACTTTGGAAATTCACCCGCGCATGAGAAAAACATAATAGCCCTTATAAGAGTTTATTGCGTTAGTACAATGCGTTAGTGCAATGCGTTAGTGTCTCGTAATGAGTGTAATATGGGGCGCAAGTGTTATAGGGTGGACTCTGGGATAGATGGCGTTGGTTGGGTTAGGTTGACTGAGTTGGTGATAAAAATCACACATTTAGGACGGCAAAAAGTCTAGGGAATAGATTTTTTTACTGTATATAGAAAAAGGCCAAATGAATTGGAAGCAGGATTAATATTTCTAATATTAACCAAATCTTCGATAAGTCATAGCGTTGCTTATGCATTCCAGTAGCTTTGCTTATTGTATCCATTCCTCAGTACTGGCTTCCGTGATTTGCCAACTAATGCTTCCTTGAGGAAAGAGCTCATTTTTTATGAAGTCTGAGGTGCGCGGACGGAGGTTACCCTAAGTCACAGGTCAATTGCATTGAATCCTTTGAAAAATTTGTGCTCATAATAGTCTCATTACCGGTAGGCCACTACTTCCCTGCTATAACGATCGTTAATGACACGATGGCAAATACGGAGACTGAGGGAAAGAGTGATTCTTGAGTTGAGTTGAGGGCCCTGGGTAGAGAGTACTATTGGTTGCTACATCACATGGGCCTTATGCAGGAAATAGAATGGGACTGTAAGAGTATCGAAGAATAGTCTGAAAGGATTTGACGCGAAGATATTAACACATACACTAATCAATTAAGAAATAAAACATCAACTTCAAGGCACCAATTCTCACTGCGTTGCTATTACATTTTTTTTCTATTTCTGCTCTTCTCAGTTACTGCATCATTCTCCTCATTCGAAACCATCCCTTTGCAGTAGTAACGTATACGTCCGAGTTCAAGGAGATATTGAATATCAGCGTCGCTTTAGATTTCCTATTTAAAAATTGTTGTTAATGAGGAGTAAATAAGTGGTAATGCAAAGAATAGCGAAGGAAATGGACACATATTTTTACAGGCCAAATGACTTCACACTGGGGATAATAGCTTGGAAGACATTTCATAGCGGGTAAGATCGCAATTATTTCTCTGTAATAATTATCGATCGACAAATTGTGTTTGTTCATCAATTTTAAAACTAGTATGACGCTCCTTCCATATTTACCATATTTAATCATTCCGGTCGGCACTTTTCGTTGAAAATAGGCTTATGTCCGCACCTGATTTTTTTACCATTCAAAACAGTGAATTCACAACTATCACGATTTAAGTAAAGCTGGGGATTGGCTTGGTGTGGTGGCTAGAGTGATTGCTCCCCACTCTGACTGTCCGGGTTCAAATTCCGTCGTTGGCATAGCTATTTCAAAGTCTTTGCGACATCTGTTTCAATGCTTTGTGGAAATAATTCCAAGCGCAACACGCCGTCCGCCGAATGGTACGTTGATCACCTTAGAGTCCTTCGCCAGGATGAGGCGATTGCCAACGCCGGGTTTCTCTCCACCCCTCGCTCCTTGCCTCCTGGCTCTGAAGACCTCCGCCCTCCGTCGCTTACTCCAAATATATACATCTACATAATACCCCGAAAGCCGCCTAAAAGGCGTGCGGCAGGGGGTGTTGGGACACCAGCCGTTTACCAATAAAAAGGAAGTGCTCTAAGGAAATTACGACTAGCATTTCCTTTATGGTCCGGGGAAAAAAAAGGAATTCGCATATCTGTCCGTTCGGTAAAATATCGCTCATAATTTATCGCTTCTGTCGGACCTGGAAATATGGTGCGGCTCTTATATTATGTTCTCTGTGTCGCTCTCAAAGATTTCGATTCTCAATTGTTCAAGCAATCTAAGTCTATCGCGCAGCCTCCGAGTCACACCGTACCATGAAAGGAAAACTAACGGGTACTCTGGAGATCCGGGCTCGAATTCAAA
Organism: Ischnura elegans; assembly: GCF_921293095.1. NCBI lineage: Eukaryota > Metazoa > Arthropoda > Insecta > Odonata > Coenagrionidae > Ischnura > Ischnura elegans. Next base: position 2,582,034 of record NC_060256.1, read on the forward strand.
TCTATTTTCTATGCCAAATGATTTTTAGCTGGTGAAATTCAACCCCTTCACATTTCTAAATGCTCTCTGGCATCAATTCCCTTGTCTTTCTTTCTTTTTTGGAGAACATCAGGGTCGAAGCTGATTAAAAAGGTCAGAGGTTGAAGGAAAACCCTATTTGAACACCCAACAACAGATTCCCAAATTAATGTTCCCCCGAACTAAGCTGAGGTATTTAATACAACCATTTCACCATTTTCCCTTATTCCGCAGAAAACCGCTGTAAATTAAATTTACTTGACACTGGGTCAAATTTGTTTAATCGTGTTTGAACTTCCAACTGTTCTCTTGAGAGGGTGCTCGACTCGAGCGAAAAATAAAACACTCGATGAATGATAATAGCGATTGGTCCTCTAATTTTGTTTGAAAACTGCATACACACTCAATTGGAAATGCAAACGTAAAATACAAAATGTACTACTGAAACATATTTTCTCCAGTTGGCGGAGCAAGTTGAATATTTATAAATATTTTTAAGAATTTTTGAAGATGTAGGTTTTAAATTCAGACATTTTATTCACATCCAAATATTAACGGCTGTTGTTCACAGATATTATGTGTTATCTCCATTTTTATGAACATGAATATGATTATATGCAGAGAAAAGGTACAAAACAATAATTTTGAAATCTTCTCTAATCTTCTGAAATCTTTTTTTTTCTAGGTGAAGCATTATACGTTCACCGTCACGTTTGGGCTGCATTAATTCGATCTTGCCTTAAAATATAATGAACAATTGATTGCGCCGTGGCCAAGGAGCGTTTAGTGAGGAAAAGGGAATCGATGTACGTATGCAGCGATGCTTTTCACCAGGGCGAAGTGTCTTCCTTCCGATCTTAAGATTCATATTACTCGAGGGCCATTTTCTCTTCACTTGAGCGATGAATTTTGCGGGAATGCTGGATGGCATAAGTGCTCATCTGAGGCTGAAGTAAAACAAAGGCGTGTAAACGACATTAATTCAGAGCAGAGGGTGGTTTCTTCTTGGGGAAACTAAAAAGCCTCCCCCGATATATGGCCAGACACACATACTCATATGCCAGTTGCCAAAGACAATCTACACGCTACCCCGCAAGTCTCCTCAAAAGGCGTTTAGAGGGCAGCTAGCATAATACCCACTCACACCCTCAGTAATTCCACCCGAAGGCTGGTTTGGTATGTTGAGGTTAGAGCTCACCCCGCACTAGTTGTTGAACTTAACGCACTAAGGGTAGTTCCTCAGGGCTCCAGCCGTTATAAAAATGAATTAAAAGATATCGAATAAGTGGAAAATGGGAAATATTTCCCGTCAGGTTTCGAGTCCCACCAAGTATATTTATGCCTTGGCCATTGGATTTGATAATTTGAGCATACGAACAATGAGAAGTGCTGTTATAGGATACCCTTCAGAAGAGTGGGATTGATAGGTCCATTGCGATTTTCACTTTCAAGATAACCTTTCGAATTCTTTCATGAAAGCCTGTGTTCTAATGAAAAATGAATTATAGGTTTTTCATTTCAGATGTGTGACGAAATAAAATTCGTTCCTATTAGTTTCTGCGACGTGTTGATAATAAATAACGCACGATAAACGATTATGGACGTGGTTCTGGGGAATTTTTATGTTTCCTGGCAATAAAATAATTCAAATAAATTTGTTATCTGATACCCTATCTGAATACTACATCAAAAATCATAATCTATATGAAATAGTGCACATTAAGCGAGGTATTTCTTTCTATTTTAGCGAGATTTCGCGGTCCTATTCGAGGTATCTCATGAGTTACCGAAACGCTGCTGATGGATTAAATCACCCGGTTTATAACCCGATAAGAATTCCATCATGCAGACAGGCATCTCCATATTTCAAAATGATCGACATTCGATGTAAAACTTATCGTTGTTTGAGGTCATAGTATCCCTCTTCTTGCGCTGATTTCTCTCATTTCGACAGCATTACGCATGCACTATATCCACTGCAGTTCCTCTCTTGCACGACCGCCGATGGCACCAAAGAATCTCGGAAGCGCCAATCCCATCTTGTTCGGCAGAGTAACATGCTCAGAGGGTGACACGCATTTCCATCGCTTCACCTCTTTCTCTTGAACAGGAGAAGGGACTTCATTTTATTCTAGAGTAATCTTTGAGAAATGAAAGGTTTCCCGCGCCATTCATTTCAAAACTATTCCTGCTTCGACGGTAATAAGAGAGAGCATGAGAGCACTAAATTGTAAACGGGTTGCTCATATCCGACCAGTCGGCCTTGGAAAACATCAATGGCGTTCGCATATTTCCGATAGTTTCCTGTGAATGAGTTTCGCGATTGCCCAGTCCTACCTAGGCTCAGAGCATCTTTGTGCTCAGCCTCGTCTCATGATTTCTTCAATTCCTTTTGTTTTTTTTCTTTGACCTTTTCATCACGATGCTGATTATTAAAACTAGGACCTCAATCAACTGCAGCGTGGGAACATCTGATAATATCATAAATCATGCGAAAAATGCAAATAGTCATGTGGTCCTAACATCTTTTACCTATGCTTTTCAATGTACAGAAAAGTTAAACATTAATGAAATACGAAAGAGTATTTATAAATAAAACTTAAGGCTATACACTAGGGCGGATCGCAAAAATCGATTTTTTTCAAATCCATCTGGCCCAATGAAAAAAAGTTATGAGACCGATCAAAAATAAGGCCTGAAAATTTTGAGACCTGTACGTGAACCCCTGACCCTCGCTCAAATGCAATTTAGGGGGGGAGGGTCAAAATTCGAAAAATATAATATTTTATGGTCATTCCCTATAGATTTTGCCGAGTTACTGCCCTTCTTGGACAAAAATGTCGTGCATTTTGACGTATCTGCCACCGTTTAGCCACAAAATGCCTAATTTGAGTCCGCGTCCGCGAAGAAAATATTCCAACGCCCACGCAGCGTCGCGGATACCAGAGCCGCAGGCCGATCCCTTCCCCTCCACGCTCGCTTCTCCCCCTCCCACGCCTCTAACACAGCAAAATTCATCCCGCGCATGCTGCTAGGAGGTCGTTTATCTTTCATAATATAAATCAGAAGATGGTAGACGGTAAAAAACGATGCGTAGTGAGACGACTTGTCCCTTATTTGGCGCCTCGTCGGCGTTAAACAAATCGATGTTACCAACTTTTAGAGAAGTGATGAAATAATTTTAGACCTGCGCGCGCAGGAAAGGAGACTACGGTCTATGAAGACGCCTCTCGAGTGGCTATGAAGGTTTGGGAACTTAGGTTATGCACTTCTATTCCGGTATTGTCCGACAGCTGTGACTAAATGGATGAATAAGGGTGAAGGCCGCCGGCGCACCCTCCCCGCTCCCCTCTCTAACGCCCCAGATGCAGCAAAATTCACACCAAGTGCGTCTTTCTTCGTTAGTCTTACTAATATTTGATTTATCAGCATCGTCCAGTGAGGAACAATCACGAAGGAATTATTCAATCACCTGCTTTCCAGTCTGTATTTCTTATGTTATTGTCATTCCTTGTCTTTTGCTGCTGTCAACAAAGTTTTGGTTAATTATTTCGCGAATCTCTCGTCCGTATGTATAATAAAAGGAATATTGAAATTGAAATTTGAACTTTCATCAATAGATTTTTAAATCCCGCAGCGCTAAGCTCGGATACAGCCGAAGGAACCGGAGTCTCTCTCCAATATATCATCAGCGGGTAGTACTTTACGTCGATATTAAAATCCAGCAATTAAAAAATATCTCGGATTGGTCGCCAAACGCATCCTTGCGGAAACGCATATTGGGTCCCTAGATTACCCTCCCAACGTTTATGACGCAAACCCAAGTCAACATAGTGCAATTAGCAAATAGACCACTGTAAGGGATGAAATACGATTTGATGCTAACCCGGCGAATGATGTGGGTAAACTCTTTTTGGGGTTCAAAAAAATTTATCTCTTATGATGAGCCCCCAGTCGGAGCTTGAAATGTTGGCCATTATGGAAAAATTAACCCGGTGGGAATCCCGAGAAGAGTCTACCCACACTGCAAGGGATGTTGGAATTATGCTTATAGCAAAGGGATGATGCTTCATTTTTGGGCGGTATTCGCTTGGTACCATCATAATCAAATCCTTTTTAATTCTGTGTATCTAATTTTCACTCGGAAAGGAATCGATAATCGCAGATTTTATAACTTTTGCTAATCCTCCGACGGAGGAGGCAAACCTCCAAAAGTGGGACCCTGTTTCTTCAACTAACACCACACATTCCCCTATAAACTTGTATTGATAAGTCCTCTTCCCTTTTTTCATCAGACAAGAGTATAGTCTTTCATTCCAATAAAATGAGACCCTTTGATGACATCTCTCTTTTCTTATTCACAGTAATTAGCATCTTTTTCTGTCTACGTAAGTAATTCCGGTATACTAGCTTTGATATATCTTACGAAGTTATGACTTTTGCGTCAGCTAAAGTTGCGGGAACGATCATTGCTGTTGCTTGGTTCTTGCATATACCTCTATCACAGTTGGCAGACGCATTTTCCCCGAAGAAGTTCCAATTTTAGGTTATAGTCGTTAATGTTTTTTTCATGAGGAAAGTAGAGATACAAATCGGCTAATTTCTCGCCATTTTAATTTTCTTCGGATGAATTGATGAAGAAAACTTTTGATACTATTTTCCCGTGCAAGAATTGACGATGATGACTCAACGCTCGATTCCTACGATTCCCTTTTTTCCTCAGTTGTCGAGTTTCTTCAGGGTTCAATCCAGCAGCCATCATCTTTCTTTTCGTCAGATTGTCTCTCAAAATACTTCTCATTGGGGGAACCTTATGCTCCTCCATGCACTAACACGCAAAAATATCGCATAATTTAAAATGTTCCTTTAAAATTGTTTGAGTCTTATACTTCAATAAAACCCTACTTTGGGCCTATTAGTAGTATTAGATTTTCCGTAACTTTTAGTACTTCCTGTGGTACCGCTAAATCTATTTAGTCACATTCATAATGGAAGAGAAGCGCGTCACCATAGTTCGCACACCTTCATAGCCACTCGAGAGGCGTCTTCATAGACCGTAGTCTCCTTTCCTGCGCGCGCAGGTCTAAAATTATTTCATCACTTCTCTAAAAGTTGGTAACATCGATTTGTTTAACGCCGACGAGGCGCCAAATAAGGGACAAGTCGTCTCACTACGCATCGTTTTTTACCGTCTACCATCTTCTGATTTATATTATGAAAGATAAACGACCTCCTAGCAGCATGCGCGGGATGAATTTTGCTGTGTTAGAGGCGTGGGAGGGGGAGAAGCGAGCGTGGAGGGGAAGGGATCGGCCTGCGGCTCTGGTATCCGCGACGCTGCGTGGGCGTTGGAATATTTTCTTCGCGGACGCGGACTCAAATTAGGCATTTTGTGGCTAAACGGTGGCAGATACGTCAAAATGCACGACATTTTTGTCCAAGAAGGGCAGTAACTCGGCAAAATCTATAGGGAATGACCATAAAATATTATATTTTTCGAATTTTGACCCTCCCCGGGGTTCACGTACAGGTCTCAAATTTTTCAGGCCTTATTTTTGATCGGTCCCACAACTTTTTTTCATTGGGCCAGATGGATTTGAAAAAAATCGATTTTTGCGATCCGTCCTACTATACCTACACCTGATGGCGCCAGAATATGTGGGACATTTTGCAGAATTAGAGTTATATTGGGTATGCACTCTAAAGATGAAGGAGGCACCCACAATTAAGACTTTTATTTGAATGGACAGAGATAGGATTGGAGCGTTGACTCTAGAGTATTTTATTTCCATTTCAATAAGATAGCTTTCCGATGAGCTTCTTACCCATATTAGTAAATAATCTGAGAGCTTTTAATGCCCAGGAATAAAAAGTGAAGATTAGTGGTTTGGATATCAGACCGAATCTTCCCTACGATCATGATATACAGAAACTCCTTTTTCAAAGTTTTTTTGGGTGCTTTTAGATGTAGTAAAATATATGCTATTGATTCACGTTTCTCCTCCTGACACTTTCATGGCGGGGGTAATTTGTCATAATGGATATGGATAGCATTTCAGTGTCGGTCAATGTTCTATATGGATTTTAATAAGATATCTATCCAAGGAGCTTCTCTCTTTCCCCTTAAAGTATGTTGGCGGGCAATGTTCTTAGAGCATACAATGCCTAGAAATATAAGTGAAGCAAATGAGATGTGAGCTAAGGAAAAATGAAAGACGTTTCTAAACACTCCGCTATTACACAATTCGTAATAATAATTGTTGGAGATTGAAATCACTTCACATTATTTTATTAATCACTTAATGATTTGGATATCATTATGATTTAATTAATCAGTGGTAATCGATATAAATTTACTAATTGGAAATGGAATTCAAAAGTCTCAGAATTTATAAAACATATTGCTTTTTCATTATACCACATACTAATAATATTACCAATCTTAATAGACTGAAGCAGGCTCTTACAAATATATTCATAGGTAAAAATCGAACAAATTAAAAATTAATGAAACCATTACCCTGGAAAAATGAATGCTTTAGAAAACATTTCGCAAAAGTCTACCGAGTCTAAATGCGTAATGTGTTTAAATGTTTATCAAAATCAGACATTTCTGATTTATGTGTACTATTTCAACCCTTACGTTGAATTTCATTCATAGCAAATATAAAAATGCGTGAGTGCTGATCAGGTTTAGATATCTAAGTTGCTTGCCAAACCTTATTCATTAGATCAAGCTCTTCTGCACTCATTACAAAAATGGTAAGCACCCACGATTAATTCTCCGAGTGATGTATATCCTGTTTTTTACTCTTTATTCTATTTTATCTTGGAAAAAGCGTGTATTTCATATTCTTTATTTTATTTCATACTTTTTAGCGGTGAACCATGTAATCGATTAAACCAAAGCTGTTAAAGAAAGTTTTGCCAAAACTTCATCACTATTGCTATCTTATGATAAAATTTTGAACTATTCTTCCATGTTGAAATTTAGTTGATTAATTAGATAACCATGGAACAAAATTTAAAGAGTATGATTTTTGAGTATTGCATTGTCATCATAAGCAAGCCAGTTTGCTAAATACCTAGCCCATCTGGCAACGGGAATGTGCAATAAATCATTTCCAATATTCCAAGGGCGAAGTGTCGGAGCGGCGATTGGGAAGACACCGCGCGTGGCACCAATGCAATGGCCTCCACTCACGTCCACATCGAACGACACTGCGGTGAATCGGCTCATAATTTCGTGTTTTTTTTGCACGCAGCGGGAGATTAACTCATTTAGCCCCTCTGATCCGTCTATTTGTATTTGTATTCTCTGTTACTTCGTATTTGCACACGAGGAAACGATTAAATCGGATGAAATCTCACTTAAAATCCCATAATGAAAGGTGCACTTGGGCAAGCTTATTAGAGCGCTTCTGGGCCGATATCCCAGTGAATATCGAACCTCTCCCGAAAGGACACCGATGGAATTAGAGACGCATTTTAGGAAGAACGAACCCCCTTTGGAGCCGTTCTTTAATTCACGGCTCACGAGGAGGGGAAGCCCGGGTAACTATGGAAACGGTTGTTGGGGAAGGTGCGAGCCGTCGTCAAAAAATAAAAGAAAGTCCTCTCGAACGTGCGATTGGGATAAGTGAGGATATTAGGCCGGGAATTATTTTCTGAAGAGGGAGTTTATTATCGAGGCTCATCAAATCTTAATTGCGAACGACGGTAGTAAACCAAGGAAGTCGACGTTGCCAAATACTCTTCTATAGTACGGAGAAGGGAAAGGCAACGTGAAGCACTTTTAAAAGCCTTTTTCTAGATATATTTGCGTGACAAGCATGTACACCCACGCGGTAGCTACCCTGTAGAAACGCCTATGTACTGTATTAAAAGAGGCAAGTTGCAACAAATATGAGCCACATTACATATAGAAGGGAGGAAGAGCGCTTTGCACGTTTTTTGCGCCTCAGTGTAAATGCATAATGACTCCAAAGTATTCCCATAAAATGGCGAAAATTATTCTCTGGGAAGAAACATGACATGCTCTATTGCTTTAGATTATTATAAGGCCACCCTCATGAAGTGGAGTAGCAAATTCCAGTGTTTGCTCTTCGATCTGAAAAGATTATTAAGAGGAATAACCCTTTTCAAATGAGGTGATAACTCCTCGGCCTGTTGAAAAGAAATTTTTATTTGAGTCTAAATAAAATTCAGTAGAAAAACTTCCATGAATGTGACCACATTTAAGAGGATAGACATTGAATGTTTTCTCAATCATATGGTGATCGGCCATAAATAATATACGAATAGAGATTTTTTATAAATCCGAATTTAATTCAAGGTATTGAATGGCGGCATTCAATTCCTCAGGAATCCTATTTGGTCAAATAGTAAGTGTCGTATAATTTAGGTTATTGTATTTTATTGTCCTTTTGTTTTTGTTATGCGCCAAGAGAGGAAGAGCAAGGGATACTTAAGCGCATCTGTGACATGTCTGTGCCAAGAAGTCTTCAATTCAAAAAAATAAACAATATCCTTGAGGACCATAAGCCTTACTACACATGCGTCAAAGATACTGACAAGGATCATCTATAGAAGAATAGAACGAAAAGCAGAAGAGTACTTGGATGAGGACCAATTTGGATTCAGAAAAAACAAAGGCACAAGGGAAGCAATATTGGCCCTAAGACTGCTCATTGAAAAGAGAATGGAAAAGAACAAGCCAACATTCGTTGCGTTTTTGGACTTAAAGAAAGCATTTGACAACGTGGATTGGAGCACCATGCTTGGCATCCTAAGGGAAATTGGGGTTCTTTATAATGACAGAAGAATCATCCACAGTTTATACAAAAACCAAGTCGCCGTGATAAAATCAGAGCCCAGTTGTGAAGAAGCAAGAATTAAGAAAGGAGTGCGACAAGGCTGTACATTGTCACCCGTAATTTTCAACGTTTACATTGAAAAAGCCATTAATGAAATCAAAGAAAAGGAATTGGGAGTGAATATCCATGGATAAAAAAATAGCATGCTAAGATTTGCCGGTGGCAGCCGTTATAGCAGAAACAGAGAAGGATTTGAAAAATATTCTGGTTAATATGGGTAGGGTAATGAGTAGATATCAGCTGAAAATAAGCACGAAGAAAACCAAGATCTTAGTATGCAGCAGAAGAGAAGAAGTCAAGACCAACATTAAAATAGGGAGGCAAAAACTGATGGAGGTGGATGAATTCTGTTATTTGGGAAGCAAGATAACTAGTGACGGGAGAAGCAAGAAAGAAATTATCAGCAGAATAGCCCAGGCGAAGAGAGCATTCCACCAAAATAGAGACCTGCTTACAGCGGAAAACTTAAATATGGAAGTAAAGAAACAATTTATAAGAACCTACATCTGGAGTATGCTCCTATACGGAAGTGAGACATGGACAATGACCGCAGCGGAGAAAGCAAGGATAGAGGGCTTTGAAATGTGGTACTACAGAAGAATGATGAAATTCAAATGGATCGACCGAGTTAGTAACGAGGAAGTAGTAAGAAGGGTAGGAGAGAAGAGCAGCCTCATGAAAACCTTAATAAGAAGACGGAACAACCTTATAGGCCACATCTTGAGACATGATGGCCTGATGAAGACAATCGTCGAAGGACAAGTGGAAGGCAAGAATGGAAAAGGAAGACCTCGAACAAAAAATATGGAACAAGTAAAGAGAGATGTGAAAGAGAAGAAATACGTAGGTGTAAAAAGATTAGCTGATAGGAGAACTGAGTGGAGAGCTGCGTCAAACCAATCCTAGGATTGTTGACCAGTGATGATGATGATGAAACAATATCCAATAAGACCCCAGCGTTAACGGAAACTTATCTGCTAGAATCTATATTATTTGTCAAAAGCCGCTCAAAACCGTAATTAAAACTTCAAAAATAACAAATATTTATATAGTTGTTTGCAGTATATAAAATATTTATTTGGCGATCATCCGAAGAGGAATTATTCTTTCTACTCACAAATTTTTGAACTAGGGCGCAGAATGCAAAAATCCCATAAGGTATGAATGTTCAATGTAAGGATACTCTATGTTCCGTGTATAAAATAAGGGTAATCTCTGGGGTAATTAATTTCGCACATTCTGCTTTGGGTGTTTTCCTGTTGTTCATATTTTAGTATTTCATCTCCCTCACCTTACAATATGTCTAATTTTAATTACTGTCATGGGCGTAGATACTAAGACAGGCGACAGTGGGAGCGTCGTTGCCCCAATTGGATAGAGGAGTCACCCTACACGAAAAGCCAGCCAACGGACACGTCATCCGCCGTTACTTTATTCGCTGAAAGCGGAGTCGTGCATCAGTGATCGCTGTGGTCACCTTTTCCCCACATCTCTAAATCACGCGTATCCAATTTGCGGACCCCAGGTGTTCAGGTGTTCCCGCCGCTCGTAGAATCCGGTGGAGTGGAGAGAGCTCCCAGGGGGGGAGGGACTTCTCTTTTTCGGGGCCTTTGGAATGGGCGGCGGAAGGCCCCTCCTCCGCGTGGATGCTTCCTAACGGTGCATTTCCGAGCCAGAGTGCACCTCAATTGACTTATAGGTGCACAGTTCCATATTCCGCTCTATGGCAGAGGGGCCTCCTCTGTACCCCTCGAATATTTGTCACATATCGCTTCGTCGGATACCTCCGCTCTTTATGTTGACCGCAACAGCGAGATTAGAGGGCCCGTTTTTAATTTTTCAGATTTGCATCCTAATTTTTCACAGAAGCTGCAAATTAGCACTGGAGTGATCAATTTGAAGGTCTTGTGCATGTCCTATAAATTTTTCAATTAAACTTTCGTTAAAATTCATTATATGGAGGCGCACTCACTCGGTGGAAAGCAAAAAGCCCGGACTGAGTGGAATATGTGTACATAACCGTAAATGTTCTAGATGAGATTACTGCCTATTCAAAAGTATGGTGTGATATTTCCCCCCCCCCCCCGTCCATGCCAGTCCCACCGCGGACAACCTGGAGAGCTTTGCCGGCGCCGCGAAGGTTGCGTGTATTTCTGCTGGTGGGGCCTCCCTTACCGTATTATAGGAGGCAAACATGAAGGGTCCACTAGTTTGGGAGCAGGGTGTAAGGTTAACAAGCTTTCCTAGTAAAGCAACTGCTATCCAAGGAATATCAATAATTAGCCTCAGAATCAGATGCTCTTTAAGAATAATTGTATGCTTTTCTCATTCAACGGCAATGGCCTGAATTAGCAATTATTATGTCATGTCTCAATTTTAGAAGCCGAAACTGTATTAACATGTGTACTAAAACTGGGGAAAATGTTAATTTCAAGTCCATTTTACCTCTTCGTCAACGCTAAAAAGAACAGTACCTATCCACTAATCATATTCTGGTAACGAGACACCATTTTGATTTTGAAGCAAATTTTTTACGTGCCGAATGACCGAACCGAACAACCTCTCCTTGTGTTTGAAATGGCTCGACTGTTTTAATATCTTCACGACTTTTAATCCGTCTAAAAGTGTTCCGTTGCTACGCCTATTCCGAATCTCTCACAACCCGCCTCCCTTTTTGTCACCATAGATTCACCACTGACAATTTCCCCGCTCCCCAAACAACCCTTTATTGCGCCACCCCCTGAAATTGACTCGCGAAGCAGACAAGAACGCCAATCCCTCATGCTCGACAGATATTCTTTGATGACCAATCACATGTTCTAAGCTCAACGCATCACCATGAATTTTGGGTTTATATGAAACAGACGCAGGGAGAAATTTTTTGGCAAAACTGAAAATGTTATCCCATGATTTTCTCAGGTGTAAAAGTTTTTTTCTCAAAATAAAGGCAATTGTCGACAACTGTCAGTTTTATGAACTCTAAAAATTCCAAGATCATGGCGTAGGTTACAGCAAATATGCCAGTTATCCCTTCATGAGCAGTCGGTACGCTAGGAAAAATAGAGGACAAACGACCGGTTGAGAGGGCATTGACCATCTTCTGAATGTATCTCTTTAAAATGACAAATGAAATTTACAACCTCGAAATTACATCAAACGGCTAAGATTCATATTCTTGGCTTCATATTCTCATACATTTCCATTCCTTGAGGTATTTGGGGCGATATGTCAAAACGCCACGAATCAACAGCATTGGACAAAAGTCAATAGTTTCGGAGAAACATCTACAGTGTACTTGATTGCTAAAGTCAGTTTGGTGATATTTCAATGCAAGGTGTCAAGATAAATATTGAAAATTAGCGCTACGAGTTTCCAAATAAGTCAAATAATGTAACTATGATTGCAATCTTTGTAGTTTGTCTATTCAGAAATTCAGAATAGCTAACAATGAAACAGCATACATGGGATCTCAGAAACTACAAAGGAAAACAAAAACCTTTTTATCTCAAAGTACTTCAAATGAATTATCCGGATTGAATCTCGTGATGGTTCCTGGAATAAAGAGTGCAGTCGACGACATCTGGGCTAGTCTTAAGTTTCTTACTGTTGGCCATGCAATCACCATCATCATCTTCAAGTCATGCAAGCTGAAATTGGCCTGGCTCCCTTCGATTCGCTCTTATGGTAATACTTGAACATCTTTCACCTTACAAGCCACCTGCCCTTCAACAGTAATTTTCGTGTTTCATGATGTGGCTGGCCAGCTATTTTCGTCTTTTAGCCTTCTTAAAACACTTCCTTCTTTCCTTACTCATCGCAGCTGCATCCGGATTTAACCGCACCTCCTTGATTCTCTTGTATATTGTGGATAATTCTCCGTCCATTGTAAAACACTCCAATTCCTTTCAGAATCGCGAGTTTTACATTCTAATCCAAGTTCTAATCCATCATTCTAATCCAAGCCAAGGTTAACGTTCCCTTATACTTCGAATATGTATAGTATAGCATTTAAAATCCTCATTAGTTAGCCATATATGCTCATAAAAATTTCGCAGCATGTAATCGTTTTAACACTCGATGCAGCAGGTTCACTGAAGTCTCCATCTTTTAGCATTCAGGGTATCCCTTTGTAGCCAAAACCTAATGTTGGGAGTAGTTGTTATGCTTCGTTATTTTGGATCTTATTCTCGTAGGATGTCTACGGCGGAATCATGTATATTGTTATTAGCCAAGAGGGAAGAGTTGCCGGATGTGGTTGACGTGGGTTGGTGGTTGCACGGTGGAAAAAATTTCCGCGGAAAAGTTAACTTCCATGCGCTTAATGCTATTAAAAATGCGAACAATCAATTCGAGGCATTCGATTTTCGATATCGGCAAATCCTTTTCACGGAAGGGACAAAGATCCCCTTAATGGCGCTCCATCAATGAATGCGTGCGTTTGGGGGTTGGCGTGAAATCTGCCGATAGTTTTGACTCCCTCACTCTGCAGAAAAAATAACTTGGGGGACTCTTCTCCCCTCCACATTCAGATTTGCATTGAATGAGAGAACTTGTGCAGCCAACCAAGTAATCTAGTCGCTAACTTTTTATTTAGTTTCTTGCAGGTCGTTGTCCATATTTTTCCCTAATTAGACTTTAAAATGTTTTCGGAGAAAGGAGTAATCCGGAATGGAATGACATTGGGAAACAGTTTTTCAAGTAAAACTCTATTTATACCAGGTAATTGGAGGGAAAATGTGAGAAATTTGTTTGAATTTACTTATCTTAGTTATCTAAAGGCTCTAATAAAAATATTTTTTAGAGTCAGGGCAGTTGCAACATATTTTTGCAGACACAGTACTAGCACTTAAGCACCACTCAGCAAGCTCCACAGTGCCTTTTCAGAAATGAATATATACCGCAAAACTAAATACTAGTGATTTTATGCTCATCATTCATAAAATCATTTTTCGGAAATTAACTCGCACGCAACACAGGAGCTATTGAGGTATGAAACTAAGTAAAAGACTGTATAAAGGATACAAATGTATCGATCACATTGCATCCAAATGATTATTTCATCAACGCATACGAAATCTCGTGGATACAACCAATTATTTTTTTATGCCATTTTGCATCTGGCCTACTAGAGACAAAGATGTTTGATGGAGATCAATATTGTGACCCTAGTTGACTTGGATAAATGTAAGTCAACGATTTGAGAGAGAAAAGTTACTAAAATTCAGCATAGACTGGCATACATTGAGAGCTTTTCAATGGAAGAGATGTAAACTTAGCAACAATGAAGTGCGCGTTCTGTGCGAATGGGCTGCATGAGTATTAACTGGTATTTAAGTCTTCATTGATCCCGGAGAAAAAAATTGCTTTGCTTAAAAGGATGTCTGCCCTCTATGCATTCCCATACGGATTGTGACCAAAGTCAGTGCGTCAGTGCATCTCATTCTCTCTGACCCCATAGCGCTCCTTTTTGTTGCTTCCGACGCATCGTTTGTGTTGTTTACTCATTACCGTTTGTTACGTCACGCCATGCAACTTCTGCGGTTGGCCATCCGGACGGTTAGGCACACCTCTTCACTTGCTCAAAGAGAAAACATGAAAATTCTATACGATCATGAAATGCAAGAGCAAAATTCCAAAAAGTCTGGGTACATTTTCCAAAATTCCAAAGCAACGCCGGGTGACCTGCTAGTACCTATGTAATAAATCAACTGTGAGTTGATTTTAGTCGATGAATTCACCTTATTTTAATGTTGAAATTGCAACATGTCAGCTGTATCTAAATTACAAAAAGGCTTCTTTGTTATACTGAGTATTTTCTTCATACATTTATTACCAAGACAACTTCGTGTCTACCAAAATCTGATTCATGATAGAACTGATCGAATGATACAGAGATCGATATCGATAGATCGATACATTCAAGATAGATTCGGCTCATTTCAGAACTACCTAATCTGGTTCATTGACCACAAACAAGCCTGGCATTTACTCTGCATCCCCGAATTTGAACTCAAATTTTGATTGCGTCTCATATTTAGCCAACTGCTTGGAAGTTCAATAAGTGACCGCCAACGGCGCGTGAGTAACACTAATTCAAAGGATTATTTCCACGGGAGTGGTTCAGTTCCATCGTGTCATTCTTGTTGCTTCGAGGTATGAATCGCCTATTGAACCATTCTTTTCGTTCATTTCGACACAGAACGTGACGGCGTAGCACTGCTTGACATTTTTCCCCATCTCGCATCGCGACCGCACTTCTTTGCAGAGGCTCACGGATGTCGATGCGGTTTCTCATCTCTCGGCCGCAATTGATTGGAAAACACATCGGTGTTCATATTTGGAAGGCTCCTCGCTACCACGCCCAGGTAGTCCGATCCAGAAGAACTTTAGTCTTACTACTTCTAGTTCCTACCCCTCATGTCCAGCTCTGATTTAGATCAGAACAAACGCATACTTCCGGAGATGATCCTCTTCTCACCTTTCTTGATCGAGTTGGAAAAACTCCTCATGTGCCCTATTTCGTATTTTACCTCTGAGCATTAAAAACCCCTTTTCTTCTCACTTAAGGGGAAAAACAATTTTCTTTCGTGCCTCTTCACTTCCCCATCGCTCGATGCCGTCGATCAGTCATCAATATCCTGCCATCCTCTATCGCATAATCTGATCGGCAATGCTCCTGGTTCCTCCGTCGCTTCGCACTCGTTTTAATTATATCGGAGATTAGAATAGACTTTCTTCGTCGCCCCCTTGGCGTGTTTCATCAATCCCCTTCGATTAAGAACCACGCGTCCGACCCGACCTTTCCCCTATCCTTATTTCTCGTTTAATGGCAAGGCACTGAGAATCCCTCACACACGATTTTTGCAGCACATTCCTATATATCTCCACTTCTTTATTGCTGGAGCATTTTTGAAAGGTGACTCACTCTTTTGTAGCTGAAAAATAGAAGTTATAATGATATTTCAGTCGCTTTTTTTTTTCAGCAAGACAAATAATGCCTACTTGGTACACCATTTGCAAGTCTTGGAGTCATTGAAATGGTGAATAAGGATGAAACTGTTTATTGATAAGTCACAGCCTTTATTGAAATATCCCTAATGAAATACTAATCTATACCTCAAAAACCCTTTACTGATTTTTGAAAGAAATTTAGGCTGAGATATAACAAAAATTGAATGTTAAAAACTTGTCATAGTATAAAAAATTATCATTCCATGTACGGTGCGGGTGCCATGTGGATACACCACGTAAAAGGACTTTAAAGTAACTCGTACTTCTACACCTGACATAAAAATCGAATTTCAATCAGTTATTTATTTTTCCTTAGATTCTCCTCAAAATGTGGTGAAATAATTACCCTCACGGTAATTTATTGGGGTGATGGAATTAATATTTTGTAACGAAGGCTCTTCCTTAAAAAAAAATTCTGGCTGTGCTGGCAAAAATTCTGTCTTTACCCTTATATTAACTGACTTGGGAAGGCCATAGTCGTGGCCATAGTGGTCGTCATTCGTGCGTAACACTTTCATCAACACATGGTTTACAAAAAATAGGTTTAGGCGCAAATTATTAGATTTCAAATTAATGATTAGGTAGCGTGTATTTTTCTTTAATTGAAATAGACGTATGCTGACGCCATGAGTGGAGGGAGTCGCGGACAGATGCATGTGTGTGATTCGAAACGTAAATAAACACTGCAAGAAGCGCAAAAATGCTTGTAGATTTGCTTCCTTATCAGCGACTGCATGCATCAGTATTTTTGGGATCTCCTCCCAACAATGGTCAGCTCAAGGGTTGCCATGGAGATTTGGGCGTCGCGTTGGATTGACTGCGCGGCGCAGATAAGGAGATGGCGGAGGCTTGCGTTGCTGCGGCTGTTCATTGTTGCGCTCGAAGTGCTCCCCGCAGATAACATATTATGATAAATAAAAGGGAGTGAGTGTTTTATTCGCCCCCCCTCCCCTCCACTTCGCTATTTCCCCATTTCGTTTTTTCAGTGGGTGCGGGGAGTTCCAGTTTCCAGTGCTTTATGCATCCAAGAGCAGTTAAATGGAGCAATCGATTTGAGAGATCGAACAAAATGAAATTTCACGCATAATCGCCATTGATTTAAGCTCAAGTTTCAGCCGGAGGGTGAGATGGGGGTGATGGGGGGTAGGTATAGGAGGTGAGTTAAGGGAATTCCGCAAAATCGCTTTGATAAGGTTTTGTTCTCCATCGTCCAATTTCGCTATTTCCCACTTGCTTTTGAAAAGGCGCCTCCCTCTTCTGAGGGAGGGCGCGAATAATATGCAAACACTCCCAACTCTGTGCAAAAATCTCCTCATGGCTGAAAAGATAAAGAGCGGATTCAGATATTTTTTCCTCGTGTTCTTTTAAAATATCAGATATTTATTTTTTTAACCGGTCGCGTTCGGTTTTGAAATGGAATTTATATAAACAAATATCTGTGGCGTGGTTAAAATGTGTACAGTCGCATGCATCCATAATGGGAAAAATTCATGTACCCGAGGAAATTTCTGTGGGGATAAATGTATTCATTTTGATCTTTTTAATCATTTATTTTATCTATATACTGGACTCCTGATCGCATTAGATGTCACGCTCCATTCAAGACATGTTTATTCATCACGATGAGAGGAGATGAGGTTTTATTATTTAGGGACTGAATTGCGTATGCCTCGCCTTCGTGCATCCAGTAGGATAAGAATGTGAGTCGTTTTAATTTTAAGTTTTCGAATTGTGACCGGTATCAATGTGGAACATCCTGAGCAATTTAAATGTTAGAGTGCGGAGAAGAGATGTGTTGTTAGTATTGCATTGTTCGACGAAAATTTGAATCACTTTGAAAATTTTATTGTTTATACAGCAAAAACGTTTTCAATGACTATTGAAATTTCGCAGCTATGTATTGCAAAGTTTTTATTTCGCTAGCAGAAATAGAACAGAAAAATATTTCATCTTTTGTGCTTAGAGTTTGAGGTAATATACCTGCACTGGTGTTTGGTGAGTAGTATGAAAACTTTGCATCACCAAATATTTTCGCTGAGATATTTCGGCTAAATAAAAAATACCGGATTCTGCTCTCTGCAGGAAATATACTAGACAAAATAAATAACTTAAAGCATTCGTAATGCAATGGGTCGCAATCTCCAGGAGGGTATCCCTACTCTAATAAACTCTGACTTGAAGATTATCTTCTTCGCTTGAATGGATTGGTAAAGTCGTGGCGTTTCAGGTCGCTAGCATCTGATTATTTTTCCTAACCTATCTTTTAATGTTATGTGAAAGCATTGAGAGAAAATTTAATAATTTTTTCTTTCTTACCATTAGGCATTAGGTTTAAAAGCAGAAATTGTCCTAGGTAAATTTTGAGCCATTTTCGGGGAAAGTGCATCGAGGTGGTTACGTCACTGCACACAACGGCTTCTTTTTATTTTCGTCCACCGGAAACATTTGGTCGATAGCCAATCTCCTCTGTTTTTTAAACATAAATTTGTCTACTAACTTACGTATAATATTAATTTGTGTATTTGGTTATTACCAAATACAGAACCACACAGTTAAAATAAGCCAGTGAATTTTGCCCAATTGCCTGTTTTAAACATTCGTTTTCCCCTTCAGTGTTTGTACCGTCACAAGGATTACACAGGAAAAAAGATCGTCGTAACACAGATAATGAAAAAGGTATCACAGATACTCTTATTTTCTTCACAATTATTTGATACCCGTTCGTTTTTTTCTAGCAACGAGAATACGTGGAGGCCCATATATGAATTCATCTTATTTACGAATGACAATTTATTAGTCATGCTCTATTGATTACACTATTAGGTGCTATTATTTTTCTTCGAGGAATTTTTTTTTCTATTTCCAAGCTTCATGAATCCTGTTGGGTTGGATTTACAAAGCATTTTGTACGAATATCAGTAACAACCGAGGCTTGTGAGGGACCAGTGTCGAGATTGGTTGGGTAAAATGAAGGTTATATGGAAAATTTGGAGTCGTTATTGGTCCCATCGTCATGATAACGCTAGTTTCATGCGAGTGATTCGACGCGAAAAGGTCAAATTACGGTCGCTAGAGAGTGAGCGATCTCACGCCTGAAGCGTATAGTCATTTAAATCGAACACTGCACTTATAATTACTTTCGAGAGGAATACGTTTTAATCCTGCCTCATTGTCCATTTTTATATCCCTATTTATTCAAGACCCCTGAAAATGGGTGATTCGTGGTATAACAATGAATATAATGATAAACACGTGTGTAATATTCCGCAAACCGTTTCATGGGAGTGTGACACGTCATTTTTGGGACTCTATTCTATGCCACTCAGTGGAAAGGAAGATGAATTGCATTTTAAAATTCCAAAATTACTGACGTAAGCAATAACGAATCTCTAATGCATTTTCACCGTGATTAGTTACGACCAACCGAAATTAAATTCATATAATTCTCTGTCAGGCCGTATTCAATCTCATTTTTTATCTGGTAATTAATTTTTGTGATAAATTCTTTTCTATCCAGTGTAGATGTGACCGTCCTGTAGTCTGCAAACATTTAGCATCCCCTTACCATAGCTAATATGATATTACTTCAGTAAGACTTCCAGTGGACTCACGAATCAATTTAAAACATGCTATAAAATGGTTGTAGGGGTCGTATCGTTTTTTCGAAGGTTTGATGTTCTCATGTAGGTCACTCATTCTTTCCACTTTACACTCGCCTGTGTGCTGGAGGATACACTGTAACGAGTGTCCATTTTCAGTCGAAAAAGGGTTCTCTGTAAGGACCGCCACCCATCCTCCCGAAGCAACAGAGAAACTCGTTGTTTACGAGTCCGGTCCAATTGACATAGGCAACAATCTCATGTGTCCTAAAGCCGGCCCTATCGTTCCAGTGGCAGCAGTCCTTGCAAGGCTTCGGACGTAACTTTTCCATGCAAGCCTGTAGAGTCAATTGTAGCGGCATTTTCCAGCTAGCGATTTCACGGAAAGGTAATTTCACGGACGTTTTATAATGTTGAGAAAAACTGCGTCTGTTTGCTTTACGTTTGAAATTCTGGGGAATTGGTACGTTTGGTTAGTCCGTAGCATAGGCCCGCGGACGTGTTATTTGAACTTGCCTACCCCCCCCCCCCCCCAATATCACCGCAAATATTACCCCCCTCTTCCCACCCCTCCTCCTAGCACCTTCGACCTGGTCAACCCGATTCGCAGAACAGGCCAGAGCTCGCTCCAACTTGAGCAGGGACCGCGTGGATTGTGTGAAGGAAGTTTTAGGTCGGACAGTGGGTCGGGTTTGGCTTTTCCAAGTTGATGCCCAGCTGCCTTTTGGAGTGCGGTGGACTCCATGATTGGCTTCGGGCGGTTGGCAACCCTGCAGCCGAAAACATACGTGGCTTTATCATTTTTTCGGCGTGCGAGGGTCAAAGCAAATGGATCCGCTGGCTATGCTCCGCTCGTTCCAAAACGCCTTGTCGTCGTCTCTTTGCGGTAGCACTTTGTTGTGGTCCGGATCGCAACTTTTACCCCACCGCCTCATGTGCCGCTGCCGCTGCTGCCCTCTGCCATTGCGCGCTGGAAACGCAATTAATTCGTTTCTCCCGGCTGCGATTCGTTTTCCAGGAAAATTAAAAACCGCAAATAATGAAAAAAAGAATGAGTGGGAATGTGGCTGGAAGAATTGTATTCATTTTTTTTAGTTATGCCTTTGTTTTGCAAAAAATTATAGTTGTGTGAGTGAGATTTTATTTTCTTTTTGCCTGTGTATTCCTTCATAAACACTTTCAATTGGTGGTTAGTTCTACGTGAGTAAAATCTAAATCGACAGGAACTGAGCATCGTGCTCTCGTCTAAATTGTAACGTAAACCGGACGTATTTAGTCAGCTTAGAATGCAACACACTGCTATGGGATTAAAGATTATCAAGTATAGCTTTAATTTCGCATTGAAGTTTCAAGGAATGTTAAAAAAAAGTGTTTACATGTTTGTTTACTTGATGATATGAAAGAATCAATGTTTTCCTAGAAGTAATGGGTTGAAATAGATTTTTCGGCTCAAAGTTTTTTGGCAGTTTCCTAGAATTGAGGTAATTTCTGAAGTGAAAAAGTTGAATATACACGGAATAAAGCATTCTTTCAATCGAAAGGTGCCCTTATAATTCTATAATGTTTAATAGGTGCTAAGAATATTATTTTATTTTACAAGGAAGCCCCCTAGATGTCCTTCGCGAGAAAATATTATTATTCAGAATGTCATTTGGGGGATAAGTATAACTAATTCTAAAATACAGATTTTTTTAAACAACTCTTAGAAATAATAATATATAATCTCTCAATCAGTATTTCAACCCTATGGTTTGGCCGCATAGGTAGGGGTGGAGTTCACCCCAGCCTAAGCAGCAGATAAGGAATTCATAGAATTGTTCATGCACGGAGTTTTTTCTAATAATCGGACGATTCTATCTCTTCCCGGGACTGAGGTCATCCCCTTACATGATGAGCCAACTCGTGCGTCGGCTTGGAGTGCCCGATGACGTCATGCGGGATTTTAACCCTAAACCTTGATTCTAAGTCAGGCAGATTGGAAAATCCTTTGACATTATGGATCACGCTCCTAGAATTGTCAGAATCAAGAATCGTTATTTTAAGGAAACTTTTTTCTGCGCATAAATTTATAAACCTGCATAGGAAGAAAAAGCATTTCCTTATGGTAGAGGCGTATATGAATTTAACGCATTTTTATTTGCCTTTATGAGCTCGCCGAAACAATCGTTGGAGTTTTACTTTTTCCTTAAAACTTGTAAATTTAACATTGTATTTTCGCACCTTGACTGACTTATTTAGTTGAAATATAGGGTTGAGCATGAATTATATGTTAAAACCGATTGCACTCTAAGATTTGGAGAAACGATAAACAGTGCGTGAAATATTTACTGAATACGCAAAATTGTGAAAAAGGCGCTGACCTTGTTGGCTAATCGCCCGCGAAAATCTAGGGAAGTACTCGAGGAATTTAATAATCCATACACATCCATGCGTGTCATGGTTACCAACGAAGTGCCTTTAACCAAGATTACTTTATTGCAGCCCATGCTGTAGACGTATGCGTCGGATGCCGGCGTTACTTCCATCAAATAGCGAACCGAGCAAGTTCTCCCTAATTAGCCAGGTCTCATGTAGCGACGAAGCACAAAGTCCCAGCGACAAAGGACATTCTTGCATCAATAGATATCCTTACCCGTTGCGATCAGCGGATGCCCAAGAGAACGATTTTTTTAGTGTACCTCGCTTGGAAAATTGTTACTCGAGATCTTTGAGGCCGTAGTTTGCCCGTGTTGTGAGCACCAAAAGGGATATTCGGGCAGATGAGGCAAGGCCATGTGCAGGGTGAAATAGCCTGACGCCCGCAGAGATAGTACCTATACCGTTTTTTTTTAAATTGAGTTTCTGTAGAGTCAATGTGAGTTTTCAGTTAAGGAATTTTAGTTTTCATTCAGTTATTAGAATATGGAATTAGGTTTGCCCCCGCTAAAAATTATTGGAATGTTGATTCATTTCTTGTCACCAATAAGTCATTTTGTAGGATTATTATGGGCCATTCTGCATAAACTCTAAATCATTCAATTATTTTTCCTGCTTAGAGTTGATGTGTACATAGATGTGATAAAACTTTAAAATGATTATTCTATTATAACTTTTTATATCAGTTTTAAACGAGTAATTGGCCATGATATCACCTACCTCTTACATCTTTGACAGACTAACTTCCTTGGAAAGTAGACGTTAAATCGCAGACCGATTAAAAATAAACTTAGACCAGATATTGCTTTTATTTTCAGCTTTCCAAGTTGTCAAACGTTGGTTAAGTTGGGTAATTCCATATTTTTTGTCATTCACTGGAGAGAATTATATCCTTAAACATTTCATACTTTTAACTTTCATAATTTTAAACAGTTACCTACCTCTCCATTGCCCAAGGAATTACTTCCTCGGTTCATTTCTTTTCCCCGCATTCCAAAACCAGACTCTGGAATTCCTGTGAGAAGTGTTAATCCCCGCAAGAGAGCGAATGAGATGCCTCTCCGATCTAGTTCTTACCTCCTACGAAATCCTCAAGCCCGCCACAAAAGTTATTTCAATTCTTTTCAGCTTTAAGTTTCGAGATTCTTGGACTCCCAACCGATATGCATAAAATAATTACAGCTCCATAAATCCTTTAGGAAAGATTGCTATACTGTTTAAGAAAGATCTGAGGTTTTCCCGGCGTATGATGATGTTGAAGTTATTTCGGGTTTCCAACCGGAAGAGGTTCTCCAATTGGGTGGTTTCCTATTATTTTTTTATTGCCTAAATCGAAAGATTATTGCTCCTGGAGTACGTATTTCACGCTTTTAGATTTTTAAATGACGATACCTATTTTTCGCGATTAAATGAAAAGTGAAAAATTTCAAGCGCGTGAAAACGCGACGCGTAAGTAGAAATGATGGGAAAAAGTCCGTGCGACGCATTTCTGGTTCCCCCTCCCGCCTTGTGAGGTGACCTTGATCTAGGCTCTGAGCGCTGATAGGACGCAGGATGCTAGCGGGTAGCTGAGTACCTTGCTGGCTGGTAGCGCTTGGCTTAAAAAAGGTTTATTAATACCTTATCAAACGAAGAAAACTTTCCGACATTAGCCAGTTTTAATAGGTGATTATTAAGACATGTTTCCCTGAGCTCTGTGCCTCATGCATGCATTGGTAACCTCAGACGATATATAACTCCTATCCTCTCGTATAGAAACTAGGTCCCTGTGACGTCACGTGGAGTGGAATTGCATGGGCGCCAATCTAGCCTTTTTCAAATGAGGATAAAATTTGACCCTTGCCATTCGTCTAAACCGGTATTTCAAAAACCAAATAATTTGTGTATTATGAATACACTAATGGTGGGTAACGAATCGCAATCAATGCCTTTCGTTTTCTTTGATGAAGGAAATTACCCTATTCAATAGATTGTTCCCACGTTTCAAGCAAGTATCATCTTCCACCCTAGACTCCTTTCAAAATGGCATTCTGGCAACAATCGCTTTTGCCTCGCTGACCCGTCGTAAGCCTTTCCAATTGTTTCGGGTTGCCAAGGCAATGACGCGTCACGTGACTAACTACTCTAGGGGTGCGAGGAAGAGCGAAGCGAAAAGGCTCTTCCTCTTTCCACTTTTCCTTTCATTTCCATGTAACAGAGGCCATTACAATAATTCTATACATAGCGATATTACATTACATAGTATCGATATATAATGAATTCCAGGACTGTGATAGCGTGGTGACTTAGGAAAACATTGATTAAGTATAAGGTATAATGAGAAGAAATTCATTTACAGGACCACATACCAATAACCTCTAAATTACTTTTTTTATTTATTAATTTCCATTCCCAAATCAATGTAACAAATCGTGTCCTTGCACTGAGCTGAGTAAGAGTTTAGAATCCACCCCTGGTTTAAGAGACCCATTTTATAAAACATTTTGTTCTATTTTTTGCTCCTATTATTATCCATGCTTATCTGTTACCCTGGATCGCCCTTAACCCTTAAAGGACCAACCTTTTTCCGGTAACACCGTGGACCAAGGGAGGGTCAAAAATTGTCCACTTATTTTTTTTTTTCGTTTTAACTAATCATGAAAATTGCGATAAAAATATTGAAATTTTCAAATCTTTATAAACCCATCAAAAATTAAATTATGATAAAACTTCTTCACAGAGGTTTCGGGTTACATGCTCCAATTTGAAAATTGAGTTTCTAAATCAACAATAACTGTGCATCTATAATAACAATAAGGCATGGTATTTCAAATTTATGTCAATTTTCAGCAATCGTACTCCAGGACAACAATTTTATAATTATTTTAAATAAACCTAAAATTTTCCACTCCGTTTTCAGTTACATGATTTTCACGTTCATGATAGATCATAATACGTCTCCTAATTAAAATAATAATGTTCTATATTGTTCGTAGTATTTATTTATCAATAATCATATCATTCCGTTAAAGTTATAAAATCATTAACTTTAGCAAGCAATAATGAATGATCATCTCGAATCTTCTGATAAGGCAGCATAGTTGCCAGTATTGTATAGGTCAGTTTTTGTGCCATGCTTACCGCTAATATACCTGTTACATATAGTACATATAATCATAGTTTGTATAATTTGTTTAGTTTTTCTCTTTAATATGACGGCGTTGCTGCGCGCGTGGCACTTGCCTGTGCCAATTACTTTGACAGCAACATGTGACGGCTGTATTTTTCTATCCGGGACCCCTTCCATCATCAATATAGAGTGGTTCTGTAAACATATTGTGTTTTCCAACCAATACTGTATTGAGTCCGCACAAGTTCAAGGCCCAGCAAATATGCCTACATGATGTCTCCTTTGCTTTTTTTGATAATCTACTGAGGAAAATGAGTATAAAAAGAGAATCCATTTAGGGCAGCAATGTCGATTAATGCAAAGAAGACAGACATCGGCCACCTTCTTGTAAATATTTTAGTGGAATCCTTGCATAGCATCTTATCAATAACATCAACTCCTCCTTTGGTGTTGTATTAGAACAAATTTACGTCACAATTATTTTTTAAACAATTACTGACATTTATATCGGATATGAATGCATTTCGATAAGCTGTTTGAATAGAAGAATGATATTTTTCTTAGGTTTCTCTTTGGTGATGAATGATAAGAGTCACCGGTGGACTCCCAGATCTCGGGTCTGTAAATTCAAATACACTTGAAAAACTCTCCTGACCAGCTGTTCCTTTCAATTGTTCAGGAATATGTTTTCTGTTACTCGGCATAGTGCACACCATAATCAATCCAAAATCTTTACAGTTCTTCTGCTGGCACCACAGAATTATAGTATCTACCCATCGACACATTTCTCCCGGAATTCTTGATTGGGACCACCAGGTGTTCAATATTTCGTTTGAACCTCTGCTTGTTGATGGTTCATTATTTTCTCAGGCAATAACTTCCATGTTGAGCACATACCTCTCATCACAGTTGGTGAACATTCTTACAAGTATCCTGTACTACCATGGTTATTCTTTCATGAATACTATGAATAGACACCTTCCCCTAAACAATGATAACATTTCATCAACTAACATATCGGGTCCACAAATGTAATATTTGGGTGATATCGCTCTGACCATTTGGAATACCGAAAAATGCGAGCAACTTTGTCTTTTTCCCTCCGTCTTTCCCCGAGTAGACTTTTCATCAAATCTAGCAATAGGCAATAGTTCCTGATATTAGTTTCGACTCTTCGCAGCAATAGAGCAGGGCCTTCCGAATCTATGTTACCACCAATCACGCAATTCTAACTTGCTATCATCGATTACACAGAGCAATATCAAAACTCCTACGAAGGATTTTAGTTCTGCCGTTTCATTTTTAGACTTCAAGCTTGTTCTGCTTCTTCATTTGTACACCGTTTAATCGTGTCAAGAATTTCAGGATTGAAATTTTTTCAAATGACTTGAGCATATCCTTTTCCTTACCAGCAGGTAGTAATCATTGCTTTTTCCGCATTATATATTGAATGGCTCGCCTTGTCACGCGAGGAGGATCACTCAGGTTTTTCCTTGCTGTTTTTGCAAAGTACTTGATATCTTCCTAGCTGCCTTTTTTCCTACAGAAATCACTTCCTTCACCTGCCTCAATTTCATTATTTGAACTGATTTCACTAACATGGACTACAGTTTCACTCAATTCTTCATTACTGATTTAATTTGTGTCACTTGTTATTTCCAATGCACGTTACACGTCACTCTCAGTCAAGTAGATAAGCAGATAGGAAAATTTTCCAAATATATAAACCCTTTTACTCAAAAGCCACCGCATAGTAGCTCTAGGTTTCAACATCAGGGCCAAAAATTTCACAGTAGCTTTACAGACAGCTTGTCATGCATCGTAAATGTTCTCCGTATGAGATGTAATTTTGGCATTGTATCCTGATTGTATACATTGCATTATATTGTACACAGATTGCAACTTGAGTGGCGAGAGTTCAAATCATGCTGCAGCTGAGGGTGAGGGTGAAGGTATTGAGTAAATTAGCCGGTGTATCATAAATTTAAAAACACTAATATCATTGTAAGAAAGTGGGCTAATTCTTGTTGCACTCATATTTTCGCATCAATGGCATTCCAGTTGGATATGAAGGTAAAATACTTCTAATTCTTACGAGTCTGATTAGATAGGTAACCAGTGTTTCCGGGATATGCAAAACTTCAATATGCGAAAGGTGCTTCATGAATGGCTGAATAGAGCCATTTGCGCCCTTTCCCGTTCATGAATGAATAAAATCAATATAGTGAAAAGATTTTCGGGAAAGTATTATAGAGGGAATGACTTCAATATTCAAAATTTCAGAAGAGTATTCAATAGTTTTCTTTCGATATAATTTATTAGTTTATAATTCTGCCAAGCAGAGTCTATAAGACTAAGCAAAGTGAATAGAAACAGCGAGTAATTATTTATACATGTAGTTCAAAAATTTTAAAGAAAATCAATCAATATATAAGATAAATACCTTGTAAACTATTTTACGAAATATAATTTCTTAGAATAGAATAATAATTGAAATTATGTAAAGTAAAAATTTGTCAAAGAAAATCAAAGTAAGTAATTACAACCTATTGTTAAAACACATAAATGCAATATGAAGCCTATTGTTGAATTAAAATAAAAGTTAATACTTAATATAAACTAATTAAGTTATAAATTATAATGCCAAATAAAAATATTTTTCCCATTACACGATTCCATTCGGTCGAAAAACTTGTCACAGGTTGGACCAAGGGAGGGTCACTTTGTGTCCACCGCGTATTTACGCTCCCATAACATTGTATGAACAAAATTTTCTATATATATCAAGATATGTTTATCTTTTCAAACTTATATTTTACAATATAACGAAGTTATAAATCTGTATTGGGTGAATGAGTACTTAAAATATTGAAAAAATAAAAAGGTGGACATTTTTTAGCCCTCCCTTGGTCCTTTAAGGGTTAGTAAGTGTTATGCTATCTAGGTATCTTTAAAATGCATCCTGAGTAAATATTTGCAATCACTTGCCAAGTAAGAGAGGCACTCATCTCATTGAAAATTTTGGGAAAAAGCAAAGTAATTTAATTTCACGCATTCCAGTATCTTTCTAAAGTGCGTGAATATTTCACTATCATATATATTTCCTCAACGAAAAAAGACTTGTGCACACTTTTATTAATTTTAAACCGCGGGCTAATTCGGCAATTCTCGCTTGAAAATACATTACAGTAACTTTTCCTAGCATGTTGCAATTATGGCCTTTAAACTTTTACATTATTCAATAGATATAAACGCAGCACTTAGGTTTCCATTATCGCGCTCCACACCTGTCATTCACATATCATGCGTTAGGAGAGCATATTCAGCTCATTGCGTATTTCGGCTAATGTATATTGATACTTAATGCCATAGTTCAAGGAAAAGAATTAGTGGTTTTTAGTCAACATAGAAAATGAAAGTGAAGAGAAATATAAATAGTAAATAAAGTCAATATAAATGTTTCTGTGATGTTACGCAACTCGAAAGACAATGAGTCAACATTTGATACTCATTGAGAGGGTGCATAATTGGTTTTTTTACCTTCTATCGGTCCATCAAAAATTATTTTCGACTGGCCATCTTGCCTTAAGATATGGGCGACTAATTTTTTCCATCCTCTTATCAAAAGACTTCTCTCCTTCTCTTCTCAAAACTGAAGCATTACACACACGATCTCATTTCCAATTCATCATTCTACCGTTACACTACGTTGTAAAAGCTTCCATTCTTGTCTCCTGTTGTCATTATCTATACCTCACTGCCATAAAAAATGTGTCCAATGCATGCCTGAATAAATTGTTTACACGCTTTGATTCTCATGTCCCCTGCTGTTGAGAAGAATTCTTTCACTTGAATGCCCTCTACGCTTGGGCTATGACATTTTAGCCATCTCCTTCTTACTTCGTCCAACGCAACGCTTGTCACTTGGCTCCACTAGTCCTACAACTTCGTCAGCTCCTCAAGATCACTGGTTTCCTCGTTTCAGGTTGGTTTTAAACTTTCCTGCTCTTCTACAAACCGATATCTTGTTTTCTCCCCATTGACTTTCAGTCTTCACCGAGCCTTCATTGCCTTCCCCTTTCCTTCTCAATCATCTCAGTCTCCTTCATGGCTTCGATGCAGTCGTCAAATCACACCATTTTTCACCGTGTATCAACGAGTAGTGCAAAATCTGAATGTCAAATAGGATCTTTAATGAGTACTGCTCATTTTATTCCAACACATCGTTTCGCCCCTGACTCTGATGTCAGCACAGAAGTTTGCCTGAGACGGCAGCAGGTCCGCAGCAAATACCCTCTCATCCCCTCTGTCGCTCTTTTTTGTTTAACATTTCCTTTTCTGCTCCTTGTTTGAGGATCTCTTGCTCTCCAACCCCTTTATCTTTTCCAACTCCTCGGAGAGAAACTTGTGCCTGTGGGATTGGCCATGGAGTGTTGGCGAAAGAGATTGATGGATCGCTTCTGGAGGGCTGGGTGGGTGGGTGGAGGACAGAGATTTTTCACGGCTCCTGATTGGTTCTTGAGATTCCGCGGCAAGCCATCCGCCCTCGAGAGCCTTTCGCTCGAAATCCTTCACCCTGAGCCCCAAATCCATCGCCCAAACCCCGCGCATGTCCCTCACCTGGTGTCCGCGGTCACTCAAAGCCATTCCCGCAATTGGATCATCATAACTATTTCATTTTTTAACAATAGGAATTTAACAAGCGCTTCAATGGGCCCCTTTCACTTTCACAGTTTTTCGCCGCTACGACAGAATGCTAATAATCCCAATGCGTGGCGTGTCGAACAAATATCAAGTCGGATCTTTAATGAGTAATGCCCCTTCTAACATATTTTTACGAGTTTTATTTCAGAAAATTTCCTGAAATATACTTTCCAAAAATATGTGTGTGATAATTTTGATCGGGAATTAAATTTCAGTATCCTTCAGCCATAATTCTCTAAATTAACAAAATTAATGAGCAATTAGATGCCCGCGCTAATATGTGGCGTTTCATATTTAAAAGTTTACATCAGCCGAGGGCCTTAGATAATTTCTTAATAAATATTGAGATGGAGTGATTTATCTGCTCGTCCCGGTCCATATCTACAACTGTCGTTGTTGTATGTTTAGACAGAGAAAGGATTGCTATTTCACGGGAAGTATTACCGAGCCATTACCACCGGAGCAATTGATCTTTTAAGCAATGGAAATTTGAAATCTGCGGGATGGAGTTTTCTATTTTCGTGATATGGGAATTGGTCTTCTCACAGGAAATTTTATCCCCATTGGCCCACCGTAGGCATCTATCTATTTCTTTGTATTAGGGCGCAAATAAGTATCAGGCGTCATATACATCGAGGACGAGCGTCAGACTTGCAATAGGAAGAGAAAAGGCGCCGAAAGGTCTGAAAAGGTTCTTTTAAGGTATGGCCAATTCAGGGAGGACCGTTGGATCGTTAATAATATCAGTGAAATATTCGGCTATGGCTCCACGTAGAAACGTTAACTGTTTGTACCAGAAGTTTTTAATTCCGCCAACTCGTGGTGATTTCCAATTATGTGCATTACTTAAAACTATTTTGAGGTCTTCGGTAGAGGTTTTAGTGAACTGCATTTCAACTAAATTGTGGTGTGAATTTTCTTCGCTTACAATCCAGCTCGCACTCGAATTGCTTTCTGTTGGGTTCGATCACATTGAGGAACAGAAGTTGTATACCTCATGATGATCTGGCAATTTACCTTCGATGTCGGTAGTTGCAGATGATCTTAGCTTCGTATAAAATGATTTTTCGCAAGTTTTAAATTCCCGGTTTTTCTCCTTTCTACTGAACGACTTATTGTATATTTTAGGACGCCCAACTTTAATTGCTAATTTTTGTTTATTGAGTTCAAGTAACTCTTCGACATACCTGTTGTGGATTTCATCAGTTATATCGGTGTTAATACAATAAAAACGGACTTTATTGATGATTCCAACTTTGTCAATCTATTTCCATTATGGTATTGGGTCAATTTTTCATATTCGCTGCCTTAGATTTTCTATATTGCTTCCTAAGCGTTTTTTCCATGATGGAATGGTTTCTTTTCTTGTTGGCATTATATCAGATCGAATGTTCGCTTTGATTTTGAAGCCTAAGTGATTATTGATGGTGATAGAAGCAGCATACATCAACGTATGGCTGTGGGAAATATTGCTTAAATACTGAGTTAACTGAGGAATAATATTATTGACTATAGCGACGGCTTGTATAAACTTCGTTGACGCATTTATTTTAGGTATTTTAGGTCGCTTGTTAGGATTAAAACCGTAATATTATATTACTGTTTTGGTTGACATATCTGATAATCCTGTCTCAAGATTAGTAGTTTTTTTACTGATGATGTCAACATGTTCTACATCTACCGGACTATCGACAATTCCTGTGTTTCCTGTTTGTACAATTTCGTTCTCCGGTTGCACTGCGGGGCAAGGGGTTGCTGGTGGTTCAACTTCGTTATACGTAGGTGCAATATTTATAATGATTTCATCCTGACTTTGTGGCGGGTCTATAAGGCTACTTATGGATAATTCTCTGCTTAATTGCTGTTTGATTTCTCCCAGTATTGGGACTGTAAGAGGTTCTTCAATAAAATTGCACGTCTATGGTCAGCGGCTCTTTACTCGGTGACAACATAATCTGGGTACTGCTCTCAAAATTTATCAAAAATGTATTTTCTATGATTAGTTTAATCTATTTCCAGTCGGTTTATTGTGTAATACGCATGCATGACACATTTATTCATTTCGGGAGTCCATTTCATGCGTATTCGATTTTTTCCTGTGTTAGTGGTCCCAAGATTTTCTGTGGATGTAGATTGGGAATCATCTATATCAGATGTTTGCGTGGTATTCATTCTATTATCATCCGCTGTGTTTCTTTCGGCTTCCCCGATGGGTGTCCGCCTGTTCAACCTCCCATCGCTGACGGCTTGCATGCTGTCACGTCCAGCGTTAGCTTCAGACGTGCTCTGGCGAACCCCACGCAGCGGCCTCTCTCCGAGGCATCTCATATTCCGAGTCTCCATCTTTGATGGGGGATTTGCATTTTATACCTACTGCCAGGTCTATAGAGCAGCCGCACCTGAAATGGAGACAGACGCTTAGTAGGATGTCCAATGTGGGAACAGACACGCCTGGATTTCCTTCATATACTTCCCTCTTCAAACCACAATAAGACATACTCCCCTTCATTCCTTCTAAAAATCCTCTCTCTTCCTTCCTCTCCTATGTTTACTCAACATTCTACCCTCTAACACAGTTTTCAACTTCCCCTCCCCAACAAGTACTCCCTCCATCCATACTTTCGTCCGATACACATCTCATCTAAAAGCTTCCTCTCTTCATCCACCATATTCAGCACTTCGTCGCTCCTCCTCATATCCGTCGACTTCACCGTCGCCATTCTTCTCCACACCTACCTAACGAACGCCTCCAGTCTTCTCTCGTCCTCCTTTCTAAGTTTCCACACCGATCAGACACCACACTAACCTTTCTTTATACTCTTACATAACGATCCTCTCATAAGCTCCTTCATGTTCATGATCGCCTCCTTTGCTAATGCAATTCTCTTCCTGATGTCTTTCCTTCTGTATCCATTCCCCTCTAATGTGATACCCAAACAGTGTAATTAATCTACCTGTTCAACCTCTTCCTCAACTTGAGTCTCACATTCCCTGCTCGCGATGGTTTTTCGAAACCGCATAACCTTGGTCTTTTGTTAATTAATCCTCATCCCGTGCATCGCAACACACCTCTAACGCATCTACAGGAGCCTGAGGCCCTCTCGCTGACTGGCTACTCAACGCCTGATCATCCGCGAATCTCACTGATTTGAACATCGTACCTCCCACTTTCACTCCAGCTTTCAACTCATCCAACGCTTCCCTTACAATCTCCTCAGCGTACACGTTTAAAAGCAGCGGCGATAGAGGACAGCCTTGCCTCACACCTCGGCCAATGCCTGCCAATCCAGATTCTTCATCCGCTACCTTCACTTGCGCAGTCTAGGCCATGTACAGATTACGAATGAGTCGCCTATCCCTCCAATATACACCTTTTTCCTGAAAATACCCATTTAATTTACCCAGTTCACCCTATCTAACACTTTCAAAATCCACAAAACAGGCATATACGTCCTAGGTCATATTCTAGGTTCGTCTCCACGAGGGACCTAATTATTGCAATTGCATCATGAGTGGACTTCCCTTTTCTAAAGCCAAACTGATCTTCGCCCAAATACTCGTTTGCCCTCGCCTCCATTCGTCTGTTCAATATCCACAGTACCACTTTCGCCGCATGCGATATTAGGCTGATATTCCTATGTTCTCCGCATTCCACAGATTTCTTCTTTTTCGGTAGTGGAATTAGATCCGTCTTCACGATATCCTTCGGGCAACATCTCTCCTCAAAGATCCTGCGCACTGGTTCGAAAAACCTTCTCTTACTATCCTTCCCTAGATTCTTCAGAAGCTCACACGGGATGTTGTCCACGCCTAATGCTTTCCTAGACTTCATATCACAACTGCTCTCTATATTTCCGAATCTTATATCCCCGGCCCAAGGTTATCCTCCTCCACAGCACATTCCTCCTCTAAGTCAATCTCTACGGCCTGTTCCTTCCGTCATACATATCCTCCATTTAATCCTTCCATCTACTCTGTACTTCTTCTTGCTCGGTTAGCATCCTCCCATATTTAGCCTTAATTTTAGACATTGCTGGTTCGCTTTTTCCTCCCCATAGTGACTCAACTTTGGTGTAAAACGCGCCTACCTCTCCTTCCTTCTGAATCTTTTCCATTACCTTGCACTGTCTTTTCCACCAAGCCTCCCTTGCCCTATCATCATCTTCGATCAAACGCCCATGTTTTCAGGGAATAGATTGTTGATAGGGTGTTTTTTCGTGACTACTTCTCTTCTGGATCCTACTCTACAATCTATCTGGCATGGGTGGCCCCACCGGAAGTAATTTAGAATCACCCCGATACCAGGAGGTTGTGGGTTCAAGTCCCAGTCACTATTTTTACACTCCGATTTCTGACTTTATCCATCTACCACAGCACCGTTGTCCTCGTCCTTTTTCTACTATATGTTCCTATCCCATTTTTTCCCACCATATGAATTTATTTGTATGCTTGCGCTAAGGTATCGTGTGAATGAATGAAGTAGTATATATATATCGTCCATAATACTTTCCATTTTTTTCTCTCGTAGATTTCTCGTGCTTTCCCTTCGAATTAATTTGTATCAGCTGACCAACCTGACGTACTAAGTTGACGGGATAATTTTGATCCAGCATGAGGGAGGATTCCAATTTCGCGACTGATAACCATCGGATAAAGAAAATCTCATAAGTTAGCGTGCTGTCAATAAAATATATCCGTTGAGATAAGAGAGAGTTACAAGTGGCTATTACCTGTCACTGCAGGCCGCCACCGAAATCACCACGGATGGACGTGGTGCGTTCATCCTCGTCGGGGAGCCGATCCTGGGACGCTTGAAGGGGGAGTCGATTTCACCTTGCTTTCTGTCGCTTCTACTGAAAGCAGACTTAATCATCCGTGAGCTAATCAGTCTTGAGAGCGAATCATTGGGGTCTATTCCATTTCTGATTCATGGGCTTAAAATAATTTGGCGGTCCAGCGATGTTCTTGAGGCTTTCATTTCAGGAAAAATTGATGTGATGGTAATGTTTAGGTTGCTTTCCAATGAAAGCTATTATTTTACCAGTTTAGCAAGTAGTGTTAAGAAATAATTCATCAATATCTTTAAGCCACTTGTCAAAGCATATCAGATCTCAGATTCACTATCTCTACGACGTGTTGCATACGAACTAGGCGCCGAATAATGTAATTAAAATAATGGCCCTTGTCTTCTGCCATATCCATTCCACCAAGTTGACGGGAAAATTTGTAAAACTATTCTAAATTGTCTTTATATGACGTTTCCGAAGGATAATTCATATTTTTACTACTAACCTTTCCACTTGTGGAAAAGGCTTCAATTTAGCCGACGAGGTCTTCCACTACCAAATTGGCGGCTTCCGCGGCATTACTGCTTTTGCGTAATTTGCGTAAGCTTACTTACTGCTTATTTCACATATTTTTTGTGCCTATAAACTTTTGATAATCTTTTTGAGTTTTTCCCGAAGATGGCCTTATTTCTCGAAACCGGTCGAAAATAATATTTCATGCGGAATAACAAAGCCTTCATTTTCACAGTACCCGTGAAAGCTCATGGTGTAGCAAAGTAGAAAACTGTGGCTTCAGTCCATTCCATATATCGTGGAAGTCGTGCGTGAACCGACCCGCAGTGGCACGGTAATTGCTAAGATCCTCTTGGCCGGATATGAAGTTGCCTTAGTAAAACCGAGTGTTCTTTTTTCACGTTTTGATATCGTATCTTCCCCAACCTTCGAGTTCAATCAATCATTTTGTGACGCAGTGCTGACCCTTTCATGCCACACATCCCTCTGCCTTAACCCTCGGGCGAACGAATTACCTACATAGGGCAGGTCCCATTGCAGCGAATGAAAGGTTGATTTGAATCGCCACCTCGGTCACTTTATAATCTGTTTTGAAAAACAACCGCAGGATAGAGATGAATGCTAAGCGATCCAATTTATTTTCAATATTTCAATGATATTTTCAATGGCGAGGGCTGGCGGGGAAAAATAATTAATTGGATGGACCATATCAAATCAAATGTATAAACTAATTCATCCATTAAATTCGGATCGCTTTGCCCATCAGCGACGCGAGTGGCGACTTTTGAAACCCATTTGAATGTGAGGTGGGTGACAACGTATCTTTAGGCCGACTGAAGAATCCTATATTGTTATTGCGACCCCTCGGAGGCGAATATCTATGCGCATTCAAATTCATTGAAGGTATTTAAAAAATTTCATGCTTGAGTGTGGGAGTCGTACAGATTATCCAACCAGTACCACTTAGCCACACGCGCCCTCTCACTCATTCAGGTTTGGGTCAACTGGGCCACCATGCAACTCGAGGATTTTTGTGCGTCCGATCTGGGATATGAGCCCAACCGACGCCATTCTCGCACGCTCCAAATATTCGCGCCATTGGACGCCCAATTTGATTTGGATGGAGACCAGAGTGTGGCAAATGGAAATTCGGTTTTGGTGGGACATCAATGAGGTAGTAGTCCTTCCTCCCGATTTCCTTCCGCTGTTATCTCTGGAACCACCATTCTTTTCTCATACTCCATCTGATAACATCCAAGAAAATTACTGCTGAGAATCTGTGGATAGTCAACTGCAATGTTTACATGCCTCGTTGAACGTGTCATCCACACGAAATTGCAGTAAGGGTCGAGCTTCTACGTAATCCTCGAATACTGCAACGATAAAATGTGAATCCGATCCCTCGGGGTTGACAACCAGAAGTTTAGCCGCTATATCAGCCCAACAAGGTCGGAGGTGTATTGGAGTATTCTGGTCCCAACTCTCCCCAAATTTTCGAAAATACAGTCTCACGTGCCATCAAAACTGAGCTACGATCCTGAGATTGGTCTGAGTCAACATTCCAAACACTTCCTCCATCTGCCAATCTTACCACATGTACGTATTTCTTCTCTTAAACGCTCGCCTTTAGCAACGCCGTACATTTCGTTCGAGGCCTTTCCATTTTTGCCATCTACTTGCCGCCGATGGGGTGTTTTCATCATGTCTCAGATAAGGTCGTTTGGTCTTCTAATCGAGGTTATTATATGGCAACTCTTCTGAGGACTCTCTCATTTATTATTCTGAAGCACCCAATTTTGAAGGCCTCCACCCTTGCTTTCTCCGACGCTGTCATTGTCCACGTCTAACTTCCGAAGACAAGTATTTTATAAAAGTAACTTCTGATAAATTCTTTTCTTACATCTTAGTTTATATTTCCCTCTTTTTTTCTGGAATTCTCTAT
Source organism: Ischnura elegans (assembly GCF_921293095.1). Classification (NCBI taxonomy): domain Eukaryota; kingdom Metazoa; phylum Arthropoda; class Insecta; order Odonata; family Coenagrionidae; genus Ischnura; species Ischnura elegans. The sequence continues at coordinate 2,619,008 of NC_060256.1, forward strand.
CCCCCATGGCTTTCCTACTGATAATTTATTCCTTTCTTCTTCCATCGCTATTTGCTGTGCTTCACTAATGACAGAATTAATTCACCTCTTCCGGTTTTTTTGTTTCTCAATTGTAATATTCTATCTGGGAATTTTAGAAGCCTTATGAAATGTGCCTACAGCCTGTCAACACATCTATATACATGATGCATAGCATGAACGATTTTAAAGAACGATTCAGCGTCGTGAACCGAATCACATGAACTGATTCGCGAGGGAGTGTCCCCTCTCCTAGCTTCTCCTCGGTGTCGGCAACAGCTGGCCTATCCGGCTGGCGTCTCCTTCAGTGGGGGAGCGCAAAGGGAGGCGAATGGCAATGATGACTGGCAGGCGATGTCATATCATCTTCTCCTCTTCATTTCATCCATTCTGGAGATGTTTTCACGGGAGCGAGTGAGCCGTAAAAGAATCTCTTTTTCTGCGTTGGGCGAGGGGGGAGATGCAGTCGCGCCTTCGCTAACGCCTTTCCAATCGCCTCGCGTTGCTTGCTCCGTCGGAATTGAGCGAAACGGAAGGAGCCTCGAGTCAAAAATTCACTTTTCTGGAATGGCGGACCTCGATTGCGACGCCTCTATCGGAAAGGGAATGCGTGTAGTGGAATCCACTTAATGCTTTCGGAAATCTCTCGGGATGAACTCGCTCTGTTACACGCGCGTAAAGGAAATATGAATACACTCTTAGACGCCTTGCCGTGCTTTTTCATCAGAACTTTATTAAACCCTTCGTGCTTGATCCAAAATTTTATGATTAAGCTCATGACGTAGCAAATGGTCTCGATAAAATTTTAGAACTTCATTCTATAGCAATGTTATGCAATATTTTATGTCTGATGTTTTTAACTTGGTGCTTATTCTTAAAAATTCTTAGTGCAATGACGATTTTCTCACTTTTGTGGCAGGAGATAAATACAAACTGCGGCCTTTAATTTAGCAGATGTGGTTAATTTAAACCCTCGATTTAATATTAAACCTCGATTTATATTAGCTGACAGAAGGCTTAAAATAGTTTATGCGTATAGAGTTTCACGACAGAATTACGATAGCAAAAAATTCAGTTAGCCTTACAAAACGGGTGTGTATGTGGGCTATCCCGCTCCACTTATCCCAGCAATCCATTTTTCGAAGATTGGAGTGGGAAAAAATAGATGTCAAGTCGGCTCCAAAACGGACACTTCTTCCGAAAATTTGGGACAATAAGTGCAAATACTGACTAAAATGCGGTTACCATAAAGGCTGACTGGAAAAATGATGCAATAAAAAAGCAGACTTTATAAAAGTTATTTCTGTATCACATTCATTCCCACTTGCCCTTGCGATACGTAAACTAGGAAAATAGGATTATGATACTACCTAATAGGTTCAGGACTGCAAAGAACTGACCATTTTTGACTGAGTGCAATCCGAGTTAGAATGTTAATTTATTGTAACTTATAACTTAATCGCAATTGTCCGCGAACAACTTTTCCATATTCTACCTTATATCCCCTGAATAATGTATGTTAGTAAGCAATACCTACTCACTTTTGTCTCCTACATTTCTGGAAAGTAAAATGATGTTAGCGTTAAGAGAACGAATGAAAGAGGATATGTTTTCATTTTTTCTGGTTTCGGGTGTCTTTCTTTAACCAATTTGAGACACAGGTGTTGTCGTTTCGTCGTATGCAGAGCTCCTTATACGTGATGTCAACTGGTGCCTTTTCTTAGTAATACGAGAAATGTGGAATCGAGGAAATGATTTGCAAGGGATAAGCGCGCCGCATTTTTAACAACGGAATCGGAAATCCTATCAACACAAGGTTCGCCTCTCCGCATATTCATGTGCTTTCTTTCCTCTTATTGTCGATTCGAATAATACTTTCAGTGGGTTCTCCTTCTCGATCACACCTGATCGTTTTTCGAACCGGAAAAAAAGTCGGCGACGTGTTGGAAAGTACGGTGAAAGCCTGTCTTTCCTCAATACGTTATCTATCTGCCTTGTGCGTGCGGTATGCGGACGCGGTTGTCACAAAGTGTCACATCTCAGGTCGTCTCCTTAAAATAAATCTAGATAGGAATGCAGCATCATATTGGCATTGTCAGTGGATTTTCCTACTGATTTTGAAGTGTAAATTAAAACCGTTTTTGTTTTTTAAATATTTATAGAAATATTAAAATTATAATCTGTCGTCTCTTCCAATAATTTAGCATTTACCAGAAACAAAAGTCGGCATGAAAATGACTTTCATGGATTAAGAAGAGATTTTCTTTACGCACTGCATTCATTGTTCAAAGTTAATGAGGACTCCTTCAGAGCAAATAATTGACGTAGTTCGTCTTCTCCACTGAAAGGTACCGTGTTCCTTCTCATTAAATCCATTTCAAAGTTGGAGTGTGGCGTTACGTCTTTAAATCTTGCAGATTTGTAACGTAAGCCTCAGACACAGGGAACTCCGATCGTCTGTCACTAGCTGGATGAGCGAAAGACTCCACAAACAAGAATAATCAGCAGTTTTTTAAAAAATTGTCACAAAATTACGAGTCATTTTCAATCAAAATGCATTTTAAATATTCAAGATCAAAATTAGTATAGAAAGCAACGATGATAACTAATAATCACATAAGAAACATTACCAAAAACTAAGTACAAAGCTGTGTTTCCCTGCCAGCACCAAAAATGATTTTTAAGAAATCACTCCCTCAGTCGACCGAAGTGCACGCCAAGACAGCCGAAGAGCACAGTTGAACACAATTGAACAGTGTCAGAGTGGAGGGGAGGATTTTCCAAAGGAGTGGGGGGTATACAGCGATGTCCAAGTTAGCTGCATCGGTACAAAACTCCAGGCAGGCGCCCATGTTGACTGGAACCTCTGGAAAACGTCTCGTCATCCAAGCCGGGGTTGGGGAGAACAGCGTACCGCCGGATTTCCTCTCCTCTATCTCCTGGGTTAGCCAAGTGGTGTGATAGCTGGTTGAGGCAAGCCTTTGAAATTCAAGGAGAGGAAAGACATAGTAGGATGAGGTGTTGGAGGGAGAGAGAGTTGTGATGGGACAAAGTGGAGTACTTCTCACTCCAAACTGCATTCTTATGCCTAAGCACCCACTTCCCGTAGATTGCCAGGAACAGGTATTCCTCCGCCGTACTAATTAAATAAGTCTTGATCTATAGGGATGGCTGCTTCGGAGGACAGAGTTCGGAGACAATAGTTCCGAGACTTAAGAGTCTCCGAGCCTTCGAGTCGAAGGCCCTTTGGCGAAAATCCTTTGCGCGAAAAGTCCTTAGCGGGAGAATTTCTGCGGATAAGTTCGGAGGAATTTCTGGGGGGTACCAGATATTTGGGGGTGGGGGTGGATATACTAAAAAATGCCACAGTCGTTTGCCTAAAAAATGTAAAGTTCCCCTAGGGACCTTCCCAGATGGACAGTGGGCCACAAAACAAATGTGCACTTCCGAAGATTCACTCCTCGGAGCAGGAGAAATTGCTTTCAAAAGCGTAACAGGCAAGAGACGGATAGGATGGAAGTGGTTGGTGGGGGGTGAGAACACTATGAGGAGTTTAGGATTTACCTAGATAGAAATAGGGACAGTGTTTCCATTGAATAAGTACAAGAGGCCACAGGGGGTGGTAGACAGGAGACGACATGACTGGGGATAGAAGGTGGAATGACAAATGGGCAGGTCTTACATCAGGGACGACCTCAGGCCAAAGGTATAGTGTTGGGAGTATTTGGTGACCTTTGCAACGAGTTTTTCGAGTGAAATAAATCGGAAAGGTTTGCTGTTTGTCTGAAGGTGATTATAGGGGGTTTGACAAAAAGCTTGGCTGTAAACTTATTATTTTTGAAGATTATGGGAAATGTCTTTAAGAATAGATTGCAAGGATTGTATTCCAGGAAAGTAAGTGCTGCAAAGGGAAAGGTCATGTAGTTTGTTTCTATTGCTAGGTGACTGCGTAGGTTTCCGTGTATGATAACTCTTATTGAGGAAATCCGTAATGATGAGTTGATGTTCAATCAGAAGGAAGCCATGAATTATATTCGCAATGCAAAAAGGAGTGTTTTGGAAAGAATAAAATATTTACTTAAGGCATGGAGGCCAAATCCTACAAGTTAGCTTTGCGGAGGGCATGCGATTCCGTAGAGCAGCTGGAGAAATGGCAATGGCCTGTGAAACACTAGAGCCTCCCGTTTCGACAACTATGATTATAGGCAAAGGACGTTTTGCAACTCCCGATTCGGAGAGAAAAAATGTGAATTCGGCGAACGCTTTCAGCACTACGGCGTCCTATTCATAACATCATCTCAACCACTATACCCGTACTTCATTAATAACATTTTCCTCGCAGAAATACACTGCCTCATGTTTATATCCTGGCGTTTTATTCTCCGCTCAACCTTTCTGAGAAGAAACATATCTTCACTCATCGTCAAGTAATTTCTATAATCTTCGCGAACATCGGCAACCAATCCTCCTCTCCAAAATAGTCAGCATGCCTCTTCCAACGCCTTCAAATCAAGGCCGAGTCCACCATTGCCTCCGCTTTCTTTTTTTCACCTCTTTAATGCTCAAGAGGCCTGCGCAGTCAATTTTGGCTGATATAAAGGACGGAATCCTCCAAATCATAAGCTTCCATTTTTGTTAATATATAATTTCTTCTCTCGTTTTTTTCTATCTCGGTCCAAATGTAATGCCACGTGGGAGACACCACATCGTTGTTTACAAATCTTTGGACCAATTGCCTTTGGTCCGAAAATGTTGATACAAATTAGACCGTGGGACACCGGCTTTGGCACCCTCCCCTCTGCTTCTAAAAGCGTTGCCAACTGAAGATTATGAAGTGTTGACATAGATCTACTCTGTACACTTACTCTGATAATTTCAAGAAGTATATTATGAAGAAGCGATTCTTCCCAATAAAAAAAAACAAATAACTTCTCATCAACAAGGACTGATACATACGCATGAAGGATAGAGTTTCAGACTTGAATTCCGGGCGATCTGGGTTTGTATTCTGATCAAGTAAAATGGTTTTTCCTGAGTGGAATTTCGCAATTTTAGAATAGATTTTGTTTATCTAAACTACTTTATATCCAATTACACTTATTTATACTACTATTAAGTTTTATCCCAGGTATGTATAACGTAATGACACTCGTATTTGAAAATTAAATTCGAATGTATTTTCTTATAAGAGTCAGAGTCGGGAGACGATGCGAGTCAGGAGACGAGAGGTCGGAATGGTTGGATGGAGTGGAGTGCTTGTTTGCTGTGAAAGCACCGAGTTCCGCCCGTGAGCAGCGACAGAGGCGACATGGGAGGCGCATTTGTGCAACTAAAATCATCGCCCTCTCTCCCACGGAGGCACCTCGTCACCACGAACAATAGGGTGAAAGCCCTTTGTGTCACATGCACCCTCCTTGCCCCCTCCCCACCACCGTGGCTGAAAAAAGCCCTGCTCGGAAACTTCTCCAGCCGGAACCTCAACGACTCATTTCATAATTCAACAACACCATATCACCAGGATTGATATCAGCCTTACAATCCTTACCTTTACGTAAGTGTACGCTCACCCTAGGGAGAAATATGAGCGATTATCATGTATCTTTCAACCAGTGGTGATCGAGTAGTGCACTATTAAGAAGAGGCTTCTTTCCTACTCAACCTGTCATTGCAAATTAATTGTAATAATCATCTTAATTAACTGCTCATCTATCAAAAATTGTTTTAACGTGTATTCTTATATCATGCAAGCATTTCACTTTCAAAGACGAAGGAAAGCAATGCGCCAAATTAAAATTTTATTTCCAATTGCCCTGTGGAGTTGAGTTTTTGACTCGTCTTTACAGCAGTGTATCGCGCCTTCGGCGATGTCTATCTATGTCTGCCGGCCACTTAACCAGTCTACTTGACTCAATCGAGATTAATATCATCGAGATTAAGAGGTTAATAGGACTACTATTTCGCAAGCGCAAAACTATTTCCAGAAGCGTGATCCCATCCAAAGGAATTATCCTCCCCTCATCCGAAATGCGATTTTTAACCAAAGATACCATTCTATTTGTAACTACAGGGAATCCGAAAATTGGTTGTGAAGGAAACAGCTCACTATGCCGCCTTAAATCTGCGCTTAAAGAGAAACGAGTCGCACAAAAATAGGACATATCGCTCTAGCTCAACTTATCCGACTTACTGGCGTATTTGTTCATTTATACGTGTGCTATTGCCTTGAAAATTTCTAAGCTTGTAAAGTAGACCATTTGCCACTTTATATTTTCCTGCACAAAGAGAGAAACTTTCCCAAACCGATAGATATAGGGATTCGTTATTTCCCCAGCAATAAGAGATTTTGATAAATTATCGTTGAGACTCAGTAAGGGCGTCTCCTTATCTTATTTTTTTCTTTCTCCTCTTTCTTTTTATGCGTAAAGGGCAAGTGTCCTAACACCGGCCACCACTCAACTATAGAGGCGGCTTGTGGTGCAGTTGTAGATGCGTCTTGAGATGCTGATGTGAACGATTGTTCTTGGTAGATATTTTTCAAATCATACCGGAATTGAAATATATAATTCGTTAGCGCATCTGCTTGGTATTTCTATTACAATATTTTTCCTTAAAGTTTTCGGGCTGTCAAGTATGCCCTTTGTGTAAATGTAAATTTCACTTGATCGATAGCTATTGTGGTGATCTTTCAATGGGAAATATCATTAACGGGACTGATATAAGAAAGCATCCAAGTATTGAAATTTGAGGTTTTCACTGGAGTATTACTTGTAGTATGAAATAATTCCTTTTATTTTCAGATTCGAAAGCAATGAAATGATTTTCAAATACTAAAAATATATATCTATTACATAATTAACGAGCTTGCTATCACGATATGGGTTATGAAGGAGCAGAGTAATTTCAAAAAGAAACCCTCCCTTCAAAAGATCATGGCACAACGTAAGAGACGCACAGCACATTCCAATAATCCTTTCATTTACGTGAGATTTCATCCCTTTGCAAACATTTCCTGAGGTTGAGAAATCGTTGAAAGAACGCGCAAAAAATGCAAACCTTGCTGAACTTCCCGTCAGATGTCGTCACTGTAAGGAAGTTGTCCCCGTTGGCCAGGAACTCTTTCCCTTGGGAATACGACGTCATTCTCCAAGCACCGAAAAATATACAATAGATGGAAGCCTCACTGTCTGCTGCCAAAAATTTCTAAAAAAGGAATAGCTGAGAAAGAAGCCCACGTTTATCGTAATGAATTCGGGAAAATTTTAAGAAGTGGTAAGGTTAATTGGGAAAGATTATGGACCGTACAGGTGAGAAATTAGAAATCGTTACGGAATAATATGAAACACTCTTTCGTAGAGAGAATGAATGTGGGATCTTCCATGGCGATTTACTCCTACTCTACAGCTCTATCTTATAGTTTTTGGGGCATGCGTATTCATTCAGATGACGAAACAGAACCTTCTCTTCATCAGCTTCACTTCAATTGCGTCAGTTTCAAGCTGAGGGATATGGTGCTTTACTGATGAAAATAAAATGTGTGCAAATAACGACGCGACGTTTGCAAAGAAGATATGATGCATCATTAGCATAATGGATTGACTCCTAAAGTAGGTACATCCTTGTTACCACTGCCACGATTTCCAACAATCACTTTCTTCAGCCTTCTTCATTTCATTATATCCCAATTTTCATCACAGATACCATCAAGTACAAAGTTCATGGCCGTCCTCTTTGACTTTGAATTGCCTAGAATTTTTACTTCCACAATATTTTGGATAATTCGTCGCACCCTATAAAGTGACCCGAGAGCTCTCCTTGTCTCCACTCATTTGCCTCCAATAGTTGTTCTCTGCATGCACTTCCTTTTCACTTGTTCATTGGCTTCTCTGCTGGTCTCCAACTAGGTCATGTAACCTCAAGGGTCGCTATGAAAGCGAAAGGTGGATTCTCCACTATTTAATACTATATTCTGAGTTATCGAGATTTTACTTACTAATTTGAAGCATGAGGAGCCATTCCATACTCAACGAAGGAATGAAGAATCGACAAACATTGTCAATTGACGTAGTTTTTGAGAATTTGGCGATGCTGTTAGTTCTAAGTGAAATTTTCGAACTGTTAGACGATTCCATTTAGGGTTACCATTGCATCATAATATGTTAAATTCAATCAAGATAATGGAATATGGACGGAATGACTGATAGTATGCCTCACTTTCGAAGGTGCTATATGGATAGCATTAATGGGGAAGTAAAATAAAAGCCAAGCGTCTATTTAAGCGGTTGATGGGGGGATAGTCTGCAGAAGGTAATCTGGTATTAAGGCACTTAATGAGGGACAAAGGATTAATAGGTATTTGAAGGGCAAATGGAATGTAGAATGGGAGTTAAAAGAATATTTTCAATGCCTTTCCTAGTTGTATAGATACAATTAGCCATTCGGAAACAGGTGGGCTTATTACACTGGAGTCATTGTGGCTGACAAAAAATCAACAAGCTTCAATCTCGATGTTACTCCATGAAAATCATTTAGGCTTTCCGTAAAAGTATTCTACTGGGTCAGTTGCAAAGAAACACATTGTCACAACTTAAGGCAGCATAAATTTTTAATTTATAATCACAAATGCAGGTTGCAGTGTCTGAGAGCACGCTGCTCATATATTTCCGTTCCATAAAAAATGTAAGAGCTGGCGACATAAGAATAAATACCCGAAAATGAGAATTTAAACTTTTACTATCCTTCAAAGAGTTTCTTAAGTATGGGGACAGAAATTAAGATGAGACTTCAGGCAAGTGGAAGGAATACATGGCTTCAATTCTGCAACATATACCTTCTTATCAATGTTACTGCTTGAACACCTACTTGAAACCTAACTGGTCATGATAGACATTGCTTGAGTAGAAGTTACTTTAAGGGACAAAATTTTCCGAAAAATTAAGAAAGATTACCACCCCTTTAAATCGCAAGGATTTTGAGATAAAGAGGTAGTAATTACATACATTGAATCGATCACCTATTATCGGCCAGTTTTGAGAATATACTAGAAAATACTACTTCCCTTGCGTTCCGTTAATTCCACGATTAAATCTAATTGTAAGACATAGTCTGTAAAATTTAGATCAATTCAACTCATATAATACGAGACTCTTAGTCTTCATCCAGCCATGCTTCAAGAAAATGCCACTATATTATTAAGCTTGTTTTTACTTTCTCTTAGGCTGACGATTCATGATTTGCATTCGTCCATCTCAGGCAATCCTCCCCTTCCTGCAGACTTTTACTTGCCTCCACTTTTCCATCTCGACCTTCCTTCGCTCTTCAATTACTCGGAAACAAAAGGGATACGTAAATTAATGCAAAAAAATCAAGCATAAAGAATGCGAAAAAAATTGTGATGAGGAACGTGGGCGTTTGAAAACGAAAAGTGGGAAAAAAACGTAAGTCATGCCGAACGTCGGAGAGGTGTTTCCTTCGTTTTAATTTTTTTCATTCGCCAAAAAAAATAAAAAGACTGTTTTTTGTTGTTTGATTCATTCGATAACACGCCTCCTCCCAGCTGGCGACCCATTTACGGGAGAGGTAACGTAGATGCGCGCTCGTCCGTCCTCACTCACACTCAGAGTAACATTAACACAGCGCTCATATCCCTCCACTCTCATGTTTGTCTCATTCGCTCCCGCCTTTTTCATTTTTCACGAAAAATCACGAGAAAGAAATACATTACGGCGCAGGAAGAACGGTTGCGAGGAGGAGGAGGGGGACGAGGGAGATGCGTTACAAGAGGAGCAGCAGCGCCGCTGTCGGACGAAAGCGGAGCTGAAACAAAAGAAGGGGGCTGGGCGTTGACGGGAAATGGTGGATAGGAATATATACATGTATGTGTCAGTGTACATAAAGAGACAGAAACGCTCACTCTTCCTCCCACTTTCTCTATCCCTACCCTATCCCTACCCTATCCCTACCCTATCCCTACCCTATCCCTACCCTATCCCTACCCTATCCCTACCCTATCCCTACCCTATCCCTACCCTATCCCTACCCTATCCCTACCCTATCCCTACCCTATCCCTACCCTATCCCTACCCTATCCCTACCCTATCCCTGCCCTATCCCTACCCTATCCCTACCCTATCCCTACCCTATCCCTACCCTATCCCTACCCTATCCCTACCCTATCCCTACCCTATCCCTACCCTATCCCTACCCTATCCCTACCCTATCCCTACCCTATCCCTACCCTATCCCTACCCTATCCCTACCCTATCCCTACCCTATCCCTACCCTATCCCTACCCTATCCCTACCCTATCCCTACCCTATCCCTAACCTATCCTTTTGTACTCGTATACTTCCTCCTTCACATGCATTCTTCTCTTCCAAGCGCACTGTTTGTAGGTATAGGCACAATGAGAAAATCGTGGCTTATGGATGGAAAGAGGCCTCGGGGCACGGTGGGTAGGGGAACTACGTGCGCCCGTCCCAGCACGAAATAAATGAGCAGAAACAAAACAGCGACGATGAGCGAGAGTGACGAGGACTATGCGATTGATTATTTTTTTTAATTCTTTCGCTTTTAATTCGGAAGAGCGGCCCGAATGCCACGCACAGGGAGACTCACAGACTATGGCCACCGCATTTCCTTCACCAAATTCGGTTGTTTCTCTAAGGGTTTTCATTGGGGGCTGTGGTTGAGTGGGCGGGGGGGATTTAACTTCATAATTGCTCCAGCCATGAGGTAAGCGCGGTGCATCTGCTTAAGTACGCTTCCACGCACTGTGAAGTGGAGGTGAGCAAAGTTTTCCCCGTAGCACTCTCAACACCACTTCACAGGGTTGAGTCGTCGCATATATTTCATAAATGTGACACCGATATCGCCCATTTCAATGTCATCTTCCTGATTGATTCATATCGGTGAAGGGGCAGAAATATATTTATTCTTGGAGCTGTGCGACATTTGGTACACCTTCGGCAATACGACTGGGAGAAGAAAGTGGCAGAAAATAATCAAACCATCAAAGTATTAGTCTAATCAAAACATTTCTAATTACACAAGCAAAGGAAACGTTGACAAATAATTTTGTATGTGATACTTTGACCAATACTCCGAGATGAAAATCAACATTTGAGATAAGGGCCAACATTGATGAGAGTATAATTTAATTACCTTAATAATTTCAAGATAATGTTAGTTTAAAAAGAGTGTTGAGTTGTAAAATGAGATTGGGAGAGTGGGCGGAGTGAGTTCTCTTGCGTGTATTCCATAAAAAGCATATAAATTAGTGCCGCAATTAATGTAATGCATCTAGGAATGCCTCAAATTATGTTTACCGAGTTAATTTTAATTCATCATCGAAGAACCAATACTAAAATTTTAACGCCATATTTTTCAATTTCAATACCCTTTTAATGATCCACGAAATAGTTATTTTTATTTGATTAATTTTTACTTATTTATTACTGTGTTTCCATTGAATTAAATATTTAGGTTCAAAACTTCCTCATTAGATGAAAAAAAATTATTTTCGCCTGTACCTGACTGACTGTATGCAAAGCAGATGCCTATTTTGTACCAATTTCTTTTACCAATAAAATATCTGTTGAGCCTTACCCCTTCCGAATGAATCTGTGCCTGAGTATGATCAATTGTTGACCCATTAGATACCAATTTATGGTTATTGTTTTGCAAAATTTTCAATATTACCTTTCAACCGATAACTATTTAGTTATCGGTCCGATTGCAGCCGAATAAAAATGACAATACGGATTCTATCCTAGACCGCAGATATAGTATTATGTTGATTATTAATGGTAGACAGTAATTTCATATTTTTATCCATATTTTACCGCAGTAACATGTTGTATAGCTAAAGCCCTTTTCATCAGCGATAATTTACTAGACTAGCAAGATTTTTTGCCGGTTTTTCGATGCCACAATAAGAATTAGCACTAAGACGGATAAAAAATCTGGATGTATCTTCAATCTTATTATCTGCAGCTGGTATAAATTAGTTAAAGGCTTTACGATCTTTCCTAAGTACTTCAAATAAATACCCAGAAAGCACTTGCGTTAGAGTAAAAACCTAAGCTCATGAAAGCAACTGAGTTGAGCAAATATTATTTGCCCTGTCATGCTTATTCTCAACAACTCTTACCACTGATTATCCGATAGTTTACTAAATATATATTTGCTTCCAAAAAACTGATGTTAGTATTCCTGTGGTCGATAGCTTACGTGCCCATCTCTGGTCAATATTTTATCAACATATGTTAAAGTCTGATTATTTTAACAAAAATCCAATTATATTTCTGTTTTGATTTAAGTATTTAAAAAAAAGAATAATGTACATTTTCCATGTGTAATTATGATGGACTTCGTTTAGAGGAGTTGTCGTCATGGAAAATGGTGATTTTTTATGACTCTACCCGTGATACCTCGTTTGCCGCTTCGTATTGGAAATAATGTCGCCGCCTTTCTCCAGGAACGAGGAAGACGATATTCTTCTTGCACGAATATCTCGTCAAATTAGCCAAATTCTGCATAAACTCCTCTCTTGCAAGCAGGCAGGATATCGGATGGGCGACGCCGCGCATTGAAACGAAACAAGAGTTGCTCTGCACAAATTTCCTCTTTGAATCAAGTTTTCGCCCATGCATTTGTGTTCTCTCATTTAAATGAGATCATTTCATCACACTTCTACATATCACATAATTTATGTTAGTAGAAAATCTTATTCTTCTAATAGTTAATATTCAACCTACTACCTCAATAATGGTTTATTCCGCTATGTTTCCACTGAATGATACAATGAAAGTATTTTCGCTTTGTTTAGATGAGCCTCCAAAATATTGGGCAATGTTTTTGCTAAAAAATGAGAAATTAATATTTCCCTTTTGAAAAAATATTCTTTTCGTCCATGGATAGTGTCTATGATTTTGAGTGCTACCCTAAATAGTTTGACAGCCGTTTGTATTTAGCTGAGAACAAAACAGTCTTCTGCTCATTTTCGTATACTGTAGCAATTTCATTAAAGCGCATTGCTGTTTTACTGATTTTCATAGTAATTGAGACATATTGAAGAAATTGAGATAGGTAAAGAGAGACGCGAAGAAAATTAGAATGTGGGAGCTGGCTGGGTCAAAGAAAAGGCGTAGCAGTGGAAGAATGCATGTCCAGTGACAGAGTGGTAAATAAAATAGAAAAAGAGAAACCAGTGCTCACTTCGCGGTGTCCGGCGTCCCCTCGTCATCCCGAGAATACGGGACTTAATCCCGTGGCGAGAGAGACGCCTTTGCTCTCTGTAATGCGCTAATGACTGAGGATCGTAATGAGAGCTGCTGCCGTTGGGAATTCTCAACCAATAAGGAAATGCTATCCTTGTGAGAAGATAATAAGAGAGTGATGGAGAAAGGGTCCTCGCCTCACCAATGGAAGGAATGGATCTCAAAGGATGAGACGCGAAGCGAAACCCTTATATTCAGCGGGTATCCGCCATTTTTATTCACAGAAATGTCTTATCGATCCGATCTAACCATCCCCGTCAAACTTAAGCTCTCTTCAAAAAATACAATGGGAATGTTTTTGAATTTTGAAGACCTTGTCACGAAATTTTAATTTCTTGTAGTTTAGACTAATTATTTTGAGTATACATAAATTTATCATTCCCGATTGACCAATCTTCTATAAACTAGTTAAATTCTTGCCGGTTTATTTATTGAAATAGGCACAAATATAATTTCTGTGGATAACCTTCTTACCTGGAAACGTGGGTGGAGGATATAGGTCGTTATTTTTTAATGGAATGGTACTTGGAAGAGTGGACCAAAATCTTTGGCCATGAGTAGAGGAACAAGGGTGGAGAGAAACCCTGCGTCGGCATTAGGCTGCCCTTGACGAATGGCAACGAAGGAACGCGGCCAAGTGCCCCATTTGACGGAAATATGTCTTGAAGGATACTTGAAATGCACTCCACAAGGCGCTCGTTCAGGGATTGTGACGCCTATGAAAAATCGCTGCCACCCCGGGATCGCAGAATTTATCCGAGAAGGGCAGAAAGCCTATCCATCGCAGCAACCAGACCCCTTCCCTGGATAATCACTGCTGCTTGGGATCTCCATATGATAATGCTACTCCCATCGGATTCTTTCCTTCCTTCAGGTTGTCCTTCAAAAATTAACACATAAGCTTGAAACACCCGAAATCTGAAAAAAATCTGAAATATTTTGAGCTCATTGATGCCATGGTGATTACGTATTTGTTTTGATTTGTGGTTCGAGCTATACCTCACTGCACGTAAAACATTTAAGAAAGAGCGTTCTACGTGAAATGGCATGGGTCTGAAACCAACAATGGCACTACAATTTGAATTTATCTTCCACAGTAATAGGCATGTAATATATCAACAACCTTTCACAAAAAGAATTACTGAAAAGCCATCGAAATATTTAGAATGGAGCCTAGAGAGGTTCAACCCCTCCATACAACATTATACCTTCAATAAACCCGTTCCCAACATTTTTATCTGGCAACAGGCCTATCTTGCATGCAAATTTGGCTATAAATTTGCGCACTTGTAAATCAGAGCGTAGTTTTCTTATTTTTCAGAGCTATTTGCATGCACTTCCGTTGGAGGAATAGCCTCCGAAGGTTCTTCTCAGCCATCTCCACATGTACCCCTCCATCAGCCTGCCAAGTGGTGATCAAATAACTATTCCACGAGTTCACTACCGTAGGAGCTGAGCTTTACAGCCGCCTTCAAATCTATTCAGCGCCCATGAGCATTAAGGACATCTCACACTGGAAGAGCTATACACTACTCCAGGCGGACATCTGAAGAGCTCTAGTTGTGGGTCGCTGATGTTGCCGTTCGTTGACGGTGGCTTTTTCTTGATCCACTCAAAGCATTTCCATGAAAACTTACTCCCTCAATATCGGCTGTATTTTTTAAATTATTTTTTGGCAGCGTGTAAGTCATTTAAAACTCTTAGAAATCATTGTGAAAATTTCAGAGAAAGTAAAGTAGGCCTTTTTCAAAATTTGCTTGTGCTTTAAATGCATATAATTTTAAGCCTAGAAATAAAACATATTTAAATTTTCAAATTTTAAAGATAAAATATTGGCGACTATCCAGGTCATTTGACTCGAAGTTTGCAGAAAATAGGCGACCAATGAAGATTGGACGAGCTACAGGATAAAAGCCCCTTCCTTCTAAGTCAAATCCCATCAGAAATGTTTGCACTGTCGGAATATCTCGGTAAATACAATATTTTCCTCTATATGTATGCCAATTATATATTTCAAAAAAACGCCTTCCTGGATTTTATCATCATAGCCAAAATGACAGATCTTGTAAATGTTTGGAAGATTTCACTCTAGGTCTGACTTGCTTACAACGGATTGATGTGTCGGTTTTCAATACGAGTTTATTCGCATTAGTTCGATGCAATGATGATCCATCCTGCTTTTGGCAGAAAGTAAGCAATTAAACCAGTGCTGGAGTTGAGGTAATTCCTTTTCTGGTTTTTTCACGAAGCTCTTTTAGCTTCAAGAGTTGAAACGTAAATACTGAGCGCATTGCCATTCTCAGATTCATTGCATATTGCATGCATGCTGCTATCGATGAAAGTACTTGGCAAATGAAATTATATTTCTCTGGAATTCAACGACTGGCTTTTTCATTGTTAAATCACGCCAGCGCATCTTCAAGGGGAACTGATGATTGGTGAAAATAATATTCTAGGAAAAATCACCACTTTAAATAAAGGTGAAAATTAATAGACTAGGATTTAAATTCTGCTATTTCCTCGAATGTTACCCAGCCGGTAGACATAATTGAATTGTGGTGAAATCTATCATTTATAATTGAATATGATGATGTATGGTGCATAAATATTTTTAAATGGTAGCAAATGCTATTCAACTTCCATTATATAGCAGTGGATTTGCAAGTGGATTTGCAAAAACTCCGCTATTCGTATTACTCCACCGGATGTTTAAATGTTTCATTCTACGTGCACTCAGACTGGAGTTCTCTTTTCATCTCCGATTTTGATGTAAATTTGTAAGCATGTTTTCCTCCTCAAATAAGAAATGCAACATGAATTTGCTTTCACAGTGGAAACGACACATTTGATGCTTGTATAGTATGGAATGGTATTTGGAGGAGGCCACCGACAGCTGAGGTTATTTGCACCATGACCCTAGGATGGAGAGAAACCCGGCACGGCGTCGGCATTAGCCAGCTGTTAATGAAAGGCGCCAAGGGGACCATATTTTAACGTCCCAACCGACGGACGGAGTGCTGCATTTGAAGTGTCCTCCACAATGCACTTCAGGAGACACATTGCATTCTCTAGATCTGAACCCGGACCCACCATGTGGGAAGTCACCACACTCAACCGATTCCCTATTCGATCCTTAGATAACAGAAAAATCGATGCTTTCAGCTAATGTTTGATCTCATGCAACCGTGCCAGCCTTTTCCGGCGGAGACTCATCCACTTTTGCTGATTAACCTTTGGGTCGTGAGCTGCATTTCGATAATTTCTCCGCCGTCTGCTCCTCGGCGCTCTTTCTTCCCAGCTCCGTAATGCTCCACAAAAATAAGGAACTCGGAAATGATGAAGAGGGCGGACTCTGGCGGTAGAAAAAAATGCAGAGAGGCGCGGAGGGAAGAGAGGGGATGTGTCAGCCTCCGTCTCGCGAAGTTGACTGGCTGATCCGTTGATTAACTCTAACAAAGGAGGGAGGCGCGTATCCTTCGCAGATGGGAGTGGACGCAGGTCATAAGTAGGAATTTGGTGTGAAAGGAGATAATACTGGCTTTAGGCTCAAATCTTTGTTTATGAGAGGCCGTGCGCGAACATTAAAAATACCACGCGGCCGTAAAAACCTCCGCGCCTGCTCATTTTTTTTCAAATATTGAGAAAAGTGAAAATTCTTGAAAATTCAGCACCGTAAAAAAATCTCTTCGTATTTCCAGGGTAGATACTGATAATTTTGTATAATGTCAACATTGATGCCTTCCTTTTGATATTTATTCACACTACGCCAGCAATCAAGATCGGAATATTGCGTATTTCAAAATTTGCAGAACTGAGCTGTGAGAAAAAGCTTTGTTCCCCATTAAAAAAGCAGAACCTTGTAAATCCCCAGGAAAATGATAATTTTTCTAAATATTTTACATTAGTTAAATGGTTTTCCGACTTTTTATTTCTAATATTTCTCAATCCAATGTGTGGAAAAATAATTGTGAAAGGAATCGGGTTGCGCTTTCAAGGTGCCCTAGCAGCAAGCTCACGTTGAAAATACTTTAAAAAATCATAAAACCATTTACCTGGTATCATAGCATATTTTTTCAAGATTATTGTTGCATGGAGATATTTAAAAACATCAAATTCCTTTCCTTGATATTATTTCCTTGTATTAAAGCTGTCAATTTCAATTGAGTTCCAATTCCAATATGAAATTCATTCTATTTCAACTGTCTACACGATAGTAAGTAAGACGATAGCAGTTCGAGTCCCAGTAAGACGATAGCAGTTCGAGTCCCAGTAAGACGATAGCATTGAGAGACTTTACGATCAATGAACATATAACATTACCGAAACCAATGAAACGTAATGAGAGAGGCTTTGTAATCTTCAGACATGTATCGGTCAATTTTCCACTTAACTTTGAAAAATTTATGTCAGTATTTCCTCATATTTAATTTTTACATTCACGATGCCGGCAAATGTTGACACATCTACCCAGGGCAGGGTAGACTCTACACTATGCACCCCTTAGAATTTTTAAATTATGTTGTGCACCAATGATTAGTCGTAAAAAATGACAGATTGCCACCGAGAGAGATGGAGTGATGCGCCCATATGTAGTGCCACATTGCTGTTACGCGTTGAAAGAGAGACCTGATGAGCTTGAGATGGGTTCGCCCCACTTCCACCAAGGCGCCTCTCCTCGCCCGTCCCTCCCGAGGTCAAAATGGTCCTCCTCCCGAAGTGCGGCGTTTGAGGTTCCTCCCCAAGGCAGCGAAAGGCCGAGAGATGCATAAAAAGCAGCGCAGAGGGGACACGATCCGCGACCGGCAGGTACACAGGCTTCCACTCACTTTGTCGCCCTGGGCGGATCACCCCTGGCGTTGAACGGGCGCTCTGAAAGGGTGGTTTTGGCGTAAAACGTAAAACGCAACGACGCGCTCCACCCCGGAGCGGTGGGAAATGCCTTAGTAGAGGTGGCGATTTTCGTTTGGGTGGGAGTGAATGCCAACACAGCCCTTCTCGGCTATGTCACGCGTGAGTAAACGAAGCAAGGGCTCTCGACTTGGCCGCCTGGCAACCAAAAACCGAATGCTACGCTAAAACCTCATTGAAAGATCAAATTTATTGTATGGAATGACAAATTTTGAAAAGGATATACTTATAAATTTGACCCATTAAAATCTTAACACTTTGTCTTTATTGTATGTAATGGAAAAACTATTCATGTGGGAGTAAACAGTGTAAAAACGAATACAATCTCCGAAATTAGCCATCGAGGCAAATGAGTTTTCGCCAGTGAAATTTTCCTGCTCAAGGCCATTGATTAAAAGACAGAATCTCATACATTTTTATTTAGCTTCAATTGTGGAGTTTATTAATACCATTCTTTAGCAATAATGGGATTCTTTTCATCAATGCTTCTATGCCATGTCATTGAGTCATTTGCGAAAATAAGGCAGCCCGCTGTCTCAAAGATCTCAAAATTAAATAATGAATATAATTTGTAAATTTCGCCGGCATCTGTGGCGGCGAGCTGAAGCCCTCGTTTGCCAATCAAGAGGTTGCGGGTTCGAGTCCCGCCTTGCTAGGTTGCCCCTATCCAGGGGATGTACGTTTATTTACATTTAATCGTTAATTCGTTGAAAAGGTGCCCATGTGAAAGGCCAATTTGGTGTTGTTTTCGGTGGTATGGTAAATAAATTAAACCATAAGCGATACCCATGCCAATTTTCTCTCAGTTCAAAAACTTCCCGAAGGTTAGGCGAGCATCACCAAAAATTAAGCCGAAGCAATCCCTCCTGTACTTAGATATTTTACGCTAACTGGGTGTGAAAGTGCGTGTGGGTAAGCCATTATTAGCTAAGCTGGGTGAAATTATTGTAGTATTGGTTGCTTTTTTGCTACAATAAAACTAGTTTCATTTTTGCGGATTATAACCTTGAGGTTATGCATTTAACTGAATGTTTCAGCACCTAAATCTCAGGAATAGAGTCGTAACAGTGTAGAGATTAAAGGACCTTACTAATGTAATTATTGTTTCAACAGTGATGTTATGCTGTGTTTGTGATCAAAATATGACAAAATATGTAATCGGCGTTATTGGTCAAGCATGTGAAGGAGAAGATTTTGTCAATAAATGTAGATATAAACATCAAGGAAGAAATGTAGATCTGGACTGCTCATGCCTCGTGGTTTAATAATTTTTTACGTGGTTGCTAATGGAAACTTCACCGCTATTCACGCGGTATCTATGCAATATTATAAATCCGCGGCATCACACCTGCTGTACTAAGAACATATTACACAATACTTTGGAAAATTATGGCCAGTATATATCCCCTCTAAGTCTTCAACTTGACGCGAAGTTTAGCTCACGCCTTAAATCTATATTTACGCAAGATAGATTTGGTCAGGGCAATTTTTCCGACGGAAATTATTAGGAAAAAACGGCAGTGTGTTTTAAACAATGGGTACCTTTGGCGATCCTTGAGAATAGGGCTGCGTAAGGAGCTGGCGGCACCCTGGCTGTGTTTGGCGAAGACATTGAGGAGAAAAAAAAGGTGGAGTGGGCGGGCCGCGTCGGGACCTGATGCTTTTCCCGCGCGGCGAGGTAAAAGGGCGCGAAAATAAGGCCTCTTGGCACTCCATTGTTGTCGGATATGGGGGTGGGCCGGAGGGGGTGGGGGTTGGGATGGCGAGTGCGTGCGTACATCTCCTGAGGCGGTGCGTGCCTCCCTTTTTTATAGCACTGCGGCGGGACTCACCCCTCCCGCCACACGCAGGGCTGCCAACCGTAATGTGTATCTCAGCTCTCTCTACCAGATACCGGCTTCGATTGCATGAAAGCAGTTGGATAAAGTCATGTGGCTCGTGAGATAAGTTACCGTGCTTAGTAGTACTATTATAATTCTGTTCTAGGGATGATGAAGGAGTGATCATTGAAGTGTAAGCCGAGAAACTAGGCTAAAATCCCGAGAATTATTTTTTTATAATCTCCTTAGCAGCAGACTAAATAAGGTCGATACAGCAAAAACACATTGTTATTACACTATGGATATTTTGACAACGTTACATGGATATTCTGCTTGTAACATCCACGATGTGTTGTAAAAATAAGGCCTCATAGATATTCAAGATGTAGTATCCATGATTTAAAAAAAAGCTGTTGTCTTAAACAGTATCCATAGGTAGTATATGATCTGTATAAAAATGAATATCACAAATTTTTTGTCTGTATGTCTGGGGATCACCAAAAACCTTAAAAAGCACACACATTATCTATTCATCAGATGCTGTGAAGATATCTAAACGCCATTTTACACAGGGCACGTACTTGCACAATCTGACGTTTTTACGAAGGCGCAGTCAAATTTGCATCGTGTAAAGCGGTAAATTGTTAGAACACATGCGAGAATGCATGGGCGTGAGATGGCAAAATAGCCCCTGTTCTGATTTCGTTCATGAATTCGCGCAATTACACGCCATTTTTGAGATTAATGCAGTTCTAACAAGCGCAATAGGGTATTTTCCTTTATCAAAGAAATGAAAGGCAATGATTGCGATTCGTTACCCACCATTAGTGTATTCATAATATACTAATTGTTTGGTTTTAGAAATCCCAGTTTAGACGAATTTTAATGGTCAATTTTAACCTCATTCGAAAAAGGCCAGTTTGGCGGCCATGCGATGCAACTCCAAGTGACGTCACGGGGACCCAGATTCTATACGAGTAGTCAAGAGTTTGACGTCGTCTGAGATCACCAAATGCATGCATGAGGCACGGAGCTCAAGGAAAAATCTCTTAATAATCACCTATTAGAATTGCGTAAGGCAGAAACGTTTCCTTCGTATGATAGGGTATTAATAATCCTTATTTAAGCCAAGCGCTATCTGCTAGCAGGGTACTCTGCTATCTGCTAGCAGCCTTAATCGTAGCGGCGCTCATGGCCTCGCACCAAGGTGGCCTCACATAGCGGAAGCTGGAACCAGAATTACTTCACACAGGCTTTTCCCAGCATTCATACTTAGCCGTCGCGTTTTCGCGCGCTTGAAATTTTTCA
Source organism: Ischnura elegans (assembly GCF_921293095.1). Classification (NCBI taxonomy): domain Eukaryota; kingdom Metazoa; phylum Arthropoda; class Insecta; order Odonata; family Coenagrionidae; genus Ischnura; species Ischnura elegans. Next base: position 2,640,339 of record NC_060256.1, read on the forward strand.
CTTTTCATTTAATCGCGAAAAATAGATATCGTCATTTTAAAATCTAAAAGCGTGAAATACGTACTCCAAGAGTGATAATCTTTCGATTTAGGCAATTAAAAATAGGAAACCACCCTATTGCAAAGAAAAACTTGTTCCAAATAATCTGAGCTTCTTTATTAACCCTTTTTATTATCACATGTTCCTCACGATAGTCGACAGCGCTCTGTGGCCCTTTAAACTCTGACCCTCAGCGATCGCCGTCCAGCCTACCTGGCCCAACCGCCCCTCTCCGACAGTCATCTTGTCAGCCGTCATTGCTGCCGATCGTAAACCAGTACGTGAAAATCCATCGCGTGGTGCGAGCTTAATTTAGTATAAATACCGTCTTTTAAGTCTATGACAGAATTTGTACTGCAAAATATTGAATAAAAGTGGATCGCGTAACACTCACCACGGCGCGCCGCGGTGAGCTCACTCGCCGCGGCGCCGCGGACATTTTAGAAAACCTATTAAAATGCGACCGAAGTGGCAACAGAAATCAGCCTTCTACGGGATGAAATTAACACTTCTACATGAGGACCCCTTGGGGGAAAGATTGCGTAAACCATCATTCTCTATATCACTCAGTCACTTTGTCGCGGCTCCAGCGACACTCTCGGTTGTGAGGGAGACCTGGGATCGGGTGATCGTGGCGTTTAGTAAGGGAAAGGCCGGGATAGGAGTTTTAAAACACCCGGGGGGGGGGGTGCGTTTATTAGTTTCAGAAAGTTACAGGGGGGATCTGTAAGGGCGAGCGAGGTCCGCGGCTGCTGTTCCGCGTGGCTGGGTCCGGCTCTGTCCGGAACTGCCTCTCTGGGAATCTCCGTGGATCCACGACAGCTCTGGCGGGGGTTCCGGCATTGGCGGCGGGTCCAAGCGCTATGGCGGGGTCCTGGGCCTCGTGCTCCGTCTGCTTCCGCGGGTGATAACCTCAGGCGGGCGGCGGTGTCCGGGGAGATGACCCTCTGGGACGGCGTGCGCGCTCCTAGCGGAGGGGGCGAGTGCGGCGCCGGTCCACCCGCAGTTTACGGGGCATCCGGCAGAGTGAGGGGAGGAAACGTCAGCGCCTAGTGGCAGAACCGCTGAGGATATGCTCGCTCGGGTTCGCACTTAGGCCGCCTCAACCGCGACTGCCTTCCACAGGCAGGCCGGCAGTTTGGCTGTGCTAGTGCACATATGGCTCGATGTTCAGCCGCGGCTGCTAATCGTTGGTGTGTTTAGGTGTTTATGGCGGTATTGTCAATTAGGGCTTATTCTTTATCGGTGTAAATGTTTTTGGTGTATTAAGTGTTCTTCATTTGTTTGTGAGGGGTTCTAAACGGAGGGGGAATTTCGGTCTTCTGTGTTTAAAATGTGGGTTGGGTTGGTAGTCCCATATGTTGTGTATGAGAGTGTTGTCTATATTGTTTAGTGATATTTCAAATTTGTCTTTTAGGATGTGTAGGTGTTGGGAGAGGGGAGGAATGTTAAGGTTGTTGGCGATATAGTCGTTTCTGACGAACCATGGTGTATCAACAATTCGTCTTAGTATCTTGTTTTGGATGACGCACAGTTTGTTTAGATTGGAGTATGAAGTCCCAGGCCATGCTGGGTAGCCGTATGTGAGGAGAGGGTGTAGCATGGCAAGGTAGATTGTTCTTTTCGTGTCAAGTTTCATTCGGCTTCTCCTGTTGAGCAGTGGATTGAGGGCATTAGCCGCTGCATGTGTCTTCTTGGTGGCGTAGGCTATATGATTATTCCAAGAGAGCTTTGGGTCCAGTATTACTCCAAGGAATTTTGCCTCCTTGGAATCAGGGATTTCTTCAGTTCCATAGTAAGATTTGGTGGTGTTTTTATATTTTGCTTTCCTAGCGAAGGTTATGGCGCTGCATTTACTGGCGTTTATGTTTAGCTTCCAGTTGTCCATTCACTTTTTTCCTTCATGGAGGTGTTCTTGGACGTATTTGGCTGCGACGTTTGGGTTGAAGGAACGGGATAGAATGGCTGTGTCATCTGCATACAGGAAGGTTTCAGTTTTGGGATTAGTCGGGAGGTCATTTATGAAGAGGTTGAAGAGGATGGGTGAAATAACAGAGCTTTGGGGTACACCTGAGGAGATTGGTTTGAGTGGGGAGCAGGCGGAGTTGACTGATACATAGAAGGAGCGGTTTAATAGGAAGGAGAGGAGCAATTTTTTGATGTAGTTGGATATTGGGAGGTTGGAGAGTTTGAGGGTTATTCCGGAGTGCCAGACTCGGTCAAAGGCTTTATGCAGGTCCAAGAACACCCCATGCGTTTGCTTGTTGATATTGAAGCCAAAGGAGATGTATTCAACAAGGCGAGTGATTTGATGCGTAGTTGCATGGTGTTGTCGGAAGCCGGGTTGTTCATCTCGTAGGAGTTTTGCGTCTTCTATTTCGGGGTTTAATCGGGCTAGGTTAGTTCTTTCTAGAATTTTTCCAAGGCAGTTTAGTAGGCTGATTGGCCGGTAGTTATTTGGATCGTTATGGGGCTTGCCAGGTTTTGGGATCATGATGATTTTGGCTGCGCGCCAGGGTTGAGGGAAGTGGGTAAGTAGGTAGCAGGCGTTTAGCAGGTTTCTAAGGTGAGCAATGGCTTTTGGGTGGAGGTTTTTGATAGCCCGATTCAATATTTTATCTGGACCCGGTGCGGAGCGAGGTTTGAGATTGTTTATTATTTCTTGCAGTTCCGAAGGAGTTATTATTGGAAATGGTGGTGATGGTGAGTTCTTGAGAGAGTTGGATACTGTAGTAGCGTCTGCTTCCAGAGAAGAGGGGAGGTGATTTTGGAAGGTTTCGGCCAGATGGTCTGCAAAGAGGCAGTCTTTTGAAGCGTCGGTTACAGCCGTGATGTCTTGTCTGATGAGGGGCTTCGGTTGGGGGCGTTTTCCTTTCAGATTTCTGGCAAGTTACCAGACTGAATGGTCCTTGTGTGGAAGGGCTTCTACCATTGCATCCCATTTCTTAGCGTTGTGTTCGCGGAGCAGGGAGGTGGCTCGGTTTTTTAAGGCTCGATACAGATTGTGGTCCGCTGGAAGGAACGTACGTTGCCATAGTCTTCTAGCAGCATTTCGTTTCAGGATGGTGTCTTGGATAATTGCTGGTAGGCATTCTCCAGCGATGTTCTCAGGTTTTGGTGGAATGGTGGCAGACTTGAGGAAGTTTTGGATGAGACCGGTGAAGTCTTCAGCTGCTTGGTCCAACTGTGCTTCCGTTTTCAGGGATCGGAGATCTGGTAGTGAAGTCTTGGAAGAGAGTTCTGTAAATTGTTTCCAGTTTATTCGGGGGTTGGGAGGAGGCAGGATTTCGTGGGCCTCGGGCACGGCCTTTTATACCCAATCCTGGCGTCCCTCCGTCCAATGAGGGCGCTCCGCTTGGTCACGAGGTGACGCGTTCGATGAGAAGGGGATGGGAAGGTTCGTGGTGTGAGGGCAGGTGCGCGTTTAGACGCGGGAGTGGGGGAATCGCGTGGTGTGAGGGGAAGGCAGCGGGCCGGAGTGGGGAAGGAGAGGAGATGAGGAGAGCGTTCCGGTGGAGTGGGGAGGGTCACGTGGTGACGCGTTCTTCACCGGGGGCGCGTGTTTCAAGTGGGGTTTGCCCATGTTCTAATGCAGCACAACAACTTAAAGCTTCCTTAATAAATACCTAAGTTTTTCCCAAAAAGCTCAATACTGAAAAATGCATTTGGTCTCGTTCTCTGATTGGCTGCTGCTTATTCCACGTAAGTGTTCAGTGATGGCAAACTCAATGGAAAAACATTATGGAAATAGCGACTATGAGGAAATTAAAAGAAAACAAGTGAATGTTTACGTGGGAGAGTCATAATTTGAGCCGTCATTTTCGCCATCCCTGAACTAGTACGTGGATATTGGTCGCGCCCTTCTGTGTTAATTTGGCATAAATAGAGATTTATAGTGGCAACAATTAAAAACTAAAAAACTGGACACATAATTAGCAAACATCTCTGGGTCGTTGATAAAAAAGAATTAACGCGTACTGGATGCTATTCAAATAATGAAATTCAGTGGAATATATAATGTATGGAGATCAATGGGAGAATAAGGGTAAAATTTTAAAGCAATGCAATTAGATAGCCAACCACATCATCAAATTTTAAATCCCTAGGTACATCCAATGAAATATAATTTGGTACTTGGCATGCCATGGTGATATTGTGCCGATGCCTTTGGTGACATGCATCATGACACCTAGAGGACCATTTGGCCATGCAGGGAAAAATCACATTAACACACCAAATTGAAAAATCGCCTAAATAAAAGCGTTCCATTAATATTTGTGAAGCAAGTGGAATTCATCGTGAATGGCCTACCTCTTCTCACACAATAGAGTATGTGCACCCGGGAGGAATACGATTGAAATGCATTTTATTCGATAAAGTGTATCGTAAATATCATTACTTTAAATTAACAGCATTAATTGTAGCTTAGTTTGTTTAATAATTAATATTTAATATGCATTTTTTTTGCAACGATATTGGGCAAACGAAAACGCTCATCTATTGGCTCCTCGGTATGTGACGTCATTCTGTTCTATCTCATCAGCGTGCAAGGTGTTTATCGTGTTATGATCGTGTTTACGATACAATAACTACGTGTGCATTGGAAAAAGTTGGTGGATCTGATCGGTGTAAAGGGAAATACGTTTAAGTGCTTATCATGGATATGGTTTCGTGAAGGTTTCTTCAAATAATATCCCGAAGGTGGATGCTTCAATGATTGACCGTGCTGATTATGTTGGACTATACCTACATGCCTCGGCACGAAGTTTTATTGTTGAACTGGAGCTTTTTTGCTGTGTTTCCTCATTCATAATAAAGAGCAATCGACGGGAAACCTCATCGGAAATTACATCTAAGTGAATTAAGTAATATTGTTTACATTAGGTAGTTGGCCAAAAGTTCGTTAGCACGATTCGAAGGTTTACGGAAGTAAAAGTGCCGGTACGTAGATAACTATAGATATTTGTAATATTATCATTTCCGATCATAATTTAATTTATCTATTTAAATATTTTCTATTCTATTATTATTTAACCTACTGACTCGCAAAAAATAATTTTTCATATTCAGTTAAGGCCCGTGGTGACTGGATGAAAATCCATTGTTCATTATTTAATTGCCGCTACTGAGCTGGGTTCTTCTTCTTCTGGGCTATTTAAGGTTTGAAACGTAAGCACAAATAACTGAAGTTACATTTTGGTCCAGTCTAAGCAGTAATCTGATCTTATAATTTCTTTAAAAAGACGCACTTTTTATCGACGTATTTGTTCTTTCGTAGAATTAATGTATTCAAAAGCAGAGTTCTGATTATCTCAATGTTTCTACAAGTTATTTTCATTTCTCTAACAGAGATATGTCAGTCAGATATACATTTGCTTGGTTGAGGTTTATGAATAGCATTTGTGAGGTATATCTAAAAATAATATTATTGAAAACTTGGTCCGGATGTATGATGGAAATCTCTCGGGCTGGAAATCAAATGTTTGATAGTTTGATCAGACGATTACTTTTCATTCATTCGGTTTCAATATTCTTCTCGAAGCATTTGCTATCACAATTAAAACATTGGTTCATTTTCCATTTCTTCACAGCATAAGTTTATAGGTTTTAAAGGTACAAGTGTCTTGTTATGACTATCCATTCAGCGAGGAATCCCTCCGTGCGGTGCATTTCCAAAAAGGAGTCCCGACTTGTGATACGTAATATAATGAGCTTATTTCACATCCGATTTGGAAAATATTAGCATCACTGTGTTTGGAATTAAATTACAAACATTTTGAATACCCAAACTATCACTTTTTATCGAAAATTAATTTTCCGTTTTTTAGTTAGTAGTACGGGTACTGTTACTAAGATAGTTAGTTACTAATTAGTGACTTAGTTTTCACGAATTAAGTCGTACCATTTTCAAGGATCATCACTGTTTAAGTGTTTCTAAATTTTAATGTCACTATAAATCTGCAAACGAAAGCAAATGCGAGAACCGAGGAGTAAGAAATACGATTAGGTAGTTCAAGGTAGAAAAGTTGATAGAGTATTGTCGTCAGCGTAACCGAGAAATAAATGAATTAAAAGATGTAGATGATGGCAAGTACACACTTTTAATCTAGTTCATAAGCCATTACTAGGCTTATTTCCAAACTCAGTATACGCTGTAGAGGGGCTCACCCTAAAGAACAAGGTATGCTTGAGAACACATCGAACAAAATGACGTCACAGCCTTGAGAATATGGCCGACTGGTGTTTCAGCGCATCATTAATTTTGCAAATTTTAATAATGAATATCTCACTTAAAAAGTACCTCTCTAATCTCAGACTCGGAATTTAGCCTAATTGAGGTTTAAAAATTTTTTTAAGATCACTTCCCAAAAACGTGCACATACTCTATTGTATGAACAGGATGCGTGACAACCAACATTTTTGATTTTACGAAGAGTGAAGGAATATAATTTGGAACTTGATACCCATTGTGACATAATATCAGTGTAACTAATAATACTGCCTCACAGGTTGACGAGAGAGAATAATGTTTTGGATATCAATTCAATAATATAAATCCATTTGTGATAGTTGTAATGTTATCATATTTATCTTGCATGTGACGACATGCAACACTGTGCCTTGTGGTATTCTCACAACCTGGGATTGTTTATTCATCTTCGACAGTCTCTCCAGCCCTTCATTGTATGCAATTATCAAGGACTTCCTCTTCTTCTCAAGCGTTTTTAATTCGTGTTCCATATCTTCGTAGGTACTCTTGGAGATCGGAAGCCATATCTGATGTACCTCTCCGATGTCTTCCTCGCAACTGAGTTTCACCAGCTACCATTCCTCCCAGATATCCAGTTCTGCGTTGGTACTGGTTTCTTTCTGCGAAGGCTTCCGCGGTGATGCCGCGATGAAGAGCTGATGAAATCATGTTTTCCGCGATACCACCGCGTTGTTTAATGTCTGATGAAGACGGTGTCGTCGGAAGTCCCGCAAAAATCTTGAGATCAGTCGTTTGGTTTATCGCGAAAATAGATACAGGAGCAGCGCTGACAGAGTTATATATCAAACTCCACTTCTTGCCGGAAGATGGGTTAGTATACATTCAGTGGCATATAGAGGGGTTTTCAGGGGGGCCGGACCTCCTCTCTGGAGCCTGCACTCCTTAGGAGTTCTCTAATTTAGACAACTGCCTTTACGGTAGGTTTTTGAAAAGTACGGTAGTCTTAGTTTCAAATTATTGTGACCCCTTCATTCCAGGGTTAAACATGAACTTCTCTGCACACATCCTCCTAAATGACCCGATGGAAGTTTTAGCCAATCAAGAGTTAAGGAGCTACTTCGTGAATTTAAGCACTTTTTTATTGTCTTCCGGCGGTGTCAGCTGTAAAAATTTATTTTAGAGAGTAGTAGTGTCACCACATAGCTGATTTAGGGCCGGTTTTATAATGTCTGGTTAAACTGGAGTTTAAGCTAAGTGTCGGTTAAGTCCCAAAATTCTGTTTTATAATCGATGGTTAAGTCAAATCTGAACGTTAACCCTTAGATGCACGCTAAGCGGGGATTTTGCCGCATTTTTAAAAAATTCGAAATAGCGCGTTTATTGCGCATGGATCACTGGTGGTACACTTTGGTATTCAATTTCTGTACTTTTCCCTCTACGAAGAACATACGTTTGCGTCAATGTGAAGACCAACTATTGCATTAGAATCTTACAAAGTGAGAACGACGACAACTTCGTGTGATCTACCGCTAGATAGCGTTCACACGATACTAAGGAATTTCTGATAATCTGTCGCTACCGTGGAAACTTGGAAGCATAATACTTTTTTCCATAATGTGTTAATATGTTGTTTCTTATTTTTTATATTTTTGCGAGCATTTGCATTATTATTTTGTTATTATTATTATTTGTAAAATTTATCTCAACCTCAAACCACAAGTTGCAATTTAAAGATGTCATCTTCATTCTCAAATATGAATTATATTGGTTTAACAATGCGTTATTTACACTTTACTAGTAAACGAAAAATAGTTATGCACGCTTTCTATTCCACCTGCGTCAAAAAAGGTCATGAATGTCATTACAGAGACAGTGATGTATGAGGATGAAAAAATTAATTTTATTTATAAAGTTTGTTATTTTTATAATTTTGATGATTGCATTAACATTTAGGCACATCCATTTCCTTTTTATGTGTGTGTTTTTTTACTTCATAGTGTCTAGATTATCGTCTGCAATTCCTTCAGAAAAATTAGTATAAGTATTTATCAAGAAATTTGCATATGATTTGCGATATTTTTTAAAATAAGTGAATAGAAAAGTATTTAAAGTGCTTAAATTTATCAAAAGTTACCCAAATACGTTAAAACACCCTCAAATTTGAATGCATATTTGGGAAAATGAAAAATGTAAAAGTGCGGCAAAAAAGCCGCAAGCGTGCACTGGCGCAATACTTGCAGGTGCGTGCACCTAAGGGTTAAAGTGGTAGTCAAGCTAAACCATGGATTTCCCTCGGGTAAAAGGTTAACGTGAAGTTTAAATTGTTGAAACTGGCGGCTGTTTTGAAATGCTGAAGTACCCTACGATAATATACAGAAGAAATAATTCACCAAGCGCAGCATCCTCCGTTTTTATTCGTATCTACGATATCAGCAATCAATTTCCAATATTTTTAGCAACATAATAACAATTTAATAAGTGAAATATTTCCATAAGATCGGTGATATATCCGGAGCAGACCACTGTTTTCATGCTTTTCGATGTATTCTTCGGTAATACGAGATCCTTACAAACCTCTCAACTTTTATAATAATCACCATCCAATAGATAATTGTCTATTTTGCGGACTGCAGTCAGAGATCGTGTGCTCAACCCCTGAAAATGTCGAAGTTATGCAATATTTGTGCCGGAGGAGCGTTTGTTATGATTTGTGCCAGCCGACGTGAGTTGGTGAAAAATAATAGAATTAGAATTACATATCGGAGGAAAGGAAAGAGGTGAAACAGGAGTGTAGGTAGAGAAATCTATTATTGTCTGGTTTTACTTACTTCATCAAAGAATTCAAAAAGTGACGGTGTTTACAAAGAGTTTGAATTAGAAGAACAGCCAAGTTTCGTATTTGGCAATCGAAAGAGAGAAAAAGATCGTACCTACTAATTGCATTCTGATTTACTAGCATGTGATGTCGCTATCGAATTCTCCATTAATTGTGAGGATATATGTTATGAGGGGAAAGGGGAAAGCTGTTAAAATATTTTCGTATTTCCTTTTCCAAAAGATATGTTTGTCAAAGTACTAGGTACAATAAAAATTGCAGGTAAGTCCATTAACAATATCTGGTGTACGGCTTGGTATTTCTTGGATATAAACATATAGGAATGAGTGAGGCATGTGAAAGATTGCGTTAAAAAGAAAGGATTTAGCATGTTTCGTACGTAGTATATACAAGATGCTGTTTGAGTTTTCTTTGGAAGTTGAGAAAGGCAAATTGATGCAACCATATACAGCTCGTGTGGGTAAAAAAAGTAAGCATGACTGATTTCCTCATAAGATGGTACGACATATTAATTATTTATGAATTTGTAAGGCAAATGAGCATTGAGAGTGAGGAAGTTACTAATTATTGTACCTTTTGTGACTAAAGTTATGACCTCTCATCGTTTTGATAGAAAAAGATTTGGAAAGGCACCTTAAGCAAGGTCTTCTCTGCATGTTCTAATGTGTTGCCTTCAACGGAAAAAAATTGTGACTTTATAGCCTAAGTGCTGTTCGTAGCCAAACAGGTTATGTACTATTAAAACCTCCTAGCAAACTATCTACCACCAAAAGTAGCTTCAGAGCCATAAAATCAGGGGTGCCCATCTAGCTACCTCAGGTTAATGCATAAGAATGCCAATTTGGTTACCAATGCTTAGTTATTTCAGGTTTGAATATTTTAATGTAGTGAAAGTAAACAATTATCCTGGAAAAGTTTGATTTTATTCCACACATTTGAGCCTTAATTCAAGGAGAGAATTTGGACCCTTGCACCTGAAGACTCATGGAACATCAAAGCCAGATTAATCAAAGAAATATTAAATTAAGGTTCTTAAGCATTGTCCGCTAAGGAAAAGTTTGGAACAGTTAGAGTCAGTTGTATTTCTTATAATATTGAGCCAACTGGGCTACTCTTGCTATTGGGGAAAGTTGTTGTTCGTGTACATATGTATTTGCTCATGAGGTTGAATTAGCAGGAAATGACTGCATTCACCACCCACTATTTTCCATTCTCATTAGTGACCATAGAAAATTTGTCATCGATAAGCTCTTTCAAAGTATCTTGCATGATGTTGGACAAGATATGGTGGAAGTTATTCATATTAGTAAAATTAGACATTGCAATATTTCCACTGAGTTTTATTATAATAAATTCAGTGGAAATATTGCAATGTCTAATTTTACTAATAACTCTTTCAAAGTCATAAATGGATTTCTTGGTATGGTTTCTTCCTAAAATATTAACCTTTACTACTGCTTGTCGACGTTTAATTAACTAATATATTTAGTAAGTTTCAAAAGGATAAGTGAAGATATATTCCTATAGCAGCCAATTTACATCACATATCTGGTACACTTGTTAGTTTGTTGGGATTTGAATCCCATATGTTGCCTTTAATTAATTTTTTCATGCTCCATCCATTAAATTATCACTAATGAGTACATACGTTCAAAAATCTATTAGCTATAATATCTTCAACACTCATAACCATGTATGACTAGATATCTCATTCCATTACTTACTGTTAGAAGTGATCTTCTCATTAAGGTTGACATAGTTCTTTGTAACATACATGGTTCTTCCATTTATTCCAGAACCATTGTCTCCCTGACCTTGCTTTTAACTCAAAATCCTTACCTTAATCACCGTTGTCAGCATTTCAAGCTTGATACACACCTCATCTACATCATTTATATCTAATTCATCCCCTGCATCAATTCCCTTGCCTCACTTGCCTGGTCTAGCACTTCCTACTTTCTTTTCCTCTGTCAATCTTATCTATACATTCCTGTATACCTCTATTCTTATCCTTCTTCTGGGTCAAAAATACCAGCTTCATACTAAACCTTACTCCATACCTCTTAACAGACTTCTATTTGCACTTTGGTGCTGTGATTTTCCCTTTAATTATCCTCTTTTTATTTATTTTATTTATTATCTCTGTCTCATCTGTCTCGCTCCGATCTGCATCACTAGAGATATATTTTAACATGCATAGCTGCAACGTATGTAATGAGAAACAGTCTATTTTCATGTCACAAAGGCCAATTTTCTTAATAGATTTATGAAAGGGGAGTGGATTTAAAGGAAATAGCTTCTATAATCACTTCATAAAGAGAACATGGTACGATAAAATTCTGTGAGGAAGTCATATTATCGCCTTTATGACAATGGAAGCACATACATTAATTATAAGTGAGTTTTGTCAATGTGGTGCATTCAGAGATTACTTGGTACAGCATTCAAAAGAATTTTCCTAGAAGTAGGAAGTAAAAAAAAATACTGGTACACCAGCTAACAACATAATTCTTTGAGAACCCATATCCCAAAAATATAGGTGCAATGAAGGTCATCATGATGGAATTCTTATGCTTTACATTTTATACAAATAAATTCTTTAAATGCTATATAAATAACTGTATCTTTGTACAGTGCCGGATATATGGGGGGCTAAGAGGGCTATCCAATTTACACTAGATAGAATGGTGATTTTTTTCCGACCCCCACTACAGCTGGAATTTTAACCTCACCTAGCCCCCCTCCCCTTGTCCCTATCCCGGATCCACTGCTGTTCTTGTATAATTTAGTACTATGCTAAATATTTCAAACATGTTCAATGAGAGCTTCATACTTTGTGGGCTGAGAATAAAAGAAAATATGTATCACATGTATAGTATCCATAAACACCACTGAGAGTTGCAATTTAACCCGTCAACGCCCACGGGTGCCGTATGGCACCCAGTGCAGTGCTGAGCCAATACTCCTGCAATGCATTTACTATGAGAATTTTAGCATACATTTCGGTGCACATACTTAGTAGAAGGTTTCCTAGATTACTCAGTCAGTTTAAATTATGTTCATTGTGTTAAGCTCATATGTATCATATTTTTTATAAGTGAAATATGTGTGAATTTAAAAAAAAACTTTGGGTGCCTACGGGTTAATGCTTTCATCCTGATTAGATATTCAACAGATTTTTTTTATAAATTGAACCCAGCAACTTCAATATCTTTGCACCCCATCTCTCTCCTTAAATCTTTAATGCAATACAAGCCTCTCCTGTTGATTAGATATGAAGTCTAGTTGCGATAGCACTTAAAACTTATTCTAACACAAGGTTTGCAAAAATAGTCTTTACATAAAGAATACATCCCCCATCTCAAGCTATGAGCCAAAAAGAGTAGCAATATTTTGTTACAGATGCATATTGCTATAACAACATGCAGCCTACTTGTAAAGTATGAAAGGTTTGCTGCAAACTGTATATTAATTTAATAATTGGATGGCAAGTTTACTAGGCATGAGCCCTTGAGGTAACTGTGGTAGAGTTATGCTTAAGGTATTCAAACTTTACTCATTCTTCTCTAATTTTAATTTTAGACAGTGAAGTTACGTTCATAATCAATGATTTCTGAACAACAATTATTTTATGATTGCAATGAATACATTCTCGATGGCATCACCATTAAGACTCACAGTCCTCCCTTTTACAATATCAACTACACTATTGATAGCCAGTATCAAAATATGTTTCACCTGAGACTCCAATGGTAAGGGCTAATTAGTGCCATGTGTAACGCCAGGGGCGGCGACCAACGGATTCGGCTGAAGGAAGGAAGGGAACCAGGGGCAATGACAGTCAGACAAACGGTGGATAGCGTTTATTGCGTTCACTCTCGATTACATCTCGCGCGCGACTGCCGCGTGCCAACAGTACCTCGCCTCTCGGCGTCCCCCTCGTGACATGGTCCGAAGCCCTCATTGGCTCCCGATGTCGCCAGTGCCTCGCGCGTCTAGGTGCAAAGTACGCTGCTGACTCTAGGTAAGAAGGAGGTGCAAGAGGAAAGGGGGAAAGTGGGTGGGAGTGGGTGGAAGAAGGAATGCCTACGCAGGCAGAGGCAATGTCTCGTAGACGAGAAGGGAAAAGTACAGGAGGAAAGAGAGGAACTCAAGTCATAGGCTGGTCAGCAGTATTACACCATCCCCCCTGAAATCTTAAAATTTGCATACATGGAAATTTTAAACACAATGAAACCAACTTCTTAGGCACGACCAAGAAAAAAATAAAAAATAATAACACCAAGCACAAAAATAAACAAGAATATCAGCACATGAAATTTCGTCCCCACTAGTTATCGCTGACGAAATATACCCTTCAGCATATATTAGGTTAAACTCGAGCACTTATCTACACATCGTGCATAGTCCTAACCCATAATACACTTCAAAAGTTCAGATCGACGGGCGTTTTCCTATTAAACAAAATAATTAGACGCCCACATCACACAAACATAATTCACAATAATTCTTATGCTATGAAAAACAATGAAAGAAAAAAAAAACAAAGTATTCATTTAAAAAAAGAAACACCAATTATATTTGAATAAACAAACTGTTGTCATTGAACAGTGTAAAATGAACACAATGAAAATACAATTTAAAAAGAAGTTAGAGGAAGAGCGGCGCGCGCAGGTGCCGTTTCCCTTCTCGTGACCACACCCCTTTTAAACATAAACCACAAAATAAATGCCAACATTGCTAGTAACGAAATGGAGCCGCAAAGAAGGCTCGAGAAATTGGTCCAACTCCACTTGTATTCTCGCGACGTTTCTACTTTTCTAACCAATCGGGACCAGTCCAACCGACTTTCCGAAATCTCAAGCGTTCTCTCTATTTCATCCTTCAACGACTGTGAATTGGGTTGCTCTCGCAAAGGAGGCGACTCATATCCGGTGCCGTGACGAACATCTATACTAAACGAAGGTCTAATCGTACGCGGCAAAGACTCGTTTAGGGTAAAATTGCCATGCATTGTCGACAGCATTTTGAATTCCCTACTTAGAATATCACAATGACTCGCGTATTCCACTATTCCACTCCCATTAATTTCGAAGGTTACGGGCGGCACGGCGCCCGTGATATTTCTACAAAGGAGAGTCACTTGATACGGGCGAGGAAGGGAAAAGAGCCACCCATGACCTACCCTTTTCAGCAGTGGCCGCCGAAGTTTAAACGCGTCTTTGGGGCAGTTACTCGCATTCTGATACATAAACATGCTATATTCACAGCTTTCTGTCGTTCCGCGATACAAAACTAAGTCCGTAGAACATAAAATAATAGGCCCCAGTTTGCATTTCCGCGGCTCATTCTCCCGCAACTCAATAAAATAACCTCTATCGGGCGAAATTAATAAGGAGTTTGCCACTCTCCACTCTAAATGTACTCCAAACTGTTCGTGATACACGGGGAATGTATGTAATGCGTAACTTTCAAATACGCTGTCCTTGTGTCCCAAAGGGATATCAATTATCACCCTCATTTTCCCATTGGTCACTACAGCGGCTGTCTTAGCCATTTCATAATACAAATACAACTTATCCTTTTCAACCGGAATGAGCATGTAGAGCGGCAAACGTAAATGATCGTGAACTCTTTTCAACATGTCGACTAGCATCGTCGGTGGAACTAAGACGCTACTTAGTTTACTATGAACACTGTTTTCTATGGCCAGTCGAAAGTTCACCAAGTCAATGCGGCCATTTACCAAAACATGCCCTACTTGTCTCAAATGCTCCTCCTCCCACCAGAACTCGTATGAGGACTTGCTGCGGGCTGATAGATCTTTCAAGTCTCTTTCTACCGCCCTGCTGAAATTACTTAATTCCGACAATAACCCTCTTATGAATCTAGTATTATTAACCACCATGCCGCTTAAATTCTCAATTACTATAACTCTATTTTCAGCTTCAGCCCTTCCTTTTTCAGCTGATGCCTCCACATTCGAAATTCTCCGATTAATCACTTCCAAATCCCCGGCATCCAAGGTCCCGAAAACCGTTTTTAAAATAGTTCCTCCCACATTTAAGAACCCTCGCTTCAATCTCTTGCTACCCATCATGCCCAGGAGGACCTCTAACTCTTCTTTAACATCCTGATATTCGCCTGACATTCTACTCATGGCGGTCACATAATTTTCACCCAATTTCCATACGGTCTCTCCCTTCACGCTTGCATTAAATTTCTCGAATTCCGCGGACAACTTATTATACTCATCTCTTATTTCCGAGAGCTCGTAGTTAAGAACAATTGACCAAGTGTGCTCGGAAATAACAACGTCTTGCAACCTCTCAAAAATTACACCATTCCTTAGTTCTGTTACCTTCACGGCCGATGCGCATAAAATAACACCCAACACCCACACGGAACACATTCTCGCTTCGGCGTATCCCCCCATCGGCACCACTCGCACTTATCACTTTTGGGGCGGAGGGGAGGGGTCACTGCACACTTCACTGGGGGATGACGGGGGAGGGCCAAGGGATCGGAGTGCGTAGGGGTGGTGGGGGGCGAGGGAGGGCTCTTCTCTCTCCTGTGTAGCTGCACTCGGGGGCGGGGGCAGCGGGAAAAGGGGAGGGGATTCTTCCTTCTCGTCCTCGCGGGATGGCGACAGGCCGTCTGCTCTCTCCGGCGATAAGAGGTTACTCTGCGGGGGAATGTCTCGCGCCGCTTCTTCTTCTTCCGGGGACTCCGCTGCTCTCGATCGCAAGCTGTAAGGCGATCGCGACGGTGCTTCGGCGATTGGTTCTGCGTCAGGCACCCACTCTTCATCGCATTGGCTGGGAGCTCCCCTTTTATTCCGCCGCTGCGGAAGGCGTATGTCTCCCACTGCTGCTTCATCATTTCCCCACTCATCCCCACCCTCGCAATTTGATGGCGTGTGGAATTCGGAAAATGCTTTGGTCGGGGAAACAACTTCTTTCGCGTCTTTAGCACACGGAATTTTCCTAGGTCTCCCACGGGGTCTATCCCTGCCTTCACAAGGGGAGGGGACTGATGCACTGGGGTGGGGTTTAAGACGATTCTTGTGGACAAGAATAACTCTGTTGGGGAGGCGAAGCTTTACACTTGTTGGGGGAATAACTTCAATTACCTCATAGGGACCCTTCCATAACTTTTTCAGTTTCTTAACTTGTCCCACCTTTGCCCCAAAATCTCTCAGATACGCCCACTGACCAACAGTATATTGTGTCTCTTTCACACCCTTATTATATTGCTTCTCCTGTCTACTACGTGCTCGTTTACTGTTTTTGCGACATATATTCCAGATTTCACTAAGTTTTTCTCCTAACTCACGCACGTAGCCTTCACTTAAGCCCTCGACTTTCCCACCCACCTGCTCGAACGGTGACCTCATGGGATAGCCAAAAATCACCTGGTGCGGAGAAAAGCCTAAACTAGAGTGATTACTTGAATTGTACGATGAGACAGCATAGCCCAGCCAAACATTCCAATCTGAGTGACGGCAATTCACATAATGACTCAAGATTTTGGCTATCGTTCTGTGCACACGCTCAAGGCGGCCATTCGCCTCTGGGTGCTACGACGATGTTCTCAGACGCTTTACTTTCAGCAAGGCGCACATCTCCGCAAATAGCCCTGACATAAAATTAGTCCCTTGATCGGACAACACTACGGCTGGAACGCCGAATTTAAGAATCCACCGCCGTACAAGAGCAGCGGCCACAGTTTCAGCAGTCTGATCGGGGATCGCCACCATCTCCAAATATCGGGAGAAGTGATCCATTATAGACAAAATATATTTATCCCCGTTTTCCGCCCTAGGAAAGGGTCCCACAATATCCACTGCTATGAAGTCAAATGGTCTATCCGTGGCCGGCAAATCTTGTAAGGTAGCCTTAGTCCTTCCGTACGGGCTCCTCTGCTGACAAGAAACACAATTTTTTACAAAATTTTCACAGTCTTTCCGAAGCGTGGGCCACCAATAAATTTCTTTAACACGACTGATAGTAGGCTCAACCCCCATATGTCCCGCGAGAGGATGGTCGTGGCATTGACGCAGCGCCTCGGATCGCCAAGAATTAGGGACTACCACCCTCGCGCCCCCTTCCGTCACTTTTTTCAAAATTCCTCCTTCCTCTTTAAAACCCTTTTCCGAGCGCCATCTTACGCAATTCTCATCCTCCTCTTGCCACTTGGCGACCTCGATGTCGCAAGAGGCGTCAGCCCGTCTAACCTTTCTACTGAGGGCATCAGCATTCAAATGTTTTTTGCCTGGCTTATGCGTAACCTCGTATTCATACTCCCCAAGTTTCAACGCCCACCTTAAGAGACGACTACTAGGGTCCTTTAGACTAAAAAGCCACTTAAGTGCGGCATGATCAGTCACAATTTTAAATTTCTGCCCAATCAGTGCCCAACGGAACTGATTGACTCCCCAAACTACGGCCAAAAGCTCTTTCTCCGTGGTGGCGTATGAAACTTCTGGAGAACTCAACTGTCGCGACGCATAGGCACAAGGGTGTTCCTCTCCGTCCCTCTCCTGCGATAAAACAGCTCCGATCGCAAAATTGCTCGCGTCCGTAGATAAAATGAAGGGTTTTGAAAAATCAGGGTAAACCAAAACAGGACTTTGAGTCAATGCGCACTTCAAATTTTGCATCGCCTCTTGGCAATCCGGGGACCACGTGAAGGCCGTCCCTTTCTTTAAGAGCCGTGTCAGGGGTCTCTCAATCTCAGCATAGCCATCCACAAATCGTCTGTAATAATTTGAAAGGCCCAGAAACGACTGCAATTCCTTTACATTTGCGGGAGCGGGGAAATTTTTCACAGCCTCAATTTTCTCCGGGTCAGGATGCACACCTTCTCTAGAAATTATATGACCCAAATATTTCACTTCCGCGAGAGCAAAATTGCATTTTTCAAATTTTAGGGATAACTTGGCCTCTCTCAGTTTTTCAAAAACCCGCCGCAACCTCTCCGCATGTTCCTCGATCCCATTAGAAAAAACAATCACGTCATCTAAATACACCATACATTGTGTTGGTTTTAACCCACGCAACACGCCGTCCATCATTTTTTGAAAGGTTGCGAGGGCGTTTCGTAATCCAAAAGGCATGCGCGTATATTCATAATGCCCGCTCTCCACTATGAAACCCGTTTTCGCTTGCGATTCCGGATGCATCGCTATTTGGTAGTACCCACTGGTGAGATCTAGCGTCGTAAAATAAGTGCATCCCCCAAGGTGATCAAGAGTGTCAGAAATGTTAGGGATGGGGTACACATCAGGAACAGTTACGGCATTTAATTTCCGGAAATCAACACAGAACCTGTATTTTGGCTTTCCATCACTTGATTTTTTTGGGACAATAACTATAGGGGAGGACCAAGGGCTTTCGCTTGGCTTAATTATACCCGCTCCCAATTGTTCCTTCACAAAATTCTCTATTAGCGGTTTTTGGTGGTGAGGGGTCCGATAAGGCCTTTGATAAATGGGTTTCGCGTCGCCCGTGGGAATGTGATGCTGAGTAATGTCTGTGGCGGGGGGAGTATCGTTAGCGCAAAACAACCCCACATATTCCTCAAGCTCCGGTTTCAAAGCTTTTATTTCCACGTCGCTCAGGTGACGTAACTTTTCCGCGATGTTCGTCTTACTACGAATGCCCTCCGCTCTCATACTCCTCACCGCCTTATTTTCATTTTTCACTCGCTCATTTTTGAAAAACTCACTTAACGTGGCCAACACTGTCCCCTTTTGAAGTGTCTATTCTTCCCCCCCGAAATTGGCTATCTGCAAGACTACTCCATTGTTTTCGTCTACTCTACATACCCCTCGGGCCACAGCACATCCCTCTACACCGTCACAGCATGGTTCCGTCAATACCTCTAATCCCTCTAAACGATTCTCACTCGAGAGGGGCACCCGCATTACCTTTTCACTGTGTGGGGGGATCTTTTCGTTACGAGTAAGTCTAACCACCACCCCCTCCACCCGAGCGTCGCATTTTTCCTCCACTCGTTTCACTTCCCGCTCGAAACCCCTCGCACCATTAACTAACGGCCATTTTTGTCTTCCCACCTGCAGGACTCCCCTAGAAACATCAATAATTCCCCCATATCTTCTCAAAAAATCTAATACTACAATGGCATCAAATCCCCCTAAACTGTCCACTATTTGCATTTTCACTTCGTAATCTATTGTATTAGCTCTAAGAATAACAAATTTTTCCCCGTAATTCCACATTCTGTGTCCTGTCACCCCCAAAATTCTGATTGAAGAAGGTCTCACCCCCTTCCCTCCCGACAGGCTGCGTGTGATTAGGGAAATTTGGGAGCCTGTATCCACCAATACACGGCACTTCTTACCGTCTATGTACACTGTTGCCACCAAGTCCTCCTCCCCTCCGACGAAATTCACCTTCGGCAGAGTCATCCTCACCAGGGGTCGGATTCAGCGGCCTCGCCGACCCCCGCGCCGTTTAAATTCGGGTTTCCTCCCGGTCCTCGGCGGCTCCTGCAATCCCTCTGGAGATGGCCCTCCTGACCGCAGCTGTGGCAACGACGTCCTCGCCTGCACGCCCTCATGAAGTGCCTCATGAAGTGCTCGGTCTGGCCGCAGTTGAAGCAGGCGCTCCCATTCGGCGTCCGGAACACCCTCCGCGCCGCAGGAGCTTCCCCTGGTCTCCTCTCAGCCTCTCTCACCCGGATGGCTGCTCGGATGGCCTCTTCGAAGGACCCGGGCGCCGCCAACCGACATTGACGCCCCAATTCGCCCGGGAGGCCGTTGAGGAAGGCATCGAGGGCGCGCTGATCGGCTTCAAACCGAATAGCCGCCACGTACTCAGCGCTTCCGGATGCGTTGTAGGTGCGGTCGTTAACCTTCCGCACCCTGTCCGCGAAAGTCTCAACGTCCTCCCGCGTGTCCATCCGAATAAGCGACAACTGTTCTCGGAAAAACGCGCGCTCCTTTTGCAGGTGTAACGCTCCAGCAGAACCCTTTTGAGCTCCGCGTACGTTCGTGCGCCGCGACACTCTTCCCTGCTCCTGAAGTATTCGGCGGCGTCGCCATCGAGGCGAAGCGCCAATATGTTGAGCCGCTCCGCGTCCGACCATTTGCTCAATTCAGCGGCCCTCTCGATTTTGTCCAGGAACGCGTTGACATCCTCTCCCGCCCGTCCCGTAAACGATCCAATGTTTGAAAGCAGGGAAAAACTTGGCCGCGCGGACTCACTCGTGCCTGCCTCGAATTTTTCGACTAAAAACTCAACCGCTTCGGCCACGTCTACTTCGCGCCCACCCAAACTCACGCGACCGGCCATTATGCCCGACTGTCAATCACCCGAAGATATTTGACTTCCTTAGCCAAAATCCCACTTCTGACACCAGTTGTAACGCCAGGGGCGGCGACCAACGAATTCGGCTGAAGGAAGGAAGGGAACCAGGGGCAATGACAGTCAGACAAACGGTGGATAGCGTTTATTGCGTTCACTCTCGATTACATCTCGCGCGCGACTGCCGCGTGCCAACAGTACCTCGCCTCTCGGCGTCCCCCTCGTGACATGGTCCGAAGCCCTCATTGGCTCCCGATGTCGTCAGTGCCTCGCGCGTCTAGGTGCAAAGTACGCTGCTGACTCTAGGTAAGAAGGAGGTGCAAGAGGAAAGGGGGAAAGTGGGTGGGAGTGGGTGGAAGAAGGAATGCCTACGCAGGCAGAGGCAATGTCTCGTAGAAGAGAAGGGAAAAGTACAGGAGGAAAGAGAGGAACTCAAGTCATAGGCTGGTCAGCAGTATTATACATGCAATAGGTTTTTCTCTCTCATGAAGAAATTTAAACTTAGTTTTGTACCTTATTGAAATTTTATTTGCCAGAGATTATGGATGGTATATAGCTGAAGATACCTCCTTATTGTGAGCATTTTAATAAAACTAAAAATGTTTCTATAAAAACACAAAAATCATCAAAGCTAAATTACCATGAATTATTTAAGAATTAATTGATCATAACAATTACATCTTCAGTATGACAGAGGCCATTCTGCACTTTATCGTTTTTAATGAACACTGATGAATTTGTCTGTTATGCGGTGGTTGGTTATAAATTCTGTAATTGAAATTATGGCCATGGTGAAGACTTTGAAAACGGGAAAGTCTTTGATTATTCACAACTTGCAAGTTGTTCCTGATTCCGTAAGGAACGCGGAGATGATGATAAACTAGCATAGGGGCCATACTAACGCTAAGAAGATATATCTTACTGCAAAAGTAGAATTAAAATTTATCGTCTTTGTAGCCTCAAAATGTTCCTAAAATCGCTCTGGTGCTCTACTCAATAGAAAACCATTTCCATTGGGTTCACAATACAAATGAGAATCTTCGTTCCCGTGCAATAACAAAAACAGGGTTTATTCCCCACTATTTCTTGCAAAGGGACTCCACTTTGATTCGATCCATTTACAAATAGTCATTCATTTTCTCCGTGTAATTTATGGTTTACTCGTATCGCAGAACTCATACAATTAACACTTGTATTTGCCAAATATTCACAAATCTACGCGAGTATTTTTATTTTAACGACACACTGATGATTGACCATAAGATCGTCAACGATTAAAACCGAAAATATTGGCGTCATCCTCCTTTTCAAGGCTAACCATCTCTTCAAAACAAACGTAAACAAATCTTTAACACCATACTTTACACTCGATTTTTCAATTTCGACTTTAGTTTGTATCACTTCTGGTGATCAAATTTTAGTATGAGAATTATAGTAGCTGCGATTTCCTCTCGTCAAAGTTCCCATCAGCCAACCGGCGCACAGTGGGCTGAAATCGAAAAAAGCTGGACAAAACCTCGAAAATGGTTTTTTTGAGTATGGAAGTTGAAACTTTGCACAGTTGTTGCCAACACATTAGTGCATTTTTTGACGCAAAATGTTTTTCATAGGTTAATTTTTTATATAAAATACATAGCCTCAAAGTTGAACAAATTTTGCGCAAATTGCCCGCTTTGAATTTTTTTCGAAATTCAGCATGTTGAAACTAATGTCACACCTTTAGTAGCAATTCAATAGCAACAACAAATTATACAATTGTTAAACGGTTTGTTATCATCGATTACCATCAACTTTCACGACTTAGTTGCCGTAATTGTGACCAAAACGATACAAAATGGCGGACCCTGTTTTTCGTCGAATTTTTGTGTTTATGTAGGATTTAAAAAAAAGGATCACCGAGTTACCTCGAGATATTTACACCACATATATTACAAAGTATGCAGATTATGATAATCGGAAGTGCAGCTGCGACCACCTGCGACGCCGAAATTAAGATCGATTTTTCTAACGTGCGGCACCGCCCGGAGCTGGCTGCTGGCCACGGGAATTGCCGTACACGACGGATGTTGGATAGTGAATCATTTTAAGCAAATTTATTGTATAAAAGCTATGATATATTATTACTACATTTATTTTCCTTTTATTTTAACCTGACTTCTTTACTGTCTTGTAACATTTATCGTCGATGCAGTACAAAATGGCGGACGCTAATTTCAGTAACGTTTTTGCCCGTGTGTGGCTGTATAAAAAGAAGGACAACGCGTTGCTCTCAGATATTTACATCGTAATTGCATAAAGCCTTTAAGAGTCTCCATCCACAGAAATAATCTGCGACCGTTCCCAAAAAACAAAATACAATCGATGTTTTTACCGTGGTCCGCAGTCCGTGGCTGCTCCCTGGGCGCATGGAATGTCGTGACGCAGTGAAATAAAACATATCCACAGCAAAGACTTCATAGCGCTTTATGATGTACGCTGCGTCACGACATTCCATGCGCCCAGGGAGCAGCCACGGACTGCGGACCACGGTAAAAACATCGATTGTATTTTGTTTTTTGGGAACGGTCGCAGATTATTTCTGTGGATGGAGACTCTTAAAGGCTTTATGCAATTACGATGTAAATATCTGAGAGCAACGCGTTGTCCTTCTTTTTATACAGCCACACACGGGCAAAAACGTTACTGAAATTAGCGTCCGCCATTTTGTACTGCATCGACGATAAATGTTACAAGACAGTAAAGAAGTCAGGTTAAAATAAAAGGAAAATAAATGTAGTAATAATATATCATAGCTTTTATACAATAAATTTGCTTAAAATGATTCACTATCCAACATCCGTCGTGTACGGCAATTCCCGTGGCCAGCAGCCAGCTCCGGGCGGTGCCGCACGTTAGAAAAATCGATCTTAATTTCGGCGTCGCAGGTGGTCGCAGCTGCACTTCCGATTATCATAATCTGCATACTTTGTAATATATGTGGTGTAAATATCTCGAGGTAACTCGGTGATCCTTTTTTTTAAATCCTACATAAACACAAAAATTCGACGAAAAACAGGGTCCGCCATTTTGTATCGTTTTGGTCACAATTACGGCAACTAAGTCGTGAAAGTTGATGGTAATCGATGATAACAAACCGTTTAACAATTGTATAATTTGTTGTTGCTATTGAATTGCTACTAAAGGTGTGACATTAGTTTCAACATGCTGAATTTCGAAAAAAATTCAAAGCGGGCAATTTGCGCAAAATTTGTTCAACTTTGAGGCTATGTATTTTATATAAAAAATTAACCTATGAAAAACATTTTGCGTCAAAAAATGCACTAATGTGTTGGCAACAACTGTGCAAAGTTTCAACTTCCATACTCAAAAAAACCATTTTCGAGGTTTTGTCCAGCTTTTTTCGATTTCAGCCCACTGTGCGGCGGTAGGATTTGCTTTATAAAACACAAACTCTCGTTAAACTCCACGTTACCGTAATCTCCACGTTAGTTAACGTGAGGTTTAACTAGACATTATAAAACCGTCCCTAAATGTGACAAGGTTCTAATTGTCATTTTGGTCGATGATTTAATTATCTGATAGTACTGCTATTTTATGCATGACATAACTGAAAAAAGGACTTTTCCTGGGATTTGGAGGGAAAAAAATGAAATAAGAATTGTGAAATACCAAATTTGTCGTAATTGTGTCAGTGAATAAACCACAGCTATAGGTCAAATGCAGTTGTCTAAATAATAAAAGTCCTAAAATTTCTGAGCGGAAAAAAACACCAGAGAAAATCGCGAATGTGTGAATGATGAAGAGTTGAAATTATTTTTGTAGCTTTTATTGTACCTAATCCTCTTATTTTTTCATGAAGACTCTGGTAATAAAATCGATCGATTATGTAGCATACAATCGAGTTGAGTACCCGAGTCTTCACGAAGCAAAAGAGAAGGAGTAGTGTACATCACAGCAGTGAAAATACTTTCAACTCTTTATTATTCGCACATTCCCGATGTTGCCTCATGCTTTCTATGATATATAAGCTCGTGGAATTTCGAGCCAACCACTTATGAATTAGCACCTTCACGAATGTAGAAATTTTTTAAATTGTCTTTCTCTGGTTTCACATAAGGGTATTACTCAAGAGAATGTTGGTGTCTCCACATCGCTGATTTAGCGTGATGAGTTTCTAACTCACTTTTTGGTTGACGATTTCGTTGTCTGATCATCATCGTCATTAGTCAAAAATCCTAAGAATGGTTTGCCGCAGCTCTCCATACCTATCTCCTAGATCCTAGCCTTTTCACAGTGACGTATTTCTTCTCTAATACACCCTTTATAAACTGTACTATGTAACTCACTCAGGGCCGTCCCTTGCCCTTCTTCCCTTCCACCTGTCCTTCTACGATTGTCTTCATCAGGCCATCATGCCTCAAAATGTGGTCAACTAAGTTGTCTCATTTTCTGCTTAAGGTTTTTAGGAGACTTATTTTTTCCCCCACTCTTCTCAGCACATCCTCATTACTTACACGGTCGATCCATTTTATCTTCTACAAACCAATTAACACGAAGCAAGTCTGAACTAAATGCCAACTACCCCTGTCTTCTCCTTACGGCTTTTAGAAGAGTTCACTTTTCTCTTTTTAGCTATTTTTAGCACTTCCTTATTACTGACACGGTCGATCCATTTTATCTTCTACAAACCGATATACACGAAGCAAGTTTTTGAACAAGAAATGGATCCCAAATAATAAGAACATAAGTCTAAATAGAATTAGGCTGATTTTTTTACCTGCACGTTCAGCGACTAAATGCATTCACGTAATTCTGCACGAATTTTTTTCGTTTTTACAAGGTATGTAAATTTTCTTCCAGCCAGTACACATTCAATAGAGAATTATATAGAGGGCAAAGAGCCTTAAAGAACATATTCCCAATATTCCAAGCTAGTGGCGTTGAAGGGATAGATCCCCCCCCAAAGCCTAAGAAAAATATAAAAAATATTTAAAACTATTGTCTAGTCTTGACAGGTAATAACTGAGATGTAAAATATTTTCCCGGCGTCATTTTTCAAAAGTTTTACTAGATTTTACCTGAGGGAGGGGTCGCCACCCCAGGCCATTCTATCCCTCCAAGGCATATTCCTAGTTACGCCACTTTTCTAATCCAATGTACCCGAGTTCCCTACGAATAGATTTCGTAATAGAGAAAAAGAATGGTGATTTTCTTCACTGCTTTCATCCTTAAGTCGCAGGGAATATTAGAGTAGTCGCTGTTATTTTTAGCGCTTGTAAAAAAATTGGTTACCGAAATCCGATGGCAGCGCTGCGATCGTTTAAAGAAACGACAATGAGAGGGTCACAATCACACCTTTGCTTGCATCTAAGTTTATTGAAAAATTAATTGAAAATTTCCGAAAACCGGAAGTTATCTTGTTACCGGAAGTTGGGACTACATCGTTGCTGGAACGTGAAAATGTTCAAAAATTTGCATTTCCTAGTGACAGGTTTCCGGTTTTTAATATAATGCACGCGAACCGTACGTTCTACGCGAATGATTGTTGCCTATTTTGAAAGCTGATAAATGTGGCCACGTAGCTATGTAATTGTTTTAGTTTATTTTGAAGTCCATTGATGCGAAAATTGAGTTTTTTCTCCGGAAATATGGATGCCATGTGGGTTGTTTCTCTTTTTTATGAAAGCTTTTGATGTAACCACGTATTTATGGTATTTTTGAGGTGAGTTTTAATGTGCAACATTACCAAAAACACGTCCGAAAATAGATTTTACTGAGAAAATCACTTTCTTTCCACTGCCCTCGGGTTAGTTTCGTAAGCTGGATTACGAAAATGATTATTATATATGCCCACATAGTGATACTTTGTATATAGGTTACAGCTTGTTTACATCACCCTTGGTTACCGAGATAAAAATTAAAATATTGTTACGCCATCCCTCGGCCTATGATCCGATGGGACCGCCTACCATAAGCTAATACCCGGCAGCTCTCGGCAGGCTCCGATCTCTTGAGTCGTGGGCTAACCTCATAGGAATTTCTTTTTACGGGCGCCAGGCAACCAAAGTTACCTTCGTACAAGATACCATGAGAATATTGTCTTTTCTTCTGGTACCAAACTTGAAAATTTGGGACAGGAGAATGCTGGATCTCGGTTCATAATCTGCCAAAAGGCAGCCAAATCTCAGCTACGTATATCCAGGAAATCACCTGAGTGGTGTCCACAGCCCCAGAGTACTTGCTCTGGAGAGAACAAGAGATAGGATCGACCCATGTCTCAGCAACCGGCCAGAAACCAGTTAATTGCACCCAATGCTGTGCACTTGCAATAATGAGGCTAATCCACTTACCGAAGAGCGTCGGGAGATACAGCTTGTTATCTTTCGGGCGGTTTCTCTAAACATAGGCTGGACACTCATCTGAGTCGACCACCCGGTCTGTCTCCTGTCCTCTGTCTCTCTGTCCTCACACACACACACACACACACACACACGAGACTTCGTCGAGAGCGGACGTGTTCTTGCAGAGCTCCTCGTCGCAGCCTACCTGTGCTTGTTTTTGGTGGTTTACATCGGTTACGCGGTGAGACCCATCCATACCCTTTATCAACTTGTTATACCAATCTTTTCCTTTACTTGATTTTCATATTTATTTGTTTTATTCCCTGTTTTTCATTATTTTTCTGTCTTTTCCCTGATTTGTCTTATACTGCCTGCTTTGATTGTACGTTAAGCTTGTGGCACACCCCCTCCCCTAGGCCGGAGCCCGCGTCAGCGGCGATGGCCTTGGAGGCGGGCCGGGGACCTCCTTCCCCTCCCCAAGGCCTTTCTCCCCCCTCCTCCCCCTCTCGTAGAGCCGCTGATTCCAATGGAA
Organism: Ischnura elegans; assembly: GCF_921293095.1. Taxonomy (NCBI): domain Eukaryota; kingdom Metazoa; phylum Arthropoda; class Insecta; order Odonata; family Coenagrionidae; genus Ischnura; species Ischnura elegans. Next base: position 2,667,628 of record NC_060256.1, read on the forward strand.
TTAGCAAAATTCGATCGTCATTCTCTGCCGACCAATATAACAAGTTCGAACCAACACCGAAACACCGATGCCATCCGAACCTACTTCCACGCCAACCATCCTACGTAGGGTGGCCGGCGCTCTCACTATGACGCCCAGCATTAACCGACCCGCAGACAATGCAGCGCGAGATAACGCAGCTGACTCTCATCCTCCGCCCTCCCCGGTGACGTATGCTGCCGCAGTCAACGGGAGGACTGCCGCCACAACACATGGCCCTCGTAATACGAATTCATTTTTCACTCGCAACCTACCCAGAGGACCACAAATGAGTTATGCCTTGCCACCGAAAAAGATAATCCCCATTCCTAATGCTTCTTCAAAGAAGACCGGAATTATTCTATCGTGCATAGAAAATACATCGATACTTGACTACGTGTACGCAGTTGGAGACGCGATGGGAGGTGGAATGCTTATTACGCACGCCTCAAAAATCTCGAACGATCGCGTAGCCATTCACTTCAAAAGTGAAGAATTAGTGAATAAGTTCATGGATGAATTTGGAGGAATTACTCTGAAAGATCGATTCATCGAGGCTAGAACTATGGCCAATAGGGTCGAAAGACTAATTATTACAAACGTCCCTCCCGAGGTTCCAGACTCAGACCTAATCGACATTATCCAGCAAGCCGCAATAGTTAGTGGACCCGCGAAGCATTTTACCATTGGAGCTCGAAAAGAAGGATATGATCAAATTCTTTCATACCGAAGAGCAATACCTGTGATCAAGCGACCCAACACGGTATTGCCAGACTCTCTCCTCCTTGACATCGGGGATGCCATGCAAAGGATCTACTTGTCCTTTGAAGAGCCTCGTTGCTATAAATGCAAGATGGAAGGCCATGTAGCGAGGTTTTGCACCTACAGACCACCAGAAAATGAGCCTACAGTAAACGCATCTGATTCAGCTCAACAAACCTCCGACCAGGCCTCAAACAACCCAGAGCCATCTTTCAACCCCGAAGGCATCATCCAAGCGCAGTCATCCGGGAATATACTGCCACCACCATCACAACTTTCCGATCCTCCTAATACTGAAGAAAACACGGTGCCACGCCAAACCACTCCGAATGAGGAAGAAAATACACAATCCCTCGACTTGATCCCAGACACCCCCACTCCAACCCCCTCCCCTCTCCAGGACACCACGCAAACCCCGCTGGAGACACCTCAGTTCCTTATTACCGAAACCACGCCAACCCCTCCATTTGTCATCTCGGGAACTTCAGGGAGCGATAGTTCACTTATCGCAGTTGACGCAAGCGCCTCACCGCTGAAACGGAATGACGACATAGCATCAACATCGAGTTCTTTTCATCAACTCGATACGGACTCTCTCTTTTTCGACGACACATCCGACGATCAATCAATATCCTTCCGACCACCAAAAAGGCCGCAGTCTGATGAAATGTCTCCATCGACTCCAGCCCAGAAGAAGAAAACTTCCAAGGAAGGAGGAGGCGAGAGGAAATTAAGCAACTACCATCTTGATGATCTAGACAAAGCCACAATTGAAATTATCGCACGCGAAAATTCTGCATTTGAGGCAAACACGCTTATTTCTCTTCTTGAAGAGACACATAACCGAAACGTGCCGAAGCAAGTGACGATAGCAAAGAGATATGCAGAAGACTTAGATGCTCTGTGTGAAGCGCTAGGAGGCATAAAACCGCATGTGTCCGAGAAACTACGAGCTCGAATACAACGTCTAATTTCGAACTTGGAAAAATAGTTGGTCATCCATTCCTGACTTCTTTCTTCTTACTTTTGTATTGATATTTGAGTCATTCTCTACGTTCCATCATCGCCTTATTGACCTGGTTGCAGCTCCTAGAAACTCTGTCATCTATTCTCAAGATGAAAAAAATAACGATTATCACTCTTAATGTAAAATCTGTACGGAGCCTACCCAAGTGGGCAAACTAATGGCCTATGTCACTAAGGCAAAGCCAGACATAATATTACTTCAAGAGATGAATACTGCCTCAATTCCTATACCTGGTCTCCCAGGATACCAAATATATCTTTGTCCGCCCGCCACACCGCAAACAGGAACGGCCATCGCAGTCAGAGACATTCTGGCGGATTACGTTTCAAGACATGATATAATTTTCCCAGGACATGCAAATGCAATTGACATCTCTCTTAAGAACAACACCGCTGCCGTTTTAAAAAATTATCTGCTTTTACGGGCCCAGAAATGCCAATGTAGCCCTCCAAGTAGTAGACTCGTTACAGGACTATTTGGAGAGCCTTCCGTCCGCCATTTCTCCTATAATTGTGTTGGGCGGAGACTACAACACCACCCTGCACCCCGAAGAAGACAGATCCGGTCATGTGGAGAGGCATCCACAGTATGCGCGGGCGCTCAGTAGTGTAGTGGACAGCAGCGCCCTCGTGGATGCGTGGCGCCTGCTGAACCCCAACGAACGAGGACACACCTTCTTTACACCTAGATCGTCAGCTCGCCTCGATCGTTTCTACGTATCTGCTAACCATTCCTCTACCATAAATTGCATGGCTATTTGTGATAGCTTCTCTGATCACAAGGCGCTTATGATGCAGATCGAAGTGCAAGGAAAAGTCCCAGCGTGTCCATATTGGCGTTTTGACAACTCTATGCTGGAAGATGAGCAATTCGTGGAATCAATGAAAGCTCTAATAGAAACCGTAACTGCGGAAAATAACGGCGCGTCCGCCAAGTGGGAGGCTTTAAAACGGGAAGCCAAAGAATTCTCTATTGAATACAAGAAATGGCAGAGGGAAGTAAATAAAACGCCTTCCATCACTGAAAATAGAGATTTCCTGGCGGAAAAATTAATGGAAAAACTAGGATGGGACGTTTTGACTGACTCCGACGGCAGTGCCACCAACCATCTTGGCAGATGGGCGTTAAAGTCTCGGCACAAAACTTTGAAGAGGCTTAAGGTCAACGGTAAGGAAATCGCTGACACGGATACTCTAAGGAATTTCCTTAAAACATATTTCTCTGGATTTCATCAATGCGACCAAAACCTTTCATCTGGAATGCGATTCCGAAATCTAAAGACCCTAAAAGAATTGTGCGAAAAATCCACAGAGAAAAAATCATTCGCCTTGACCGGGATCCCGGTCAAGGCGAATGATTTTTTCTCTGTGGATTTTTCGCACAATTGTGCATTGCGGGTGACTCCCGTAAAAGTTATCACCGTGGCTAGTCCCGGTATACTTAAAATTACCCTAAAAGAAGATGAAATCGAATATCTGGACACCCCCTTCCACGTAAATGATTTTACCACTGCACTCGCAAGCCTTAGCAGAAGGAAAGCTCCCGGCCTGGATGGTTTAACAACCGAGTTCTACCTTAAATTCTGGCCCGAACTGAAGCAAGCCTTCTCCAATATGACAACTAAAGCCTTCGTCGATGGACATTTACCCAGGACAACCGCCACTTCTGTTATTTCTTTGCTAAGTAAAGGAGGAGACGACCTTGACATTAAAAACTGGAGACCTATCTCCCTATTAAATGTCGACTATAAAATCATCTCCAAAGCCATATCCGTGAAGTTATCTACGGTGTTAACTACCATAATATCCCCTGAACAGACCTACTGCGTACCCGGACGGTCCATTTTTTACTCTTTCTCCCTTTTGCGAGATGTGATACGGTGGAAGAATAACGAGAAAGGAAATCTAGCTATCCTCGCACTCGATCAGAGCAAAGCCTTTGATCGCGTGAATCTTTCTTTCCTCTTCAGTGTGATGACGGATATGGGATTCAGTGGTGCCTTTATTAACTGCATAAAAACACTATATAGCAAGGCCAAATGCATGGTGAGAGTAGAAGAAACACTTACTGCCCCATTTCCATTTCAGAAGGGAATCAGGCAAGGCTGCCCTCTTTCTGGGCAGCTTTACTCTATATCACTGGAACCGTTCCTCGCCCTACTGATGGCTTCTCTTAAAGGAATATCTTTGCCTGGAACTGTTGGCAAAAGGCTGGTAGTTAGTGCTTATGCAGACGACGTGAACGTATTCATCACGGACGACTCTGATTTCCAAAAATTAGATAACTGCTTCCAAGACTATTCGAGAGCATCAGGGGCCTTATTAAATACCGAGAAGAGCAATGGTTTATGGGTTGGCAGGTGGAAGGGCAGACCTGACCAACCTCTGAACTTCCAGTGGACCAGTGAGGGAGGAAAATTTCTGGGCATTTGGCTGGGTAATGACGAGGACTCAGAGTGCCGGCATACCTCACAGCAGCTTATGAAAAGAGCAGAAGATGCCATTCGTAACTGGAAGCCGAAAGTCGCCCCACTATGCCTAAGAAGTCGCGTTCTGGCAGTGAACAAATTCATCGCCCCCAAACTGTGGCATGTCCTACAGTGCCACTCGCCACATCCTTCTCTTGCAAAGCGCATACAGTCTCTCTTCGTGGATTTCGTTTGGGGTGAAGGAAGGCACTGGGTAAAATCAGATGCCCTAAAAGCTCCCATTGTCGAGGGCGGCCTGGGACTGATTGATGTATGGGCGAGAATCTTATCGTTCAGGATGCTGTTTTTGCAGAGGCTGTTACAAGCATCACTCGACACCCCATGGAGAATAGTTGCCCAAGAAAGACTCAAAACCTGCAAAAATGGACGCAACCTCGTCGACATATTAACGAATCCTGAAGGTTTTAAGAACTGCACCTCGCTCGACAACTTCTACAAAACCCTGATAAAATTTGCGTCAATCTTCAAGCTGCTTCCCACTTCGCCCGCAAGTGTATCACCATCCGTCTCACGTTTACCGACCGCTTTTTGTTTTTACAGCACAAGGAAGACTCGCCAGATATGCCTCCCCATAGCTAAGAGAGAGATGTATCATGAAGCAATGTACCTCTTACATGGCTAAGGCTGGCCGCTTAAAGGTCCCTACCACGATGAGGTGAACTGGCCTGCTATTCGGCTCTCCCCAAGTCGGGGAAAAGACGTTGACAACGCCTGGCGCCTTGCCCACGATAGGTGGGCAGATTGTCGTTTCTTGTTTAATGCCGGCTTGCGCCCAAATAAGATGTGTCCCTGGTGCACCGATGATGAAGGAGACGCATGGCATCTCTGCATTACATGTAGGAGAGTGAAAGGTATTTGGAGAACCGTAACATCAGCAATTAAAAAACTGTTGGACAGAGACAAACTGTATCTGTACGAGATATACAGTGGCCTTCCTCTCAAGCGTCATGACAATGTTGGTCTTCGTCTGTCCAACTTCTTACTTACAACAGCTAAGAGCACAATTTATGACGAATTAACGCTGTTTTTTTAAAATAAAATTGCAGATGTCCAATATGCCGACAAATTCAAAAAAAGACTGAAATCGATTATAACGAGTTCGAGAAAATATCACACCATTCACAATTCAGTTGATAAATTTAGGAAATTCTGGTGCTACAAAAGAATAATCTGTGATAGTGAAGACGGTAATTTAGTTTTATCTAATATTTTAATAAAAACACACACGCACACACTGAACCAGTCTTTCTCAACTGTCTTCACCTATCCTTGCTAACTTATTTATTTATTTATTTATTTTACCTTTTTGTTAATTTATTACCTTAATTATGCCTCTTTCTTTCATTCATTCCTGTCCCCTTTTCCCCAAACCGCCTCACCTTTCCATTCACCATGGTTGTGGACTTTTGCGTCCATTCCTCATCATACCTTGAATCCGGACTCATTGCTGTGCCTTTATGTCTCCCTTAGGACTGACAAGGGGAGACCACGAAAGTTGCTCCGCCTTTTTCAATGCCGTATTTTTTATGGCCTTCGGAATGGTGAACACATCCCTGAACTAGTAGTGGTTCCGTTGAATGGGCCTTAGTTTGGCTGTAATTAATTAATTTTCATGCGGTACTTTTCACAAGCCGCATATAGTTTCATGATATCGCACCCTTCCTCAGAAGGGTCAGGTGGGGTAGTGGTTAGCGTTTACAGCTACCACCCGGGGGACCAGGGTTCAAGGCTTCGTGATGGCCTTATATTTTCTTGTCTCCATTGTGATCACACGGCGTCAACTTTTTCATTAATTTTAATTGCGACAAGCATAGACAAGACTATTTTTTTATCACCATAATGACGTTTAGGTATTTAAGCAGTGTCACTTTCAACGCGGGGAAGTGAAGGCTCCACTTTCTACTCAAAAACATAACGAAAGATTAATGGGGGGCTAAAGCAGTGGCTTTTTTTGGAAGAAATGACATTTGTTGGTGCATATCTTGTTATTATATTGGAAGGGCTACGGAGGATTTTGGGAAGCGGCGAGCACAAGATACATTTGGTGTAATTGTTGCTTTTAACCCTCTAGCGGGCGCGACTGTTATTTCTTCACAACCGGGCGAATGACGTACTTTTCAATGTTATGTGCATATATGATAATACTCGATTTTTGTTAAAATTAATCTTTATTTGTAGAAATTAGTAAAATCTTGTACATTTATAGGTGATACAGATATAAAGGTACAGAGGTGGTATACGGCCGGTCGCCCGGCGTAATTTATACGCCACGTGTGACGGGTTCCTCTTGCTGATCAAAAAAAAATTAGCTACAATACCTCGAACTTTGAAAACTCGCAATATAGACAGTCAAAGTACATTGTAGGAATACACGAGACCATTCTAGCCCAGAATGTACGTATGATGTTGAAATTTTTGGCTTTCAAAGATTGACGTATTTTATACGCCACCACTACCAGTCCAGGGTCATAAACTTTTATTTCATCCTATTTATTAATGGAAATTATATTTCGGAATGGTTCTTTTAGCACATAGGTACTATGTAAGTAAACTCCCTTTGGAGTAAAGTGAATTACAAGTGTTCGAGAGATATGGCATTTTATATTCGTTTTGTGTTCTTATTAATTATGTCTGTACGCATGTTGTTGGTCGCCGCGAGCCTATAATGCCATGTGCTCTTGCAAGAGTGGTTCCATTTTTAATGTGGAAGTTGATCAGTATAAGCAATGAAGAAATTAACAATTTGGCGCACACCAACCCTTGCTAGTGTAGTCGTCGTATCTCCGTGTTTGAAATGACACTGCTTAAATACCTAAACGTCATTATGGTGATAAAAAAATAGTCTTGTCTATGCTTGTCGCAATTAAAATTAATGAAAAAGTTGACGCCGTGTGATCACAATGGAGACAAGAATATATAAGGCCATCACGAAGCCTTGAACCCTGGTCCCCCGGGTGGTAGCTGTAAACGCTAACCACTACCCCACCTGACCCTCCTGAAGAAGGATGCGATATCATGAAAGTATACGCGGCTTGTGAAAAGTACCGCATGAAAATTAATTAATTACAGCCAAACTAAGGCCCATTCAACGGAACCACTACTAGTTCAGGGATGTGTTCACCATTCCGAAGGCCATAAAAAATAAGGCATTGAAAAAGGCGGAGCAACTTTCGTGGTCTCCCCTTGTGAGTGTGCAACCACTCTACTGTACCTTATTCTAAGGGCGGGGATTGCAGACGAAACAGAAAATGGAATGTGATCGCGTTCAGAGGTGAAGGGATCGAGAATCTGCCGCTGCTTCGTCGAGGAGCGGCGCTTCTTAATGGCGGACATTGGATGGACGTTGGACATGATTGATATTGGAAATGCGAGGGAGCGAAGATTGCAAGCAGGGGTCCCAACCCCCTGGGCGCAAACAATCCCTCGCACAACCGCCATTTAAACTTTGACAAAAAATATGTAAAACTCCACCTACTTCTTGTAATTATTTTTTTGTTTTTACCCAAAAAATAAATAATAATAATAATAATAAAAATAATAAACACACACACACACAACTCGCTCGCTTATCTCACCCAGACTCGCTTCCTGGCTGACGCATGGTTACCCGGGCTCTCCCGGCCAGCCCACCGACCTATCCAGATGGGGAGGGGGGTTTGATGGGAGGTGGGTGTGTAGGTAGGGGTAGGATTATTTGAGAAGGGGAGGGGTGTTTGCCTGAACCAAGGCTCTGCACACCCAGCGAAGGGAATGCAGGGCAATGGGTGTGTGAGTCACACTGGAACCGGCCGGTGAAGGCAAGCCCAGTGGAAATTTCAGGGTGAACCCTACAATATTCCGAAAATCACCGAAAATTTCTATTTTCTTTGATATCGGAGACTTCCCATATTTTTCCAGACGGACCTTTTCTTTCATTCTACTTCTCCTGAAATATGGATGGCATTAGGGTCATTTCTCTTACCCATGAAGGCTGTAAAATATGATCAGGTTTTTCTGTAATTTTTGAAGTGGATATTTATGTGCAACGACACGAACAATCCGGCCGAAAGTAGATTTTTCGGAAAAAAACCTCTGGATAAAACTCACACTATCCACTGCCTTCGACGTAGTTTCATGGGTTGGGTAATGAAAATTATTATTATTATATATGCTGAAAATACCTTATATCACATGCTGGTAACAGATAGTTTTCATCGCCTTTGGTTACAGAGATAAAAATTAAAAAAATTCCAAAATCACATAAACTTCGATTTCTAAAAGATTCACACAACATTTCGTGCACTTTCTGCGAACCGATTTCTTGCAAAGCATGCACTTACATAAAGTACTGCATTAAAGTTCAGTAAAAGTAAACTATAGTGGGGAATTCGGGAGCTACTAGGAACGGCAAAGCCGTCACGAGTGGCGGGCGCTACCCTTCCTCCCTGGCCGGCGAAGCCTGCCCCGGGGACTTAGTGGATAGAGGTTCGAGGAACGGCGATACCGTTCCGAGGAGTGTACCGGCGTAGGGGGTCGTGGCGCAGCCAAGGGTCCACTACCCCCCTCTGCACTAGCACTTTGCGGTCAGATTATTCGTGTACAAATCCTTCAAACACCCACAAAATTAGGCGGCGCGGCCGGATCCTAGTCAATATCACTAAACATAGAAACACAAAAAGAAGCACCTACATGGGAAAATAAAACTGGAAGCTTTTGAAGTAGTGGCTTCTTCCTCAGCCTGAGCCAGAAATCTAAATTATGCTAGCGCTTCGATGAGAGAGAACTTAAGCTTGTGTGGTTTCTCTAAAATTGTATTAGATGCACACCCTCATTCGAAATGTACGCAGTGAAATAGACCAATAAAATGAGCGCTATCTCGGGGGAGCATTATCCCGAAGACGAAACCAATGTGCAATTGCCAGAAAATAAACATCTCCCGCCATGTCTTATAAACAAGTTTGATTATACCAATCCCGAATTTTACATTCATTATGCGCGAACGACCTTGGTCAATTGCGAAATAGAATAATATGTAACCAAATAGAAAAATTACATTTTTTAGAAAAAAAAACACTTTTATTAAAAATTAGCCGGCCGCCTGCGTTGCCGGAAGAATAGAACCCAAAGAAGTGGGAAATTTAAAACTTGTATTTCATGATCATATAGGATTTTTATATTTTCGCTTTTAGCGTGTCAAGGGGTGTGCCTACCCGGCAGGATATCCAACCGTAGGAGTTGTATGAGGTGACGCCAAAAATAATAATGAGAAGACGACACAAAGGACGCATCGTGTGCAACCAAAAGTAGCACTACGGGGTTTGGGAGCACGAGGAGCTAACTTAGGTCGCAACCCTTGTGGCCGTATGAAAACGCATAGCCGACTGACAAACCTATATCCTCTTTTATACAGTTATATCCTTTATACGACATATCATTTGACCTCCGTATTAGCCGTGGAAGTCAACGAGTGGATAAGACGGGTATTTGGACAATACCAATGACTGAAAAAGTAAAAATAAGTTTTTGAAGAACATTTCGACATCAAAAACGAAATTGGTATAGCATGTAGGATATAGCATATCACCATAATCACGAATCTGATATGTATTGACCAGCAAATATTAATTTAGGAAGAGAGTCTATGACACCAATAATACCAACCGGCCCAGCGCCTCCACTAGATTTTGGTGACCATTTTTGGAACTAAATATTTAATATTTATTGCTGAATCACTCCAGATACTGTTCCTATCATGGTAAAATTGTTATAAAAACACTGCAGTATCATCCAGTTTTGAGCTTCCCTGAACATTTCAGTACATTAGCTAATCAGGAAGCGAAATTGGAGTTGCAAGATTTTTCCCGGAAGGATAAACAAGAAAACGAGTATTATAAAGATCGGTAAAGGAAAGGCCGGCATGGCCTAAGCCACACCAGCAGTGACATTCTAATTTTACCCCTTTGTGTTCGTGATTACCGTGTTTTAACCAGCGGAAGCTTCGGTGATTACCGTCCACACACGAAAGAGCCTGTCATCACTAGAGAATGAAACTCACACAAGCGGACTCGAGAGTAGGTTCTCATGGCAAAGTTACACCATTTGGTAACAAGAGTTTTCGTTCCCATGGTAACGCCAGAATCTGAGCTCAGCCATTTGGTAAGCAGTACTACATGAATATAAAAGTTTGCCTTTCTTGGCGAATTATATTAATGAATTATTCTCGGGTTTCTAGTCGAATAAGAAATTTTGTGGCTGATGTTTCAATGGAATACACTTCCATCGTCCTCAGAGTGGAAGTATGAGCGCATGAAGGAAGACCTCCAATTCGATACCGCCACGATCAAAACTAGGGCGGGGGCAAGCCATGGTTGTTCAAGTTGTAGGAAAGATTTAAGCATGAAAAAGGTGAATTAAATCAGCATTTTAGGAAACTGTAACAGCTATTTATTAGTTTTTAAAATTATTTGCATGAAAAAATATTATTTTCCTAAAAGACATTTGCGATTTTTGCTTCTGGAGGGGGGGTCAGCTGCACCCTCCTGCCCCTCGCTAGGTACGCCCATGCTTAGTTAGTAATACAATGGTAAAGGACGGTGAGTGAAAAAAATAGCGAAAACTAGCCACTGAACGAATAGCTAGCTTAAATACTTTAAAGGGCTGTTTATTAAAACAATTTACGGTCACTCGACGCCATCAATCACTTTCTTCAGAACTATCAGCAAAGTGCTACATATACTTACGATATTAAAATAGGGTTGTTTCTCAGCCGAATCGATGTCTTTTCTGGAGTTCATTTCGCAATAATTTCATATTATTTGTCATTACGAAATGCCATGATTAACGGTTGGAACTAACAAACAAAAAACGGATGACAAGTGCATGAAAGAATTGACTACGATACTGGGCATTACCCGATTTCCCGCCAATTTTCCCCTTAGTTTAAAATCGACCAAACCCCTTCAGGCTTCTTCTCTTCCAGTTCATTTTCCCAATTTCTACGCTAGTTATTATCTATGTACTTCGACGTATGTGTACCTGAATGCAAGGCTCTGTGCTCCTTACCTACGCTTAATTTATCGCTGGTTTTTTCAAACATCCCTTGGTATATTAAAGCCCCCAATTTATCCCTTTCCCTAGCTCTTCCCTTCAGCTTCCTGATGTGCTATTTACTTGTACCTTTTTTATCGGTCTCAAGAACTCTGGCTCTGCCTCCGTAGACTTCTTCTCTAATTTCTCCCTTCATTAGTCCCTCACGTAATTGCTAAGTCTTATGACATTACCTATCCACCGCATCCATCTTTGACGTATGCCATAATTCTCTTCTTATCTTTCTATTCTTTGCCACCCTGCCTCGTTTATCACCGTATCCTTTCATTTGACCTTGAGCATTCTCCACCAGCACCAGGTCTCCTTGGCTTCAAATGTTTTCAGGTCAGCTTTTCTTACTGTCGCAGTCTTTCATCTTGAGTTTTGAGTGCCGCTGCCTACACGATCACTTTCTAATGAAGTTTACGTGCCTTCGTTCCAATGATCTTTGAACAGGAATACTTTAAGCGATGAATGCCATCTTAGCCTGGGCTACTAAGCGTTTTAATGCATCCTCTGCTTCTTCCGTTCGATGCCATGGTACTCCTGGGGAAACGTGAATGGTTCCATTTGCTCCAAATCTCTCCATTTTGGTTGACATTAGCCACTGTATTCTCTCTTCCTCATTCCAAAGCCTTGATCGTTCGAAGTGGAAGGGTATTTACTGCATTGGTTAGTCAGTGGTGGTACTTACCCAAAAAAAGCAACTTCGTGAGATTTAAATGTTTACCCGTTGCCTTATGATATGTAATTTTATCGCCGGTACACTTTGGCGTTGAATAATAATTCAGTGGGGTGGTTGTAAGAGAGCTTACATTTTGAAAACTTGATAGCCAAAAGTATTTCTGAGAATACTAGGCTCCCATAAATACCATCGTTAAGAGTTTTCACCATTTTTAATATTTTGTTTTTGATATGAAATTACTAAGGATAAAGAAGATCTTATTCAGAAAACAACGTTCAATTTTATATTAATTTACATCTACATATAATCCCACAAGCCACCAAAAATGGCGTGTGGCAGGGGGTGTTAGGAAACCAGCCATTTACATATAAAAAGCAAATACTGAAACAAAATTACTCCTAGCATTTACTAAAGTCCAATGTGGAACAACTTTGCCGAATAGAGGCGGAAGCTAGAGGCTATTCTACGGGGAAATGGATTCGACGACAGATTTATCTCTCGCACATTTAATAAAGTAATCAAAAAGCACGAGATCAAAAACAACACCGCAGAAGACGCGAACTCATCCACAAATGACTTCAGCGACCAGAAGAAAGCCTTCCTCACCTATCTCAACCCACCTCACAAAATTCATTCAATCTTACCTCTCGGACCGAACCTTCTTCTCCATAGTTAACCACTCCCAATCCGTACTGTACTCCATCTCTTCCGGCGTACCACAAGGCTCCATACTGTCCCCCACCCTATTCAATATTTATATTAATGACCTACCATCCCATCCTAAGACCGAAACATACCTCTACGCCGACGACCTTGCAATCCTTTCGAAGTCCTTCGATCCAGACACGGCCGCAGATCACGTTCAGGACCACCTCGATGACGTTGAGGATTGGATGAAGACATGGAAACTTCACCTCAACCCGAAGAAAAGCCAGGTCATCCAGTTCGCAAGAAAAAAGAAAAAACACTATCTTCACCAATCTACTACGGGAGAACGCGAATAAACCGCAGTCCCACAGTTAAATTCCTGCGAGTGACTCTCGACGAAAAGTTAACCTGGCAAGCAAATACCACGGCTTCTATTAACAAGGCAAAAGGCGCAGCTGCAGCCATACACCCTCTCCTCAAAAGTCCACCCTTAGCACTGGAAACGAAAAAAGTCCTTTACACTGCAATGATCAGACCGATCATCACATACGGCTACCCCGCTTGGGGCTCAATTGCAAAAACCCACCTAAGCAAGCTCGAGGTCCTTCAGAACCAGGCTTTGAGAACAATCACAGGCGCACCATGGTTCGTCCGCAGCACTTATATACACGGCAACCTACACATTAAGACAATACCACAATTCCTACACGACATCGCAACAGCCTTCAAAGACTCCCTACATAGAACACACAACGATCTCCTCACACCAATCTGGTCATACCAAGACAACCCACACTTTAAGTACCACCGATCTAGAAGAGCCCTTACACACCCTACACAACAGCAGACGAAATGACCATCTAACTACATAACCGCCAAAAACAAAAAATGCCGAAATCCGATTACCAGCTATAGCTGAATATCATGATATTAACTGCTAACAATGTGACTACGTAGATTTCCGCGGTGTTCAGGTTCCAATTTCTCCATATTTCCTGTGCAACCGCGTCGGTTTGTTGGTGATGACAACAGTTTCGCTGGCACTGCTGCCAGCGTCTTCAGGTCGAAGATGATGCCGGTCCACGATTTTCGTCCTCCTTATATAGGGGGTCAGTCCCGCCAGTTGTGGCTGCCGCTCTCCTATTGGTCCGCCTAATGAGCCTCCTCCAATGGGCATCCAGATGGTAGCCGTCGTCTCTGTTAAAATTGTCCGTCCGGGCTATCTCAATGGATTCGCGGATGAGTCTGGGAAAATATCTGCCTTCTTTCACTATTATCTTGGCGTCGTCAAACTTAATGTCATGTCCCGGGGTCCAGGCGTGCTCCGATATGGCAGACAGCTGGAATTGCCTGTTTTTCGTTGCCCTTCGGTGCTCTTGCATCCGTATCTTGAGTGAACGGCAAGTCTCACCGATGTATGTTTTTCCACATGAGCAAGGGACCTTGTAAACACCTTCATGAAGGTCGTGCTGTAGTCTGTCTTTGGCTGTTGGCAGCAAGTCACCAATTTTTGTCGTACAGTTAAACCTGGTGGTGATTCCGTGCTTTTTCAGGGCCCTGGCAATCCTTTCGGTGGTCCCTGCCAGGGCCCTGAAAAAGCACGGAATCACCACCAGGTTTAACTGTACGACAAAAATTGGTGACTTGCTGCCAACAGCCAAAGACAGACTACAGCACGACCTTCATGAAGGTGTTTACAAGGTCCCTTGCTCATGTGGAAAAACATACATCGGTGAGACTTGCCGTTCACTCAAGATACGGATGCAAGAGCACCGAAGGGCAACGAAAAACAGGCAATTCCAGCTGTCTGCCATATCGGAGCACGCCTGGACCCCGGGACATGACATTAAGTTTGACGACGCCAAGATAATAGTGAAAGAAGGCAGATATTTTCCCAGACTCATCCGCGAATCCATTGAGATAGCCCGGACGGACAATTTTAACAGAGACGACGGCTACCATCTGGATGCCCATTGGAGGAGGCTCATTAGGCGGACCAATAGGAGAGCGGCAGCCACAACTGGCGGGACTGACCCCCTATATAAGGAGGACGAAAATCGTGGACCGGCATCATCTTCGACCTGAAGACGCTGGCAGCAGTGCCAGCGAAACTGTTGTCATCACTAACAAACCGACGCGGTTGCACCGGAAATATGGAGAAATTGGAATTAACTGCTAACACAGTTACCACAAATGCGATGCGATGCGAGAAAGCCTTCCTAACATACATAAAGGGGACGACTGACATAATAGGATATACCCAATGAAAATTCAAGATGAGGACAATCTTCTCGCCTCACGTACAGATAAAATATTTCTTAAAAACTGTCATGGATAGAACTCCATTACAAGTGGAATGGGCCTACGGCATTCCTTGCCATACCTGTGGGAAGAACTACATCGGCGAAACAGCCAGATCAGTCAAAACACACCAAGAGGAGCACGAGAGAACGATTCGACTGGGGCAGTCAACGAAGTCCGCGGTAGCCGAATACGCAGCGCTTGGCCACACAATCGACCTTAAGGAAGTAAAAATTGTAGCCAAAGTGAAAGGTTTTAAGCATTCTCGTCAGAGAAGCCATTGAAATATCTAAAGAAGATAAGAATAATTTCTACAGGGACACCGGCATTAAAATTAGCCGTACTTGGTAACCCGTAGTGAGAAAAAACAAAACACTCCTCCAACCTACCCCTCCCCTCCTCCCACCACCTGACACAGATACCTATATATAAGAATTTAAATTCCCAACTCTCCAGAATCCCTTGAGAAAGCGACCAGCATCGGTCTGGAAACGCTGGGGCCACCCAAAAATTGACGCGGCGACGTAGGCCAAAAGTTTTTATTTAACATGATGTATACACTATTATTTCATTAATTTTTTCTAGACGAGTACAGGAGGTTGGGATTTATTAGTACCTTATGGTTAACCTTAGAGTAAGAAGCCTGCATACATCTATAGTTGTTCATTTTATCTCCGGAATAATTGTTTCAGAGCTAGCTTACAGTGCAATGAGAATGTAGATTCTAATGGGGTTGATTTTCTCGATCAAAGATGAAAAAAGGATCCTTGGCTGACACGTTTCCTCCGGCGGAGCGAATTGGTTCACGCATACTGCTAATTTTGACATTCTAAAGAGTAAGCCTTCATCCCTTTCCCAGCAGGCCTGACGTCGTGAAGTCGTTCCACAAGGCGTTGTTCATTCTGTTGAAGTGCTGGGAATTTTCTTTTCACCGGAGCAAGCGGCAAAGGAGTGAATAGGATGGATTGGCATGGGAGGGTGGACACCAAGAAATGAGTTGACTGAGAGGGTCGAAATATAATTAAATTGCACCCCTTTTTCTCGCATTCCTTGTTATAATTTTCTCCATATCTCTCTACCAGCTCCTTCCACGGCCGTCAGAATTGCATCATTACTTCAAAATTAATGGGCAAATAATATCTAGTTCTCATTTTATTCATTCCATTATTTTTCCACTTCTTTCACGAGGACAACAAGGAAATGGATGGGGAAAGCAATAGGAAGCATTTTTTACGAAGAAGTCCACTCTTTTGTCTGTCGTCGCCACTATATTTTTGGCAAACACTCACGCTGAGGCTTCTTTACTTTGCCTTTGTCGGTCCTGGTCGTTATTTACTCCATTCCTTAAAAGGAGAAATATCTCGCTTGAACGACCGTGATAGTTTCCGTGCTCCCGTTCTGAGGAGGAGGCTGCCTTTCTTGCGCGAGCTCATTCCTTGGCTTTGCCCGAAAGAACAGGGTTGATGAAAGAAGGGGAGGTGACGATGTGCAGAGTGGAAGCAAATTGGAAGTGAATTGCAAGGGCAAATGGGAGGTCACAAGGTCCGTCAACGGTTATTTCGTGAATTTCAAAGAAAGAAAGTGAATGATGCGAGTTTTTTTTTATTGTCTCACTCTGGAGTATTGAAATTCGCAAATGACCTATTTTGACGCATTTTACTTCTTATTCACTCCAATGATATTAATCATTTAAAATTTGTATACATCACTTCCTCTATTTCCGTTTGTCGACAAAGTTCTCATAATTAAATATTTCAAGCTGTAATTCTAATGCCGGAAGGAAAGCCGAATTATCCTCATTGCACTTAATTCGTTTATTCTTGATTGAGGTTGATTAAATTTCCTTCGTGCCCAATTGATGAATAATCTGTAGCATATTTACACATTTCCAATTGCTTTTTGAGCTCAAAAATGGCTTGTATTTCAACTTCAACTTTTTTTCGCATTGAGCCCGCACTGATTCCTCTATACAATGAGCCCTCTATTGCGACATCAAAATGCGTCTGTTGGCGTTTTGCCCTCTCCGAAAAGCATTTTCCATAATTCAAGTTGGAATGATTGATACTTTAAATTTTCCCATCGTAGTTTCACCATGAAAGCAGCATGATGATCTATTTCCACGGTGTTAATTATGCAAACACAAGCAGACATTTCTGGATTTAGGCGTCTGTTATATTTTGCTCTTAGTAATGCTTCTCCGAAGCTCTTTTTTATCGCTGAACTTAAAAGCAGTTCTATCATAGAAAACTAAATATACAGCATAGAAATAATTGAATAACATTTATAAGTTTTTTAATTTAAGATAACATATCAATTTAGACTTTCTAAGACTTAATTCCGTTTTCAATACGTGCATTTCAGAAATAACCTCGTCTGATTAAATTTGCCCAGTTTTGGCCTTAAGCTTGCCTTGTCATGGGGATTGATTAACCTCAGTGGTATTCATATTGTCTGCGTTCTCTCTCTTTCAGAGATATAATGCAAGATTCTAATTCAGAGAATGACGGAATATGAGATAGTTAAATGCCTCTCTGAGCAAAAGAGTGCTCCACGAGGATATACACCAACCAAAAGCTAAAGTCAGCACCGGCACTCCAACCAACCGTATCTATCGCAAATCGAAACAGGATGTGAAATACTTATCAATCGATATGATGAATGTTTTTATTATTCTCCTCCTTCGTGAAGATTCAGTTTGAAGGAGGTAAAGTTTCCAATCGAGATGAACAACACGCAAACAAATTATATTGCCTTAGTTAGCCAATCAGAGAACCATCACTTTCCCACGGATTTAGCCATTTTAATCTCGGAGCAATAGCCGAGTTCAAGTTGAGTCTGAGCGTGAGCGAATGATCCCACGCACAACCTACCTTTTCTCAATACAACCCGCAAGTCTGCCGAGCGCCCGAGAAGACATATTGAACACCTGGAAACGATTAGCACTGCGCCGTTGTCGGTTCCAATGCGTGATTGCTCCTGGATAGAGCACAGGGGGGCCCACATGATTCGCGTCGGGGGCCACCGCTGCGATTTCAGACGGGAAAGTAGAATGGATGTGGGTAGTTCTCTAATGGAGAGGCACAGGTCCTAATCATATTGAGCTTCATTCAATTCCTAACGCAATGGAATTATGCCACGTATTTTTATGCTTTCTCGAGTGTTTTTCAAGGTTAAAGAACCAAGTAGCGATAGTTAAATCATTACCCTGCTGTGAAGAAGGAAGAATTGAAAGGCGAGACTGTGCTATGTCGCTGGTGATTATCAACGTTCGCTTCGAGAAAGTAAGCAATGAAAGAAAAATAGGTATCACGAGTGAATATCCACGGAGCTGAGTGAAACCATCATGCAGCGATCCACAGGTGACATAGCCGTCGTAGCAGAGTAATAGAGGGATCTGCAGAAGATTCTAGTAAAATATGAGTAGAAGAATAGGTAGATATCAGCTGAAAATAAGCACAAAGAACACTAAGATAAGTATGCAGCAAAAGAGATTAGGTCAATACTACCATTAAATAGAGGAATAAGCATTGGAAGAGGTGGATTGATTCTATAGTTTTCAAAATAATCTTAAACGCCAAATCAAATTATTTTACTAAGTTTCGTATTGGATGAAGGGCATTTTTTCCACTATGAAAAATCTCTACCACCTACAAAGAAAAATAAAGTACTAGCATGGATAAGGCAAAATCCGTAATTTCTATCCAAATTGTACTTGTAATATTTACCGAATTACCCTTATTTCAAATCCATTTTAAATCTCGGACACCTAAATTTCGGATACAGCCAAATCCGTTATTTGGGAATATTTGAACTGATAAATAAATAAATACATTGAAACTTTTTTTCAACGCCACACTGTTTCATCCGGTGCAACCGATTTCAACACTCCCGTGACCTCATCAACAGGAAATTCGACTTTTCCTCGCACGGGAGTGTTCGTACTGGTCGACGTTGCACCGGATGAAGTGAAGGTGGGCGCCATTGACAAAACCTCCCAAAGACACGAGACGCAAAGATAAATCGGAAACAGTCGAAGGTCCAAGCATTTTTGAGTATGTAATGAGTAGTTCCGTGTCTCGCATATTAATTGAATAATAATAGTAATAGTAGATGACGCCATGATAGTTACGCAAGCAGCATCCCTCGGTAAGACATTTATGAGCGTCTGTTAGCACAACATACCAGGCAAATGATGCATCATATTAAACGTCTATCTTCCGTGAAGGTAAGTCAGACTCATGGAAACGAACTTCATTTTATTTTTAACACTGAAGGAGAATATTTTTTCACGCCGAAAAACCTCTCCATCAGCAGCCAGTATTATATTATCATTTGCACTTGCAAGTCTTGTGATAATTTCACCTATGCTTTTCAATGACAGGGGAAATGATGGCTCTATCTATTATTTTCTACGTCCTTTGAGGAGTCGTTGATGTTCGTCGATCGCCGTGTTGTGTTCGTTGCCGTCTAGCTCAATGGCGTCGCCCCAGTATGCATTTGGCCTCGTGCCTGCGTTGATTGGCTGTTGCTGTACTTCTCGCATATGTTTAGCAATTGCACACAAATGATGGTGATCCCCACATTGCTGCTGTTTATGAAAATCATGAAGGCCTTGAGTTCTGTCACTAATATTACAGGTTTTTCAATTTCTCAAATCGATCAAAATTCATGAAAATTACGAGAAACCTAGTTTAAATGAAGCGATTCCTGGTATAAGGGCTTTGAGGAAGGGGAAAGGCCAAGGGTGCATTGTGATAGTATTGGCATGGCATTTGGAGAAGGCGACCGACGCGACGGCTAAAGCGAAAGTATTCGAAAGAGTTACAGCAGTGATGATTGGCTCCAAAACCTCGGAGGGAACGGAAGGAAAAGTGTGTGAGGAAGCATTTTCAAGAATGCGGATGGAGTTTGGAAGAGGAAGGACACTCGGGGTGAAAAATGGGGAAAATGGAACCAATCAGAATGGAATTGGGGAATTGGGGAGTGGGTTTAGCGGGACTTTCGCTTCTTCATTCCTCCGATCGATGTCATGCATGCAGACACTTTTCATGCGCTTCATCTTCAATGATCGCATCCTGTAATTTCATGCTCAGTGTCATCATAGTGTACTTGATGATTTGCCCCTTCTTCTATTCCTATAAAATCTATCAAGATAAACGTTTGTAACGCGGATAAAACTCTCAGTAAGTTGCATGATTGAACGGTTGGCATCCCTGCATTATGACGTCCCAGGCTCAGCTGTCGTTGCCCCCATCCCTCAACTTCTTCTTGAATAATGATCGTGTGACTCGGACTTTGGAAATAGCTCGTTATCTCTCAAAATACGTTTCCCTTGAATGGTTTGTAGACTTTTTACCTTCGATCACAGTTGCATACCATCGAAAATATCCTGATCATTCAAATCTTCTATTACATTGGCAACGAACTTTTGATCCATTAACCTTGTATCCCTGTATTCAATTTTGGCGACTTTTTCCACTCTGGAATTTCATTTTAGTGCTACTTACTTTTTTCTGCCACTCGATATCAGATTAACCTTCATCAAATAAGGGGCTCAACATTCCACTGTAACAGTTTAATTAATTATTATATTTTATATCGAAACCACGACCAGGGAAAAAGAATAGACACTTGAGCGAATTATATTCCTGCTGTTTTTTTTTCTTTCACTGGAGACATTCTTCTGAGAATCAATTTTCATTTTGAAATGGCCAATAAGGGCGCATTTTCTCATCCAATTTTTCAGAAAAAATTAATTTACCGACAAAAATAAAAATAAAATTCAATTATTGAGGTAAAATGTATTTCATACTTGAAATATCCGTATATTTATGCTGGACTGCGTTATTAACGTAGAAAGTTTTAGAAGACGGAAGAACTTATCAGAAAACCCTAAATTGAAGCAATTTGAAAGAAATGAATATAACTATAGTATATGCTTAAATTAATTTATTATTCGAGCTCAAAGGCATTTCTCAGAGGAAATTTACTCAAAGAGAATGGTGCCTGAAAATATAATGATGACATAGTCGTCTTCTCACGATATACTTGTGTGCTTAACCATATGTATGCTCTCCACTTCTGCACTAAAAATACAGCCAAATAATTTCAAATGAACTCTTCACATGTATGTAAGTATTTTTGCCCGCATTACCTGGCGGTTTAGGTCTGTTTGACCGAGCGTGGAGCATCCGCTGACCATGTTTGAATATCGTACTTAACAAGCATACCTACACTGACCAATCAGCATGAGCGAGTTCTTTTGGATGGGCGATGCTAGAGCTTGCCCGAACTAAGTCACAGGCGTGCGAATATTCAAGAGTAATATAAATGCGTGCGTCAGTTCATATAGGCCTGGTTACACGATACATTAACACGTACGGGTTAATGTCTAAATGTATGAACGCGTGAATGAACACGAAAATGTACCGTGTAACCACCCAACTTGTGCGAATGCATGAACGGAAAATAGAACCTGTTCTAATTTGGTTCATGCATTCGTACATGTTCCGTTCCGGTCCACCAAAATCATTCACGCAAACGTACATTAACTTGTACGTGTCAACGTACCGTGTAACCAGGCCTTATTTGTGGGTCCCCTTGCAAATGGAATATTTCTTCCGGGGGTATTTTAATTCTTTTTGGATTGGAACGTGGAATTCTTGGATCATCAGCTGAGCTCTCGACTCACAAGGCCTCCACGCTCGCCTGAGTCATTGATGCAGCTGAATACCCGCGAGCAATTGCTGAACATTTTCAGACCAAGCACAATGTCGAACTTCAAATTACGACTTGTTTTAGGCGCACTTAGGTTAAGCCCTGATGCTGCATCGAAAGCCTCCGCCCGGCCTGACAAATGGAGCAGTCGCATGCAGATTGCTGGAGTGGTCGAGGAGCAAGGCAGATGACGTGATAGATGTGTTTATCTCTCGCGGAGTGCAGGGATCAAGGCGCGGGAGTGAAAGAGGAGATTTCTTACGTGCGATTTTTCGCCACCTGCAGGTGAAGGCGACGGAGAGGTTGGGTGGGGGCAGGGCAGTCCCTTGTCGGACGCGCCGCCGCAAGAATTTCCGCCGCGATGGACTCGTTCATCACTTGTTTTTCTTGCCCGCTTTTACTTCTTCTTCTTCATAGCCCTCCTTCCTCACCTCATTCTCTGCGTGGACCTTGCATTTTGGTCTACGAACTGCCGCTGGCAGGCTCCACGCATGCCAAGGTTCATGAAATACGTTTGGTAATATTTGTACCGTCATCTATTGCAATTTAAATTGGAGCATAGTATTTAGAAAAGGAAAACCATGACAGCTGACTCGAGCACACTGATAGAATGCTCAGAGGGTATCCTACCAGTAATTTCAAATGACTGTTTCAGTTGCTAACACTACGTGAAAATATTGAAGTTGTGGATTTAATGCGCACAAAGATGCTGAACCTTTATCTATAGCCTTAGACCTATGAAGCGTTCTCAAACTTGGCCATTATAATGCTGATCGTGAGCGCAGGCGGCGTCTCATTTTTATTCGCTCTTGAGGCGTAAATAAGGCAAAAGGGCGCGAAAATAGTTCTTCCTTTTCCCACTCCGAGGGCGCCACGAGCGGCAACTCCCCACCCCACTCACAATTCACGCGCGCCTTTCATGCCCAAACTCAAAAACACGTCCTCTGCACCACCTCACTCACCCCGCACCCCCGCTATCCCTCAGCCACGCTCCCTCCATGCAAAAGTAAGACGGGAACGGGTTTTGCCTCAGAATCCATCTATTTCCCAGATCGCGAGCGCCGAAAATGAAAATGGAGGACAGTCCATTTTGCCGTCGCCACCCACTTAGTTGACGGCGGCGGAGTGATTCGAATGTCAATGGGAAATTATAAATAAGTAGGTCTGTCAACGAGGACTTAAATCCGAGATTATGAAATCTATAAAACTCATAACTTAGAAATGCCATTTCTTGCGGCGGCAACGTCTCTCTTGCAAAAATTGCGAATTGATGGATCGATCAGCAATAATCGAAACGCTGTGCACACTTTTGAAAACTCTGGAAAAATAAGTTCCCAGAGTGGTCACAAGAATCGATATTTTGCCGAGTCTTTTACCGAGGCCTCTCTCTCCCTATGTTTTCCCCTTGACTCCAGTACTTGCTGAGTGATCTTTGGTTGACCTCCTAACCACTTAGCGTAACTGACTTTTATCATAGAGTAAGTATATTATACTTACTCTATGCTTTTATTAATTATTTTATTCAGAGTCGTACAACTGAGTACATTCGCTTCCTCCATCAATTCTTCATCCTCATTCCCATAGAAACCCAAATTACAGATGTCAGTGCGACTGCCTGACTCTCCAGTCGGTCGTTAGATGTAAGCTCGAGCACAGATTTAATCGGAAGAATAGAGTAGTGAACAAAATTTCTATTTCTTTCGTCCATCTTCACGCGCCCTAACTACGCGCACTTTTTCTTTAAACGGCAAAACCTTTCTTTTACCACTTGCCATGATTACCGAGCACTCATTAATTAAAGATTACAGCAAACTTCAAAACTGAGAACACGAACTGTCGATACCCACGTCCGCGGAATGTTATGTTATGAAGGCCGTATCAAAAAATATATACGTGCTTGACTGATAAATACATCTGCGCTGCACTACGTCGCGAACGTGGCCCATTTTAGCCATGTTACGAAGGTTTCTTTGTTGCTTCGGGCGGATTTTGTTTGCGTTACAAGGTCCTGGAATCTATTGATCCATGGTTTTATCAAGGCTTAAAATTTAATTTTAGCGGCATTTAGGAACGATTGACGTAATATGCGTATTGACGTTAAAGTTAATAGCCAATTTGCACTGTATTCTTTTCAAAATGTCACAGACCTATCAAATCACCATCTAAACACAAAGACATAGTGGTGAAAAGGAGTCAAATGTGTAATATCACATCCACGTAATTGTGTTTTGCATAAAAAAATTTGTGCGTAGTCAGGTGTATGTCTGTCTTACATCCCCTACCATACACCTTTCGGGAGCATTGATCATGTCATATAGTAGAAGTTGGATCAAGTACTTTATTTTTAATTTGTTCATAGAACTTGAGTATCGCTGCAAGAAGAATTGTAATGCGTGAGATGTGCTTTGGCCGAATAGCCTTTCTTATTCACTTTGCATTTTTCTCGCAAGTTTCCTTCTGAAAACCACTTTCATAATTATTTCTCATAAATTGCAATGGATTTACAGCTCTTACAGTAGCCATTTTTTAAGACACAATTGAAAGTAAGTAATGGTAGCGGCCGATACGAAAAGATGAACAATTATAAGCGTTCATTTAGGAACCATAGTGTTGGGAAGGTATAACAGCTACTTTCAACCTGTGAACGAGCTTAACATGGGGAAAATTACATGCGTGCACAGAGCATTGCATGAAAATATGGTGTCAGTCTCGTGCATGCCTGTCTTACAAGCTCACCCCCTGCCAAACACCTTTCGGGAGCATACGGCGTGTTATATAGATGTAGATAACGCCCTGCCGCCCTCCTATCCTCAATTTTTCTTCCCGAAACTGCTTTGGCATTTAGTTCTCGCTCCGGCTCGCGTGCTTCCGACGTGTCTTTCCCCCCCCCCCCCCCCTCCCGGGGGGGCGCCGCCAAGGGGATAGTGGGGACGGCCTCAACACCCCCCCCCTGGAGGCGGGGGAAGGAGTAGGGGAATCCCTCCCACCAGAGGCGATATTTCAAGGGCCCCCCCCCCCCACCCTCCTGACACCTGTTTTGGAGTGCCCCATCCCAGGGTTAAGCCTCCTTTCGCAGCATTTGCATAGCAGCAGCGCCCTTTTGCCAGAACCAGGAGAGACTTCCCCGAGGCCACTCAACGCCTCAACCGTCAAAGGATCTGTGGGCTGGTAACTAAGGACCTCTTTGCCAAACTAAGTATTTGATGCCCTTCAATAAATGTGCACTCGCTCACTGTTCATGTATTCCACGTAATTGCGATGAACAATTCGTCTGGTGGGGACAACATGAAATGTGAAGAGGACGAATCTACACCGGTATAAAGTCTGCTTTCAAAATGAAATTTTCAGCGTAAGCTGAGTTGATTTTGCTCAAAAGTTTCCTTTGTTACTAATTTAAAAAATGCATTTTAAAATATTTTGATATCAGGTAAATTTATTAAATCGGTAGGATAGCATCCGTTACAAGCCCCGATGCACCGATAGGTCCTCATAATCTGTGTCTTGGTGAGCATGGAAATGATGCAAAATAATTTCGGCCTTGAATATCCACCGACGTTCTGAAGTACCCTTGAACCTTATACGTATTCGTTCATTGGACGTCAGCGAAAGAGATAATTTTAATATGTATGCATGCATTAGAATGTGAAAGAGAGGAAATATGAGGGCGTGAAAAGATAGCTTAGAGAAGAATTGAGAGGAGAGCTGCGTCAAACTAATCTTGGGATTGTTGAACACTGATGATGATGATCCATACATTAATAAAGTCCGCTCGACGCCCAAGGTTTTCCACAGCATGGTAGAAGTGTGCTTTGACAGTGCGGGCGTATTTTATTCGCGGCTTTCGGCGCACAACTCCTTGCATTATTTTCAGCGAGTTTGTCGCACGCATCGTGGCTTTTTCCGTCCCTGGAAAATCCCTATTTCATCCTTATATTTTAAAAAGTTGACTGCACGCTTCTTCCATCGTTTTATGTTTTGCTACTTCGCAAGTTACAACAGTTTTTGACAGCGTTGTAGGCCTCAGTTTTATAAAATAAAATTAGTATTCAATATTGAAATGGATTTAAAAAATTGATTTAAAATTTACGTTCTGAAGAAAATTAAAATACAATATAAAAAAGCACATTTTTCCAAAAACGGAATAAATTGCAACAGAAGTAAAAGAAAATAAGTTTTCGTTCACTCGGAGACAAAAGCGTGGGTACTGAAAAGATTTAATAGGGGGGGCAGGCAAGAGGGGAGGGGAGGGATTAGCGCGCACGCAATATTAGAATATAAACCTAATTGGAGACCATATTTTATTATCTGACAGATGAAAGCTTATTTTTCACTTTCTCGTGGATTTTATACTGTTGTGGAAGAAGATTGGTCTTCTTGACTCTATCTTTTATTTCATTTTCATCACTGGTTTTAATAAAGAACGACGTATATATTTCGCAGTTTAAAAAATTTCAATTTGGAATGACGCTATGATATTTATGATAATGGAATTTTATAGCGAATATTTCCTTAAGAATACAAGAATGCAATCTTTTCGAAATAAATTGATATTTTCAATAAAATCGATGCAACAGATTATCAATTTACGACAAATTTCACGCATGCATGACGACCGAACGTAGACAGAACTCTTGCCCTATTTAAGACCGCTTTCTCGTCTTGTCCATAACAATAGGTTTCCATAATAGCAGCGAGGAAAAATTCGAATTTTAATACATCTTCGCTGGTTATATCCAACTGTACTAAAGCACATAACATTAAACTGTCGCACCTTCTCTATTTTTAAATCAATACATAAAGATTTATTTATGAGCACCTTATAATTTTTCTATACCTTACTTTTCAGCACATTTTAATTAAACTTATCTTCTGTAAAAAAAATCTCCCGAAGAACAATAAGAGGGGTCCATTCACCCCACCTCCTCCATTTACGGTATTACTTTTGTGCTCGCGACTGCAACTCCCCAAGTGAAGCGCATTGCACCAAGAGAAACAAAAGATGCACATTTTTCCGCCATATTCGACGTCGCAGCAGGCACTCCCCTTTTCTCCATCTTTGAGTAGGCATCCAACCATTCCGTGGACTTTTGTTTGTGCCCAGACTTACAGTCTGAGGAGAGGGTAAACAGCCAGAGGCACACAAGGGCTCTCCTCCTCGCAGAAAGGTATTGGGAACTAGCGTTTCGATGGCTTGGAATCGCCCGATGACGGATGACAATAAGGAGAAAGAGGGGACGTGAAAAAAATACGTATACCTCGAGTCTCCATTGATAAGCATATCCGATATGAGGAGAGGAGGAAGAGCTTCGTGGATTTCGTCCGGAGGAAAACGTCGAGATCCCCGGGCAGGTACAATTTATGCGTTTCCTCAAGTGCCCTTCAATATCGGGATTGAGGCGAGGAAAAGTAGGCATTCGGCTGTACGGAGATGGGTAAGCAAGAATTTCTCTTGCGGCATAATAAAAAGGAAAATATTTGAAAGGTTTCCTACCATTCACGATCTCATGCCAAGATAATGACTTTTCATGCTATTGTAACCTCAATATTGTTGAATGAGCACGTTATCCGACGTGTATTCCAGAAATCTGAATGCCTATTGCTTTCCGAATTCATAAATGGCTCTCTTCTTCCCCTCGGAAATATTACCTTTCCTTATATCTCGGATCCATTTTGTCATCTAAGCGAATCAGCGGAACATGCCATTTCGTTTTATTCAAATTCTCAATTCTAAGATTCTCGCTCATGATAAAAATACCCGTGGCACATTTTAAATCATATTATTTGTTTATTCATTTATTTCGGTTTGAATTGTTATTTTGGAGGGGCGCAGGTACAGGCGCATCCGAGTGTTGCAGAGTCTTATGTTGCGGAATTAAGTGCCTTTCCCACCCACCGCCATATGTGCTTCGAAGATTGCGTTCTAGAAAAATTGAATGGGAGCAGAAATCGATGAAGATAGCTTGTCTTACGCACGACTGACACATAACCATAGCCAATGGGTCTTTCCAATAGCACAAGCGCTCATCAGTTTCTGCTGTAATTCATTATTTTGTTTTTTCAGAGAACGTAAAACGTAAAATTTTACTATACATCTGCACATTTATAATATTCACAGTCTATATCATTAGGCTATTGTCATTGTTCTCCAAGAAACCGATCAAATATGCCGAAGAACATTTAGTGAAATTTTATAAGGTTTCTTTTGCCATTGTGACAATGGAAAAAATTCCGAAGTTGACCTTGAAGCCATTGATTGCATTACTAAGCTTCATTGATACTTACAACCAGTTCGAAGTTTAACGGTAAATACGCTTTTTGTGGGAGGCGGCCGCAGGTGAGGTCATTTGCGCCATAAGGGAAGGGTAGGGTGGAGAGAAACCCGTTAAGCCAGAATGCCACTCATACTGCCTATGACTCTCAGGTACAAACGGTTATTTGTCCGTCAATACATTACTTTCATAATGCATTTCATATTCAATATAATATCGCCATTGCTGTTTCCATTCTCCCGTGTGGTCTTAAGTGCACGTGATCTTTTTCATCTCACTCGCGCTCCTTCTTCTTCTCTATCACATATCGGACGAATCGTTCAT
Organism: Ischnura elegans; assembly: GCF_921293095.1. Lineage (NCBI taxonomy): Eukaryota > Metazoa > Arthropoda > Insecta > Odonata > Coenagrionidae > Ischnura > Ischnura elegans. Next base: position 2,695,932 of record NC_060256.1, read on the forward strand.
AAGCGGCGGTATTTTTAGGAGATAGAAGTGATACTAAAGGAAACAATATTCATGGCTGACTTTTTGTCAGCAATCAATGCTAACCAATACGCACACATGGTTCGCAGTCAGCATAGCGGCTGTGTTGAGCAACGACATATCCCAACTGCAATCCTTTCAATCTCGCGTAAACAATCAGTGGCCGGGAGAGCGGCGAGTTTCAATTGTTTCCGCGCCGTATCGCAATGGCCTGTCCGGCGCGCCCCCAACGGTAGCGAGGGGAAAGAAGGGCGACGAGTTTGTTCCAGCCAATCAGGCGCTCGCTAGGACGACGCGACGCGTTTGTTATTTCAGCGGAGATATGCGTCCAATGAAGGCCGGGATTTGCATCGCTAAGTCCTCGACTGAATCAGACAAAGGGACGGCATTTTGTGCCTCATGTAGACGCACGGTTTTGGCGCTTTCACGATCAAGTCTCGGATTGAGCAAATCCGAACGTCACGATTAATTGGAATGATAGGCCTCATTCCGTAACATAGATTTCAGTGGGCATTTAATTCATCTGGAATTAATACCGAATTCAGCTTTGTAACTGTAGATTTATTATTATGGAGTTAGGAAAGGTTTTCAGTCCTATTTCTTTCATTAGCAATCGTAAAAGGCTTGATTTATAGGGTATTTCTTACATTTTCTTAGTGTTTGCTAATCGTCATCATCACTGTTCAACAGTCCTGAGCTTGGTTTGACGCGGCTCTCCACTAAATTCTCCTATCAACTTACCTTTTCACACTTACGTATTTTTTATCTTTCCTTGCGTTCTACGCCTGTTCCATATATATGTTCGAGGCCTTCCTTTTCCCTTTTTGCCATCTACTTGTCCTTCAACGACTGTCTTCATCAGGCCATCATGCCTCACAATAATATAGCTTTTCATGTTACTCCGTTTTCTTATCAAGCTTTTCATGAGCCTTCTCCCCTGCTCCTCTTAGGACTTACCAATAACTTCCTCGGTTGACCATTACCCTTCTTCTGTAGCACAGCATTTCGAAGGTCCCTCAACCTTTGATTTCTCCGCTTCTGTCATTATCCATTCCTCACTTCAGTGGAGAAGCATACCTTTAATTTAAGTTGTGATATAGTTTTACTAATAGCTAAATTATTTATCCACGCTTTTTCATTTTTTTAAATGCACAAATTACTCTTCAATTCTCCCATTGTTATCTCCGTAGCCCATTTTCTTAAGAAAAAATTATTGTTTTCCAACATACAATCTTCCAAAAGGCTCTATCATTCAGTGGCTAAATTTTATAGCCGAGATGGAGACTTAAGGCAAATTTCCTCAGTTCCCTCGAAGCTAATAACTTTTGTCTCCAATTGGGTATATTTTTCTCAAATTCGTTTCTAAAAAATTCAAGACTGGAGATACATAAGAGAATTTAAAAGACATTCAAGAATGTACAAGCATTCAATAACTATCGTTATACCACACCCTGTACTTATGTTTAAAATAGTATGCTGAGATTGATTATTAGGCAAGGTGGGCTAATTGGTGACGATTTGTAACTATCTCAGTCTGGAAAACTGAAGACGAGATGAATGCATAGGGAAACGTTATAGATGCGATGTTATTCAAAATACCTCTACTTCTATCGGATATGATTATTTGTCAACTGTGACATAATTATGAGGAAAAATTCAAATTTTCCTCACTAGCCTAGTTCACCTAGTTATTAAAACTAATTTCAATAGTTTTTAAACCTTTTTATTACAGCTATAAAAGGAAGTTCTAACCCTTCTTCTTTTTTTTTAATAAAAAAAGATAAAAGCATTAAAAGGCAAAACATAATAAATTTCTGAGCCTTGGTTGCATTGATTCACCATAGAAATTGATGGATTATGAACTGATTGATGTGCCTCATTGAGAACGATTATCCGCTAAGGCGGCCATATCTAATTCATTATGTCTTGAAATTGCAGCCCTCGGGATAACCGAAGACCAGTATTATAGACGTGAGAATAATCTCCACTTCCAACAGATTTCGACGGAGTGTTTGTACAGGGTGGTTAGGTAAAGAAGAAAACATTATATCAGGAACATTTCAGGCACGTAAGTGTAAAACTACTTCAAGTTACTTAAAAGAGACCATATTTAAAGAGGACGCAAATCCATCATTCCCATATATTCTTTAAAAAATATATTATATTATTTTCAATTAAATATGTAATCCCACCCTACTATATGCGTTTGTTTTCCATAAAATCCGTTCCAGCCTCATAGCCTTTCTAAAACGCTGACACGACTTGGCGGCATATTTCATAGTGGCTCTGAATGATAGCCCACAGGAGAATTAACGATTCATAACTGATCGCTATCAGTTATAAATGGTGATTTTTAAAATTATTGTGTCACTCATTCATTAAAAAATAATTAAATTTACTTTATTACTCAACTCTATTTCATACGAGGAGAATTATATCCCGTCATCTCAGTTTTGTTCAAAAAATGTATTAACTTATTTATATGCAAAAATTGTACCTCCGAAATGCCGTCCGCTAAGATTTACCGACGTATGAATCGACGCATGCTGAGCCAAGTACAAGTACCATCTCAGGACGATTATACAGCAACGCGGCCTAATTCATAACGACGTGGAATTATAGCCCCTCGGAAAACTGAAGAGGAGTAAAGTGCGGCAGAGGACTTGTGCTCGCTCAAGAAGAAGAAAACCTCCCCTGGATTTATCGCTCCGTGCTGAGATTCCCCTTGCACCCCCCCTCCCCTATCCCCACACTTCTTCCTACTTGTTAATATTTGATTTGAATTATGCCGCCGCGGCTTCAGAGCGGGGCACGTGTGTGCCTTGCCCCGGCGGAGATAGCACGCACGCCCGGCTCGTCGTCCGCTTCGACCACAGATAAGGAACACCTTCCCAGACGCCTCTTTCTTCCCACCTCTAAGTGTTTGCACTTTTTTCCCACGCCAAGAGATCCTCCTCCTCCTTGAAGATTTCCTGCGCTCGCTGCTTCCTTTTTAAAGAGGGCTCCGAGTCCAAGGACCCTCTCCCCACGTTGAACCAACCGCGGCGGCAACCGACCAGGGACCCCTTAATATCAATTCATTATCCGCCCCAGGCGAGCTCCATTGTTTAAGGAGACGGCTCCGGAAATCACCTTGGTGACGGGTGCTCTTCCTCCGGCCTGGTTATTTTAGGAAACCCAATAATTGGATTGCCTCGCAAAACGTGTGTCCTCGCGACCAGCCTTCCTTTTATAGCGCCAAACGGGACGGAGTGACTCTTAGTATTTTTATTCATTGATGAAACTCATGCGTTACCTTATTGTCTATCCCTCTTTTTATCACGGTAAAAGACTATTTTTTCTCTCTAATCATTAAAGGGAATGTGCTTTAGAAGGTCGTAGCAAAATAAGTGTGGTCAAGCGATTACTGAGCTATGATTAAAAAGGTCTTGGTATGTACAATTGTACGTCATGATGTGCTGCTAGGTCATGATGAATATTTGGACATTTTTTGCAGTTTTTAATTTATGCACAGAAACGTGAATTTATAATATTTTTAAATATTTCCTTCGATAATGAAAAAATAAGGAAGTAAAAAAATGTATATGCTTTTGGGACACCACTTGGGGTGATAAGAGATATTATTTTTAGAAATTCATCTTATTTTATTTATAATTGTAGAAAGTGCTTTTATTATTTCTTAAAAAAAGTTCAAATTTATTCATGAGATAGCTGCACCAACGAAAAAAATCTTTTTGAGTTTTTTTCGCTGAATTTTCATGTACAGTCACTTTCAAAAGTCGGTCCCAACGGCCAGCGCGACCAACTACGTTTTCCGCTGAGCTCGAACTTCGGGTCTTGCCTATGCCTTCTGTGCTTTGAAAGGGCCAGTTTGACTCTCATGGTCCGCGAAGGCATTGATCACCATTTCTAAATTCTTCGCGACTTCCCCGACTCTTGGAGCAGAACACAAGGCGAAGCATAAGTTCTCAGTCACGCGATTCTCACCCTGATAGTATTCTGAGATAGATTAGTCTGAGCAGCCCGGCTTGTACTAAAGAATACCGAGACGGATCTGCGTCACGACGCCCAAAAAAGGAAGAAACGAAAGTTGGAATTCACGACTGAAAGAGAATTTTAAACTTTACCTGCAAAATATCATCCTAGATTATGCCTTTACACATCATTGCCAAGTACCATCAATGCACATTGCTCTATTTTTAAGTACCTTAAGCACTCTGGTAAGCGCATTCATCATTACTAAGCATTTTCTAGGGATACATATTATCCTACAGTTTCCTACGTGTCTCATCACACGAGAAATAAAAAAATACTTATGTACACTTAATTATTGTTTACTTTGGTGTTATATTTATTCCAGCCGTTACTAACTTTCACTAAGCAAATATTTAAATAATGCTTAATATATTCCAGATACCAGTAAGTAATTAACCCACATCTTCATGTTCGACGAAACATTATTAAATTTTATAAGCTGTGAAGTTCCTACTTGTCCTGATATATTTTCTTACAAAATTTTACCTAGTTTTTAGAGCCAGAATATCGTAAAAATCCATTACCGGGCATGCAAAATTCTAAAATTTTCAGGAGGGGGTGGGGAGGCGGGTGAATCCTCCGCTGAGGGGGGCCCACCATGAGCGCCAGCCCAAGACCCCGCAATCACCCCAGACCGCCCCTGCTCGGATGTCTGTTTGTGCGTTAGGTTATAATAAATTCATTGGTAGGGTGGATTAAGGACCTTTCATTACATTCGTACTTAATGGAAAGAAAACGCCATAATAAATGGTGTATGGAGTTATTTAGCAGACAATTGAATTCCGCAGTCCTAAATTCATCGGACATACAGACACTTTGGACATGGCCGTCACTCCTTTAACAATTCAGTACCAAGACTCACCGAAAAGCATTTCGTAAGGAGAATTCCTGCTGCTGTGAAGAAAACCCTCTAAGGATTATATCTTCTCTTGAGACCAAAAGAGTAATGAAAATTCACCATGCACTGAAAGAGTAACTCACCCAAGATAACAAATGTATTTCATTAATTTTCTACATTATACAATTAATTGCAATGCATAATGAAATAGCATTCCTCACTCGGGGAATAAAATCGTCGCATCTCTTGCATGCCCACTATCACTAATTGAAGGCTTTTGTTTCTTAGAATTTGGTAATACGAAAACCCTCATAAATTGGATAACAGGAACTAAAAGATCATGTCTTCGCCCTGAGGTAACCGCTTTAACACATATTTACATTTTTGGAAGGATAGAAATGTTAGCTTGATAAGATCATGAATCGTTCCGGCTAATAATCGAGAATAAGTAGCAGTAGGAAGAAATATGTTTAAGGTAAATTTGCAGCTAGTTATATCATGGAACAGAAATATAAAAAGTAGTAATTGCCTTACTAATACGCTAATCCAAGCCAATGCATATGACAATCTATATAAAAGAGGAAAACGGATTTCATTAATGCAGGACTCTACCAGAACTGTATGTGTGCATCCATAATAAAACCATGCATAGCGTGAGCATCTCAAAGAGCCTGCCGTAACGGCATGCAACTATTTTTCCTAGCGAAAGCATTGCAATCTTTAACTGTAATATTTCTCTTTATCAACCTTTGCATCACCGAAATTCTCATTCATCAGCCATGCTTTCGAGATATGACGTTTTAAAATACTGTTGGAGTAAAAGTCAACTCCTATACTTTCATTTAAGCATGCTTAATGTATTATATTCTTTAAAATCAATAAAATTCAATATCAGATTCTTCTGAATCCCTCTCCCCTTCTCATTCGCTCTCCTAGTTCGGGTGCTCTTCCATTGGATTATTTAATACATGGATTAAAAATATAAAATGATCCGAAGTTAGGATCGGTCTCCGGAAAATATCCTCATTCTGGTGTAGTCGAAATATTTTTCTGGCGTTCTGCTCGCGTTATTTTCTTACATCTTTGATTCACGATTCCTGGGCCTCCTCAGACAGTTATGCAATTGGAAGAAGAGGCAACTTGATCACATGTGCATCATGCAATAATACTAAGTATTGTGGTTTCATTGTAGCTTCTTAAACAAGAGACGCTTCTGCCCTTTCCTCTCTTAGCATCATTTTTATGGCAAAGGACAACTCTGCAGGTGAATGTCTTTCAAGCTCTCTCTCGCAAACGAAGTTCTTACAATTGCTGGCAACTATTACAAACAATCACAACATTTGCTTTGTGTGATGTTTCGGCACTTATGACGTCATCGAGGCTTCGTCGGCAGTGGCTTGTGGATTGAGGGAGTTTTTGGAGCGCTTTAAAATTCGTTATATTTACCATAGAATACCTCGCGAAAGAAAACTCAGATTGACATAAGATATTCTTTGCTAAATTTAGAAAATAATTTCCTGTCCTCCTGTGAAATAAAAACTGAATTCATGCAAGTTCCGCATTCTGCTTCCGTCGAATTGGACAATTAGCCGTGGCAATTACCTTTGGCACTTCTCGTTTGCATCAGCTAATGCCAATGCCAGGTTTCCATCACGGTACAAATGACCTCTGCTGCCGTTCTCCTCTCCCAAACTTCATCACGATCGATAATCAAGCGATGTACGCAGTGGCTGGGCAGTCAAAAGGTCTGCAGATCCACTCCCGTCTGAGAGGAAATTCCCTCTGTCATTGGTTTGGCATTTGAATGGCATATTTCAACACCGCGAGTGAAATGTATCGGATTCCTGGGAGGCTGGAAATTGTTCTTTATCATTAAACTACTAATGGAATATATGAATTGTTTTATCACGGTAAGTAATTCTCGCCGTGAGCAAGAGGCTCGCAGCCACTTGGAGGGAAAACAATGAGGGAACGATCTCCTCATTTGCATATCTGCCAATCTAAGCGCGGAGATTTCACGCAGCAGGATTTGATGCTTCCTTGTTTACCTGACGCCGTGTTTACACGCGAGAAATGGAATCATTTTCCACGGCGCGCAATACCGTGGGGTATTGAAACAGGATGTATATGAGGTCGGCATTCATGTTGAGCGATGGAGCACGACTATGAAGCGTTGAAATTCCATTTATCGCTCGCCAAACAGATGAACGCTTCGTCCAACAGTAGTTTCTCTAAAATCACACCGTTTAATATTGGGTCGAGGTATATTTATCACTTTTGGGAATGATAAAAAAATATGGAAACCTCAGGGATATTCAAAGCGCCCCTTCAATTTATTTTGGAAAATATTTTTTTAATTCGCTACTTTCCAATAGGAAATGTTTTTTTATACGCAATTACACAAATCCTTTGGCTTCTCCATTTTACGTACCCAGCAAGTAGCTTTCAGTCTTACAGTGAGCCCCTCTTTAAGCATCAACATTGAAGCATATATTTATGCATGTAGCCATATTACAGAGTAATGTTTTCCCCCTCAAATCATGCCTATAGCCTCAAGTCATGCGCCATTGCGGCTGAGCAGATGTGAAAAGCAGTGAAGTGCAGCATGCTTATACCAATGCAAATGATGCTGAAAGAACTCGCTGAATTCGTTTGAAAAATCGAACTGTGGACGAAAATGAACAAATTACCCACGACCAAAAATGAGAAAAAAACTCCTTTTCTTTGAGTATTTCTAAGAAGGCACTTAATTTGCCTGTGTTACTAGCAAAATTCAAGACTTCTTGAGTGGTGCTAATACATTGCGTGAAAAACCGCCTCATGCGTATACTCAAAGAATCTTCAAGGATCACTCATTTCTAGCCCATAAAATAGAACGCATTCTTCACAATTCTCGCAGCTTGAAATTCATCATCTAATGAATGCTCTTGCAGGGTAATTCCCACCGGGTAATTGAATGCGTCGCGCAGATATTTCACCTCCATTGCGATTGGGGCGTAAACAAAGGACTTGCACTCCTTAATTCCCCACAGCGTGAGGATGCGCCATATTTTTTCATGCACAGCAAAGTCATGTAAAGGTTGGCTGCCAAGCTATGTTGCAAGCAAACAATACTCTTCCAATGTACGATTTTTATTATGTACAAAAATCGGTTTACACTTGAGGTGGCACAGTTCTCTCTAGCACAGCGTTCTGCTATCACCTTCTCTTATATTTCTGCCTCTCGCGGTGGCTTCTCCGCTGGTCTTATATACGCTGGATATACTGCTTTTGGTTCGATGCGGCAGCCTCACCGCGTTGACCGGGCTCGCCTGGTTGCCCGCGCTGATCAGCGTCGGTGCGGTGTACTTCCTGTTTGACTCGCCACAATACCCCCTTGGCAGTGACAAAACCTATGTTTTGAACGAGAGAAGAAAGCATAAGGAAAATGTACAAGGTAAACAAAAAAATAAAAAAGTGGTTTAATGGACTTGATAGCGGTCAGGGAAGTGGACTCTTCTCCCGTAACGTGTTGTTGTCTCTGGTTGCCTTTGTAAACGATCGTCCTTGCTGCCCTTGCTACCTTCGCCCGCTGAAGGTGACGTCTTAGGGTCCGCGTCGTCGGCGAAAACATATGCCGGCTTCAACCGTTCGATGCTGATCGAGCTATCCTTCCCCTTACAGCGGACTATGAAATACTTAGGGTATCTCCTTATAACTTTAAAAGGCCCATCGTACGGTGGCTCTTTAATGCCCTTCGCCGAGCCGCTTCTCACGAAAACACTCGGAGAATTGGCCAAGTCTTTAAAAACGAAGGTTTGCCTTTCCCCATGTCGTATCAATTTCGCTGGCCTCAATTTCTGCATTCGCCGTCTGAGGATGTCGACGAACGTGGAGGTTTCGACGGTCTGCGGCTGCGGTGATAGGAATTCGCCAGGTAGGCGCAAGGTCTCGCCGTAGACCAGTTCAGCCGCCGTTCCACCGATGTCGTCCTTCCACGCCGTACGCATTCCCAGGAGAATCGCTGGAAGTGACTCCACCCACCATTGATCCGCATGGCACTTAATTGCTGCTTTCAACTGGCGGTGCAGTCGCTCGACGAGACCATTAGCTGCGGGATGAAACACCGTTGTTCTGAGGTGCTGAGTTCCTGTCAGACGGGTTAAAGATTTGAAAAGGCATGACTCGAATTGACTTCCCCGGTCCGTTGTGACTCTCAAAGGCATACCGAACCTGGAAATCCAACCGCCGAAAAATGCCATGGCCACTGTGTCTGCTTTGATGTCTTCAATAGGAAAAGCATCGGGCCATCTGGAAAAACGATCTATGCAAGTTAAACAGTAGCGAAAACCACGGGAAACCGGCAGGGGGCCAATGAGATCTATGTGAATATGCTCAAATCGCGAAGAAGGTAACTTAAATTCGCCTAGAGGTGAATTCACGTGCCTCGTAATTTTTGAACGCTGACAGGCGATGCAACTCCGCGCCCATACTCTGCAATCTCTCTTGACTCCTGGCCACACAAATCGCTGCGTAACAAGCTTCGTTGTTGACTTGATACCTGGATGTGCGAGGCCGTGGACGGTGTTGAAAGCTTGGCGGCGGAATTCTTCTGTGACGTAGGGTCGAGCAGTCTGCGTGGAAATGTCGCAGAAAATGCTCTCATCGCAATCTGGAATCTGAACTCGCTTCAGCTGGAGCGAAGTTTTGGACGCTAGTAATTGTTGTAGCTCTTGGTCTTCCGCCTGGGATCGGGAGAGCGCTTGATAATCTATTGCTGCAGACACCTCGTCGATTCTGGACAAAGCATCTGCCACCACGTTCTCCTTTCCTGTCACGTGACGTATGTCGGTGGTGAACTGGCTGATAAAATCCAAATGACGAAATTGTCGCGGAGTAACTTTATCGGCGTTCTGGCGGAAAGCAAAAATGAGAGGTTTATGATCCGTAAAAATAACGAAATGACGCCCCTCGACCATGTGACGAAAATATTTTACGGATTCGTAGACTGCGAGCAATTCTCTATCGTAAGCGCTGTACTTTCTCTGCGCCGGGCTCATTTTCTTCGAAAAGAAAGCAAGTGGCTGCCATCCGTTGGAGTTCCGCTGCTGTAGGGCGGCGCCGAGGGTACAATCAGATGCATCCGTCACAATCGCCAAAATAGCTTCGGGGTCGGGATGCGCCAGCAACGCTGCCCGAGTCAGACTGGTCTTGCATGCATCAAATGCCTGCTGTGCTTCCGTAGTCCACTCAATGGGTGCCTGCCCTTTTAAATTTGGCCTTTTCAGTAGCTCAGTCATTGGCGCTTGGATGGCTGCTGCGTTTGGAATAAATCGGCGATAAAAATTGATCATCCCCAAGAATCGCCGAAGTTGTTTCGCTGTTCCAGGCAACGGAAAAGATGATAGCGCTTTTACTTTGTCTTCCATTGGCTTGATGCCTGCCTTGGAAATGGCATAGCCTAAAAAATTAATAGCAGGCTTTCCGAAAATACACTTGGCGGGGTTAATCAGAATGCCTTCCTTCTTCAATCGCTCGAACAATTCCCTCAGGTGCTCTTCATGCTGCTGCTCCGAATCGGATGCTACCAAAATATCATCGATGTAGACGTAGCAGAAGTTCAAACCGCGGATCGTTTCGTCCATAAAGCGCTGGAAGGTTTGTGCGGCATTCCTCAAACCAACACCCATGAAAGGAAACTCGTACAAGCCAAATGGGGTTGTTATTGCTGTCTTGGCGATGTCCTCTTGAGCGACCGGAATTTGATTGTAGGCACGTACCAAGTCAATTTTTGAAAATACTGCCTTCCCCAAAAGGGAGTTGGCTACGTCTTCTATGTGCGGGACTGGGTAGCGGTCCGGAATAGTCCTGGCGTTGAGGGCTCTATAATCTCCACATGGCCGCCATTCCACCCCTCTTTTTGGCACCATATGCAAGGGCGAACTCCAGTTGCTTTGCGATGGGCGTGCGACTCCCATCTTTATCATTGCTTCGAACTCCTTTTTTGCTGCTTTCAAACGGTCGGGTGCTAGTCGTCTGGGCTTGGAGCACACGGGTGGGCCTGGCGTTGTCCTTATATAATGCTCCGTGGTGTGCTTGGGTGTCGAAAAAAATCCTATCGGTCGAGTAATTTCCGGAAACTCCCTCAGTAATAGGTGGTACATAGAGTTGCCCGTTACTACTTTTATCTGCCCCACCGTGCCTCGTGCCGGGTGACCGGGAGTAGAAAGAGAGGTAATGTTATCCAAAAGTCACCTATTTTTAATGTCAACGATTAGACCGTAAAAACTTAAGAAGTCTGCTCCGATTATAGGTCTGTCGACGTCTGCAATAACAAAATTCCACACAAAAACGCGCCTAAGGCCAAAATCTAAGTTAAGCGTCACGAAACCATAAGTTGCGATCCGTGACCCATTGGCCGCACTTAGCTCGTACGAAGTCTTAAAACGGGGACCCTTAATGCGCCTCCGCGGATAGACGCAGAGATCGGCACCTGTGTCTATCAAGAATTGTTCCTTTGTTCTTGCGTCGGTCATGAAGAGGCGGCCTTTAATGGGGCTGTGCTCGCTAGCCGCTATAAACGAGGGCCCTGGTCGTTTTCCTGAGAATACGAACAAGGAGATGAGCATTTCCTAGCCTTCGAACCAAAACGCCAGTGATACCAACAGAGGCCCTTGTTCCTCTCCTCCGGATCTCGTTTTCGCGAAAGAGAACGCGATCTGCTTCGGCGTGGCTTCCTGGTGTCGGTCGTCAGGGCTGCCAGCTGCTTCGCCAGGTCGTCAATTTTCTTCTCAAGCGTTGCGATACGGGGCCCGTCTTGTAGGCTAGCGATATGGTGCTCAGGGGTGACCTCATGTGCCTTGTCTGCCAACAGAGCTATCTTTTCAAGTTCTTCGTCACCTTGGGTTGCCAGTATTGCTTGCATGGATGCTGGTAAGCGACCTAACCAGAGGGTCTTTAAAAAAGTATTTGGCAATGCAGGGCCGGCAGTGGTCCGTAATTGCCTCAAAAATTGTGAAGGTGTCCGGTCCCCCATCTCCTCACGCTCTAACAATTGTCGGATTCTTTGCTCTTGCGAGGCCGAAAGTCTTCGAATGAGTTCAGATTTTACCCTATCGTACTTTCCCTCGGAGGGCGGATCGGTAATGATGTCCTCCACTTCTAGGGCGTATCTATTCTCTAGGTGTGAGACAACATACCAGAATTTCGTGTCGTCTTGCGTGATCCCGCGCAGTCGGAATTGTCCCTCCAGTTGCGCAAACCATAGGGCTGGTTTTTCAGGCCAAAAAGGTGGGACTCGAACGGCGACTCGATCCAGCATGCTTCCTGCGGGGGCTGATTCGGCTCCAATAGCAGTCCCAGGGTCCGGCATCACGTCGGGGTCACCAATGTAAAGGTCGGCTGCCAGGCTATGTTGCAAGCAAACAATACTCTTCCAATGTACGATTTTTATTATGTACAAAAATCGGTTTACACTTGAGGTGGCACAGTTCTCTCTAGCACAGCGTTCTGCTATCACCTTCTCTTATATTTCTGCCTCTCGCGGTGGCTTCTCCGCTGGTCTTATATACGCTGGATATACTGCTTTTGGTTCGATGCGGCAGCCTCACCGCGTTGACCGGGCTCGCCTGGTTGCCCGCGCTGATCAGCGTCGGTGCGGTGTACTTCCTGTTTGACTCGCCACAGTCAGGTCTTAAATCCTCGGTTATTTCTCTCTTAGAAGCTTCGCATTTCAACAGCGCAGTGGATGTAGACACTGTGAATTCCATCATTGGAGGCCTAGAATAGGAGCCACAGAGGTGTTTCGTAGCGAAGGGTTGAATTTTGATGTATATTTACTTGTTACCGTATTCAATTCCTTTTTCTTTTAAACCTGCATTCATATACCTTGCTTTAATGTTCATCTTTAAACATAACAAAGTTACAAACTTATTTTATGGGCAGAATGTGAATTTAGGGAGTTCATCTCCTGTCATAAAAAGGTGGAAATCGTTGCCAAAAGCAATTCCACTTGAAACTCTTCGGCACACACTAAAGGGATTAAAAGTCACCAATGTCATAAACAGCGTTTTTTACATGTCACTTGAAATGTCTTTTGTTCATGAAAAAGTTTTTACAGTATTTCTGAGTTAATTTGCATTAGCTTTTAAATCATTTTATAAATTAAAATATATCATTATTTTGCAATAAATAATGTATTTCATTTTCAAAAATGTGCAATACATACTTAGGTAATTTATCATTGTTCCATGTTTTACAATTCTAGAATTTCAAATATGAAAGTAATACGCCTCTTGATTTCCTAATTTCTTTGTAGTTCTAGACCTAGCCGCGTTGAGGCGAAGCATTTGGCATTTTTGCAACGTCAGCATTAACTTTTAGGCAATTTAGTGCAATAATCTCCATATTGGAATTTAATCGGTTTTTTAATAAGTATTAATTAAATATTAATCAGTTTATCTGAAAATGTTAAAAATGTGCATTGTCATTGGAAATCGATCCCTTTTAAAATTGCTGATTCATTGGCTATCGGGAAGTTGGTTTGAATATGCATAAGTTCCACGACGCAGTTAAGTATTACTTTTTTCCAATTTATAATCACTTGGAATCAGTAACAGAGAATAATCAGTACGAGTGATTGTGTTAAGGTGTCAATAGGATCATTTCTCTTCGATTATTAGTGCTAATCAATTACCAAGGGAAGATTTGGGGTGTTATTATGATGCTTTCATGCCCCATGTATCATACAAATTGTGCAATATAATTCATAATGCCAAAGTGTCATTTTATAACCCTGTATCAGTGGGTAAAATCCTTTTGAATACAAAGGACAAGTATGACGATCTACAGAAAATTGGTGTTTATCAGTTGAAGTGTGATACCTGTGATATTAAATATATTGTACAAACTAGGAGAAATTTTAACGTAAGAGTGAAAGAACATCGACGATTTTTTTTAAATAACGACGAATCCTCTGGAATAGCCAAACATTTATGTGACGAAAACCATTGGTGTAATTTTGAACCCAGGATTTTACATTGTATTGACAAGGGGATAACAATGGACTTCTTAGAACAGTTTGAGATTGTGAATTGCCCCACTAAACTTTATAAAGACCATATGTTCCCCTCCCAGTCACCATTACTTTACGTCAATCTACCATCCCCCTACGATCCTCAACCTTGATATCCTCATATTTTTAAACCTTTTGAGAAACCCCCCTTTATCTCTTTTCCTTGTCCTTTAGCCTATGCAAGCCAAACAAAGGCCTTCCCCCACCCCTTTCTTCGAAAACAGCTTTACCCGTCATCAATGTTCCTTCCCACCCCCCTTTTTCTTGTTCTCCCCCCCCCTCCACCCACGGTTACCTATTTTAGAGCAAGCCACCGATCGAATTGTACCTGATCATAGCATTAGATGCTGAAACCCGGGTCGTACTATTTAAAATAAAGTGTGGAATAAAACAAAGTAATTTTATTTTATTCTAAAATGAATGTACGCTCTCCTTCGAGTGACATCGCAGACTTTTCCAAAGTGGAGTGATGTTTGGAACTTCGATAAGTTGCTGGCGCGCGAGTAACGGTTCACGTAATGGGCTCACTTCTATGACAATGGTTCATTTTTATCATGCCATCATTGTTGCCCCGAACGATGAATTTATCATTGAACGATTCATTTGAAGATCTCTCCGAATGTGATAATTTTCATTCGGAGTCACAGAATACCTTCCCTTGTCTGACCGATGTTCAAAATCTACGGAAAGAATGATGCCAACATGGCTGAAAAACAAGCTGAGAAAATGCTGGAGCCGATGATCTAATTATCTGTCTCCTCTGTACTCGAGAGGTGTTGGGATACATCCTTACTTTTTTCGCTGCGAACGCTCCTTGAAGTCCTTGGCGATCACAGCTTGCCCGCTGGGAAATTATCGCTCGGCCTCATTGGAGAGGACTCGTGGATTTTCTGGGCACGGATGGACGTGCAAGGCACGAGACAGACGCGTGAGATAGCCGAGGCGTGACCCGCATTGGAGTTAGAGGTGCTGGCCACGCGCGTGATGATCCGAGGATTGGGAGGAGACTCATTCGGACAGATGTACCCGCACAGCTTTAAGAAGGGCTGACAATGGAAGAGAATCTTTCGTCGATAATAGGAAATCGTTGATGTATTTATGCGGGTGTAGCAAAATAAACATTGCGAATGTGTAAAAACGTTTATAAATAATCCTGTGAATATCTTAGATACTTGCCACAATAACCCCAGTCATTTTCAGGATGAATACTTAAAGCTAATACCAATCCCAATACCCGCACTAATTGAAATTTATATTCTACATAATGGCAGACAGCTATTTAACGGGAGGAATATTCTGTAAAAAAAGTAATTTATGAGTCATAGAAGAAGTTTTTCATGTTATTAATAATGCCAACAAACTAACGTCAGCTTCATACACCAACCCTTATGGTTCTCAATGGTCACCCTGCACGTATTATGTCACCAGTTTCATACAGTCACAATTTGTCCTAATAAGAGGATTTTATTTTAATAAATTATTAAAATAATGTTCAGTGTTTAAATATAACTTCAGAAGAGCATTCGGTGACAGTTGAGAGTTTAAAATGCAGCATTGTGGAATCGTAGTTGACATTATCACTACAGAGAACTACTTTCTATACACAGTTCCAGTTTGAACCCCGGCCAACTTACGCGGTTATTCTCACGAAAAATCTTTGTTGTGTTAATCTCTGTCATACTCATTTTCTTGCAATATTCCCTGGGATTGGATTATGGTTTCCCGAGATGGTTGAACTCGGCTCTAGCAATCATGCTAGCCGAACCCCTCTGGAATCCGTATTATCCCACACAAACGGATGCCTCGCGGGAATGTGGTCGAGGGCCGGTGTCACTGCGACTCAGCGAAGGTTTTGTCACTTTCCTCCGGGACTGTGTCGTCCCCCCAGGGTGTATCCTCAGAGGGTCCTCACCCTTACCCTGAGGGTGTATCCGTGTTGGCGGCAGGGTGATGTGGTAGAGAGTGGGTCTGAGGAGGAAGGGGCGGATTAGGGGTGAAGGACGGTTGAAGAGGAGGGTGAGAGCCTTGTGTGCTCACGAGTGGGTGGGGGTGGGCATGTGCGACAAAGAAAACGGGAAGATACCAACCATTGGATCCCCCAGAATGTGCCCAAATGGGGGGGGGGGGGGGGAAGGACATTTGATGAGGAAGAAGATAAGGCGAATATAATGTGTCCCTTTGGTGGCTCCGTTTCCATGCAAAGCAGACTGACGAGAATTGTGGGTAATCAGTGTCGCAGGTTGGGTGATGTGTTAGGGCAATTTACTGAGTGCGTCTTACAGTCACAATTTGTACTTATAAGAGGATTTTATTGTAATAAATTATCAAAATAATTTTCACTGTTTAAAAATAACTTTAGATAAGAATTAGTGAATTAAAATTTAAGATGAGCTTGAGGTGTCTTCTAAGGCGGAAATATGTTGAGGCTGCGATCAATTTAATTTTATAGCTACAGATTGGATCGTAAAGAAGATCGTTTAAAGAGAAAATTAAAAAATTTCAAAGTGACCATTCCAGTATTTTATTATGTATAGAAAAATTAGCAACGTTTTGGAAATAAATATCTATGACTTATGCAGAAGTAAAACCCCAGTTATAATTTAAAAAATAGAAACATTAGGTGTAATTTGTACTCCTAATATACTTGCTTCAAAGTACTACATGCTTTGCATCGAAAACTGCTCAAGTGGGAGAGAGTGTTTCAGGGGTGAAGAACGGAAAAGACGCACTTCTTTCCTCCATCTTGTGTATAGCACAAGATGGAGGAAAGAAGGACAGATGAAGAGGAAGGCGATAAGGAGCTGCTCTGTTGGGCGGCTCTGATAAAAAGAATGGCCGAATGTGTAATCAGTGGCAAAGGTCGGGTGAAATTTTTGAGCCATTCTTGAATGCTTTCATCAGAGTCACAATTCGTTCAAAGAAAAGGAATTTCTTTTAAAACGAGGTAACAGTACTTTTTATTTCTTCAAAAAATTTTGAACAACAAACCTTATTTAGAATTAAAATGAGTAATTGGTGACCTTTCAAGTGGAATTGTGTTCAGGCTACAATCACTTTAAATTTTTACCACTCAATTCAAAATAAAATATTGCAGAATAGTATTTTCTCAACAATTAGTATTGTTTGTGCTAAATACGTCTTTGATTTTATGTAAATAGAATTCCAAAATTGTGGACAGGGTTAGGGATGGTTACAATCAGAGTGAGGGCTTACATGAGGAAGGAAGGATGCAAAACACAGTTACTTATAGCGATCAAGCAACGGGATGCATTGGACCCATTGGCTTTCTATTTTTTACCGTTTTCCTCGCCCACGATTTTATTTTTCAATTTTATTTTATTTAAATTTATAATTCAATATCAATAAAACTTGCAAATATTCAACATATTCTGTCATTGTTAGTTATTTAATACCATTCTAGCTTTCTCGTTGGGTTGTGAACCAGCAGCAATGATAAAAAATAGTATTATTTATTTGATGAAAATTCCTGGTTTTTAGAATGAAAACCCTTGGAGTATTGCGGAGGTCAGAACAGCTTGGTTCCTTCGCTTTCACTTCGTCAGTGAGCACAAACAGATTCTCTTTCACCGCATTCGCTGGTATAAGGTGTGGAGCGCTGCTGTAAATCTTGCAGGAGACGATTCCGAATTTTGGCGACCTCGCCTCTTGCATCACGCCACTCCACCCTCCTCCACCACTGTTGTTTGCTATGAAGTCATCGACTTGCATACTTTTTTATTGTTTTTTTTTTTAGTGCAACACATCGCGAGCTAGGAATAAAGGGCTCATGGTCAAAGTAAGCGGGGAATAATTTGAGCAGGAAGAACAATTTAAATGTTTGGGCAGCACATTAGAGGAAAAAGGGCGCAGTAGTAAGGGCATCTGGAAGAGAATCTCACCATCAAAGGAGGCGTTCATGAACAGGAAGGAACTTATAAGGGGATCGTTAGGTGGAAACTTGAAGAGTCTGATCTGAAGTGCAGTGCTTTACGGTGAGGAAGCGTGGACACTTAGGAAGGAGGACGAGAGAAGACTGGAGGCATTCGATAAGTGGGTATGGAGAAGAATGGAGAAGTGGCCGGATGTGAGGAGGAACGACGAAGTGGTGGAAATGGTGGGTGAGGAGAGACAGCTTCTATATGATGTACGTAGGAGACAGAAAGTATGGATGGAGGGAGTACTTAGCGGGGAGGGGGTGTTTAAAACAGTGTTAGAGGGTAGAGTGTTGGTTAAACGATGGAAAAAAGGAGGATAATAGGACTTTTAGATGGAATGAAAGAGAGTAGATCTTGTTGTAAGTTTAGGAGGGAAGTAGTAGAAGGAAAGGGAGGCTGCCAAGATTCATCTGAAGCACTCAATGGAAACCTACCTTGATCGGTAGAATACATAAATAATAATAACCGTTATTATATAATATACGTCCATGATGCAGAAAAAGCCTTTCTATAACCTTTATCGCAGCGGCGCATAATCGGAAAAGAGGCTGATTGCTGTATCATTCGAACCAGCGGGCTTCACGACTGATTTCTTGGCAATAGCAGAAAAATTGCCCGAGTCAATGATTTCTATGTCTTTGTAGTAACTTGATATAATATTTTGGTAACTTCATAGAATACTTCCTATTGGTCCCTCCATTTGAATTCCACTTTCTCATATCGGATCAAAACCTTTGCTTCACATTTCTTCATAACCATTCCTTGGAAATCGCTAGGCATATTCTTCCGATTCAGACAAACTCTTCCCACAGCATTCGTTTTTTGTACAGTTTTTGGAGGATTGCAAGTGACGTGTACCTGTTGACGGTGGCTGACGTGTATCCAGAGCAGATTTACGGTTTCATTAGCTGCAGTACTATAGTTTCACTTGTTGGAACTTCACTTGGCCCATCTGGTTTCTTACTGGTGTACATATTTTGACATGGGCACAATATACTGAGGGCCTTTCACAAATTTTATAAAACTTCATCCCAGATTCAGCTCTCTCTTTTTGGATTACAGTGTATCAAACTAAGTCTTCCACGAAACCTCATCAGGCTTTCGTCGACGGCTACATTTTGTTCAGGGGAATACATAAACTGAAATTTTTGGTTAACGTGATGAATTATTGATGAAATATTTCCTCTCCGGTCATTTTCATCAATAGATACATTATTATTGGAATGCAAAATTTTAGACAGCAATAGAAACACTTTCGTGTTTATGCATGGTGCATCGCAAAAATAAAACTTTTTAGCGATAGACCATGATATGACAGCGCCACCCTTTTGCATGCACAATGCATTATTTCATCGCTTGCTCCCTGGATACTTTTCTCTTTGTTAGTTCACTCTGAATTTTTCTTTTCTGTGGTGAATGATTTAATAAGCTCAAAAAACTAATATGCGAGAATAAAACCATAATTTTCTTTCCTTTTTCAGCAAATAGTGATTCTTTGCAGAAAATTGTCCGATTGGCAGTCAAATTTTTCTGATTCGTCAAGTCTTGAATGTAGAGATTTCCAGAGCCTATTTGCTTGAAATAATACTAAGAATCATAGATAAATTTCCATTCTATCTTTTCATTTTGTATTTTTTTTCTGTCCTAATCATTTTATAATGCATAGAGATTTTTTCCGAGACGTGAAAAAATCCTCGATATTTTGCAGAAAATATGGATAATGCCTAAAGCTTGGCGCTTTGAATAGCTTATTCATACGTATTGGTGCCAATTTCATATGTTTTGGATTGTACTAATGATTACTGTTGCTGTGTGCATGAGAAATTGAGAACCAGAAACTACCGGCACCGTTAATTACGGCGGACTCGCTGATTCGCTTAGCCGGCAATTGATGAAACGCTTATTCAGTGCGCGTGAATATCCACTGCATCAGGTGGAAGGATTAAGTTGATCCTGTTTTTGAATCGCATTTGGTGGGGATTTATGAATACTCCCTCCTGGCACCCTCCTCCCCTGGCACGATCAACGCTTGAACGAAATGTGCTCTCGACTCCCTTGCTTGAGGTTTGCGTGTGGATATGGTGGTGGGGTCCTCTACGGATAATCTGCTTTCATTTGGTCGATCTTACTTCCACCGAGCGTATGAGTTGTAAAATGCAGACAATTAACTGCACCGCGTCCGTTTTATCCACATTTGAAAACTTATCCGTGAATTAGGTGCGAAAGAAAGCCCCATATTAATAAGCTTCGATATTGGGATAAAAGTTGTTGCAGGATAAAACCTTGTGCAAAGTATACTTTTGTGTAAAAGTATTTAAAATGAATTCCAAGTAAAATTAAAGTATTGCAAAATTTAAAATATTCAATGCACTCGGTTGTTGGCAAATCGAATCAAACCCAATTGCCATTTATACTCTGCATATGGAAGTAACACAAAGAAACTGGTATTTTTCAATCGATAGAAGGAAAATATTCAATAGATAGTCCGTAAGAGATATATTGCTAATATCCGAGTCTCGGATAATAGCAAGTACAGGGGTCTCCAGTGACAATAAGTAATTAATTACTTACTGCTTACCAGAGTTCTTTACTTTTGTAACTATTGCTTCGTTTTCTTCGCAAGGGGGTGAGATTTGCGGATAGAACTGCATTGTATTCGAGCGAAGAAGGGGACCCCCGGTTGTTCACTTTTTGATGTGTATCTCATATCCCGCGGAGGCACGCGTAAAAATCGCCCTCAAGATCTTTCTACTCCTCCCGTCGACATAAAAAGGATGAGAGAGTGGCGGGATCGTAACATTATTTCCTAAATCCCACCCCGTTGAATCACATCCATTCCGTCGGATGCATTCATATTGAAGGCGTTTGTTTAGTGTAGCGCTTGGAACGTAAGTATTCGCTTGTCCGTCAGTTGGATTCCAACCGTCAAATAAATGGAGTCTATTTGAGTTGAATCTATCCCCAAATTTATGATCAATGTTTTGATTAAATAATGTGTCCGGAATATAGCGGCTGAGCCAATATTGCCGGTATAAAGATGGTGTGAACGATTTGACAATATGATACTGAAGCTGGAACTAAAATGACCAATATCGAAGCAAATATTAATGTTTTATGGCTCCAATGGTGTATTCCTGCGGATATTTTTTGATACGTCATTTCCACACCATTTCCAGAAGACTGCTTCTAAGTTATCCCTCACGAAAATGAGCTCAATTATTTATTTTACAAAACTCAGAGCCGCTATGCTGAGAAGTAAGACTTATAATCTATTGCTGAAAAATTGCCACAGTATGTAAATTTTCTATTCTACATGTTATATTTTAATTGACCTTTTTTAATATTTTTTAATCGAATAATGACTTGTTCAATGTATTTTGTCTCCTATCACAGCATTTAATTACAATGCACTAACCATCAGCATGTTGAGCTAGTTACTTGTATATTTACTGCCTTTATAGATTGCTAGGTCTTGATTTGTGTTTTAAAATGCCAATAGATATTTATATTTGATGTTATTTATTTTTTTAATTCCTGGCAAGCAGAGCACTGAAAGATATTTATAGATCTTTCCGTATATTCCCCGATGAAATTACCCTCGAATACGTGTATCCTTCAATATGAATTGTGTGCTTGTCTTTTTAAAGCATAATTGTTTTCCGATTACATTCAGAAGCGTCCAAAATGAATCACATCCATTTTAATTCATCCGAAATTAATGGGAAGGAGCACTTTTTCCGTTAAGTTCGTCTCCAATTTCAGCTTTAGTACGTTTCTTTTACTTAATCTCAAAATGGAGCGCTCGTTTGTTTTGTTTTCATCGTGAGTTTTCAGAATGGCACATTTTGTATTAGGTTTCAAAATGGCATTTATACGCTACCTCTATTTAGTGCGTGTATCTTTTTACAAATCATCCAGAAATTTGAAAGATATTCGAAGGTTTTCAAAGACCAAAGTTACCAATTAGCGATGGGCTGGAATACCGACGCGCATGCATGTTTTCATTTGCATCTCTTCCTGCAGTACCCAGTGTATCCCCAGGCATCATGCCACGCCACCGAAAGTGACCATTCCCCGGCGAGATAATGTTTGCGTGCATTGGTAAGACTTTTATTTTCAAAATCTTAGTGGTTTCATTAAAAATAATATCGGTTAAGTATAGTCTTCTAATACTTCAATCATTTTTTAAATTTAATTTTTCATATTCTGAAGACTAATTGAAATTATATATATAATATTCCTGCTAAAATTACTGCTTTTGTTATCTATAATATAGTATTTATTGGCGTTTAGGTCATTCATAAAATAAGTTTCAACCAGCGTTTCGATTTATTTTTTAAATCACAATTTTTCAGGGCTATGTAAGAAAAAGTGTGAACAATATAAAATACAGAGAATAAAACGATACACAATATTCATACATAAAAAAGGTAAAATCGGTTTTTTTATACAATATAATTTAAAGAAACATATGTGTGTGTATATATATATATATATATATATATATATATATACATTATATATATTGTGACGGAACGCTCCCGTGAGCCATGCACCGTCGAACTGCCTTGCAGATGTATAATTTGCCAATGGTGAAATAAATTTATTATTATTATTATTATTATCCGAGTTCTTAATTTTTCGTAGGTTCTGGGGCTCGCGGTCAAGATGGGAACTCGCGGCATTAAACACAATGGCACAGCAAGGGGATGAATGACCTCGTACACAGCGAATGACTGTCATACAAAAATTTATTAGAGAAAAATAAACGAACACTTCTGTCCTTAAACGCTAATGAGGGATGGAATAGTGATGCTGAATTGGGCGAGACATCAATGATACACTTGCAAAAATAAAAATGAAGGAAATATGCCATACACAAAAAGAAAGAGAAATCTTATATCTAATAAATGAGGGATGAGATGATTGTTGGGGTAAATGAACAAAAATGGACAAAAATAACACTGTATACTCTCAGAGATTGCTATGACACGGGCACTCGAAATCTTGCTGCACTTCAAAGGCAATTATGAGTAATGTTCGTCGTTCTACTTTCAAATGTTACATGCTCCACGTTCTGTTCAATCAAAAATGAGTCTGACGTCAACCAGAAGGGATGACGAGAACGGGAGAATCGTGATACAATTAAAAATGGTCTTTAGACCGAGAAAGAGAGACGTGAGCTTGTGTCAGAAGCCACATGAGTATTAGGATGACACACGTGCACACTGGGGGACTTTCTTCGTACAGGGCGCGTGGGCTGGCTGGAGCGGGGGAGGGATCGGGATTATTTCCCCGTCCCGGGAGAGGGTTTAGAGTACTTAAGTGTCAAAGACGGCGGGTCCGAATCCTGGCCGCCGGGTCACGATGCGTCTATCGCGGGGAACCACCTCCCGCAAATCCTTGGACGATGTCGTGATGTCCTGACGAAAAAGCAAGGACACTTTTCTCGTGTCTCGCTGTACTCCACGCTTCTCTCTCCGCACGCCCTTCCCCTGGTCGCGTTGCCCGACCTCCGAAATTGCCGTAGCCCTCGTCTGCCGCAGCCCCGTCTTGTCGCCCCACCTTGGCACTGTCACAGCTGACCTCCGTCTTCTCTAGCGGATCAACTGCCGCTTTCTCAGGAATCCAACCCCACATCCCACAATACCGGGCCTTATATACCCTTTACAAAACAAAAGACATGCTAAATTCTAGCAGACAACACAGGAAAAAGAAAAGAAGGTCGCTCATCACTCGCTGTTGCCGCGCGCCAATATGAATCGGGGAGAAGAGCTGGACGCAGAATGCGCCGTGACGAGGCTTTTCGTCACAATATACATATATATAGAGTCTCTTCTTGCCTCCCTCCCGACGAAGACCCTAAGAGGTCGAAAATTTGAAAGAAACTAACGTGTGAGTCCTCTTTTATTTGTGTCTGTGTTTTTGTGGCCTATCATGGCATTTATTTATATATATATATATATATCATAAAAAACCCTAGGATGGGCAGTAACAGAACACACAATAAAGAATAGAAACTCAAACTCACTAAATAACTAAATTTTCGGTGGTATTACCACCTTCCTCGGAGTTAGGTAGAATCATTAAGTAAAAATGATCTTCATATTTAATGCTGTCGATATTTGCCCTCTATATTCTTTTTTGCATTCCCTTTACAGCCTGAAAACATTTGCAAGATTTGGAATTAGTTTCCTACATTTTCTTGGACCTCTACACCCCAATGCCTTTCTCATCATTGTAAATCGATCCTTGCACATGTTTCGGGTGCGTGTTTATACTCGCATAACGCCTAAAGCACACCTTCCCACAAGATCCTCCCCCAACACTCCGTTGTCAATCCCCAACCCCCACCGTCAGCCGCAAAATCCCATTTAAGTTGTTTCCCCGTGCCGCTAACACTTTCATCCTTCGATTCGCATCGAATTCTTTCCGCCGTGAGCGAAGCCAAATCCTTTTTCCGACCGACGAATAAAAAGGAAAAACACAAACAAATCGATCCAACTCCTGCAAACACCCGACATCCCCCCCCCCCCCCCCCCCGCAACATCCCTCTCCTTTGATTCAGAAAAGAGAAGATTGGAGGCGCTGGAAACACGCGCACTCACTCTCCTCTCCCCGTGGGTGCAAGTGGGAGCGGCCATTTTTTTACGGAGAAGACTTTGGGGCTGCGGAATCATATTTCCAATCTCTCGCTTCCGCTTGATTGCCTTTCTTCTCTCAGGTCGAGATTTTCCGCCGTAAGTGGCGCATGCGCGGAGCAAAGCCTCTCCTTCCCGTGTTCTTGAAACCATTACCGTCCTTCGCCCGTTCATTCGCGTCCGTGGCTTTGCAGTTCAGTTGGGGGTGGGTGCAAGACCCACGGCGATGGCATGTGAGTAGTTGGGCGAGTGTAATCATTGCTGAAAAAGTGGAGGTATAGGCATCTGAAAAAGACTATGTCGCTTAGTCTACTGTGATACGTTTTCTCTGGGCCTTAAGGACTACAATTGACTCAATTTTCCGTTTCCTCAAAGTTTTCAGTCGGCAATTTTCCATTTATACATAGATATATTGGAATTTTTTATCTTGCCTTATAAAAATTCCTATTCCTCAAAAACATCATTGTATATGTGTACCTACTACAATGCTTTTTTGTACCGCTTTTTTAAGAATAAATCCGTACTTATGAAGTTATATAGCTATAGTTTTTAAGGTCTCATCTTGCTACATGAAATGTTGTTCCTGTTCGCTCAAAATATTATTTCTCGTTTGATTTTGGATGCGAATGGTACAAGTTCTG
This sequence comes from Ischnura elegans, assembly GCF_921293095.1. Taxonomy (NCBI): domain Eukaryota; kingdom Metazoa; phylum Arthropoda; class Insecta; order Odonata; family Coenagrionidae; genus Ischnura; species Ischnura elegans. Next base: position 2,721,092 of record NC_060256.1, read on the forward strand.
AATAAGAACGTGAATCTATTAATTGCCACGTAAGTTTTTGCTTGATTATTAGTAATTTTCATTTTAGATATTTTACATGCTATTAAACAGAAAAATTAATGAGCATATAGTGAATTGAGTCAATATAGAGAGAAAGTTTTCAAAAAGAAATTGTTTTAAATTAAACAAGCTCATCAGACGCAGGAGCTAATTAAAAAATATTCAAAACGTCTGTATTTATTACTCTCTAAAATGTAACTGTGCGTTAGTGGATGCATTGTGTCATACAGCAGCGTTATATTTTCCTTGCGCCCCACGAACTCATAAATGCGCCATGAAATGCGCAGTCTTCCAAAAAAATCTTCGATTCACTCACTCGGCGGAGTTGGGCCTCGTCTCTTTCTTCCGAAACACGCTCTCGATCTCAGAGTACCCACAATGCCTTTCACTCAAGAAACCCACCCTCTTCCGCACCCTCCTTCTTGTGTCGCCATGAAAACATTCTTCAGAACACCCCCCGCCACAAGCCTTTATCTTCCCTCCCACCCCACTGCTCACCCTCTCTTTTGTGCGCAAGGATGTGAGATCCCCAATAACTACCCCTCGCCCCACCCCACCCCCAAAACCCTTTTTCCTCTCCCCCCGTCACTTCATCTCGCAAATCTGACCGCCAGCTGCCAATGGCGCGTGGAAGGGGTCTCAATTTTATCCCTTTGCCCGCCGCGCCCGCTTGCGATGGGATGCGGCACGGATGATATGCCGCGGAAAGTTAAGCCAAGGAAGAGGCATTGGATGATGCGGCTGCGGAGACGAGCCACTTGGGCGAGACACCGGCCGGGGCAAATTCGGCGCGGCAATCCGTCGGAATGTTTCCGACGGACTAATTCGATGGAAATACCGCGGCACAGGTTTAACGTAGACCAAATTTGCCTCTTCTTGTCATCTTTGAAGGAATATTTGCAAATGATTTTGCGGTCTGCATTTTACTGTTGTTTGATGCAGTGAAAACAAAGAAGAGGGATTACCAGCATAAGTTTTGAAGACAATATCGGTGTGAAGAAATTTTTCCCAGCTGGAGTACCTTATGAAGAAATAGGTTTTATAAGGGACACATATTGGTAAATTTCCAAGTAAAATTGGCTCAGTAATTCTGGAATGGATGAAATATTTTTCGTATTTACTCGTAATACCTATCATATAATATTTACACGTGATAATAAGTATCTATTTTTATGGGACACACGTGGTGAAAAAGAGATAGTATTTTGTTACTATACACTGCAGTGCTATGTTTTTTAATCAATAAAAGAGCATTATTTTCATCTGTAGAAAGTATAAATAAATTGAGCTAAGGCATACGCTTAGGTAGTCACCTTGAATAAATTGAAGGGTATTATTCTCGATAAAATATGTACAAATACAAAAATTTTGCGTGATTACATACAATTTCCAAAAGAGGGAATCAGGGAATTATTTCAATCCTAAATGTCGGACCAGACACCTTTTTCCAATTCTCAATTTACCTCTCAATCAAATTTACGTCAATTTTAGTTTTTTTTTTTTTTTTTTGAATGAATACCCACCGAATGAATATTTTTAGGAAGTAAAAATATTCATTCGGTGTAATAAGTTCTTCTATTTTTATTTGTTCAGAATCGTAACCAGACTGGTGGCGGTATGCAGAAGAGAGGGATGAAGACACTGCCTCGTTAGCCAATTCTATTCTGCTCAACGGTGCATGCTGCCTGGCGAGGCATTCGATTCTGAAAAATTCCCAACCGTAACCTTCTGGAGGACTTCGTTGGTGAGTATCTGTCGCCTTCCGCCGTCTAAAAAATACCGACAATGGTTCCATTAGAATTACCATCTCTCTCAAGGAAGTGTTTTATCCGTCGCTAATTTTGAATTGTTTAGGATCGATCTTGATTGATTTATTTTCTTTTCGGCACACAGTGGCCAAATGCAACAATTTATTTCGCAAATGACCGCTATTGGTTTCAGTCCGCTTGTTACCTGAGAATATTTCCTGAAAGCTCAATTTAGAAAATTGGACGGATTTAAGTCAAAAAATGACTTTCAATTTTGTGGTTTTCTCCAGACGATTTTTTTTTGAGCGATATATGCATACGAGATTCGTTTTTCTTTCGTTACGTGCATCTCTATGGGTGGAAAATCAAAAATTGATTGATTTGGCCGCGAAACTCACTTAATTCCCCCGCAATGACATACGAAATGCCACAGATCTGGCGGTGAATATGTTGACAATATCTATTGCATCTCATACTATGTATTACGTACGCGTCATAAATACAAATCAAGTACAACTTTTAATTTTCATATTATATTTTACGCACTAATCTATCATTTCTATTTAAACTCCTTTTGGATGAACATTTGATGTGATTTTACTCCTGTTAATATTTCAAAGCTGACTTTTTCAACACATATATGTTCAAGAAATGTCATCAAGCACGACTTATAACCCCTTCATTTCAAATGTAGCTCGTGAAATACCTTAAATAGTGCTATTCCATTTTTTCATAAATTACGATGAATTTCCCAGGAAGCTCTAAGCAAATAGTTGTCAACTTCAAAAAGGTTTTACTTCTTTATTATGCTAACGACAACAGAATAATCCATAAAATTCAAAGAGATAGACAAGTATTTCAAAAACTCTCATGTGAAACGCCTACTTTTTTGAAAATGATACCATATTTTTGATAAAAACTTCATCAACATACTACCACAAACCACCTAAATAGTTGATCTATGTGGGTTGCTAGGACACCGGGCGTTAGCATGAGAAAGGAAAGGAAATAAGATGCATCTATTGAGTATCATCTAGCATTAACGAGTGCTTTATTGATCAGGGAGAAAAGGAATTCTTACTACCTATCTCTTTAGCACAACTCTTGCGACTCAATTATTTACAGTAATGGTTGCTTATGATGCGATATAAATTTTATAATTTCTCCCAGAATATTTTCTCTGAGAGGCAATATGAATAGAGAGGCAGGTGTCCGCTTTGGTGTGCCTCTGATTGGTTGATATCCCTTTCTGGCTCGTTGTCGCATGAGAGGCAGTTGCAAGGGCAGATGGGATTATCAAGTTAGCCGCATGGAATTTAAGGGCAGGGCGAGAGGATGAAGGGGGGAAAATAACCCTTTCCCGGCGCCTCCCAAACCCTTTAACCCGACACCACTCACCACGGAGATGTGGGATTTTGATACAGGGGTGACAATCCCCCGGGCAGCCTCCGTAAGGCGCAAGTTTTTCCTCAATTTGATGAAAAGCCACGGGAGAGGGAAGTGTGTGTGGAGGCGAGGCGAGAGTGGTGCGCAGTGCATGTCGGGAAGGATGTGTGCGGAGAGGGCTATCGCGCGCCAAGGAGGCTTCCCCCGCTTGGAATACAAGACCGCATCCTTTATCACCTCTGGACCAGGATGGGAGACTCAACGCGCGCATTTTCAAAGAAAGCGCTTCAGAGAAGAGTAAATATCCGCCAAAAAGCCGCGCAATACCTTTGTTTGCTGGTGGTGTTGTTAGGGTGATATTATAGGGAGGCCGACATTTTTTATTGTAGTAAGAAATAGTGAGGGACAATTCATTTGGCTTATTTCCATTGTTAAAAAAAATTATTTTATTTATTTCATTACTGAACAAGCCACAGAAAAACTCCATAATGAGGAACATGCACAATTTTTAGTACTTGGAACATGCACAATGCTAGAATGAGAAGGTCCATATCCTCAAATCTACTCGCCCAAAGTTTCGCCGATAAATAATATTTTTTAGCTGAATTATGAGTCTTTAAAATGTAATCTTCATCGGCTGCCGAAAACACGACGTCATTGGAGCGCTCGCGCGTGATGTCACGGCACGGTATTCACTGATGACAGACCGAGGAGATGGACAGAAAATTCTCCTTTCTAGAGATGCAAACAAAAATTTGGCGAAAATAATGCTGTTTTAACGTCAGACTACAGATTGTGAATATGTTGGGTTCCCGAGGCGTTGCTGATTTTTGGGGAGACTAAGTGAAAATAAGTTGATCGCAGAATGTGATCTACATTACACACCTACATCATTTTCTTAATGCAATTAGTGTGTTGCAGCATGGATTTTCAATAGAAAACGTGTGAAAACTATATAAATCGTGTGTAGTGCCCCGCCGCTCAAGTACCTATATTTCATCACCGGAGAGGGCTTTGCTTGTGTCCCAAGGAACAAGAATAATAGAAGAAAATGGTTGATGACCTACAGGATCGAGTTAACTACTTTATCTAAATTGTCAGTGTGATATTTCTCAACGTAAGTATACTCTTGCATCAGGATTACCGTAGGATTTTATCGAAACGCCAGTTTTTCTCGGATTGCCACAAAATTTAATTATGATGTATCACATATTTCATTTTCTTAACAACCGTAAAAATTTACCTATTAGTGTACTCATTGTAGGATTAAATATAAAGGACGGTGGCTAATCACGAGAATAAATACTGATTCCGATTAAACCACGGGTAAAAATAAGGAATATGCGAGAAATATGAGGCTTTTGGCAAAATAAACTCAATATTTGCTGCTGTAATGACTATAGCGCTTGCTGCATGTCATTGCAAAACCTAAAATTTCGACTCATTTTTTTCAGTACATGCTAAATCGCACATGAAAATTTCAGCCCTTTCTTATCTATAGTAGCGTACTTTTCAAGGTGAGTTGTTAGTATTTTCTGGTTTCTACAACAAACATTGCAGTTTTAAAAAGAAAAAAGAACTTATCGTTACATTTTCTCTCATTTTCAGATGTATTTTCGAGTTTAAAAAGGCTAAAAACTGTTTGTATTTAGTACCAATTATGTAATCTCGAACACAATACTCACATAGTTAAGAAAAATTTGCGTGCGAATGAGTCACAAATGATTTGGTGGCAAATATTGCTGGATTCGCCTCCGTTTGGTCGGGATATATTGCAGTGTATGAATGCCCGCTGATGGACAATATTGTGGACACTTGCCTCACACTTGCCAGGGGATGGCAGCCAAAAGTTATCGACACGTAGCGTTACTAGCTTCCCTGTGTGAATAAGAAATGAAATTTACAGTAATAATTCTCAAGCGCTCCTTCGGTCATAGCTTTCAGGATGTTATCGGTGTAAAGCAATAGTAAAAACGCCTGTATTTATGCAACCCGAGAAAGATCAATTGGCAATACAATGACAGTACAGCCCCTTCAGTCCTCTCCCGCAAGACTAACAAAGAGCAGAATTGACTCCGTCAATATGAATGGAGCTAGCAATTCTTCTAACACACCGTGGTTTGTTTGTATCGCGGGTTGCATGAACATAGGCGTGTTACCGTTACATTGTATCGATAACTGCGCGAAAACGAAGACCCTTAGGCCCTTATTTCGCATTTATGCCGATAGAGTAAGGTGGATTATATAGCTTCGTTAAACACAATAATGCCACAATAAAGCAAAATAAAAACATTACTAGCCTAGTAAGTTAGCAAAATAAAAAACACTTATATCATAGAATTCACATGCTAAAATATTTCACACATCACAATAATACTCGATGGCCTAAAGATTACGTTAAATCTCACCTTGCGTTACCGGTTCGGGGCCGAATGACGATGAGTTATGTAAAAATCCATGGCTAATAAGACATCATTTAACTGTTCGTTTACTCTTATAACGGTGCTTTAACCTTTAATGGTGTACCACTGAGCCATTCTAAGAGTGAATAATGTTTTTTCACATCGGTGCCTGTCAGTGACAGTGCGCCTCAACTCAACCAATGCCAACATTGCCTCACACGGAAGACGTTGGAGCGAAAGTCCTTTTCTCTCAAAAGTTCATTTTCTGCGAAGTTTGAACCCAATCAAGTGGTGACATTTGGGTACTATTCCTAGTCAGTGAGTCAACTCTAAGGCTGGTGGCGTTAGTTTGTGAGGGTAGAGGTCGCCCTGTGGCGTGTAAATTCCTCACAATGATGGTGGGACGATAATTACTTTCATTTAGGATACCTATTCGGGTATTTCTGCTTTGGGTGTGTCTGGAACCCTCAACTGAGATTTGAACCAGGGACCATCCACCCGCGAGGCAACCACGCTCCCAAGGAAAATTAAAAATAGAATAAATACAAAAATGCTCTTCATAATGGCCAAGCTCATTGCTAAAAATTTTCCGTTGCTGCTCTCGTAAAATACTGAAAGCTGAATGTCTTTGATATTTGGTATTTGGTGGGCTCATGCTCCAATTTTGACCTCAGTTATTAGTTGCTGCGTAGCCACTTTGTGCACTGATGCATTCTCAGCGGGACACGGCACTTTACGTACTCAGCCAACATCCGAGCTATGCAATTCACAGTGAATTCTTGAGGATGTTTTTTTGTGAGTTCCTTTGGGTACACGACACTTTTACTATAACACCTTCCTGGGTAATACCCTTAATACCATGGCATTATTACAAGAATCTTCCCCATGGAATCTTACGTAACGCATGCCATTCCTTTGATTGCGATTTTTTCTACAAAAAGAAGCCGGGAGATAATGGACCGTAATATTGCGCACAACTTTTGTTTTGTGGGTGTTGTGACCAGATAGGTACACGAGAAAGCTGCGGATAAAAATAAATCAAGACCAGGTAATTGCGGGCAAACATATCCCATTACGGTAAGAAACTATTTTTATGGGGGGAAAATTAATAAGGATCCGGAAATGCACGTTATATTAGCAACATCAGCAAAAAAAATGAGGAACACACAAAAATAGAGATTTTTAGGCCATGTAAACTTATTGATATTATTTTTTAAACATTTATTTTCATAAAATATTTTGTTAAACACATTTAGCATTAGTCAAAATAAAAAAATGAATAGCAATGCCAGTTTGAAGCTCTGCCGGGATTTTATCCACGTCGCATAGTGGTCAAAACCTCAAAAAGATTTTTTTGAGCCAGGAAGTTGAAACTTCGCATACACAATCCCCACTAAATTGTGCCTTTCTTGCCATGCGTCGTTCCATAGGTATTTCTTCCGGACTGACCGACGCGTAGTAAATCTCGGGCGAGCTGCATCTTTAATTGCATCAGCCCGCGAAAACCATGCAGAAAAATTGATTAATTATATCAGAATCTTAAATCCGAAAGATTTTTAAAATCTAATTATACTCGTCTCTGCAATCAGGCCCCAAATTTTAAAATTTTGCGAAATTTCAGGTAAAATTGTGAGACGCACATAGAGGTCATCATAACTAAGGCCACTTTTCTAAGGTCATCTGATTAGGGAAATTTTCAATGTACATCACAGTCAAAAGTTTACTCTATATTAATTCGAAATGGTATTTTCGCAGATTTTTATCCATGATTATTTAAATTTTAATGCTTGAGACTGAGCTAAAAATTGACAGAGACCTATTCAAAATAACCTTAAACTCTCATCCTCTTGACTTAAATGTTCAACTATTCTCACGACACCAAAATAGACACAATTCGACCCGTCGAGTGTAAGTGATGCACTCTCTTAAGTTATCGCTTTAAAAGCGTGTGATGATAGTTCCGGAGTGAAATCATTTTGTTGATTCTTTTTGCATAAAAAAAACGAAAGCATTCCGCCGAGTGCCGGCCGCCCGATGGAGCGAAAACTCAGAGCGCTCATACGGTCGCACGTGTTGTTTATGCTTTGCCCGACTTTCCCATGCTACGTCATTCATCATGGCGCCGTGCGCACATCGCCAACGTGTTTCACATTCCATGATGCGCCTCGCATTCCATTCGCAAACCTACTCACTCGGTCGCAGTTCGCTCTTCACCTGTTTTGACGTGGTTACGAGATTGATTTCCCGCGGTGGGGGATAAAAACGCTTCGAGTTGTTTTCAAACGCCACGTACACAAATAGTTTCATTATATTGGGGGAATGGTGATTTTTTTCGAATTTTCTGCGGTTGTTTTTCTGTCTCGGTTTTAAAAGGTCAGAATTTTTAGACACGTTGCTAATTTCAAACCTGGTTTTTCCTAAAAGTGGTATTGGCGCTCTATTGTGGTTGCTGCTGCTTTCATGAGCTATTCTGACTATTTTGAAGTGAAAATATCTTTTATGTATGTATATGCTCCGGTACGCCTTTCCGCTTTTGTTCATTAGCCTTTGTAATCTAAGTGCTGAAATAGTTATAAAACATTCTCTTACTTAGAAGGGGTACGGTTAAGATTTGAAACTAGCCTAAAAGCGAGATGAAAATTTCCTCAAATAAATAATAGAGATATTTAATCTGAGGCAATTATCGTGATGTTTTATGCAAAATAATGGATTTCAATGTAATGGCTCGCGTTTGCTCACCTCTGCCTTTTTCCGCTCACTTTTCCACTTCTTACAATTTTCGCCCTCCGTTTGCTCCTCAAGGCTTTTTTCGGTGAATCCCCACCTAGGTACTTAAATTGAATCCTAGGAATATCAAAAATTTCTTTGCTTTCAGGCTTTCTGACTGTTACCAGGACTAATGGCTGCCACAATGACTTTGATGCCACTGACAAGCTTTTCCGCGATGTTCAAAGTCCTCATTACTATAGATTTTTTATCGACCCCATAATTCCCTCGAAAATATTTAAACATAGAGGCAGTTGCCAACACTATAATATAGACGATTTAGTGTCTCGACAATTTTCCCTAGGGTTTCAGACAATTTTATAGGCGGTCTAATCTGTGACTTTAAGCCGTTTTTAGTCCCGCTCGGCATTCCGAGATGGTATGGGTGGGTCTACCCCTGGGTGGAATAGGCCATCTAAATGATGCATTGAATCTGTGAAGATGCCATGAATTGGCGACGGAGGGCCGCCAACAATTATGTTGCTCATAATTATGTTATTATTATGCTCACAATCATCCGGGGGAGAGGACAGCAGCTCTTCTTCATATGCAAGGGGACTCCATTACTAATGTAATATTCGTGTTCATACGGCCTCGTGGCGGCGGGGTAACGTCCTCGCCTGCCAAACAAGAGGTCGCGGGTTCGAGTCTCACTTGGGTAGATTTCTCCAGTCCAGGGCATGGTTGTTTGTGTACGTTTACTTGTGACATTTGTTGAACATCCCGGTGTAAAATGGCCAATAGGAGCTGTATCCGGTGGTTTGAGAATAAAATTAAATAAATAAAATAAAATACGAGAGAAGGTGGAGATCATGGTGGTCAGTTGAGCGACACTTATTTTACTGCAGGCGTGGTAACGTTTGCTTTAACGGCTGTAGCACTGCGATGTTGAAGGAGAGGAGAAAACACCACATTATTATCCCGAGGATTCGTAGTTACTGCAACTCTAAATTATCTGACATGATGGAATTCTCTCTGGTAAAACACTCCGGAAGTAAACTAGTCCCCCAATCGGATCTCCGGACGGGGACTACCGGAGAGGGCACATTGGTCAACTGTGATAAAATTTAGAGGACAAGAACATGGCACGTGTGATCACTTCGGACCTTAGGTTAACGAGAAAACCTTAAGGTGGAAATTACATGATCGAATCTCGACGTGGTATTTATCGGCGAAATGAAATGGCTTGAAGGGGGAGAATTTTTAAGTGTAAGGAATAGATTATACCCATAAAATCTCTAAATGGTAATGCTGGGCAAGAAAAAGGTAAAATTCATTTTTTTTCTCTGCCGTATCTGCTTGGTTCCATATTTATTAATCATAGTTTGGTGTGTATGAGTAGAATCAACAAAAGAATAAGAATATCTGGCGATGAAATTTAAAGTTCTTATTACTATTCAGTAATAACCGATGGTTTGAAATCTATTTGGGACGTAGCAGACATAATTAGATTCGATTCATCGCCAGAACGGAATTCGTCAATGTCAACTCATCTGTTGGAAACAATGGGCAAGAAAAATTATCTGAGTGAAAAGAATTCTTTCGTATGTAGAACCAATGGCTTAATAATAACGTAAATTTTCTAATTGAAGAAATATCCCTTTCCGTGATAATATAATCCTTAACTGTTGTAAAAATAGACTTCCCTCTCACTCAGATGAAGAAAATGTATTTTTCAGTTTTGATTAGAATGTAATTCGGGAGAAAAGAATTCGGGAGAGGTTACTTAAAAGAACTTCGTCAACTGTAGAAGACTTATTTCGTTCGGTAATTTATAAATTTTTTATTGGGAAATTGATTGATTTGATCGAAGTGTAACTGGTAAAACCTTTAATCCAGCCAATGTGCTGCTTAAGGTAATCGTCCTGGGAGTTTTCTTTTGTTTTTTTTATTTGTGAATGCTTCTATTTTGTTACTCTCTCTCTCTCTCTCCCTCTCACGCTGATACGAGTAACAAATCCTGTGGCGTTTCTTTTTATTTCTACCTTTTTATTGATTTCTTCATATTTTTGCGTGTTACAGCGTTTTTTACTGTTTAGCTACAGTAACGTAGCAATCGAGAGAATATGAAACGCGTGTTCAAATCAGGACACGTAAGTTGAGAATAATTTAAGAAACAATGGATCACTTGTCAGTCTTTCGCCTAAAAAAAAGTCTGTTCCTTTATGCGCTTCCTATCGCCGAAATAGTAATAATTAGTAGGAACAATTGCATTAAGTATTCATCGGCCTTGAAGAAAATGCATGAATGATTTTTTTGTGATGCCAAGATAGAGAGCCACTAATAATGACAACTCAGGCTGTCGCACACGCACGTATTTCTCTCCCTTGTCTTTATGGATTTTCCGCTGCGAATAGCCATTGCATTGTATGAAGAGCACAAAAGGGAACTATGACGGACGAGGGAGCGTCTCTGGATTTCATGAATGCTAAGGCACTAGCATGTGGTTACGGGGGAGAATTGGCCGATTGTATCCAGGGTGCACTTTCAGCGCGCTTTGCTTCTTTTTCTCCGCATGTATGCCGTCACTACATGGTCAAAGGCAAAGGCGGTTGCGTGGGCGCTCGCGGGGAAAAGGAGAAAAAAGAATGGGATAAGGTGTGAAAGGAGGGGCCGGATTTTTACGGAGTTGCAATGAAGAGTAGTGCGGCCTTGGCGTCGCACGGGACGTGACTGGATTATCGGAATGAAGTGAGAGGGGGAGGAGGGGTGCTCACGCGCATGACATTGTCGCTTCGAAGATATTCAATTCCGAGGCAGGGAATCTTCATAACCCGAGTTCCAGTGTACGGCTAGGCATGATTTAGCAAGCATGGCAATTTGCGTACTGCTCGATATTAGTTAATTCGCAAAAAATAGGGACTTATTTGTGAGAACCAATCTGACTCTTGTTTTTGTGATTGATGATCCAACCCGAAGTTTGGTTTGGGTAGGTGGAGGTAGAGCTCCTACTAGGCGTAGCCTTTGAGACCAAGTGTTGTGGGGTCAGTTCGTTTCCCTTTTTCTCTGCGGGTGTTCGAAGGATTCCCAATCGTTTGGCAGCTAAGCGCTCCGCCCATTCCGCGCTCTCCCCAACTTACTTTCATACCAACTCACTCAGTGATTCGACTGGAATTTTGCTTGGTTATTTCCCTTTGGTCATATTCTAGAACTTTAAAAGAGATGAGCATTTGGTTTTATAGGTTATTTCTCGAATGGTAGATTGTTTGGGCGCGTAGCGTAATTCAAAGAAAATTTACCATTTAGGAAACAACGAATAATCTTCATTGCTCGATTACATCGAAATAGATAAAATATTTTGCATGAATATGAAGTTTAATGGAAAAGCATTTGCTGAATGATAAACGCTCCATAGTTAGGAGTGCCAATCTCAAGCTCCATACCTGAGGTAGCTGAAGCGTACCTATTCTTGATAGCGTGCATTGATTGCTATTGAACAAGGGTTACATTTCAAACTTGCGGATATAAAAAAATATCAAGATAAAAGCGAAAAATAGTTATATTTTAAAAATTAAACATCTTCCAGCAAGTTGTTTCTCCACATATTCAACGCGATTGTAATACATAATGATAATAATAATAACTCTGGTGAAGCATGACTGTAATGCTGATTGGAAAATCAATTGTGAATAAAATCTAAAATCGAGTTTTAACATTCGAAGATGGAGGAAATCGAGATCGAGCTATGATCCTCGAGTTTCGATCCAAACTCGATTTTCCAGCTTTGATCTTGACCACTTCGATTATCCCAGCTAGGCGACCGCCGCGCCGCGTGAAGACCACGGAAGGAGAGGGAAGCAGCGACCGCCTGCCGGTCCAGTCATGTCTAGCGTTGAGTGCAAGGAGCATACATTATATACATAGTTATACATTGTATACATAGCTATGAATAAACCATGTTTGAGTAATTCAGTTGGACCATGTTGTTTTCGGTCGGCGTCGCATAGTGGGCTGAAATGGAAAAAAGCTTCAAAAAGTACCGCGGGTTAATTTGGCTCTTAAGCTAGTTGTAATGATGTGAATAAAAAACCAGGATTGATGCGGTGAGCGCGAACACCCACGGTATACTTTGGTTTTGTTTGCTGCGTAATTACGCAGTCTTAGATAACACATAGGTTCATTGCGCTAATGAATGTTTGCCGCCAGGCGTTATTACCCTTTCTTTCATTCGGTACTTGAGAAGACTCCCTACGCCTCTGGTACGTGGCTCATCTAATTGCCCAATAATTACTCAATACCCGATAAATTCCTTTCATTCCATTTACACGTCATTGTCAAGGGAAACTATATCGGCAGTGTATGTGAATACGGTTCCAGCAATTCCTTAATTCCTTGCGCACAAATATCGCCCCCGTGTCTCCAAGGCTACACCCTGACCTAAGCTGATTAGTTGCCTCTTAACCCGGGTCTCTTCCAGCCGATGATGAACGCGCATTCCAAGCAAACTTCCACACTTTGGCCGCGCACAGCAGAAACCTTTTTCGTTGTAGAGATATTCGCCGAACTATGCAGAGGCATATTGCCTCAGAGTGACTGCTTACTGGCCTTTGAGCCAGAACAGCTCATTTGACCTCTATTGAGTAATAGATCGTCCACAATTGTCTCATACACGGATCCAAAGGTGAGTGAAGACATTATTTTCATAATTGGCTTTCAAAGCCCTAAGCAGATTCCCTATAGGTACCTACTTGTTTTACATTCTCGAAATTTCACCAAATTCGTCTCCTTTTCTTAACTGATTCTTAGAATTGTTGAGCGATGATATTTAATCTGATAGCTTATATTTAACCTTAGATTGCTATCCAGACCAATTATTTAATTTAACCTGATTATTTGGTCACCTCTGTGATCTTCAAGATATGAATCGTTTAAACACGAAACAAACGATTAACTTCATGGGAATACAATTAAAATTATCGGCTTTGAATGGTATACTATATTCCCTCTAGGTTTTTGTATTGGCTAATCTCTTCGGAAGATGTTAGCTGACAATGGGATCTTTTGATTTCAAATTTGCTTAGCATGTTCGGGATATATTCTTCTCCTAGTCAAATAATTCTCGAGCTCAATGAATACATAATTTTGTGATATTTTAGATTACGTTATGGTTTTCATCAATGCCTGATCGTTTTGGGAGAAATTGTGCTTTAATTCTTTTATTTATGTTTCTCAATTTTTTGTGAAATGTTTTCCCACTAGCCAAACTATTGATAAACTGGTTAAACCTAAAACTGTACGTAGCTTTTGTGTCAGGAGACACGTTAAACCTACATAAGCGGAAACGATACCTTACCAAGTTATTGCATGAAAATTCCTCAGCCCAATCACATGAAGGTATGAATTTCTAAGAAGCACAAGCCCATTTCTCAAATAGCTTTCACCAAAGATCTTATTAGCTAACAAAGTTGTCATTGCAACTTATGTTACTTACATTTTTCTTCTTACATCGATTTTATGGAAAAATTCAATAAATGTTTATAGCACTCCTTGAGATATGAGGTGCTTGGGGGTAACTGGGACTATGGGGTGACTGGGTCATGGGTAGATTATATGCATATTCATGGGAATTTTGAGTTTATCAGGTTGGCACACCTACTTCTTCTTCTTTTGCTCCTTTAACAACATGCGTTACCTCATTTGGAGCCATTTTGTGATTTTGGGCTGATGTGGAATTTCAGTGTGGAGATTTTTCAAAGCAACGACCTGTCTTAGTGAGATTAGCTGATTTTCATTGTTATGTGGTGAGTAATTTTTAACTATTAACTACTTAAGGTAAACATGAAGGTTTGTTTTTATTCCTATATGTGGTTTTTATGACCATTAAAGTTCCGATAGATTTTTTAATAGGGGTGCTCCAGTCACCCCAAAATTATTTAATAAATGGGGTAACTGGGTCATTACGGACCCAGTTACCCTAACAGTTAACGTGAATGAAAATTACACGGAGATATTCATTATTATCTTCACTTAGCTCTAAAATAGCTTAAAAATTCCTTTAATATAACCCTTTTGCTCATCTGCAGATAATGGTGCGAAAATATAACGAAAATTCAGAAGGGTGGTGGACTAGCCTTCTCAATTGAAGGTCTTTAAAATGCTGCAAATGATGTAAAAACGGGAGCAAAACTACTTGTAGATCAGCTTGTAGACTACTTTTATCATATTTCTAGGATTACGGCACAACATCATGATTTTGAAACTCGGACAAAAGAACTTATATCTCAACGCCCTAGTAAATGAGAAGGGTGTGTGACTTCTTATTCTCTGCTGCTGAGAAAAAGGAATTTGCCTATGCAATAAAAGTTATGGAAAAAATGGATTTGGTCGTACTGGGGAGGAGTTATTAGACAGTGTTACATTGTTCTAAACAAACTCGGTACCAGATTCAAATATACCAGGTGACCTGGCCCAGACTAGTTTTTCTCGTTTAGAGATAGAAATATGCATAGCTTGCTATCTTGCTTTCTATTTCTATTTCAAATTTTTTTTACATACTAAATTTCAAACGGGAAATAGCATGAAATAGCTTATGCATTAAATTTTCCTCAGAGAATTCAGCACTCTCGTTGTGACCAAACTAACCTTGGAGTTATTCATGACTTTTTTGAAAAATTAACGGATTTTGTTCTAAAACTTGGTTTGAAAGGGAAGCCAGACCAAATATTCAACTGTGACGAGACTTCCTTTGTAACGATCCCTCCAAAACATATGGGCGCTTTATATATCTGAATATTCAACGCAAAGCAAGCACATCTGGAATGTTATATCACAGCAAAATCCTTGTGCTTCTGCTAATGGTGTGATGCTGCCTCTATTTTTTGTTTTGAAAGGAAAATCCGTGAGGTCTCCATTACTGTCATAATACAACGGCTTTAAAATTCATGTTTATCAAAAAGCTGCGTAAAAAATATTTTAATGATCATTTAAAAGTACTTAGATTGATCCAGTTACCCAAAATAATTGTGGCATTGCTCAAATGGGATTTTCCTTGGGATGATCCAGGTACCCCAACGTCGTGAGGTAACTGGCGCCAACTAAGACGTGAAAGTAATATTAATATAAAATATTATTAACTGGTAGAAATTACATTCAAGTCTCATGATATGTTAGCCCGAGAGTTCATAAATCATTACGAATTTTTTTTCGGTCATCCACTGGTGTTTTTTGTGCAAAAAATATTTGAACATGATATTGTACTACCACATTGAGAAACTATGCCTCAGTTACGCCGGAGCACCTTACAATAAACTTTTCATCTCTAGCTACCACCGTTTAGACTTAACAACGTTCCTGAAATTTTTCCTTCAATAAATCAGCGTATATGTAGCCAATGTTGAACTACCAAGATACATTAGAATTGATAGTTTAAAATTGATGGTCAAAAACAAGTTTTGTTGAAATTTCTGCGATTAATAGGGGACATCTTTAGTTTGTGCGGATTCGTTCTGGGAGAAGTTGGCCATCCTGGTTGGGTCTTTTATTTGGCACGCCCTGCAAAAGGGGCTGACGATTACTACCCCCGTGGCCTCCACCGCCATCGCCACGGCATTGCCTCCCCCGCCGCACCACCCTCCACCCACCCCTTCCCCTCTCCGCATTTCATCCCCCCGGGAAGGGCTCTTATAGTGGCGGTGCCCCAGAGGCCTTCCATAAAACGCCTCTACGTGACCTCAGGCCTTAATACCTAGCCACTGCTCCCCTCCAACCACCCATCCTTCTTTCCTCAGGAATGATTGCTCATCGTGAGGTTGCGGTAGTACTCTAGCCTTCCAAGGGGACGTCGTGGGTTTGATTCCTGACATCGGAGGCGGGTCCGGAACAAATTTGAGGGACAGAAATATTTGGTTAGGGTAGGCCGTCTATTGTATGTGTGTAGCGCAAATGACAAATGCTTACTCATTCTTTAGAGTGAAATAACAGACCGATATAATACTGAATGGTGTTAATTTTTAAATACGTAGAAAAGAGTTTTAAATCGTTTTTTTTTAATCTTATAGTGGTGCATAGCCGTCGTGTCAAAATAGTTTCCAAAAGTAGTAATAACTCTGCTTGTAAAATTAGCAAGTTACATTTTAGGATTGTAACGTGAACCTGCAAAATGTTTGGAAGAAGCTGCAACTGTGCTCAGTTACATTCTTGGTACCTACTTGACTAATCTAAGCTTGTGCTTGGCAGGACGGAATGTTATCCTCCAGGTGCTTTGCTATACCACTGTACTTGTGGATGGTGACCGGCATTGTCGCAAGGTCATTTTCTTAATGAGAAAAGCGTAGGCCTCTCCCATAAGTTGGGAAATTGTGCCTCAGCCAACAACGAGATTGGAACCCGGGCCCACAGGGTGGGTGGAGACTTTCCTGACGGCGTAGGCAATCGGGTCGTCCTCTCACTATCAGATCCGACATCGCGATTCGGTCAAAGAATACGGGCGAAAGAGGGAACGACAAGCGGCGACAAGAAGACTTGATCTCACCCATTGTAGTACACGTGAACCATTGCCTCTGGTAATATTAAACGGAAAAAGCGCGAGAGTTGACGGCCACCTTCCATGACACGAGCTCACGAGCTTATCAGTCCGTAACAAAATTGCGAATCCTGCCAATTTTAGCAATGAAAAATAGAGAAAATGTAGTAGTAACAACATGTATCTAGGTGACAGGTGTGATTTGGATTTTATAGCTTGGTCCAAACCGCTCTCTCAGTGATGCTACCTACATGTTCGGTAGAAGAGCTCACCCAAGAATAAGCCACACGTGCGATAATTTGACGTGATCTAGGCAAGAGAGGGGCGTGTTGAAGTATTGTAATGGGGGGGCACTTGAGAGATTTCTCTTTTTGCGGAGGGGTGTCCAAAATAGAGAACAACATCGCACAGTGGTCGAAAAAAAGCGAAAGTCGATATGAACTTGGATTTTTTTATTCCGACTTATTATTAACTCGGAATAATAGCCCTGCGGCACAAAAAGGTATATATCTACCAGCTGGATTCCCAAGCACGACTCTGTAACTCGTCAGTAAACACCTCATTCCCTCCTGCGAAGAGGGATTAAAATCTTTGTCATGTCATGGCAAGTTTTGCATTGGATATTTCCTCTCGGAGTTGAACATTTATCGAACGTTTTGTACCATGATTCCTCACAAACATACTCCAATATGCTGGTGAAGTGAGCGTGGTATTGCCTTATGACTAATCACCCGTCGATTCAAGCGTTTTTAACAGCGCCGCAGAAAAAAGCCTTACAAAACCATGCGACCCGGTTACGTTCAAACTATCGCATAAAAACCAAAATTCAAGCATAAGAAAGCTGAGTCGCCACCCCTGCAACAGCGCCCTAACAAATATTAGTGCACTAAGGCAGTCAACAGACTTGTGGTGTCCGCACGGAGTTAGCCGTGTCGTTGCAGCAAGGATAGCTGTACTTTGCAGGTGACTTTGTAGATGGAGCCATCTTGAGTATTATCAATGTGCGAGATAATCGGATGCAATTCCTAAACCATATTACAAAACCCGGCGGATCTGAGAAACTTTTCGTGTCAAGAGCTGTAAATAATTTTGCCACTGACCTATTTTGAGGAAAGTAATAATTGAATTCAGCGACCCATAAAAGATGTTTACTAATAAATTTGGCGTCCTGAAAACGTTTAGGTAATTATGAGCCCAAATTGCAATGGAAAACATACGCCACTGATGCAATATGTGGTCATATTCGAATTTATTGGTCATAAAAATTCCCGAGAACCGAATTTTAATTTCAAATATCAAAATATTCTCCCTCACGAAGTATTTTTTCCGACCTGACAGCATTTTCAAACAACCGCCGCGCCGTCAGAGAGAATCGACGCCGACTCGACGCTGAAAATACGCGAAATTCTCATAGCACACTCAGTGCTACGATGCACACTCAATTTTTATTCTTAGCTTTGCACTTCTGCGTTCTCTGTATTCAATTCTTAATCGGAAGCGACCAACTCCTGCCTCAAAGACCATTGGAGTGGACGCATGGAACATCGCGTTTCTACTGCAGGCGCACGCGTCGAGGGGCTCCGCGCGGGGTTTGAAGTGCGCACATGCAGAACGAGGGCCAGATCATTCTGCGTGTGCGCCCTTCCAGCATTCGGCTCCCTTCTGCTCCGAGGATTTTTGTTTTGGACTGAACGAAGTGTTTGCCCGAGATCCACGCCCGTGACTCTCTGGTCCAAACCTGTTTTAAATGATGAACGAAGAATACGCTCACGAATCAAATCCGCAGAGCAGGGGGAACATAAAATTGAATAAGGAAGGAAGTAACGATTCTAAATGCCTGGTTACAAAGTACATTAGAATGCACGAGGTAATGTGAGAATGTCTGAATCTCAGAACGAACGCGAAAACACTCGTACACCGTGTAACCACGCAAATATGTACGAATGTATAAAAACCTGAAGAGAAAATTGAACCTGTTCCAATTTCGTTCAGATAATCGTAGCTCATAACAGAGTCACCTGGTGGTAAATTACGCAACCGGCACATTCAGTTCTTCTGGCTTGTATTGGCGACTCCTTTGTTTGCGTGCGTATCCGATTGTTATTTGTTTGACTTTGACCTCTTGCTTGCCTTGCATTTTACGCTGAATGATTTTGGGTAGCGAAAGGAAGGAACAGAAGAAAAGCGGATGGGTGAAAGGAAGAATGTGAAGGTAAAATACGTGAATCGCGGGAATGGTCCAAGCAGTACGAGAGCCAAAATCGGCAGAGGCAAATGGTCCAATGTTCGCTATTTTAATGCAGTTCCGTCCAGGTAGTCCAATGAGGATCAGGGGTCAGATCAGGAGAGTTTAGGGCCAAACAATGCGAAGTTCAAACTGTTAGAGAAGACAAGCAAGAGGTCAAAGTCAAACGCTTGTTCCGCTTGTTTGAACGCTTGTTCCAACCAGATGTGTGCCCGAGCGCGGGTTCTCACCTCAGTACTAGTGGCATTCTGTGGTATTATTTATATGAAGGGAAGGGAGAAGCACTGGTCGATGGAACTATAGGCGATGAGTTGGGGAACACGCTTAACAAATGAGGGGGACTCGGTGGAGTGGCGGTGGTTGTTCATTCGGATAGAGAATGGCGTGGTGCATTCTCCAATGTAGTAGGCAGGGAAGAAATTGCAGGATAGTCGGTAGGCGGCATTAAAGAATGTTCTGAAGGGAGATAAGAAAGATTTGATGATGACTGTACGAGAGGTGGAGGGAAATGAGAAGCAGCGCTTGCATCTTGGGCAATTGCATAGAGGGGAGGAATGAGAAGGAGGGGGAGAGAGGGGCGGGTGGATCGGAATATGATGAGCAGGCTGGGTGCCTTTCTATGATAGCAGGGCAGGAAGGGAGGAGACGGGATGTAGTATGCTCCTCAGATTCTGCGACTGTGCCAGAGGAGACCGCAGCCGAGGACGTTGGTGACCTGCTGATGGGAGTGTTGACACCAGTGCCTCAGAAGCAGAAGCACTTCTTCTGCGTCTGCATCGCACTCGGACCCCTCGGATGCGGACGCCGTCGCCGGTGATAAAGACAGCGTCCCGCCGCACAGTGGGCGGAAATCGAAAAAAGTGTGACAAAACCCTAAATTTTCACTATTTTTTTGGTAAACAAAAATGGTACAGTCCGATAGAATAATGTCCAAGGATTAAGGAACTATGGCTATTTTAATATTTGGTTCACCCATTAAATCATTATAATCCGTTAAAGACGAGAAAAAAATATAAAAAATATCAATTCTGAATTTCTGCAAAAATCGAGTATTTACTTTCGCTATTGAGCCGTTAATATGGTTTTCCATAAATTTCAACGCATATTTTCTAAAAGAGTAAACCTTTCGTAAGAACTTCACGGGATAGTTTATTTATTTTTATCAATTTTTCATATAATAATTAAACATTTAAAAGTGCATTGTTTTTTAACTATTTTTGACATAAAGTGGAAAATAACTTTATGAGGGCGACGAGACTCGATCTTAAAATTCATATGGAAATAAAGACCTGAATCTTGACTATATGTTCCAAAAGAAAAATCTTGCTCCAACTTGCTACCTTGCTTTTAAAGATGGGATATGTATAAAAAGTCAACGCTGCCGCCCGGCCCGGCCGCGGGTTACCCTGATTTGGTTTTTGCTCCAGTTTAAAGCAAATAATGTTTCCACCACTATTATTTTTACCCCAATTGTTAGTAAAGATGTGAAATCTAAAATTAAAGGCAATATTTTGTCCAAAAAAATTTCGCACTCTCTTGTTACAACATAGAAAGTAGAAAATTCGCCGCTGCCGCCGGTCACCCATGAGCCCGATGAGGACGTGTGACCATACGTCGGCAGAGTGCTTTGTTCCCTTATTCGTACTTATTCTCACATACATATGCACAGGGAATTTCCCGCACTTTAGGTCCCTTCAAACTAGAAATCCCTCCGACCTTGAGGAGAGGGAAAGAATCGAAGCAGGCGCGGTCAGTGCACACGACCGACAGACCGCAATTGTTCCTCGAGGCGGTAATCCGCTTCCACTACTAGTAGTTCTCTAAGTAACACCTCTTGACTACTCCAGCTTATTGTTCCTTCAAAATGTGGGGCTCTTGAATTTGGTGTTTGGGGCTAGGTTGTTTCTTTGAAACTCGCCGCTATTCGTTTTACCACCGCAGCGCACGTACAGTCAGTTTCAAAAGTAGGTCCCCACGGCCAGCGCGAGCAACTACGTTTTTCTTGGTGGTCGAACTTCGGGTATTGGCTGTGCCTTCTGTGTCTTGAACGGGCCAGTTTGACTTACTCTCACCGTCCGCGCAAGTCTTCCCGAGGCATTCTTCACTATTCCTAAATTCTTCGCGACTTCCCCGACCCCCAGTGCCACAACACAAGGCGAAGCATATGTTCTCAGTCATGGGATTCCCACCCTGATAGTATTCTGAGATGGATATTCCGAGTAGTCTGGCTTGCACTAAAAAATAACGAGACGTATCTGCGTCGCAACGCACATATGAGGAAGAAAGAAGACTACTTGGGGAGTGACTGCTATTTAACTTGTAAACATTGAAAAAATGTCTGAAAATCTTTAACCGCCGGCATGGATGAACGCGATGACGGATGGTAACCGTGACGCAAATGACAATATTTACATAGGCGTATATATTTACGTATTTTTCACCAGGCGATGTGAAGAAAAAATATTGGAGTAACATGCTCGAAATGTTTTGAAAATTTATTTGCACAATATGTTTTGTATAAGTTTACCAAACTACACAGATCTCTCCTCTCTTCCTCGTGCGATGGGTTACTTGCCGGAAAAACCCATATATTCTTCTCCGCTTTCTTCGGTGGTGGAATTGTTTGGATGTGTGGGGGGGGGGGGGGGTTCACGCGGCCTTCATACCTCTGAAATCGTGCGTGGGGCTCTTGACGACGGTTAAAGTAAAGTTGCACCATTTGTACTACCTGATTAAGTCGAATCGATCCCCAGTGGACAAGGAACGTGTAAGCAATACGCGAAGGTCGACTTCGGAGAATAACGGAGACGGCTGCGCCAGGTATGGGGACCGACTTTTGAAAGTGACTGTACATCGGTTAATGCCCTCCAAAAGATCGCTTCTCTGGACCACGCTAGTGAACGAGTTAGCTGGCGATTTACCGGGCGGTTTTCCCAAAAATTCATACGTTCTATTGGCTTAGATAATGTCTTGCATCCTCAGTTTTACTCATACGGTCAGTCTAACTTAGCTGGTGAGTGTTGAAACATCGACGTCTTTTAGCCACAGTGACTACTGACAGTTCTCCTAGTTCTCCTAGGTGAGCCCATCGATTGGTTACCGGTTGTCGAACTTACTCTAATACAGAGAGGTCGTACACGACGGAGAGATTACATTAATCGGTCACAGGTATGATTAAAACCACTAGTTGTAGAAATATTTTATGTCGATAAGGCAACGTTAGAAAATGCAGCAATTTTTTGTGGCTTGTAGATTTAGAAGCTTTTATCTCCGACAGGGGAGAAAATGAAGAGGAGGAAAGTGACTCGAAAAGAACTGCTCGATGCTATGTTCCAAGGAATGGTGTAGACGGTAGAGTCGAAAAAACTATTGGCATTCAAATTTCTATTAAAAAAAATTGAGCATTGGGGGAGATGCAGAGATAAAGGATTTTTTTGGGAAATTAGCGACTTCTAATTGATGAAGATCGATTCCGCGAGTATTGCTCTTCCACTGCCGCCCTTTATGTGGAGCACTATGAATGGTATTATATACCCCCAACTGTGCATCAGATTCTAATACATGGAGCGTGTACTGTAAACGCAGCAGTGCTACCCATTGGACAATTGTCGAAGGAGGCCCTTGAATCGAGGCACAAGGATATTAGGAGGTTCAAAGAGCAGCACTCCAGAAAATTTTCCAGTGCAAAATTTTATTTTTCGAAGATTTCTTCTATCTTCGGACGCAATAGTATCCTCATCAATCGATTCGAAATACGAAAATGTGAAGGTACCTAAGGGAGCAAGGAACCTCCTTCTGATTGACGAGAACGCAGAGTCAGATGGAGACGAGATTGATTCAGGTGACGAAGACCTAAAACTGTATTTACTCAGGTATGCATTATTTCCATTTCATTAGTTATTCATTTCAGATACAGAAATATGGTTTTAACTTCTAATGAAAATAATCGAAAAATACTTGCATTAATTTCCGTGGAATACATTGGTAAAATCCATATCCTTAATATTATATAGATACCACGCATCTATACATTCTATGATGTATCGATACATCACGGTAAAGTTGTTCAGGGTTATGTATTAAAGTTTCTAAGTCAGTTATAGTACTTGTATGAACATAATAAGCATCTAACATGCAGCGCTTTTAATATTAAAATTAGGGGATTTTTACTGTTTCCGCCATTGCCGCATCTCGGATCCCCGCCATTTTAGAGAGGCCCCTGATTGTTCTAGAGCAAAAATAACATTAGAATCGGATTAAGGAGGTAAAAATAATTAAAAACAGAAAAAATCGTGGATCTACGTTGAATAATAACGGAGATATTAGTTTTGTCAAGCTTTTTTCGATTTCCGCCCACTGTGCGCCGCACAGTGGGCTAGAATCGAAAAAATCTGGCCAAAACCTTAAAAACGATTTTTTTTTGGGCTGGGAAGTTGAAACTTCGATTACTTATTCTCAAATAAATTGTGCATAACTATTCAGATTATTTATTTCCTGTGTTTTCACGTTAACAACATATGTGAGGTCAAAGTTGAACAAATTTAGCGAAAAACGACCACCCTCGATTTTTTCTGCAAATTGCCAACTTTATCCTCGTGCAGTGGCTTCATGAATGGTTTTATCGACAA
Source organism: Ischnura elegans (assembly GCF_921293095.1). NCBI lineage: Eukaryota > Metazoa > Arthropoda > Insecta > Odonata > Coenagrionidae > Ischnura > Ischnura elegans. The sequence goes on from NC_060256.1 coordinate 2,744,767, forward strand.
AAACTTTATATCATCTTAATTAAACCTTCTTTTTCTTTCATTTGAAGGGTTTTTAAAGATTTTTTTTCATCAATAACCATAGATATATAACAAAATGGTGGAGCCTGTTTTCAGCCCATTTTTTTACATAAACGTAGAGAAAAAGTAGATATTATCACGGACTCCCACCAAGTGACTGATACCACGTCGTTCTGTGAAGCCTCTACATTGTGGATCTAAAGTAAAACCTTGCACCAACTGGCAACCACGAATTTTAAATCGTTTTTGCGAGCGTGCGGTCGACACCGGTTCTGGCCGGCGGCGGTGGAGAGTACGGCGACGCGGCAAGCGTGTGGATGCAATATGTTGTTAGAATTACCAGTTATACCACCGAATGACATTCATTTCCATCAGTGCTTCCAGCGAGAGAAAGTTATAATTAAAATGATAGAAATTTAAAGTTAAAGCGTCTCACGAAGGTCACAATAATTGGTGTAAAAACCTATATCCTCTCCTTAACTCCCATTCACAGAAGTGAGCCAGGAGCCATTTTAGGAGGGAATGCAGCCACTGCTCCTCGTATATGTGAGAAAAGCAAGAGCTAAAAAACTAAAGTCAAGAGAGAGAGAAACGTGGACTGTCCCATGCCTCCCACTGTCCCACGCTTCCCTCGTCCCCCCTACTTGTAGGAGGAGTGTGTTGAAGTTCACCCCTGGTACATCTCACAATCTCCATCATTGCTCGACTGCAGATATTCCCAAGGTAGCGGGATATGGGCCTGCTAAATTGTTTAACTTTCTTATTTATTGATTTCTCATGTCTATCAAAGGAGATTTAATTGGTTTCAGCGCTGTTGGAACGAGGGTCTATTTAATGGGACTCGACGCATGACGCCGCCTCCGTGGATGCCCACACGGACGCACGCGACACCACTCCCCGCCAATGGGCCGTGGATGCTTCAAAACCCCCTCCCAAATCATCAGATATGACGTTCTACCATTTTCCTATTTCCTTACAAATAGCATAAGTTTCAGCGCAATTATTTTCATTCAAAGACAAATAACGACTAATTTTAGAGCTCCCGAAATTAATTACTATTATAATATATATCATTGCTTATTATCAGCAAATTTTGAATACTCAAGAATTTTCAGGGTACATGTGACGGTTAAAGGGGTTAAAGGAATATAGGAATACCTTATATATTTTCGTAAGTCTAATGCATTGGTTGGTTGATTTTGAAAACTCTATGAAACTTGTTGTACGAGCGTCATTTCCATAGGAAGAGTACAAATTTATCCGAGGAAACGCTAGGAAGCAATCACAATATCAACAAAGAAGTACGAGAAATGTCTCATAAATGTGATAAGTAAGAACGATTGCTTTGGAAGAGAAGCTTACGGCAATTATTGATAGGGATTACTACATGAATGATCTGTACGTGTGTCGTGTCAAAGGTAAATCGTGATAATGGCTTGTCGACCGAGGTAAATGTTACTAAGCCTGGATTAAATGAATTAATAATTAAATAAATTTTACTTCATTCGTCGTGAAGTTTAATCGCCTATGGAAAAGTTTCAGTGTTATGTATAATTTATGGCTTTTTGATTCATTATTAAGTATTTCCAGGGCATGTTTGAAACGAGCGTAATAAAAATTGACTCAAGGGAACTACCAGAATGACAGGATATTTTCTGAAGGACAAACACTATTTGTTCGAAGAAAAGCCGGCCATAATATCGTAATACGTACAAGTGTTTGCGGCCGGATACGAACAAGGTCTCATCATTTCTCATGCTTTCAAGTAAAATTTAACAAACGACACGAGCAATAATAGCGAATGGGAAATGGAGACGGCTCCTCCGTGATCGCATTCTGAACTGGCGACGTAACATTCGTGTCTGTCCTCCTCCCATTTATCCAGGTAAACGCCTGCCTCCCTACTATGTTGCGTGCGTGAGTGAGGCGCCGTGGAAAACTTGTTTTCCACCAGGGTGACCGGATTCATTACTGGAGTCGATCCTTTGCTGCTCGTGTTTTTGCCTTTAAAACGCGACAGATGCCAGCACTATAGACTCGTCCACCGCCGTCCGTAATGAGATAAGCGAGATACACGAGGCTGAATGTCATTTTCCTAAAACGCAAAAGAGCGCGGTGCGGCGGTGGATATATAGACTTTGCAGACGGACTTTGAATCAAAGAGAGTGTTTTATTTGGGAGGAGAGGAAGTGGGCTTTGAAGCAAGCACCCTGCCGGGACACCAGATTGGATGGCCCAATTCCCCCACTGGGGGAGCCAGGGCCAGCCGACTCCAGAGGAAAATCACGTGAAAAAGCGAATCTACAGAGCCTCCCCTCGGCGTTTTGGAAAAATAAAATAATGATGCGGGAGATTTTCTTCTATACTCGAGTAAGACGCTTCCATACATTTGGGATTTCGTGGAAAAGAAGCGTTGGGTCGCGGCGACCTGAATAGCATCTTGAGAGTTCGCTTCGCTTTCTCTTCAAAAGATGGGCCGAAATGGAGTTCATTCGATTTCCAAGGAGTATTTAACGGAAGATGTAACTCCCTCTTAGATGCCTGAACGAAAATACGATGTCCTGTCCCGACGAGTACTCAGAAATGATGGCACTGATGCGCTAAGAGTGCATTACTGTGATAGAGTGCAGAACAGTAACTTCTAGTTTTCCAAGTAAATGCATTACGAAAACAGAGATGCCTCCGAGGATCTCATCTTCGGACTTACATGAGCCGGATTGCTAAATTAATTTAAAGACATGAATGGCTGTGGCAAATAATCCTAAAAGCTTGCATTTTATCATCCATATCTTTCCTCTCAGCGATATAAAAAGTGTTTTGACTTGTCATAAACACTATTATATTATTTAATTTTCGTAACATATTCATTTCAATTAAAGATCTATCGAATGAGAAATTGCTTCCTTCTGTGCATCTTCCTAAAAAATAAATAATTAGATGACTACACATATAGATAGAAAAAGGGACACTTACAAAATGTTTTTCAGATGTTTCGATGGGATGACCAACCATTCTCAATGAGTGATTGAAGGAAAAGAACAGTTCCTTCTCACAGTCCACCAAAACACCTGTGAAAAGCATTTTGCGTCCTTTTTCTATGTTTGTGTGTGTACTCGTCTAATTATTCATTTATTTAACCTAAGTGTTACCGCAAGAAGCGGTGGCCGTAAGAAGCGTTTTCTTTTAGACCAGATATAAATTCATAGGGTAGGAAAGAAAGACGATGTCAAATGCGAGGACGCATTCAGAGAATTTAACGTTTTGTACGTTGCAGGAATACGTTTTGTAAAGTTGCAATATCCTTTAAAAATTGCATGAACTACAAAATAACCTATGGGTTTTTGTTTTCTAATCGAATGAAGACCATTTTCCAAATTTGGACAAAAACAGTGGCCCGAGGTGCAAAACACCTTTCCGAATTCGGGTGCAATGACCCTACTTAATTCTTAAAGGTTGTAGAAAAAGTCCCTATCAAAATTATCTATTCGTGGCTACCCAAGCTGTGTCACAAATAAAGCCAGAGGATAATCCGATGAGTAATTCTACATTTAATTTTCCAAGATTAAAGCAAAATTTTACAACTTATTATCGACGATTACTGCATTTCCCGGATCGTGAGCGTCTAACTACCTTGTCAGTTGTTTAAATGTGAGGAAATATTTAGCCAACTTTCGGCCAATAGTTCAATCCCTTGAGATTTTCTTTTGAAGAGTGGATAACCTAGTCACAAAGGTCCCCCATAATTCCATGCACTCTGTCAAGGCAATCGGGATGCCATGCAGGATAAGCCTCGATTCAACACTCGCTTCTGTGACTGCGCCTTACGCCAAGAGGCAATGGAACGAGCTGAATCAGCACGCGTCGGCCTGCCTCGCTCGGCAAACATTGAGCACATCTTTCCTTCTCTTCGTCCTCCGCGTTCTTTGGGAAATCAGTGTGTTTCGTACGTTCCATCGGGACATCCCCCTGCTTTGTCGCATCCATGGAAAGATCTCACCAGCGAGAAAAAAAGAATACGAGAAAGAAAGAGAGAGAGACACCCTTCTCAAAAGCGATCGCTCCCAATTTGTTGTTTTTTTTCATATACGGCGTGCATCGTCATGGCGACCACACGCAAAGCCTCTCCGCTCACTCCTTGAGAACGTCACCTATCACTCCCCCACACATCCCCATGCTGATGACGTACTATATACCTAAGTAAAACTGTTCTACTTTTGTTATTCAAAATTTTGAATTTTGGCTAGGTTCTTCCATAAATGCACTGAAACGTCTTGGATAATAGTACATAAGGTTTCAAAAGTAGTCATTATTCGCTAAAATGATCAATTTAGTGAGAATATGAGTACTATAAAGGTTTGACTTGAGAGTTTTACATAAAAGTGTACTTGTTACATAAATTAATGAATGAGGTAATAGTATCTTTGTGATTCCTTAAAGTTAAGCCGCAAAGTTAGAAACGCTCACAATAGATCAAAAGAAACTTTGCGGTATATTGGTGGAACATTCAATCGTTTGAAAAAATTAATGACAAGCTCAAATTTTAATAAAAATGGCTCAGATTATGATGCCTCATCATTGAATCGATGAGCCATTAAGAGCTCGCGACCATAATGACCTCAGATCGTCCTTCCCGGCGCTTTCCAATGCGTTCGCCCGTCCACCGTTTTCAACGATTCACTCGCGATGAGCCGAAACAATTCGCGCTTTCCTACGGAGATACTCTCTACAGGTATATGTATGTTACGAATATTTTCTACCATTTCTTTTACGCCACTACTTAGTTGTTTTCACTTAAACACTTCTCCTTTTGCCTTCTAGGGGTTTTCAGGTCGAAAATATTTGCTCTGAATTTAAATGGGATTAATGTTGGTGCAGTTCGCTTCCGATTGGCTGACAAGCCTTATCTAACAGAAATATTTGCTCTTCCTTTGTCTCCTCCTGTTTCTGCCAAGGACTTCCGGCATTAATGCCATTGGACATTCCCCTGCATACATTTACCACCCGTCAACGCCCACCGGTGGGTGCTTGCACCGCAGTGCAGCGCCGAGACTATACTCATGCAATGTCAATAATATGTTATTATTAGCCTATATTTCGGTTCAAGTATTTAGTGGAAGGTTTCTTCTCTTGTTCATTCACTATGAATTGTGTTTAGTTAATGTCAATTCAATCATGGCAAATGGTGTTTTTGACCACATCGGATCGTTCTGTCGGTTTCAGAGCAAAATGCTTTTTTCCGAACCCATGAGTTATGGGTACTCGATCGAGGAAAGTGCTTTTGGAGTCTATAATTATTAGTTTAATAATTATATCGTATTTTTTTCGTAAATTATAAAGTACAAATTAATATTTAACAAATAATTAGCAGTATCAGGCTATTCAAAGTTGAGATATGTGAAGGTAAGCATCAGCGGTGCCGTTTGGGCTTTTTGCGATTTTTTGCTCTATATTTCATTATAAAGCAATTTTCTTAACAGAAATACGTATGTACGTTTTCAGAAAGTGTATGAGCGTAGTTGGTCCCTTTATCATTTATCTTACACTACGTCGCGATGCTCATTGTTTCACCGCAGGAGCCATGGTTTTTAAGGCCGTTCATGATATGTTTTCTTGTATTTTCCAAGAGTAGTAGTAAGAGTAGTCCAGAGCAAACTCTACATGGCCATTCATGGAAAACCTTTGAAATAGGGAACCCCCTAATAACGCATCAATTCTGTAGTATCGCAGGTGAAAACCCAATTATATGCTACTAGATTTACCTTAAACTTCCCTTGCTCGTGTGATTGGCTTTGTTATCGATGTTTCCGCATAAGCGACCGCCAGAATGTCCATTAACCTATGTATCAAGTTATTATATATTCTCTAATAAATTCATGGGGTGGAAAATAAAGGGATAGGAACACACAGTTGAAAAGGACACTGAGGTTACGCCCATTCCCTCTCTCTCGCGGTGAATAGGTATACTTCACTGTGTCCACTCCTAACCCCATTTCTTCTTTCTCCACCTTGCCCCAGTAGCCTTGGGCGTGGCAGAGCAGTTTCGCTTCTTCCCATCCGATGGCGTGATCTGCGACCGCCGACTGATTTGTTCCTGATGGAGTTTGATAGTTGAATTGGAATAAGATATTATATTTTCCTTTTGCGAAATTCATATCGAGTGCTTTATGATTTTTTATGTAGTAAGTATACAGTCTTAGTGCCTAGCGGCCGTATTCATAGATTTCCGCTAAAACACGCTAGTAGGGCGACTAACTTAGTCGGCTACTAAGACCTTTTAGTCACCTACTAAGATATGGTATTCATGGATTGTATTACGTGAGCTACTAACTTAGTATGCTACTAGCCAGCTCGGCAGCCGATACTCGGTAGCGATTTGGGTTCAACCCACTAGGCTACGCTTGGCAACACTGCATCTGACTCCTCCGCGGCGCGCAAAATTCGTAACACTATCAAACAAAAGAAATTGATTCAGCAAAATGCATTGAAATTTTTACTTCATAATGGATAATTCGATGTGATATCGCATCTCAGACATTTTTTGATTGCTGTACACAAAAATTATGCAATACTTTTGGGAAAGGGTAGATTTATGAGTAATACCGAAGCATTTGTATGTTTGAGATGCAGTTATTTCTTTACAAACGGCCGTATATTTATTGATCATATACAATGCGTATTTTTTGCACTTCCGATATTGGTTTTCATTAGTGTATGCGAGATTAGCATGGAAAAATATAACTAGCAACGTCAGTATTATACATATCTGTATTCGGAAAGCAGAAATACACCTCAATGTCGGAGTAGAAACGAAAACTTTAGCAATGCAGAAATGAAACGTTAAGAAAATAACGTTGAGATAAATGTGTGAATGATACACATTTATTACGTTACAAACACCTACTTGCGAGCAATTAGTAACATATGTTTGCTACTCCTAAAATGTTAGTCAAGGAAACAACAATCTGTTTCGCTACATTTAAATATTTCAAATATTGACAGCGTGCGGAAATATACGGCATATAGTTTACTTGAGGTGGTTAATGTAAAAAACAAAGCATAATTAACGTAACTTGTGTTACTTATTTATTGCTGATCATATCACAAATAGCACTACAACGCACACAACATTTCACTTCACATTTCACGAGCTGTCTTTATGACACTTATAATCCGTACATTCTGAATCAACTGGTTCAATGAAAATCTTGACTCACACTTAATTTAAAACACTATAACGTAACTCTAGTAAACAATGATAATCAGTTTTCTAATCACTCTGCACGCACCAAAAGAATTTGCACTCGTTGGCGTTCGAAAGAATTCTTCACATCTCACTTCCCACTCATCACTAATGATTTAGAATCAGTTGATGCTATTTCACATTACCATTACGTAGACAATGAAATAAATAGGCTGAAACAAATTTTTAAACCAGAAATTGTAACGTCAACAAACTTCCAATCTCACTCTCCACTCGTACCGTAACCAAAACAAAAACAACAGCGCAACGAAATACGCGGAATGTAAACACTGCCGAAAGCTCACGATAAAGTTACTAGAATAAGTAATATAATCAAACACAAATTAAAAGCGCACAAACGAATGAAAATTTATAATCGCTTGCTGTATCCCTAAAGAACAACTGCTTCAAATATGAAACATATCCCCTTCGCAACAGCTAGTAGATACCTTTGATCGAAATGGTTAAACCAGTATGAAAGAAATAAATAATTTTGTCGTAGGTCATACACTCACAAATCACTTCACATGTCGCTTCACTCTTTACTTCATCGTCTATATGCAATCAATTCACTTAGGGGCGCATTGAATGTACAAATTGTGTTCACTTACACTAGAGGCACAAGTTCACTGCAAGTCGCAGCTTCCTCGCAGCTACGAAAAACTTTTAATTCCTGTCAACAATTACACTACATACGTTGCCTGCCTTACTTGAAGAATGGATTCTCGTCTTCCATTTTGGCACAAATGCATAAAAACTCTATAACAGTATACAAATAAAACCGGAGTTCGATCATCCACAACGGTCCGCCATATTTAGTAGCTCCCTTAGTCACGGCCGGAGGGCGACTAAGAACCGGCTACTAAGATAGTAGCATACTAAGCTTAGTAGCCCTTACTAACGATCTATGAATACCATTTTGCTAGTATGCTACTACTTAGAACGCTACTTGGGCAATAGTAGCTTACTAAGGAAACTATGAATACGGCCGTAGGTGTTTATATATGCTCCAAAGGAGTTTCCTGGAGCCAATGGCATCTATTTATTTATTCGTCATACTGTGGAGCAAAAATACAAAAGGCAATTAATTGGAAACACAGCGTGGCGTTTCATCGCCCATGCGCCATTTCGATACGAAGTGTTTTTCGCGGCCAAGAGCCTTGCTAGTGCCTAGTGCGATCGCTTGCGGGGTGGGGCGTTTTTGAAGGCCGTTCCGTGAGACGCCTTGCGGTGCGGCCCGCGGGTTTTAATGCCGACCACGGAGTGATGGAGCGCAAGGAACGGCTGAAGAGAGGAGGGCCGTAAACTAATTACGGGTCGGCTGTAAACAGGACAGATGTCCTCTCCGGAAGGGATTTAACGGAGCGGAATTTAAAACATGCTGCGCATCGCGTCTCTTGCTTTTTTTCGCTCTCAAAAGGGGCGCTGCGCCGGAAGGGAAAGCCACAAAATTTGACTGTCGCGGGTGCACTAACTTACCGCCGAGAATATATATGGCCAAGGCGAATGAATACCTCTCTGTACTGTTGCAGCATTTCAATCACACAATAGGAAACTTTGGATGGAGCCGTTAGCATTCGATGGATTAGGCATATTGCACAACTAAAGATACTCCACACTGGAAGTCCTACGCAATAACATAGTACGACACCTTTTGATCAGAACGGTGAAACAATATGCTGCTTAAATGCAGAAATTTTATTTTTCAATGGAAGATAGAAAAATAAATATGGTAAATACAGAACTCTACGATAGCTCATTAGCCTTTGAATAATATGAGGTAAATGGTAAGTTACTGGTCTAATTTTAAGTTTGTCTTTTCAATGAACAGATTGCTTCGTGTAATTCATAGATATTCATGCTGCATGCTGATTTATTCCTTGTAAAAGTATCTGTGCGGATAGTTTACAGAATATTTTTCAGATAACATAAATATTATATTCACAAAAGTATATTCAGGTTTGAAGCCTTTCGAAATTTGCCTGGTGTATATTACCGTGAAGTTAAACTACGACACGGCATGAAACCAGTCGATCTATGACACTTAATAATAGTCAATTACTAAAGGGAGGAAAAAAATGCTAATTTATAAGCGCTTTTAGGTTGTTATGGACATTCTCCCCTAATGTACATGGCAGATTTGAGGGAATTTCCATTTAAAAAATTTAGATCATTATAAATATACTATAGATGTTAGTATTATAATAATTTCATAGTGGAATTTGAATGTATTGCCATTTTCAACGTGAATTGCGGAATTTAGTGTGACTCCATTCTTTTTCCAATTCGTATCGATTGAAGAGTAGAATTTTATTGACTTTTTTCAACAGTCATTACATGTGTACTCCGAGGCTTTCGTAGGCGTAGGAGTTCAAGTGCCCACTGTCCATCTTTTTTCTTAACGGCTGGTAGTAAGTGTCAAGCTGCAATCAAACGCAGTCAATTTATCTCGTAAAACACGCATAAGTAAAGTAATGAAACGGCGTTTTCGATGTAGCTATGAAAAAACGTGTATTATAACAATAAAAAACTTCTTTTCCTCATAATTTACCGTATAAGTGTATGCGTGATATTATTTTATACTATTTACTAAAAACCTTCTCAATGAATTTCACCGAAAAAGCAAAATTGCTTCTCAATGAATCTGAATTAATCTTATTGATGGGTATTTATCCGAGTTTTTGGGATAAATTAATTGTTTGTAAAATAAACTAAGATGTTGGTCCTGAAAAAGACTCATAGTAGTTAAAACAGAAGTAAATACTGGTTTTTCGCCTGGATAAGCTTAGATCTAATTGTAACGCATACCAGTCAACATTAAATCGTGGCGTTTCAAACATTGTACACCGCGCGGAATACCTTGCACCAATTTGGTGACCTCATTACCAATCGCCTTAAATAATATTGATGGAATAGCGCCCTATGTTACACGAAGTATGTTTTCGAGACGAGTGGCGTGAAATGAGGCCACTGGCTGTTTTATGTGTTACAAATTACATCTTCCCGGGTATCCTGGTCTGCCGCGGCCGTTACAGTCCATGCATTTCAATTCGGCCGCGATTTTTCTCTCCAGACGGTTTTATGACGCTTGCAAAAAGAAGGACAGGGGGCTAGAGTTTTTATTTTCAAATGACATCCCCAGGGAATAGGAATTTTGTCTTTCCTTGGCAATATATGCGAGAGTGGCTCCTTTTCGGCGGTGGAGGCAATTAGCGGCGGCGAGTGTAACTAGGGCAGTCGACAGCTTTGAACGTGATTTAGACCTAAGAAGACGAAACGAAACAAAGCCCCGTTAGACACGCAATGGGACACGGGTAATGAGACGTAAATCAAGCGAAGTAATTAAGGCTACCACGTCACGAATGCGTGAGAAAATTGCAAATGCGCCGTCCAAAGGAGCGACACGTCCAAATTTGAATCATATATTGCGGAATTTTGAATGAGAGCAGAAGCTTTACAGCGAGTTTCGGGTCCGATATCCAGTGATGACCAAGGAGGCTGATATGACGTCTATTTATTTCTATCTAGTATATCTCTCATAGCTATTAATGGCGACGAGTTATTCAGGCTAACTTATTATACATAATTATAAGTCAAATATTACCATCAACGCTTCGATCATTCACACTCCTCTCTGGTCTAACAATAAGTACAATTGCAACAACATTACAATTTAATACAACTTTATGAAATTATGTATGGGTAAATTAGCTATAAAATTATTCCCATAAAATTTTTGTTTGTACATTTAGTCCGTGCTGAAAACCGCCAAAAATTATATTAAATTTTGATTTAGATTTAAATGAAAGACGGTTTTGGAAAATAAATAAATGCGTGACTTTGTAGTAATGGCGTTCATAAATATTGTATCACCCAGAATATTGTATTCGATGGGTCTATTGGTTTATATGATCTCCGTAATGCCGTGCTTTACATCTAATTACTTCTACAGTATTTTGATTGGCTATTTGTGCAATTCAGGTGAGTTGTTTATGGCTGTCAGAGTTTTTAAAATTTATTTTCGGGTAGATCGTTCAAATAAAGAGGAAAAGTTTGTACTTCTATTGTTCGCCGGGAAAGAACCAAACAGCATAAGAGGAGGATATGTGCAAAGAGATATTTGGACTAGTGCTGGCGAAAATTTTCCTCTTCCCCGACGCAAAAGTTATAACTGCTGAATTATTTGAACGTTTCCTTCTCTCTAAATTCAACAATCAGCCCGAAAAAGACTTTAAAAAGATTGACAGCAACAAATGGCTCACCCAAATGGAAAAAATAACCAATAAAAATAGTGTCTAAATACATTAAATATGTGAATGCATAAAATTATACTCATAAAACTATTGTTAGAACATTAAGGTTGTGCTGTAAAGCACCTAGAATATCAAGGTAAGGTATCACTGAGGGCTAAAGGCGGAACTTCCTCAGAGAATGCAAATAGCCGATTTAGGTTGTAGAAAATGGGGGAGGTCAGAAAATAACTTTTTTCAAATTAAAAGCTGGGCGTATGGCAAATATGTCCTGTAGTACAAAACGAAAGGAAATGTATTCGTAATTATGCTTACATAATATCTTGGGGTGGCACCTAGGCTAGCTTAATGCTAAGCTAATGGGTAGCTTACAGGGACGAAAATTCCGTTCGAAGTCAACATTCGTCACGCATTGCTCTGATTTCTTAGTTGATATTTAAGAAGCATTAAGGTTTTTGAAGGGTAATAAAAGAGTATTTGCCCAAATGGAGAGTTTAAATGGTACTCTAAAAATGTACAAATGTTGAAAGTTTCCATTTTAGGCACCTTAGAAAAGTTTTCAATGTTTCCAAGATTAATTTGCAATTTAAGAGCAATTTTAGTCAAAGAAAAGGGGGTTCTCATCTCTGTGGCTTCCCTTTACTTTTAAAATGACGATAGTTTACATTTGACCGAAAAAATACCCTCATCGCATGAGTTCGAAAAGAATAGTACAAAACAAGGGTGCGCTGCTGGTTGTATGATGTATTAAGGGCTCCATCGGTATGTAAACATAAAAAATATATAAGTGCCTTCTGATTGGCACTCTGAGCCATAGTTTTTTTTCTATTTTATAATTTAGAAAAAAACATCACCGCCGCTAAAAAGTTGGAAGTCCATTTTCCTGCATTCCACGCATTTTGAAACTCTGATTCCGGATTGTGATGCTATCTCTCTCTATCTTAGCGAGTGGCATTCGTGCGTTGAATTATGCGTCGAAAGCGCGTTAGGATTGACCAAATTGTTGGAATAATTATTGCTAAGTTTTCTTCCATCTCTGTGCAGAGGCTGTCGATTCTAATTAGCGCGTGCATTTAATGATCAATGTTAAGTATTCATTGGCTTTTATCTGAGAATTTTCTAAATGCTTATGTATTATCACTTAGAAGGATCAGAATAATAATCCTCTTGAATTTTGGAATGAGGAAAGGATGTTTATGAGCAGAGGGATTGATTGTATTCAGGAAAGTATTAGTGCAGGAAGAGAGTGAGCATTTGCGGACTTGGGGAAATAGAGAGGAAAGAAATGTTTAATTAGAGAAGCAATTTATGTCAGATTATGACAAATCAGCGCCTCTCCCTCATTGTTAACCAACTCTCTGTTTGTCGAACAGTAGCAGAATTTCATCCGTATTAGGGACTGGGTTATTACTTTAATATTGAGAAATAGGACATTTTGTGAATGGTTACATTAAACTTTTGTCTAGGAAATATGCAAGCTATTATAATGGTCTTCATCGAATGGCAGGCGTCATTTTCCATTTCCTTTTCCAAAAATCAAAACAAATACCAATTTTTTCAATTGATAAAGAACCCGCTGGCAGTAGACTGCTGGAACTGGTTCAAGCTTACAAGAGGCTTTCTTCCCTTCTAATGGATTTCATTTCTCAGAAAATATTGCTTGCAAAAGAAATAATACGTCATGTGGCCCAGTTTTAAAGTTCCTCCGTAGCAGTTAGTTCTCCGGGCAAGAGAATAACGCTGTTTATTTGAACCTCGAAGAGAAATAATGTCCCCATTGTACTGAAGAAAGACTTGGGGAGAATTATACTGTATACATGAAATCTTTGTGTTTAGGTCGGAAAGTTCTTAGTGTGTCTCCTGCGAACAAATGATTAGCGGGCAGCGCGGTTATTATTTGAAGAAAAATATGCTCGCGAGAAAGAAGTTCTTCCCCCTCAAATCCTTTTCTCTCTAAAAACAATTAATGTTTCGAGAATACTAATTACGGCCGGCTCACAATCTTTCTCTCTGTTTGCCACCCCTGCCGCCCCTTAATTTAATCAAAGGAAGCACTTCTCCCCCCGTTACATTGGCTCTCATTAAGGAAGACTTTCCCATCGCCTCCCATCCCCCTCCCTTGCCTTCTCACACCTCTCCTCATTCGCCCAGCATCGCATTTCACTCTCTGCTTTCCTTCCCCACACGCTACTTCACCTCACACTTATTCATGGGCGACGGGTAAATGCTCAGGGGATGAGTCGTTTCTTAACTCGCGTCTACTGTTTTTTATGATATTCATCGCGGAGAAGAACCTTTTCTTCGAATTAAGTGATGAATTTTTTTATAAAACTAAATGGTAATTATGTAATCGGGCATTTATGATGAAAAGCTTTATGTAGAAATGTTTTTAATTTTCAATATCTATTTTTCTATTAGATTTAAAAAGGTAATAGGCTGTGTTTTGAAGAGAATTTACCATTATTGTATAATAATTAAAGTAAACCATCTAAGTTTAGTTAACTTTCTGATCTTCCGTGTGAACAAATGAGGCATTCACATTCATTGTCATGAGGAAATATTCCCATGGACCGGGAAACGAACCATGGACCTTTGGCTTTCCGGGCCATTGCGCCCACCACTATGCTATCTAGGCTCTTATATTCCGGTGTTCAATGGAGGCCCTTCTAGAGTGCCTTTGCAACGGAGTGTGGGCTTCTGCAACTTGGAAAAGCCTCCTGCTTCTCGTTCTGATACGTCAGCTTTTCCTTCCCAGGGGTTCCCTTGCACCTATTGATGAACGACATGTCAATGCTTGTTGGTCAATGGGCGTTTGATCGGGTGATTAAAATGTGTTCGATAAAATTCTATGAGTTTCAACGATGAGCACAACCTTTATTCGAGGGAGATGACGGAATATATTGTAAATTTTAAAGTAGTTTTTTAGAGTAGATTTTAAAGTATGAGATCCAGTGAGTATGAGTAATAATATTTGCCATAACAGGTACGTAATATAAAATAATTCATTAATGGCATCTTAACATCCTGAACATGACGAACTTCATTTCCCTCTCTTAACAAGTTTTCCCTGCTGAATTTAGTACGTCTATTAAGGTTTACATTAAAAACATTACTATTAATATAATTATAATAATAACACGACGCAATGATAACTTTGAAGCGATAATAATGAATTCGAAAGCCTCTGGAAAAAATGTTCGATAACTTTGGTAGCTCAACAATACAGGATCGACATATTCGCGAAAACGTCTGTCTTTGAAATATAAAGACTCATCTCTAAGACTTCTCATATATCCCTCCCACTCCCTGCTTCTCTTGAATCCAATCTGCTTCGCTCGTTCCCCTCCATTCACCAATTAAATCTCTGCCTTCCTTCTCCACGCGTTTCCTCTCCCTCGCTGTGGTGTGTAAACGGTGAATCCCCTGAGATTTGAGGATTTGTTAAAGGACGTTTACTTGGCTAGTTATGATTTTTTGATACTTATGCCCAAGCAATTCTTTTGTTTTTTATTCACGTGATGCGCAGATTGGAGAAGAATTTTCAGTGAGCTTCTTTCTGAAAAAAATCCTTATCTTTTGAAATAAATAAGGTACTTGTTTGTGAATTTTTATCCATCTGGAAAGTATAACCTATATAATCTGAATAATTTAGACGCTTGCCGTAATATTTACGAAGTTAGACATTTTCACGTTAGTACTATTTTTTAGTAAGCAAGCGCTATTTTTATTGCAAGCACTATACTTAGGTGGCTTTAATATCGCGGGACCATTAAGTTCCAGTCAAAACTGCATGATGTCTTCATGTATGTAGGGGCTAGCTCACTACTGTGCGGTTTTGTTATAGCAATAACCACTGTCGCGTCACGGGGCCGTTGTGCTCCGCCCGAAATGCAATGCATGCAGGGCCGGAACTAGCCTTACATTTACGACGAAAAATAATAAGAAAAGAGAAATGAGGGACTGAAAACCAAAATTTAAATAAAGTGAAAGGAAGAAATGACGGGGGTGGAAGAAAATAAGGAAGGGAATCCCGCCTTACCTTGGCTTCCGCCCGAACTCTCCACCCCATGCGCCCGTCCACCACTTGATTCTCGTCAGAGCTTCGACGAGATAAACGCGTCTTCACCTTGAACTCAGGCGAACGAATGCTGTCGTCTTCGCCCGGACCCAAGCGAATGAATGAATACCGGTGCCGCAGGCCAGCACCGTTCTTCCGGTTCTTCCGGTGCTGCTCAAGCCCTCTTTAGGCAAAAAAGTACGGCACAAAACAAAAAAAACCAAGGCAGGCGGGAAAAAGAAGAAAAGAGGGAAATTCAAATGGAAGAAAAGAAGGCATAAGGCTGTTCCGGCCCGAACATACCGCCCACCTGAATTTAGCAAAAATTCACCTCTTTATAACGAAAACTGAAATAAGCTGCGTTCTTAGTCCTATCCTAAGAGTTGGGTTTGGGATACTATAGCTTCACTTCCAGAGGCCCATCTGGAAGACTTACTACAGGACTCAGGTTAGGCCGTGGATAGGGAATTAGAAGGAATAAGAATGTTAAAAACGAAACTAACGCGCAACTAGCGAAAAAAAAAGAAAATCTTACGTCCGATCTCACAAGTGCTCTACCAGATATAATCCAAAATTTTCTGACTATTAATGCCTCTACCATTCGAGGTCCCCCGTGCAGAGATGCAAAGTGATAATGTCGCACAATCAATCTAGAGAGATGACTCTCTTTAGGCAACAAAACAGGTTGTTTTTGTGATTGAGGCAATGCAGAATTAATGAGCCTGCCGCCCACCCTGAGGATCCCTTGATCATCAATAATAGGAGATAGACGAGCAAAAGTAGAATGAAGACACTTGTTTCTAGAAATAGAATGGAGGACATCCTTGAAATGACATTTCTGAACCAGTTTTATGATGAGGTTAAGAGATTCGGTCCATTCAGATTCCAAAATAAGAAGATTGGATGGTCGCTGCACTCCCTTACAACCAGAGATAAATCTACGCACAAATACAACTGTTCGTATTAATTTCAAGTAGCAGGAGTACGCCTTCATCCAATGACATGAACATCCCTTTTCATCTTGGATGGCCCCTGCCCATTGCGCTTGAATCTTAACCTCCGGTAGATCATTTGCATATTTACTTTCCGAAGGTATAGATGGCCACTTTGATTCATCCTCCCTTAGAAATTCCGGACCTGACCAATATAAGTCACATAGCAGCAACTGATTTGGCATCATTCCCCTCGAAACACAATCCGCTGGATTGTTGGATGATTCAATATGTCTCCACGAAGAACTGGGAATTGAAGCCGTAATGTTAGTGATTCTGTTAGCAACAAAGGTCTTTAATAAATGAGATGACATTCGCAACCACGCCAACACAATCTGAGAATCGGTCCAGGCATATATTTTGAGGATCTGAAGTCTTTTGTCCAAAAAAGATGACAAACGGGATAGAAGCTGAGATAACAAGTACGCTCCCATTAACTCAAGCCTTGGAATAGATAAAGTTTTCAAGGGAGCAACTTTACTTTTAGCTGCAACTAGATGAACATTAATTTCTGATTCTACGATCGTTCTTATATACACCACCGCACCGTAGCCGCGCTCCGATGCATCACAGAATCCGATCAGTTGCGCCTCTGAAGACCGTGGAAATATATATCGAGGAAACTTTATCTGCTGCAACAACTGACTCTGCGAGACAAAATTATCCCATTGATTCTTAATGACTTCTGGAAGGGAATCATCCCAAGATAATTTTTCATTCCACAGGGATTGCATCAAAACTTTAGCCCATAAAGTTACGGGAGACAAAGCCCCAATCGGGTCAAAAATTCTGGCAATGTTCGAAAGCAGCTTTCTTTGTGAATTGACCACCGTATCAAAATTGACATGATAGGAAAAAGTATCGGATTTTGGTGACCAATACATTCCCAAAACTTTTAAAAGGCAAACATCGCTCGAATCAAAATTTAAAATTGATACCCGTTTCTCCTCGGGAATATGACTTAACAATTCCGGAGCATTGCTTGCCCATTTTCCAAGAGAAAAGCCTCCTGATAAAAGCAAGGAAATTAATTGCTTTTGCAAATTTAGTGCCTCTGCAATCGAGCTCGCTCCCGTGACGATATCATCAACATATGTGTCATGAAGAAGCACCTTTGAGGCTAACGGGAAATTTTGTCCTTCATCACTGGCGAGCTGATGTAGAGTTCTGATCGCTAGAAAAGGTGAAGAAACAACTCCGTAGGTCACCGTATTCAATTCATAATCCAATAATGAGGACGATGGATCCTCTCGGAAGACAACGTGTTGATAGGTGCGATGGTCGGGATGTAACGATATTTGTCGATACATTTTCACAATGTCGGTAATAAACGCGACCTTATGCGTCCTAAATCCAATTAAAAGGTCAAAAATGTCCTTTTGAAGTTTGGGACCAGTTTCTAAGACGTCATTTAGTGAATTACCGAGTGATGTCTTCGCCGAGGCATCGAAAACAACACGTATTTGACCGCACTGAGAAGCATCCTTAAACACGGCATGATGGGGCAGATAATACGATCCGGGACTCGTAGACCTGGACATATGTCCCAGCGACTCGTACTCGCTCATGAATTTATGGTACTCGCCTTTTAAACGCGAGTTCCTTGACAATCTGCGCTCCGTGTTCATCCAGCGCGTGATAGCATATCCATGAGAATCTCCCAGAGTGGGAGGACATGCCTTAAATGGCAACATAACTTGATATCTACCGTCAGACATACGACGATGCGTATTTTGAAACCCTACTTCGCATTGCACGTCTTCAGGTCTCGGTAGAATGTCGACCTCCACTTCTTCCACCTCCCAAAACCTTTTCAGTTGATTGAGAAGAAGTGTCTCCCTCTTACCAATAGCCAGCGAAAGTACCTGAGAAGGATTCTGGGGGGAAATGGTTGGATAACTTCCCATTATAACCCAACCGAACACAGAATTCATAGCTATCACATTTGCGTAAGACAATGATTTCCGCCCACCAAGAAGAATCCTAGGAAATAAATCCATGCCCAATAACATTTCTACGGGGGCCGGTCTATCGAACTCGGGATCTGCGAGACGCAAATGTGCAAATTTTTTGAAAAGATAGAGTGGGATAGGAGTTGATGGAAGTTCATTTAAGACCTCCGATACTACAACCGACCTCGTGGTCAATACGGGGGATGACGTATGTCTTGGAGATAAAGAGCATAAAACCTGAACGTTGGGTTGCTGCAGGGGAACATGCGCTAAGCCAAATAGCTCGCCCTCGTAAGCGGAGATGGGCAAAGATAATCGCCTTACCGCCGAGGACGAAATAATGGATAACTGCGAGCCTGGATCTATTAGAACTCTGATACGCTCCCACGCCCCATTACTAGCCTGAATCAAGGCAACCGCTGTGCCTAGAATAGTCGAATGCTGCCGATCACTCCGAGTGCATGACGATATGATAGCAGGGGGTATGGATGAGGTGGTAGATGTTTTTGACAAGGAAATACCCTCTTGACTATCGTCACGCAATCCGGTGGAAACCTTTCCTGCGTCCTTCGCGCCGACTGAGTTCCCGTCTTCGGCAGAATTATGTAAAGACGTGTGGTGATAGCGTTTACATCTTTGACAGCGCATACCTCTTGCTTGACGCTTGGGAGCCCAATGACCCGGCCTTAGGCAATTGAGACACAGCCCTTTTGACCGCACAAAGGTTGAACGTTGATTACAACTCATTTCAATGTAACGTGGACATTTAAATAAAGGATGCAAAGAAGAACACAATGGGCAATTATCCCGTTTCTCTGAATAATTAGACATCCTTGAAGAGGCTTCGTTGGCTGAAACTGGCAGAGAAAATTTAAATCTACCTCGAGAATTCGTGGAGGTAAATTTAGAAACCGATCCGCTTGATGTTTGCAGAATTTTAATTCTTTTCTTTACAAAATCAATTAGATTTGTTACAGAAGGGAACATGTTTCCACTCAGCGATCCTTCAAACTGGGATAATATCTCAGAATTCAAAACTCGAGCGGCTAAGCGGAATAAAATAAATTCTCCCAAATCTGGAATATTCAGGGTCCCTAAAGCCGCATACATTTCTGCAAACGTTGTCACGAATTGTTGTAACTCTGCTTGATTATTAGAAATTTCTGGAAACGACAACATTTTGTCCAAAAATGAAAATCCAAGAATGCGAGGATTATCATAAAAATCGTTTAATTCTCTCCAGGCGGATGGATAATGAGCTTCGCCAAAAGGTACAGAGGCAATTATTGCCAATGCCTTACCTTGGAGAGAAGATTTAAGATAGGAAAATTTTTCAATGGCGGATATATCATTCCGGTAATGCACCACCGATTTAAATATATCGCGAAAAGCGGGCCATTCAGAAAACAACCCCGAAAACTTCGGAACATCAATGGCTGGGAGTTTACATTTTTGAGATTGCACAGGGGCTTCCCCGTCCACATCGCTCGTGGACGCCCTCAATCCATCAGAAACAGACAAAATAAAATAATACTTCTCCTCTAACTCCTTTGCCAAAACGGAATCTATCTTATACACGTCCGCGCGATTGCAATTAATGCAGTGCTCAAAAATTGCCAAATTTTCATCTAAAAAACCACGATAAACTTCCTTTAGACTAGAACACCTGGCAGAAAATACGCCAAAATTAGGATGCTCCCTGACTCGCCCCTGGTATTCACTCAACTGACGTGCCAAATCATACGCGACCGAAAGAGTGGCTTTGAACTGGTCCCGTTTGAATCGCAGAAGGGATAGACGCGATTCGAAATTCTGTCTCGTGGTTATTTCAATTTCTGGCATGATTGCACTAAACGCACTAAATAAATTAAAATAAAATAAAGCCTAATGATTTCCAAATCTGTCCCGGGTTTCGGCACCAAAAAATGTCGCGTCACGGGGCCGTTGTGCTCCGCCCGAAATGCAATGCATGCAGGGCCGGAACTAGCCTTACATTTACGACGAAAAATAATAAGAAAAGAGAAATGAGGGACTGAAAACCAAAATTTAAATAAAGTGAAAGGAAGAAATGACGGGGGTGGAAGAAAATAAGGAAGGGAATCCCGCCTTACCTTGGCTTCCGCCCGAACTCTCCACCCCATGCGCCCGTCCACCACTTGATTCTCGTCAGAGCTTCGACGAGATAAACGCGTCTTCACCTTGAACTCAGGCGAACGAATGCTGTCGTCTTCGCCCGGACCCAAGCGAATGAATGAATACCGGTGCCGCAGGCCAGCACCGTTCTTCCGGTTCTTCCGGTGCTGCTCAAGCCCTCTTTAGGCAAAAAAGTACGGCACAAAACAAAAAAAACCAAGGCAGGCGGGAAAAAGAAGAAAAGAGGGAAATTCAAATGGAAGAAAAGAAGGCATAAGGCTGTTCCGGCCCGAACAACCACTATGGTTACTTAGTTATGCTGTTGTTTATGAAAAGTGTTTTTTTTCGTTAGACGGGTTTGAAAATAAGTTACTTGGACAAGCAAAGAGTTGCAATGAATTTTTTTAGTAAAACTGGGAAATTCTGCAAGCGAAACGTTTAATATACTCAAAACGGTTTATTTTGACGTTGTAATGGTTTAACTGACCATAAGCTGTAATTGTTGAGTGCCCAGACTTTCCATCGCCGAACTTTCCTTTCTTCTTTCACACATATTCCCTGTTTGTCTCCAATCCAACCTCCTTCGCATGTTCTCCTCCAACCCCTAACGGAATCTATTTTGTTTTTCTCTTCCATACATTTTCACGCATACGAGGATGTTAGACACGTTTAGTCCAAATAGAGTTTGAGCAATTATCAAATGGTATTTTTGATTCTAA
The DNA here is from genome assembly GCF_921293095.1 of Ischnura elegans. Taxonomy (NCBI): domain Eukaryota; kingdom Metazoa; phylum Arthropoda; class Insecta; order Odonata; family Coenagrionidae; genus Ischnura; species Ischnura elegans. Next base: position 2,766,128 of record NC_060256.1, read on the forward strand.
GGCAATATCCCAGAGCAATGCTTTTCCACGAGATAGCTGATATAAAACGATTTTCAGTAACCTTGTGAACAGGATTTCGGTTAACTTTTGATATATTAATAGTCAGTTATTAATGAAATATGTTCCCATGAGAATCTACACCTTAGTAAACCGCATACATTAGATTTTGCTGTTACATTATAGGAATTAGTTTATTGTAGGTTCCTTTACTGTTTCAGTTGTGGATACAAGGGTATTTTCTGGGGTAGAAAAGCAAGAATATGCTTTGTCAGACAACGGCTGCGCTGTACACGGGTTTTTAACATAACTTTTCGTTCTTTACAGAAACTCATCGTAATGTCTTAGAGCACAGGAAACCTACTAATTGGTAGATTATTTTATTATTGATTCCGTTCCAGTATATGAGTTTAAAAAATGAATCCGAAGATGAAGAGAAACTCTCTTCTTCTTCTTGTCGGCGGCGGCGGTGGAAATATCTATCCTGGCAAAGTATTCCGTCCAAACGAAAAACAAAGAAGTCCTTTGGTCTCTCCTTTCTCCTTCACGAGTGGCTTTTGAAAAGAAATTCTCGATCATTTTTTGGCAATACGGGCTCTTACCAGTGCAAATCTTACAAGATCCTGAGAAGTCTCACACTAAATTTTCTCACGTCTTAAAATGGGGTGAACTTTTTAGATGAAAAAATGCCATAAAATTTAATAATATTGCCAAATGTACTTTCCAAAAGGGAATTTCTGCTGTTAGAGTTATTAAGTGGATAGCACATTCAATTAACGAACGTCAATAGCAGACGCGACTAATTGTGACTAGGTCGTAGGGAAATTCTTAATATTGTGGTCGAGGTGAGATGAAAATTACGAAAACCAATTGTCAACGTATTAAAGTAAAAGATAGCCATTGGAATATGTAATTATTACCATCAAAAGTTGTTTCTGCAACTGATAACTGGTGCCCTAGAAACCAGAAAAAAACCGTAGATGGTGATCAGCCGCGAAATGCAGTCGAAATATTATAACGCTGTCAAATACAGTGCGATGATGATGATTATTTTTCTCGAATTTTCTTTTTCTAATGAAAGTACTACGAAATATTTACCTACAGTCGACACTGCCGAGTGTTATTTTCGCCCACCCGAAAGGACTCTGCCCCTCTCATGCTCACCGGTCTCAAATAAAATATTCTGCTGTTGGATTCTGGTGAGCCTCTAATTGGTTGGGCAGGATAAGGGCTCAGTTTGGAAGATATCGCCTCTCCACAGGCACCTCAGTACTCTCCTTGGCCTTCGCCCTTCCGCAGCGTCAAATAGCTCTGTATTGGGGAAGTAATCATCCGCCCCTCGGGTGAATTCAAATTTTCTCAGATTTCCGCGCAGTCTATGAAGATTTTCTATGACTTTATTTACCTTTTACAAGGGAAATCTCGTCGCTGTGTAACCCAAGGTGTGGAAATTCTCGAACTAAAGCCGTGGACATCTCGTCTCGAACAAGACATCCTCGTCCATGGGTGAAGTGGTCCATTTGAGAGGACGGCACCCGCCCCGTTGACCCCTCATTCATTTTGCCCCTTCGGGCGCAATTTCTTCTCTTTCCAAAATAAGCGATAGCGAGGCGAGGAGCGATCCATTTATCCTCATCATCACAATTGAGTATCGTGAGAAATAGCAGTCACAAGTAATGAATTTAGGAGATAACGTTATCACGATTATAAATATCGTTTAACGGTGCCATTTTAGCTCTCTTATTTTGGTCTTTAGTGCCTTCTGAAAGTATACTATATAATAGGTTACATAGAGTACCTACCTTGCGTCGAATGAAGCAGTGTGGGCGAAATCAAAGGACACACTATTTCTCACACGCGCTATCCCAGCCGTATCTAGATCTCAGCGGGTGTCCTTTGGGGTGGCTTTTTAATGTAGACTGCATCCGACATTCCAATTAGCACCCATCCGTGGTTTTTAGATTTCCCCTTGGAGTGATCGCCGGGAGCTCCGATGAGCTGGTGCAGGGGTCGCTGCTATGGATACGGAAAAACCAACCAAGGAAGAAGAGGCTTAGGAGTGTGACTCCGGAAGTAATTGATGGCGCTTGCGTTGGCATTAGCCACGGCGGCGGATGCCAAAACAAATCGAAATGCGGAGCAAATAGAGTCCCGAGAGGATAATAGAGGAAAAATCGCTTTGAGGCACAACCTTTTCATTCCGTTTTTCCTGTTTTTCTTCTTTTTACCTTTTACCCTGCCTGTGCTTGTAAAGTCTCCATTAATGTGGTAATTAAGACAGTGCTCTGGCTTAATTGATATCGATACACGTTTCTCTGCTTAGTTTTCAGTGGCCCGTTTCAGTATTTCATTTACGACGCCATTACGATGGAAAAAATAAATTGAAAACTCAAGGGAAAGAATTAGCTTATTTATGTATTTTGGAATCATGGCAGCGGTTAGATGAGCTTTACTTTATTTCTATTTCGTTTTCATTTGAAAAGAGTTCCCTTCACATTTCTACCTTCGCAACATTTCATTAGAAAGCAAAGAAATGTAGTGAAAGTATTTTTGTTGACCTCATTTGTCGTCGGCTTATGACTGTTTATAATCCAATAAACTCACATATCTAATTACTCTAAATGAATTTGTAAAATAAAATATTTCATCATCTCCTGCAGAGCACATCGTAAAGCAGTGCGTGGTATAAGCAAACGCCATCTGAGTAACTGCTCAAACTTCTTGATGGTGTTTATAAATATTTCCAAGAAGTGAATTCTCTCGCATAGATATACTTTCTACTTGTAATGAATCCTTTCATGCAATGAATAAAAATAAGTTCAGTTGTTTGTCGTGAATAAATCATCCGAAAGAGCATTGCCATTGACGCACAGGCAATCTTTGATACCAACGTTAAAACTGGAACGTGGGAGTGTCGGGTGGGAGTCGAAAATGGAACTTGTGAATGATATTCCATTACTTTAACCAATGATCTATATTTACAAGTACGTTATATGGGCTAATACATATGTTTTGAAGGGACTACTTTGCACTCATAAATTTTTACCTGCTTCTTTTTGATTTTTAGATATGAAATTAAGTTTAATATTAATTAACTTAGCTTTATTTTGAGCAATAAACGATTACATCCAACGCGTAGTGCATCTCTTGCGAGCAAATACGCATGTTTGCCTGCATCCTACCGACTGGAATGCCTCTATTTATTGCGACTGGTGGGAATCAATGGAACCATGGGAGTGGAGAATCCTATGTGGAGTATTTATGCCTCTGACTATGAACTGTCGACTTCAAAAGTATTGCAAAGAGTGGAGCGGCGCCGCTTCCGCAGCTGTTTGGAAATGGAGTTTCGGTATTTTCTATTCGGTACCAGTAGGAGGGAAATTTGAACAACATCTCCACCTCCCACAATAACTATATTACAATATCATTGAAGGGAAATGTATGCGGGATATGTGCATTGCCTAATACCACATGAATTGTGCAGATCATGCTATTTCAACCGCTCCATTTCAAATATTATGAATAAATTAATCGATCTCCACTCATCGCCGCGCTTCGGACAGTTTTGAAAACCGATTAAAATGCATCCTAAATGACAATTAAAAATCTAGCTCCTACTATACGGACTGTGGCCTTATCTATGCATTCCCCTTTATGCTAGGCTTTCAATGTGTAATCAACATTAATACGTAAGGGAAATTGAGTTTCCTAGAAGCTTAAGCAAACTCGGCAAACCTCCAGTGGTAGGAGGTAGGAGTCAGTCTTAAGGGCAAAGTGAGATTCCCAGTGGCGCAGAAAGTCAAAAGCCCATGGCAACCGCCACCTTGTTTGTGTTATCCATTTTCGAATATTTATTGACATTTCCTTGTGCTCGTGGCATTCTCGAGATCCAGTTTTTGCGTGTATTAGAAGCTCTTGCTCAACCAGCACACTTCATCTACGAATTCGAATTCTATGGAACTTGACAGTGACTAGGCAACTAACTAAAAGAGAGATTTGTAAAGTAATCTAATCTTTTATGCGCCCCTCAATCAGATGTAACCATCCTCCTTTCGAGTCCTCATTTAAATCGCCTGCAGTGTTTCCTTCATATTTGTGTTAAACTATGAGCAAGTCTTTATTTTGTGAGACCACAGAATGGATGCAGGACTAACATACTTTTCCGAGATATTTTAATGTTATGCAATTCATTCTGCCTCAATTCAACAAACCTTTGTTCCCTTCGGGTCTCAAATTTTAATAAAAATTTCCCTGTGTGCCACCTCAAACTAAACACCTAAGACCTAACTAACAAAGCATAAGACATTTTTTAAAAACTGCGTTTAATGCACATTCCAACGTTTCTTATTTTTGACAAAATAACGCATCTAGAATCATATTTCCTTCTTCTTCCTCGTATTTCACCATCACATTGCCCTAGAACTATTAGTAATGGATTATTCTAAAGCTAAGACTTTACATAAAACTCAGAATATGTAAAAAATTTCATTTTATTCCCTTTCCAATTTTTTTTATACTTCATTGTTTCATAAATTGTTAATTAAGGACCCTAGAAGCCAATGGAAAAAAGTGCAATTTTTTATTTTTGGAGATGTGTACAGATTTCATTTGATACGGTGCAAAATATTTTTGTGGCAAATTGATACAAGTGAATCTCCAATAAGCGTATACATATAGTGATTTACATATATCTCTTTGTTACAACTATGTTGTGTACCCCACCAACCACTTCTGAAATTACCTCCAAAACATGTTGTACTTATCCCAATTGGCTACTAGGGTTCTCAATTATCTTTTCTAAGTACTCAACCTCAGAATCGGCCCAAGCTTTTACTTAATAATCTAGACAAATCCAACCAGCTATTCTAAAAATTTAATTTAGTAGCAACTCATAAATGGATCTTTTTTGCTTGAAGGTTTTCCCAACTCATTTTATCTATAGATGTTTCTTCTTTTATTAAATCTATTTATTTAAAAAAGAGTTTATATTTTTTATTAATGGATTTTTAATAAATATTATTAAAGCGCCTACATCAATAATACATTATTTATAGTGCCCCATATATATCCCATATGCCTTTTATCATTCCCGACAGTTAAAAGGCTAACCTCGTACGTAGGCCATGCGTGGCGTTTGAAAATAATTTTCGAAAAGAAACTTCAACTGTAACTTAGTTATTTCCCGGAGAATTATTCTAGAAAAGCCTTCTCGGGATATCCGCCGCATTCAATATTTAGGTGTCATCAACTTTTCCTGTGACTGCTAGCCCATCGTCTTCAGGGTAATTTTTTTTAACAAATTAAAACCGTCGATATGTATCCATAAACACGTTGAAACAACCATAAACTTACTCCTATTACTACTAAAAGGCCGAAAGAATCTTGCAAAATGTGGATAAAAAAGGTCTACGATTTTTAATGGATTTCTAAGAAATGCTAAGTTTAAAACCCGTACCTTCATCAAAATATTTATTTGGGCGGATCTGAATAGCCTCTTAGAAATGCTGCCGCAGAAGTTGCTGGAATCGCAGATGGAACGGTAGCAGCGTTGGTGATGCGTAAATGTTTAACCCAATGGAATTCCCCAGGACGTGGAATAAGCGGAAGCATACTAGTTGATTTTTAAGGTTGTAACTGGCTCTTGCGACTGATTACCAATTTACTTTTATTGAGCCCATTTACGTTATTTTGTCGATCTGAGTGTAAACCTCTTTCTTCGCCACTGTCCGTCCCACGAGAAAGTAAGGCTGTGAATTGGTCTGCGGTCTCGAGGGGCGATTCCCACCCCCCCCCCCCCCCAGCAATTACTCGGGCGCTCTGAAGAGGAGGAGTCAATGCCCGTTGTGGAGGGTGGAAGAGGATCCCCCGCCGCGCCGCTCTTTGGACCCACGCCACCAGACTCGTTGAGACTGGCATAAAGCGAGCGCCCTCCGCGCTTCAATTGTTGACCAAATTCCAAAATCACAATCGCCCGGCCCAATACAGTTCAGTTTCCATCGGGAAATGAGATTCAAGCAGCCTCTTCCGTTTGACAACCCAATGCGACGGAGGCTAACTCGGCGTGACACGCTTTAATTCACCACGGTCCGTCAGATTATTTCCACTCTGACCACTTACTGAACAGGAAGCCTCAGAGGTTCGTTCAGAAGGAGATCGATATATGATGCCACTTAAAACGCATTCAAATCGGATTTCAAAAGTGTCAGCAGCGCCGTCGTGAATGCTCAGCGACCCATTTATTGTCATTACTTATTTATACAAAAACTAATGCCTTGTTTACTAATATAAATTATGTCTTCACGTTGATTGTTACTTTTAATACTTTTATTTCATGGTGGGTCAGCTGGCAGTCTTTTTTAACGGAATTTCTTTTTTATTGGAGTTAGGGCGGAAGGAGGAAGGGCTCGCATTTCATAATCCCCGAGAGTATAAATGAAATGAGTGAGAGAGCATTCCATTGGTGAGAAGTGACGGTTAATTAAGAGCCATTGAAGAGATAGTATTAATAGTCCAATTCACTAATTTCATATCCTCGAGGAAATAGTTGAAAGATGACTGATGTGGATGCAATCATTATAATTTGGCGCTGTGCTGGGCTGAGAACGCCACAGTATAATACGATTCAAGTGAAACGCAACTCCTCCATCTATCCAACATAATAATATGTTATTAAAGAGAGAGAAATTGTTATATAACTATTTTTGGTGCGTCCACCATATATTGTTAATTATTTTAGTACTTAAATATGTATTTCACTGAAAACTTTAAAATTTTCATAAAAATGGCTTTTGAAAAGTATGGAATGCATTAGGGTATATGTATCAATGCGTTAAAGCACAAAAAATATTTAATTCAAAATCAGGCATTAAACTTATCATTGTGAATAAAAATTTATGCCATTTTAATTCCACATACTTTAGTTAACTGAAAATAGTTTCGATATGCGACGTAATCTTCAAGGACAAACTCAGGCACAAACCAAAGGCGCATAACTTTGTGTTCATAGGCTACCTGTATTTGCCCCTAATGATTTTGTTCCTCGTAGACACCATGACCGGTCAAGTAGTAACTAACTGCATACCAGGTTAAGAACACGCATGGTATACTGAAGGATGAACAACAATTTCTTAACCGTTTAATCCTTGCCAAAGACCAACAAAAATTCACCAATTTGAGAGTAATCCACGCATTCAAAGGTCAATTTTTGAATAAATAAAATCAGTCTCGGTTTTTCATGTGCATTTTATGGGATAGGACACAAGGTCGTGTTCTTCCTCTCCTTGTTACTAATTTAAATTCATTCATCAATTTCCTTGAGAGATCAACCGCCGGCAAATCTCCCCTCAACGGATTAGAATAGTTTGATCGTATCCTTGCTGGTCCCCGAACATTGCGCGAGCCTTCCCACAAACCTCAGGACCAAATCCATCCTCTGAGCATCACCAATTCTCCATGGTTACGAGGGGGGGGGGCAGGCAGAGTCGTTTTCTCTTGGGGGGGTCGCTCCCCCCTATCCCTCAAACTCTTTTGTTTTCCCCAGGAGACTGCCAAAAAAAACGAACACCTCTTAATTCTTTCCTTCCGCTGCCGACATATTCTCCATTTTGTGCCGATAGATTGCACTCGAAATGGAAGCAGGTTTCTGTAATCTGAAGGCTCGTTCACTACAGCTTAACGTGGCGTAGCTTTGGATTTGAGGGCTCAAAAAGTTCGTTTTATGGTCCATAGCAACTTTCATTGTTATCGTTGTTGAATTCTATTGATCTCGAATGTACTATCCCATTCTGCACGTAAATACAGATTTCATTCTGATCAATATATATCATCACGCAAATGATTTGACGAGAGACTGGCCACCGCATATCTAAACATGGGCTTAGGAATCCATGCTTTGGTGAAGTTTTAGAGGCACTTCAAAAGCAGTTCTCGCCCACGTGGCAGGGACTTGGGGTGCAATTTCGCCTCGGACATCCCTCAGGGAAGAAGCCAGCAGCACCAATGCGCAATCTGTCTTCGTGGCCTTTTTCCATATCATTCGTTAAAATGCCCAAGAATGGCGAAATGCAGCTATCCATTTCTCCCTATAAAAATGTAGTTCCTATAATACATGTATAGAATAAATACAGTAGATTCAGTTTTAATCTAAAGGAATTTTTCAACCATGATGATAAAAGAACTCACAAACTTTTTTAATTTTCCACACTTAAATCAAACTTTCACCAACTTGGGTTCCAGCGGATAACCGTCATTTTCAAAGTGAGAATTGGTTTTTATCCTATTTTTCCACCATCAAGGATTGCGATTTTTATAAATTAATATTCAATAGAAAAAGTAAAAACCTTCAATCAAATTTGAATTAATTGCCGAACAGCAGACGAAAATTATAATTAAGGACAGAATATTAGGCCTTACATTTTTGCGGGAGATTACCATAGTTTCAGTCATTCATGCGTTTTTAAACATTCTCAAGACTTGTTGATGACAAAATAATATTTTTAAATGTAGATAAGGTTTTAACTTATAATTTTTAATTATGTTGACTCATTTCCAATAACTTCAACGTTTGGTATTTAAAAAGGGGAATATTCTTATTTTCTTAATATACTTACTATTCATTATTTATTCTTACACTTCTCGGATGTTCATTTTCCTTATGTCCTTCTCTATCTGCTCCAAGCACTTCTCCATTGATCATCAGCGAGGGATTTTTCTGTCGCATTATCCCTCCGTCATAGGTATCGCTTGATTAACGCGCCTCACATGACCCGATGACCCGACTGTCCACCTGATGACCTTTCTCTGCCGCATGGTCTTCCTCAATTCCCTTTCTTCTCCTTCTCTCCGGTGGTCATTAACAGTAGCGCAAAAACAGTGACTGCCAATTACATCCTCTAAATACCAATGGGTCAGATCATTACGCAATATGAAGGAAGATTTTGATTGGTGAGGGTAAAGATCAACCTTTTAGTTATACGTTCTCTTCTCATTAATTAGGCATATATTGTTTTCAGCGGTCAGTGAAATAGAAAATCCAAGTATCTTCCGTTGACTTCGCCCCCGACCAATGGCATAATGAATATGAATTTTAATTTAGCGATGGGGATGGATGGGTGTGTGACCAAAGCTCCCGGGATCGAATCCCGGGTGACACCCCAATACAAACTTCCTCAAAGTGAGAATTGCCTCTCGGAGAAATCGTGTCACTGATCTCCCGCGGATTTATGTGGAGAGAGCTCTAACCTCACCTATCCAAATAAAACTTCTGGAGAAATCAGTGTGTGAGTGAAATAACGTGGGGAGTAGCGCGATTCAACTAATTATTTCTGCGCTGCTCAGGATTAATTGAGGCGAAGGAAGGGAATGATTCGGATCTTTAAGTCCCTGCCCATGAAATCAAGAGCTCATGTTGCACTCAGGGGTCAATCCTACTTTCAATTGGATCTCTTCAGCTTCCCCACTCTGCAGTGCCAATAACGAATTTCAGTGTAATGGTGTCGACTCTCATGGATGGTGTGTTTAAGGCTGCTCAAGACTTCAAAATTCAGATTCAGGGACTTCATCCTTAGAATAACCCTCTGTTATACCAAGTATACGGACTGTATCCAGGGACCAATGGGATACAATAACCGCTTACATTACTAAAACTTTATCACTGACTAGCAGTGGGGTAGCCAGGATTTTTAAGGGGGGTTTATCGGAAATTTTGGAGCCCTTCCGAGGTGTATGGAAAACGCCCCAGAGCAAAGGGGGTCCGGAGGTCCTCCCCCAAAAATTTTGGGATGTTATTATGTTGGAAACATGATTTTTAGGGCTCAAAAACAGTAATTTTCTACGAGTACTTCTCATTAAAATAAAGTATATAAATTGGAAGAGATTGGAAGCTTTAAAGGCTAAAAGATTATAACTCGGAAACCTCCCCCCCCCCCCCCCGTCATTACGCCACTGCTGTCTAGTATCATTATGAAGTTTATCTGTAGATTGAAGAGTAAATAGGTAATCTGTGAGTAAAAATAGTGCAACGGAAGGTGATGAGTCACTGCGAAAAAAATCTTCCCCATTCATCCCATTCCCTCCAAAGTTTGAAACAAACAATTTTGATGAGCTGGTGTTGTCATCATAGTTTCAGTTCATTTACTTTTCAATGTTGGTAACTATGGTTCCAAAGAGTGTTGACAAATACAAACCACGGGAGTCCGAGGAGTGATGGGGAAAGGGCGACCCGCTCCTCATGAGTTCGTGACATCATCCATTAATCTACCTAAGGTATGAGGCCGCCGATTTTTCGCCGGAAATATACTCGATGAGTAGGCGATGAATCGCAAACCGGAAAAGCACTGGTGTCATTATTTTTCTGTGGATGGGAGCGTGATATGCTGGTAGGTGGAGCGCTGGGATGCTGATCGATGAGTTCAAATCCTTCTTTCGAACGTATCCAAATGAAATCATCGCAACGTGAAAAGGGCCAGGGAAAGGAACAGAAACCCCTGCCCTGAATGTGTGGGTTTCATACACCCTTGTTCAAGTCTAGGGTGAGCTTTATCCTCACCTATCCAAACATCCTTGAAGTCGAATCACGGAGTGAGTGAAAACGGTCGCCAACAAAATTTAATTGGTGAACAAGCCCATTAATATTGATTTTTTTTTCTGAGGGGTGATTAGCTCCTTCTCTTTGCCGCGGGTGGGTGCAGTCCGTAAAGGCGCGGCGCCGCCCTTCCACATCGCAGGGGAGGATGCCATTGGTGGATTCGCAAGGGAATTATATCGGGGTGAGGGGGGGGGTTAGCGGACGGATGGAAAAGCGAATTAAGGGCGGAATCGAGAGGGATTAAGTTCTCCCTCCTCATCCATCGTCCCACCGCACAAAAAATAAACCCCCCCCCCCCCCCCCCAGTTTAGCTTCCTCATGGCAACCCCCTCCCAAAGTCCCTCCGAACCTCAATTAATTTCATTGTTTCCTTTTCTGCAAATCTGCGGATTCTCCCTCACCCCTCCCCTTCCTCCATCACCCCCTCACCCCCCCCCCCCCGAAATTCCGCTCTAACCCCTTCCCTTCCTTACTCAACTCCTTAAAGACGCGAATGTGAATGGTTGGGAGGGGGGTGGGTAAGGGGGAACATGGGGGGTAATTGTGAGAAGACAGACGCCGTTCCCATCCCATTCCCATTAAAAGCGCCTCTCCCACCCTCTCTTTCTCAATCCTCCCGCCAGATGGCAGCATTTGTTCCATTGCCACCAGACGTAACCCTTATTCCTTCCCTTTTAAACATTCGTTGGTGCGGTCTCTAGAGCCTTGGCGAGTCATAAGGTAATTTTGGACGTAATCTGCTCATTAAAATAATCAAAAATATGTATTTCATATTAACAATTCATGAAAAAAAGCATGCAAAGTAGTCTCTGGTTCACTCAGTGACTGACTCCGTGCGTTGGTTTTCAATGGCTGAGAGAAGAACCTGACTAATTTTAAATTAATGGTAAATTAAGTAAGTAATAATTATAAAGTAAGTAGTAGTAATTGACACCGTAAATAAAGCTAAGATCGAGGAGGGGAGGCGCAATTCAATTCTTGAATAAAAAATATGATGAAATGAGATTCGATTCCGACGATTTCTTGCGTGATACCCTATCCAGATTTCCACAGGTTTTAATAATTGCATTGTATCAACATTTCATCGGTGAGCTCGCCCTCCTTCATCAGGCTGAATGAATTACTTTGGATGATTAAAAATCCGCTGAGATGAAGGTCATCTTCGAACTGAAAACGCTGGCAATAGCGAAACTGTTGTCTTCGCCACAGCAACAAGCGCGGTAGGAACCATAAACAAATATCTTCATCGCACTTCGTGGAAGTGTGCCTTCTCTCAGGCGCTGAGGCACTGACAAGAAATGATCATAGCAATCAAGCTACTCTTGATCAGCCGCAAAGATCTTGGGAATTCGGATAAAAGGGCGGATATCTATCATTTTTTATTTTCTTTGAAATGAAATTTCTTTGAAATGGTGTACCACGCAACATCCATTGCAAACTCAACGGTCTTAGGTCGCTCGAAAAACACGTCCGATAAAATTAAAATGAATCAAATGAAATAAAAAACTTCACATTTTGAGATTTCATTAGCAAACGATCGACTATTTCTACATGTCGAGAATACATGGCAATAGTAGATGGATTACGCAGTAGAGCGGATCGGAAAAATCGATTTTTTCAAATCCATCTAGCCCTTAAAAAAAAAAGTGTGAGACTGATCAAAAATAAGTCCTAAAAAATTTGAGATCTCCAGGTGAACCAAGAGGGTTTTGAGGTCTCGCTAAAAGCCACTTATGGGAGAAAGAGGGTCAAAAAAATAATATTTTAATATTTTATGGTCATTCCCTACGGATATTGCCAATTTACAGCCCTAAGGCCTAATACTTCGTGGATTCTGACGTATCTACCACCGCTAAGCTACAAAGTGCCAAGTTTGAGTGCGCGTCCGCGAAGAAAATATTCCAACGGCCACGCAGCGTCGCGGATAGAAGAGCGGCAGGCCGCTCTGTCCCCTCCCCGCTCGCCTCTCCCGTGAACTTTGCTGTATTCGGTAAAAGCATTTTGAGAGATCAGCGGAGGAAACGAAAGATGATGGATGCTGGATGTAATCCTAAAGAATCAATTGAGGAAAAAAACTAAAAAGGGAATCGTTGGAGATCGTTGAGTCATCATCATCAATTCTTGTAGGATAAAATAGTAACAAAAATAGCCTTCATCAATTCATCCGAAGAAAATTAAACAGACCTATCAGCCGATGTGTATCTCTACGTTCTTCATTAAATGAACATTAAGGACCAAAATCAACTTGAACTTCATGCGGGAGAAATGCGTCTGCCAACTAACGTGGAGGTATATGCAAGAACCGGCGTGTCACTCCAAGCATCAGCAATGATTGTTCCCGCAACTTTAGCTGACACAAAAATCATAACTTCGTAAAACACATCCAAGTTAGTAAACCGGTATTACTGACGTAGACAGGAAAAGATGCTAATTTCTTTTCATTCTATTCGTACATATCGGCTATGATTTCGGCTTATTTCATTTGGGCGCAGCCGGCCCCGAAACCCATGTGCCTGACTCTTTCAGTTATGGTGGGAGTGTGTATCTTTCCTTTGAGTGGTGAGCTGCCCCATAGCCATCTATTCGCTGCTCTTATAGGCCAAAGCAAAGGGAGTTTTCTGTGCATAAACCGCCGCCGAAATCAAAGTAAATGTAAGGATCCTGTTAGCGTAATTGGTAGTACACCCGACCGCCAACCGGGCGGTTCTGTGTTCGAGTCCTGTTCAGGTGGCATTTTTACCCTCTGATTTCTGGCTTTTTCTATCTACCACAGCACCTTTGTCCTCGTCGGGGAAAATTTAATAAGATTTTTTAAACTCCTAAAACGGGTAGAAGAGTAAATAAGGCAAAAACAATCAAAATTTCAAAAATCTTCCCAGTAGTCAAATCTTAGAGCTAATTTTGTCCCATTAATGATATTCACATCTAACATTTGCCCCAAATGTAATGCATTGGGCTATAACTCATTCCCTTCTCACCACAGTCGTCGGCTAAATGCTGACCGGCTCCTCCGCGCACAAGTTACAAGCGTTTGCCTGGGACTGACTGTCCCCAGTGATGAATGCCTGTTTCATTGGATTCTACCATGTCGAGTCCACTGGCTAGAGAGTATCTCTCAACCAATCGCTGCTGAGCTTACATCACACGTATAACCAATCATATGCCATAATAAAGTGGCGTGTGTTCACTCGATACAACTAACTTAAAACTATGTTAGTGCAATTTGACTATGGGATTCCAGTGAAGGTCACCGTTCACCGTACCGCAACCGTTCCCGACATGAATACCGGGCAAGACGCCCTTCATTTTGAAAAGAATTAAGCAGAGGAAACACCTGTTCGTCACAAAATATATATAATTATTTTTTCCATTTTCTTCGTCTGCGGAATTTAAACTCAAATAAATATCATTAAACTTGGGAGCAACTAATAAGCGAAAAATAGAGCTGTCATTACTATATTGGAAGCCCGTGGAACATATAAAAGAAAATTATTGCCATTTTAAGAATATGATGCCTTTCATTAACTATATTTTGCTTTGCAATTAATATTAAATTCCAATTAGCGAAAATATATTCAAATTTGAATATCTATTATCAAGTGAAAACGAAGAAAACTATTATAGTAATAAGTGGTACTATTTTTTATCCCTTAAACTATTCCAATGGCGTCAGCAGCTGTTGAATTTGTGAGATTTTCCAAGAGAACTGGAAACCGCTTTTTCGCTGGAATGATCCTTTGGGATAAATTTGCATGCCTATATCTGGAAAAATATCCATGGGTGAATTTGTATGGAAACTGGCATCCCATTTACTGAATCCCAACCATCTTCGAGTATTTTGTAAATCATCTGGTTTATACCCCGAGAAACATCGCATTTCAATTTTGCCCTATTATTTACAATGCTAGCCCACTCTGCGTGATTGTGTCTTTCACGACCGCTTTAATTTTTACCGGAATAGTCATGAACATGATTTCTGATACTCCTTAAAATGCTCGGTCAGTTACCAATTAATCCAAGTACTCCACACTTCAGTGTCAGGCGCTCTTAACTGATTGAAGAGGAGGAGCAGGTGAGTGAGGCCAAGGTTATAGCTGGTGACCATGTCTTATTCGTCTCCAACTCCACGGTAGCGACCGACGTCTTAAAAGGACACTGCGAAACAAAGGTTAAATGGGAAGGTATCTATATTGGCCAGCCTCTCCTGCAGCGCTCGTAACATCCTCTGTGACTTCTGCCTCCGTTCCCAATCTTGATCTTAGGGCGATGACGCCACGATTGCTGTTGGGGCGTATAAGACGAGGATAAGGCCTTCAACGGATCTCAAGCCCACGAGTATTCTCATCACGATGAGGAGACGGAGCAGGTGGGCGAACGGAAGGGAGGCGAAGGGGACAATCGAAAATCCAGGGTCCGGCTCCGATGCGGCATTCCCTCTCCTTTCTCCTATTTTTACTCATCATCCTCCCTCTTGAGCTATACCCACCTAGTGCCTTCCACGCACAGTCCTTTTCCTCTTCCTACATATCTATATATAGACAAATAGTATATATATTATCAATGTATATTATTTACTTAAATTAATTATTAAATAACGAGGCTAGATAATGCGAAATGTGCTGGAATCGATCGTACAATTAAAGTAGGCGAATGTTTCCCGAATTGAGCCGTTTCCAATTTGGACCGCATCGTCGTTAAGATCCTCCCTCCGAGAATAGCGAGCGTGTTAGTCTGCAGTAATTGATGATGACACCGTCGAGGGAGTCGGAGTCGTATTTCCAGTGTGGCTGACCGTTAGTATGATTTTATTGCGTCTATTATAACAATATTTAAGTATATTCTAAAATGTAATATATTTGATTGTAAATGGAATAAAGTTATATATTATATTATATATTACATGCCTTCAGTGCATAAGCTTCTGTCTGTATTAAAATATGGATGCATCTTTCTATGGCACACCTTTAACACCTATCATGTTGGCTATGAACTTTGTAATAACACGGATGGGAAGCATTTTTGGTTCGCTTGGCGCCTTGAATGGGATCGTGTTGCCTAAGTTGGGCCGGTACATTTTAGGAGACTTAGTGGGTGAAATTGGAATATTAATTTCTTTTACAAAACTTGCAATTTAATTCCACAGTTAATATAGAATGTGTCCACCGAAATGTAAATTTATATATTAATGATGGAATAATGGCCACATATTGGAAATTAGACGAAGAAAATTTGCATGTGGCTGTGGTAGCATATAAAAACAGTGGCTGTGGGATCAGAAACTGCGCCCATGTGTGGAAAGTGTCTGTAGTTTCAGTTATGAGACATACTAATGGTACTTATACTTTGACGAGTGGTGCTAATTGTTTCGGTGGGCAAGTAGCCGTTATTGCGGAGATGGAAAAGGTCGTCTTCCATCACGTTATCCCGCTTGAGGAGAGAAAATTCGGGTCACCTGTTCGTTTTTGGGAAGCATTTTCAGCTAAGTGAGTTATTTAGGGTGATTTAAAACTTTCAAAAAGAATTTATCTTCTCTTTAGTTATTGACTTTACCGTAAATTGTGCAAATGGATGAATAGAAAAAGTCTATTTTTTTCTGGGAAACTTTCCTAATCCAAAAATATGTGCAAAACTATGGTCGCTATTCCTGGTTCCCGTTTACCATTTTCTTAGTTTTAGTTTTTTATTAAATGAATTTAGGCCAAGCTCTGCCGTTATCACTCCAGATATGTGCAGTAGCAAGATGCATTGGGGAGTAGAGGTTTTTCACGTTCTAATATTCAATGTTTTACTGTGTGGTGGCATGCAATTACCAACCAACCAAGTTTATTTAGTATTCTCTGATTCTGTTTGTGATGTATTGTAATTTCAGTTAAGAGTATTAATACATTCTTTTTAAAATTTCTCTCCCTGTAAATTCAATTCAGTGTCAACGCATCTGAAATGCCGATCAAGAAACCAGATTTCAATTTCCGTGGTGAAACACTCATTAAAGAAACAAACGTCAGGGCCCCAGACGCCTGTTGAGGCAATAACTAGCTACTTCCGACATGACGAATTAACGATAAAGAAAAAAATAAACGTCCTTCATAAGTCCCTGAGCTGAAAACCATCAGCAGTGCCTGCATTGTCAAAGCGACAGCTAATTCGAGGCGAGGGCTTAATCATTGGGGTCCGACTAAACGCCAATGATGAAGCCGGACGATGAGAGAGAAGGTCATAATTTGAGCTGGATAAACCCAGCGTTGTGTGCTTGAAATGGAGAGCAAACATTATTTATCACTCTTAGCAACGCCTCACAATCTTACAAACATGAGGTACTACTAATATAAGCGATTTGTTTCACCCTTTTGTTCTCAATAGTAAATATTCCACTTTGATATTGGAATTGCATGGCTTATGCCACTAATAACAGTTAAAGCCATAACGTTGGCACGCATAAAATAAATTTCGTGAGCATAAGATATCCGTGAACGTTGGCCAACTTAGCATAAACATTACATCAGCTACAGCAATACCTTACAAAATTATTTCAAACTTCTATGTACATGTCCGTATGCTGTAATTATCACCTCTAATCATGATTCATCTAATAAAATGTGTTTTTCTTATCCTGACGCATTCATGAAGGTAAAATTAGATTTTAATTTTCTTTATAAATAATCTTTGATTTTCATTTGAGAAATTCATATTTTTTATAACCTGAGGCATGATCCCTTAAGTATCAAACCACTGTATCAATAGTCGTTTACGGGAACCAATGGCATTCATTTTTTTTTCACCCCACTCTCGGCAGGGTCTCACGGTGAGTAGAATTGGGTGTGTCTACGCCACTGTTGTAAATTCTCACTAAAACCGTCCCAGTGCTTAATTCTCTAATATTTCATTAATTTTATTAGTAATTTTAAAATGAAAAATTTCCGTGAAAAATTAGAAATCCACAGATGTCGGTGTAGTCCTTTGACAGAATATTTGTGAATACTAATTCTTATGCTAACTAAGCTTTACTTGTGAGATAGCGTATCATTTTATTTTTCATAATTTTTGTAATTCGAGGGGATTCCATTAGATTCTAAACAAATTGTTAAGTACGATATTTGTCATTAATTCAGGGTGGTAGAGGTGAGGTGAGGTAATAAATCGATTAGGAATATTTTCAGCGACCCTCTTTTACCTTTTCTGTTTCTATTGCACTGATTTTCCTTGCTACATTTCTGAGTGATTTTTAATTTTTTTTCCATTATTCATTTTTATGAATACGACTCCTTCACGGAATAAAGTGATCACAAATCCTGACACACAGCTCAATATGAAAATTTTGAAAGAACTCTGCAAGCTGTTTACAAACTATAATGCAGCTTTATTACCGTGGTTTCTTGGAAAAAATTATTTTATTTAAAAGATTACGCCTCTCTGACTGATTACATATTACGGTGAATTATTATTAATTTTATTACAGATCTACATTTTTCGTCATCTTTTAGCGAAAATTCAGAGAGAAAACTGAACTTATGAATGAAAATAAATAAATGGCCTATGTCCCTGTTCCACAGGAACTTAAGGTGTGAGGTGAGTGTGGCTATGGAGTGAGATGAATTCGTTCGCTAAGGGCGGGCGCGGAGAGAAGTATTGACGGGATGTGGAAGGGTGGCCTTCCTTATCTTATCACATTAATTGTTATAATATTCAACGCTGCTCCGTGTTATTGAGAATACCGTTCGTTGGTGGTTACCGTGGGCCAGTCTCCTCTATGTTGTGAGGCGATGCTATTCCCCACAAAAGGCGATGTAATCCCCTATGCATGGGGCGAAATCAACCTAAAATTTTACCTCCGCCAAATTTTCTTCGATAATAAACAACTATTGATTTATGAATTTTTGAATTATTTGCATGTTATTTTTATCTGTTATCAAAATTTAAAGAATAAGAACCGGTGTAAAGGACATTGAAACAATTTCTAGAATAAATAATAAATACTCACCACGAAATCAGAGTGAATCAGCGGAGGTAAGAACTTGTTGATGGAATCATTTATGCCAGCTGAAATGGGGTCGACGCGTAAATACATCACAATGTTTCAGTAGCCAGGTAGAGGCGACAAAGTAAGCATGCAAAGTTGCTTGTTTATACGATTAAAAATATAAAATGATATATTTTACGATACATGATTGTTTTCTCAGTAAATTAAGCCAAACCATGTAATGTGGACACCACCACCGGACGTGTACAAAAGCTGCCACATTCCACCGCACTGACCAACATCAAAGGCTTTCTTTCACTGATTCGCTGACTGTTTAACGAACAAGTGTTAACTAGGGCTATAATGATTTTTTTAAATGGGGATCTCTTATAATTTCAGAAAATAATGTAGCTGTTATTTATAAAATCTATAAATGATTAAAATGAAAAATTGCCAAGTATAATAAAAATTTACGATACGTAAGCGGCTGAGTGGTCCTAGGTTATAGGTCCTACTAATGATTATATTTAGTATGATAATAATGCTTTACTTGCGAGGGTATTTATTTTTTTATTAAACATCAAATTCAAAATCTTTCGTACACAGATCCCTCACATATAATTATTAACAAAGAGTTGTATGATATGAGCAGATTGTTTACGACTGTCGTCCTTCCATTTCTCTCCGTTGCCATGATACTCCTCTCATTCCCATTGCTATCTCTCTCTCTCTCTCTATTCCCTCCAAACGAATGAATTTTAAAAAATGGAAACAAATGCATGTTTTCGGCTAATTGTAAGATAGCAAAGATACGAGGATGGGATGAATGGTGGCCAGGGCCGCTAAGGGTTGCTGTGGTATGCTCAAGGAGTGTTGGTGACGAAAAACGAAAGGATTCCTTGAAGGGGAGGAGGAGAAAGTTTCGAGGTGGGGAGTGGGGGTTATCACGCAGGTCCATCGGTCGCCGAGGCGAGAATGGACCCTTAACTTAAGGGTAAGAGTCCCATCGCTCTCGAGTGCGGAGGAGGGGAACCCTTATATAAAGCCTCCATATCCTTCTCCATTTCAACTTGCCGGCTCCCTCGCCGTGCTCTCGCCCCCTCCGCCCACCCACCCGCTCGTAATGAATGGCTAGGCAGATTGGCCGCCATGATACCGTGCGCCTCATAACTGTTCCGGAAGGAAAGGCCGATTGCTCCCCCTTCCTCCCTACCCCCCGGAATTATTTTCCTCGGGACACTGTAATATGTCCACTCACTCCCGGGAAGGAGAGATAGTGAGAGGGGGAAAGGCTTGGCGCTGCCAACCTACCCGTTTCGCTGAGAGGGTTTAACTACACCTCTCGCCCATCATTGACGGTGATATTCATTCCCGAGAGCAGCTGATTGCCACCTATTCATCCGTCAGATTGCACAAAAATGACACCTTTTCTGTCGATATCACCTTTTTCTTGACCCAGCCTTCCCCATTTATTTTAATGTTTAATATTAAGAATGGAGTGTCCCATTTTCTCTA
Organism: Ischnura elegans; assembly: GCF_921293095.1. Classification (NCBI taxonomy): domain Eukaryota; kingdom Metazoa; phylum Arthropoda; class Insecta; order Odonata; family Coenagrionidae; genus Ischnura; species Ischnura elegans. The sequence continues at coordinate 2,786,182 of NC_060256.1, forward strand.
AAATTTTATTCTTTAGCTTCGATGATGTTATGCACATCTTATAATTAAATCGTATCAGAGCTGAATTTACTTAAAGGTGACGTATTTGTTTATGTTTAACACTCGCTATAATATATGTGATACATAATTTTAACCAATCCAAAAACCGTGGTGACCTGCGGATGGAATTAAATATACCTACTTATTTTCCAAAATACATATTTATCAACTTATTTTTCATACTAAAAATGGAAAATACTGACTGATGAGTTTCTTTGGTCTTCTCGTGGCTATTGATACATATTTATTTACCATTTCAGTTTTTGTTTGAATGGACTTTGCACAGCCTTAACAAACTATTCATAATCTACGTAGCAAACTTAATAACTGGATTTTGTCCAAATTCATACAGGTACACAGGGGCGGATCCAGGATTTCTTTCTGGGGGGGCACAAGCAACACCGGATCCAGGATTTTGTTCTGGGGGGGCACAAGGATTCCCGTGGTACAAATCGAAAGCAATGATAACGTGACCTTATTAAAAAATTTTGCCTCTATTTTAAGGGCCCGGGTGGGGGGGTACGTGCCCCCGTCCCCCCGCCCTAAATCCGCTTATGCAGGTACACAGGCATATTTACTTCGAGGGAGCGATAATTATCAACTTTCTTCAATGCTTTATCTATTGTAATAACTCAATTCCCAATTTTTCACATTTCATTCATTTCTTTGTATTGCCCCTTTTTTGCCGTAGTTTCTTTCACCACGTCATCTTAGAGACCACCACAGTCGAAATCCAGAGACAGGCACTTGGAAGCATGATATTAATCACTAGAGGCATAATTGGTTCCTCACCTGCATGTCGTCTCCCCATAAGATTTTGCCTCTATCATGCACGGAAATAGCAGATGCGGTTGACAATGGAGTAATCATAACGAACCTTGATGAGTTAAGCGCTCAATCTATTCACTTGAGCAATAAGTATTTTTATCTCGTTTTCCATCCACGTCCAGCTATAATGATTTCCTCTTGGCGTTGGCTGACGTAGTTGGTAACGTTAGCTGGTAGCGGTTGAATAAATCTCACTGATTTTATTGCGTGTAATATTTTTAAGTCATTCGACATGGCCATGGTGGATTACGATTAAAAATTATGCAAGCGCTTACTTCATAGGGCCTGAATTAACACTCTGATTTTTGTTTTCTGTGATGTCAAGAGGTGTTGGTAAGTTGCAGTAGATTGTTAACTTCAGTCCACGCTAAAACGTAGTAGGCCAGAGATTTCGTTTTCGCCACGGTCGGAATTCACGGCCAAGAAATCTTTCGGTTCAGCTGCGATACAAACCCGGATCTCCGATCAGGCGTGGACAGGTCAGTTACGCCACCCTCCTCCAAGGTCGTCCACCTCATCCGTATGAGGGTTTTTTCCAAACAAGACCTTAGCGTCACAAGTTCACATCGTAGCGCGAGAAACGGAAAGTATAATTGCTAAATATCTCATTTTCTATCTGAAAGAAAAAAAAAACCTACTTTTCCATCATTCGCCAATGGACGCTTTTTTTCCGTACTGCATGAGACAAGAAAGCAAAAATTAAAGGCAAACGATTATTCCAAGATGAATTGCACTATTAAACACTGGGACCGCCTTTTAAATGTAGGAATTTCTATCAGCTTGATGGAGCAGATGATGTAGGTACATCGACACTGGTTTTTGGCTGATGGGTAGTTGATTTCTCCAAAGAAGTCAAAGCAATTCCGCACAAAGAGCTTCCGTCCATTCTCTCTGCTATCGCTATGATCTCCTTCCCATGATGGCGTCGAGATTCACTTGTGTAGGGGGAACCTCCCCCTTTTCAAAGGGACAGCTTAGTGCTTTGCTCGAGTGACACCAATAAATGATCAATTTTCACTCTAAATTATTTTGCAGATATTTGATACACCGCTCTATAGTTAGTATATTGAGGAGAAATACAGGATGAATGATGAAAAATAACAAATCATAGATATCTCCATAAATGTTTATCAATTTCTAATTGCAGAAAGAATTCTTGCATCTTGGTCTCTGTAGGGTCTTAATTCAACCTCGCAATTATAAGTATACTTACTTTTCCTTTCGTTAAGACTCCTTTAGACTGATATTTAAGATTCATTTAATTAAAATACGTGACAGAAGAGAAGGACTTGGTTATAATGCAAATGCTATAATTATAGAATAAATCTCCAATGCATTTCCTAGATAATTTGATCGAAGGTGTGCAGGAAGTTAGCCCTATCTTGGACTATTAAAAAAAAAACTTCAAACCGCACTAAAAAAAATGTGACGATAAGTTTTTCAATTTATTGTTTTTCATTGGTGATTTTTATGCTTAATTATGTGAAAATACATACTGCGCATGCGCATAACGTGATTTACTCTACAATTTTATCCTCGCAGGCTGGTAATATGGACTCTCAGTAACCAGCGATTATTACCTCTCCAACAGCCCAAAACTGCCTTGACGCGAAGTTGAGATGAACAATGAGGCACAATTCCTATTTGATGAGGTGATGGCTGTCGGGAGAAGCTCTCCAAAGGAATTGCTTCCGCCTAATTCTGTGCGACCGCCGCCCGTGCTTTCCTTTGCTCACACCCTGCACCTCATATTTGCTTGGGTTAGTGAACCATTTTTTCCAACGGGTTGGCAAGCGCTTAGGTGTCACGGCATCCAAAAATGACTAATTTTACGTCTAAGTTATTCTAAAGAGAGTTAATTTACCTGTCTTGAGTGGATTTGGACGCAATGATGCAGATTTAACCATAAAATTATAGAGTATTTCTCCGCCGAATTTTTCGTTACAATTTGAACATTTCCAAAAAAAAAGAGGCTATTTCTGAGCTGATAAACGTGTCCGAAGTTCTTCTTACTGCTTCTCCATTTAGCGAGAATCTAGTATATTAGGAGGAAGGTCTCGATATGGGCTCTCAGTGACCAGCAAGTCACTGAGTCCATAGGCGCCGACTCCATGGGGCCTGAGGGGGCTCCGCCCCCCCAATAATTCAAGAAATTAATTAATTTATATTATACTTTGTAAAATCACAAAAATATATTGGTATTTTTTATTTTCCTTGTTTGACGATAGTTACCTTTTAAAATACATTCAGTGATGATATAAAACAATAATTATTACGGTATTAAACAAGTTAAATGAAAAAAGTGGTGTGAATCATGATATTGTTTCGGGGCTGCGACACACTTTGAATTTTTCCCGGCAAGGAAAGATCATTCAGAAGTCTTGGTTGATCAAATATGCATGGTTAGAATATGAAGCATATACCGAAAAAGTTTATTGCAAAACCTGCAAAGAGGCAGATGCTAAAAATCTATTGCAATTTTCTTCAAAAAAAGAAGATGCATTTCTTTCCCTAGGCTTTTCTAACTGGAAAAAGGATTTGGAAAAATTCCGTCTTCATGAAAATACGTTTACGCATTAAGAAGGTGTTCTGAGACTACATTCTATCACTAACCTAAGTGTGGTCTCCCAACTGAACGAACGGTTAGATAGTGATATGACGAAAGGCCGTTTAGCTCTTGAGACAATTTTTACTACCGTGCAATTTCTATGCCGACAAGGACTAGCAATTAGAGGGCACGAAGATGTAAACTCAAATTTTTTTCAATTGTTGGAACTCCGAAAGAATGACTACCTGAGTTAAAAGATTGGTTAGGGCGTTCGGGGTACGAGTGGACATCCCACGTTATTCTAAACGAGATCATTGCTCTACTAGGAAAGACTGTGTTGAGAAAGGTATTGGCTTCAATCAAGAAGACTGAACATCATTATATTATAGTTGACTAAACAAGTGATTCTTCGATTCACGAATAAGTGTCATTTTGTATTCGTACTGTCGATGATTCCTTAATCATCAACGAAGAATTTATTAGCTTATACGAGCTCCCCAACACTGAATCACTGACTCTATTTATTATAACAAAAGACGTTCTGGCTCGTCTTGATTTGTCAATCGATAACTTGAGAGGACAGTGCTATGATGGTGCCTCGAATATGAGAGGTAGGTTCAAAGGACTACAAAAGTTAGTTTTGGATTACCAAAAGCACGTTATGTGCACTGCACTGCTCACAGTTTAAACTTGGCAGTTGTAGGCAGTCTCCGCGCTCTTATGTGTATGAGGGATATTATGGCTTTTGCCAAGGACTTAATAAACGCCGTAAGGGAATCCACCAAAAGGATGGGACTTTTCAGAAGCATACGTTGTGAGAGCGCCAACGATCAACCTGGTCTACGACCTCTTTGCCCGACTCGATGGATAATGCGAGCTTCCAGTATTTTGAGAATAGTGAAAAATTTTGAAGAACTTCTAGAGTTTTTTAAAACATTTAGTGCACAGGACAAAACAGAGGCTGGTTACAAATGTGCAGGCTACCTTGAGTCAATGTTACAATTTAAGACTCATTTATTTTTACGTCTTTATTGCCATATAATGAACCCAGTAGAAGATCATCATCATCATTAGTCAACAATCCTAAGATTGGTTTGACGCAGCTCTCCATTTCTCTCTCCTATCCGCTAATCTCTTCATAGCTACATATTTATTCTCTTTTACATCCTTTATAACCTGTCCTATATTATTCATTCGGGGCCGTCCCTTGCCCTTTTTCCCTTCCACTTGTCCTTCAACGATTGTCTTCATCAGACCATCGTGCCTCAAAATGTGGCCAACTAAGTTGTCCCTTCTTCTGCTTAATGTTTTTATGAGGCTTCTCTTTTCTCCTACTCTCCTTAGTACTTCCTGGTTACTCACACGGTCAATCCATTTTATCTTCATCATTCTTCGGTGGCACCACATTTCGAATGCTTCCACTCTTGACTTCTCTGCTGCTGTCAACGTCCAAGCCTCGCTTCCATAGAGAAACAAACTCCATATGTAGCATCTGATGAATTGTTTCCTTACTTATATGCTGGTATTTTCAGCTGTAAGAAGATTCTTCTCTTTGTAGAAAGCCCTCTTCGCCTACTGTGTATTTCTTTCTTGCTCCGTCCATCGCTGGTAATTCGGCTTCCCAGGTAAGAGAACTCGTTCACCTCTTCAAGCTTATGCTGTCCTATGTTGGTGTTTGTTTTAGCCTCCTCTCTTTTGCTGCAAACTAATATCTTAGTCTTCTTTTTGTTGATTTTCAGCTGATATCTGGCCATTGTCCTTTCCATGTTTGTCAACGTCTTCTTCAAATCCTTCTCTGTCTCGGCTATGACTGCTATGTCGTCAGCAAATCGCAGCATACTAATTTTTTCTCCGTGGATATTGACACCCGAAGCTTTCTGCTTGATTTCGTTGACGGCTTTCTCTATGTAAACATAAAAAATTAAGGGGGAAAGCGCACAACCTTGTCTCACTCCTTTTCTTTTTCTCGCTTCTGCACCATTTGGTCCACATTTGATCACAGCTACTTGGTTTTTATACAAACTATGAATAATTCTACGATCATTGTAGAGTACGCTGAGTTCTTTCAAAACTCTAAGCATTGAATTCCATTCCACGTTATCAAAGGCCTTCTCTAAATCGTCAAATGCTATGAAGGTTGGTTTGTTTTTCTCCATTTTCTCCTCTATGATCATCCTAAGAGCCAAAATTGCTTCCCTTGTGCCCTTGCTTTTCCTAAATCCGAATTGGTCCTCATCCAGGAATTCTTCTGCTCTTCGTTCAATTCTCCTGTAAATGATTCTTGTCAGAATCTTCGACGCATGTATCGTCAGGCTTATGGTCCTAAATTCTTCGCACTTCTCAGCTCTCTTCTTTTTGGGCATGGGAATGATGATGTTCTTCTCGAAGTCACTAGGTAAATCTCCTGTTGAGTACATATCGCAGATACTTTTATACAGTTGAGTTAAGACCTTTTCACCTGCATTTTTTATTAACTCTGCTGGAACAGTAGAGGATTTCAATGAAAAAATTCAGTGCCCTCATCTAAGTTTTGCTGATCTCGGAAAAATATATGAGGGCTTGATTTGTATATTGAATGGAAGGCGTGATAGTTTTGAAAACTTGTGGGAATTGTGTTTAAAAGAGAAACCTTCAAAAGTTAATGATCCTTCGCTTCCTCGGAATCGACTTATGCTAAAGAAATATGAAAACGACAAAGCAAGCTCACCGCACACTTTCAAAACTCCAAAGGAATACTACAAAGCTATAGCTTTGTATCTAGATATATCTACATTGAAGTTTTTGGAACGGTGCAATCTTGCATTACTGAGCGGTTTTCATCCACTGGACTCACGCAGGTTATTGCAGTTGAACAAGAGTGTTTGCTTCTAGTGAACAGAGGGGAAACAAATTTTGTAAACTCAACTGAGTTTTTCAAAAATGACCTCGACATTGAGAGATTGCGCTTACACTTGCATATGTTAGCCGATATCGCTAATAAAAAACAGCTGGTCTTAAAAAACATGCGTGATGTAAGAAAGTACATTACACAAGAGCCTGCAGTTGGAGGAATGTTATGCGAAGTAGTGAAGTGCATTAAGTTTCTCCAAGTAGTTCCACTAACGGCAGTGACAGCAGAACGGTCATTTTGCGCCCTTAGACGTCTGAAATCATATCTTCTATCAACAATGGGACAGAAGCGATTGAACGACTTGGCTGTTCTCCATGCCCACCGTGATGTTTTGGATGAATTGGATATCCGACCAGTCATCAACGACTTCATATGCAGTAATCCAGGCAGACGGTCGACATTTGCACCTTTCTAAAGACACTCTTGCACTAATAATGATATTTATAGAAATATTAAAAATCTTTATAAAACAGATATATACAGGGTCGTATCCAGAAGCAGTAGGACTGTTTTTTTTCCGCACGGGCAGAAAGATTGAGGAGGGTCTGTAAGACCGGATGTTGTGGGGGGGAGCCTTGGGAACAGATTTTGATGTGTGGCATTCGCTTGTGTGCATTAGTTGAGTGTGGACTACTGTTTTCGTGACCTCCTGTTTTGACGCCTCGTCGTTGGTAGCGATGGAGCAAAATTTAGACCAGCGGTACGTCATCAAGTTTTGCTACAAAATCGGCAACTGAAACCAAGAAAATGCTTACGCAGGCCTACACGGAGGTTACCATGAGCCGTTCCTTGACATTTGAGTGGCACAAGTTGTTTCGGGAGGGCAGGGAGGTCGTCGAGGATGACCAATGCGCCGGGCATCCGTCAATCTCGAAATCGATGTTGATTGCATTTTTTGACCGTCGTGGAATTGTCCATAAGGAGTTTGTACCTCCTGGGCATACTGTAAATGCAAAATTTACGTGGAAGTGCTAACATGGCTGCGAAATCGGATCACACGCGTGCGACCAGACCTGGTGGAGGATTGGAAGACAATGCATCGTTCTACGTCGCGTGGATTGTGAGGGATCTCCTGGTCAAATTCGGCGTTTCCACGTGCCTCAACCCCCCAAACCCCTGATGTGGCACCACAGGACTTCTTCCTGTTCCCCAGGATCAAGAGGCACCTCAAGGGGCATCGTTTTGATGAGGTGGAAGCGGTACAAGCGGCGACGACGAGGGCGCTGAACAGCATCCCGGAGGACGACTTCCGGAAGGCCTTCACGACCTAGAATACTCGCTACAAGAAGTGTGAGGATGCCCAATGGGCCTATTTTGAAGAGTATTGAGTCGATGTATCAAAATGTTTAATAGATAAATTTTTAAAAATTCAGTAATACTACTTCTGGATACCACCCTGTACTTACAAAATGTTACATTTTCAGTTTCAAAATGTTAGTGATAGGTCAGTACTGTATTTATATATTATGATGATATCTATGTTTCGTACTATAGCAATGTAATATTTATTTTCTAGTACTTCAGTATTTTTAGAGTGCAAGACCCAAGTAAAACCCGCTATTTACATACTTGTTGACTGAAAGTATTAGGCGTACTTTATAAACGTTGCCAACTGTATTAAAGGATTAACGTTGAGATATTGTTTTAATTAAATGAACCACGGGGTCTTCTTCAAAGTAAACTTAAATTCCCTACATCACTTATTAATCAAAGTGCTATTGCTGAGCAACAGCAATATTTTATGTTTTATTCCTTTTATGATAGTTAAGAATTTATTTAAATATAATTTTAGTTTGTTCAGAGCTATACATTCACTGCTCTGTAATAGTCTATGAGCGTAATTATAACTGTAAATGAAATTAGCTTTTTACCAAAATACCGTGCTGTTGATGTTTTGTTTCTTTTAAGTGTTTTAAAATATCTCTATTGGCTATTTACCAGAAAACAAGATATAAACTCTATGATTAACAATAAAAGCTTTGGTGTAATCATTATGCTCCGATAACAATTTGTTAACATAAAAGGAGAATGAAATTTTGAGCCGGAAAAAGTATCCAAGATTTTTCTTCCTTGCCTTCCTGTAGAGTGGACCAAGTAATTAATGGTCGTAGTTATTGATATGGGTTTTCAGGGACCTGCGATTACTGCTCAGCCTATTTGCGCAGTGGAGAATCACCTCGGAGCATTCGGCGACTTGATGACTGCCGAAAAGCCAACCTCCGCAGGAATGGGTCTCGTCTGTTTTCTCATCTCGCCGTCTTCAGCGTCCTCCTCCGCTCCGACCGCGTCGTCGCTAGGGAGCCGCTTTTTTCCCAACCCTCGCGTCGTGAGGATTCGAGATATGGAGGGAAGGGTACAAATTGCGCGCCTTAGGGGGATGAAGGACCCTCGGTGCGTCCGAAAGATAAAGCGGTCGAGAGGCGGATCTGTGTGGGGTCACACGTGGATGAGGGGTTGATGATTTGGAAGATGAAGGGTCGCTCGCTCGAGTTGAGACTGTCCGTGTCCATGCGGTGGCCGATTGTGCACTCCATTGTGGGATATCTCGATGTGGAGCGAACTCCGTCCCGTCTTGGCAATTAGCTCTCCAGTTGTAATTCACGTTCTTGCGACTCATCCGGGAACTTCGGAATGAGGACGAGAGAGCGTGTCCCTCAACTCGAGTCCTTTTCACTTGAATGACGACACTCCTCCCTTCAAATTTATGCTTTCATCCTAAGTGTTTCGTCAAAATTCCTTCTTCGCTGTTTTCAATTTCTTTTCACGTTCCCATCCTTTAATTTTCCCTTTCCACGTATAATAGTCGAAAAAGTTTATTCCACATCTCTTTAGTTTTGAGTGCCCTTCCTCTTCATTGCCTTTTACAATACACCGGCATTCATCTGCTCTAATCTCAAATTTGAGCTCAAGGCGTCCATAGCACTCATCAATAGCATTCCTCGCAATTAATTCAGCGCGCACCGAATAAATGACTTAAAAAGTAGCTTTGAAGCTGCTTCATAGTTTTCGAATATGTTCTTTTATCGTGAGGGTTTTATTCCAAATGGAAGCTACTCGTGTAAATGGAAATAAAAAATGCGTAAAAATGAGGGAATGGCAGTAATCCTATTTCAACATAATCTTAATCACATAAAAATTAATATTTTATTTGTAATCAAAACTTTGATTTGCTAATAATGTGTGGGATAGCATATTATGAATTGGTTTTTGGGCTAAAGTACGGATTGATTCAACATTTGTATACAGCTTCAGGATAATCCAATCATATGTTTTTTAATGTTATATGGAAAATCCAAATTAATGGTGGTACAGGGAAGATAACCGAGAGTAAAATTATTAAAGTTTTTCATAATTCTTGAGCGGATATGAAGGGATGGATGGAATAATTGCACGAAATGAGTGGACGAGTGCGTACAGGAGGGACATCGTGGAAATAAGTGAAATGTCATGTCTATCAATGAAATCATATCATTTCTTATAATTTTTGCTGGGATGTGTATATTGTTACTTCAAAAAATTCCTGGATAGAATCTGATGGACTCCTATTTCTGACACTTCTGTTCTTGTCCGCGTGTCATCGAATTGTGGACAAATCTAAAGAATTTGACGTGAATTATGTGAGGTCAAATTAAAATTTTCAAGTCGTTTGTCGTGCTTGTTCACTGGTCATGGCAAGAGAGAGAAGAGTCCGCTAATGAGTCCGTTGCCGCTCGACCTCTTGGCATTAAAGCTGCAGAGTCCTGGCACTAAATGGAGCCCACGGTACATTGAATCACTACGGAGTCGCTCAGAAGCCCCCTCTACAACGAATTCCTTCGCGCATGAAATATTCTTCAACTTTCAATAGCAGATCGACAGTGGGGCACGGTGGGACGGAGGCAAAAGAATCGGCGGCCCGCGCAATAATCGCCCACCGCTCATCCAACATGCAAGGTGGTGAAAGGACGCTCTTTCATCGACAGTGGCGCCGTCACCCTATCCCGTGGCCAAAGGGCGAGCTATTAATTATTTTGCCACATCATTGCCCCTTTCTCTCTTTCTGTATCTCTCCCAGAGAGCCTATTTTCGGAAGCGTACGTATGAGGTGAGACAGTTATCCCGGGCGATCATCAGTAGTGCCACTTTTGCCCACCGATAAGAAAAAAACCCAATGTATTATCATCCAAAGGATTATTTTTTATTGAAACTCATGATGAAATTCTGATTATTTAACGCAAAGCTGTTTCTATTATCATCTCCAGTCAACGACTGTAGCATAGGTTTGATGACTCTCACCACTCTATCTTTAGTCTATGAGCTAATCTGTTCTCATCTAAATATTTCTTCTATTTCACATCCGTGTCCATTTCATTCAGGCTTGCCATCCACTTTCCCCTCCATAATTGTCATCATCCCTTTATTAAACCTCTGAAATTCACCCACTTAAGTACATTCCGCGTCATTGGAACTAATTGGGGCTGGTGCATTTTGCTCCAACTAAGAGTTGGCTCTTTTTATCCACACTTCCGTAAAAAATCTGTATGTATGAATACATAAACGGTAAAGTGCGACAATGAAGACTGTTGCTCGGGTTAAAATGCATTTTTGCCCTGTTATCTATTGGTGTTGACTCTCCACGAATGCCCAGTGATGTCAAAGCCAGCCTGTGTAACTGACGGTCATCATTCTGACTGTCGCTTCGACTTCTCAGCACGCGGGCGGCGGCCTCTTCAGCCGCTCATGCCTCCTCGCTCTGACTCTGGGAGAATCGCGCTTTGATTCGATGAAACGAAATCCTCAACTAATATTCCTCGTTCCCACTCTCCATATCATATGCGCCAATTAAAAATTCTGTAATTGTAAACTGTGTAAGTCGTCTTCGCCGACGATAAAGGGATTCGGGGGAAACAAAGCAGTGAACAAGTCCAAATTCTGTCACACAAGCAACTTCCTTTATTCAGTCCCAAGCCATACACCTTGTTTCGCTGCACAACACCAACTGCCGACCCTAGCAGCCACAAGCCCACGCCCTGGAGTCACCGAAGGGATCGTTTGTCAGGCGACTCTTCCGATGACAGCAGGAACGTGCCTAATGGCTGGGTCTCAGAGGAAGTCCGTTCGAGGCGACCCTCGTCGTCTCGCACCTTATAATAATCTAAATGAAACTGCTCTTACAACTGGCTGTTTGGGCTCACCCGTACAGGTACGCGCCCTCATTGATGTGATATACGTTCTCTATTATTTAAAATATAACTGGAAAAACACTCAATATAATCTGCAATTCTAAGAGTATATGAAAGATAGCGCTTAATTATCTCACCCCCTACTGTTAAAAACAACATAAGCAGCGGTAAATGAGACAGTGAAAGAGAATACGTCCGTCAGGTTAGCTCAGGCAAAAGTGTGAATATCGGTTTCTAGCGTTTGAAAATAACCATATCTGCATGCAAGTGTTGGGCAAGCACCTAATAACTTCGCGGGCATTTTCATACCTATTTATGGTTAGTATTATTTTTATGGTTACGCTATATTTACAGATTTAATATTAAATAAATAATGGACCACAGATAGATATGCTAACTATATGCTAATACTAGAACTTTTTATTAAACGTGCAGCGGTATGCCCTCTCCTCATTTTCTCATTATGCAAAATAGTATTAGTTTTAACAATAAAATTATATTAAATAACATTGAGAAGGCTCTGAGCCTTTAACATTGTCAAACGTTTCATATTCCTCCTTGCCATCTTAAATTTGATTTTCAAAAGTTCTCTTCACCGTAATTACCCAGGTTTTCGTTTCCATTCTTAGTGTTTTTAAACGATGGATTTTCATGATTAAAAAATAACTCACATACGGGTGTATGCCACGTGTCGTAATGAAGATTGCCCCGACGTTTCGCGACCGACTGCTGGTCACTTTTTCAAGGGAATAGTGCTGGGATTGGTTTTTGCTGCCTTTTTTTATATTTCAGGTGGGAGGGGTGGGTGGAGGGTGTGGGGAGTTAGGACTGGAGGGGGAAGATAACGAAATGTTGCGGATGACTGGGTTCCAAGTACTGCTGATTCTTAATCTGGTATCTCTATTATAGTTGTTCTTGTTCTTCTTTATTTCTATGGCCTCGCGGATGAGTCGGGTTTTAAAATTATTTATCCTCGCGATGACTCTTGATTTTTCGAAGTCGATCGCATGTCCGGTGGCTTCGTGCTCCGCTACGGCTGAATTTGAAGAGTAACCCAGTCAAATGGCCCGCTTGTGCTCTTCTATCCGAGTTTTGACCGTTCGTCCCGTTTCCCGTTATAGAAATAAAGAAGAACAAGAACAACTACAATAGAGATACCGGATTTAGAATCAGCAGTGCTTGGAACCCAGTCATCCGCAACATTTCGTTATCTTCCCCCTCCAGTCCTAACTCCCCACACCCTCCACCCACCCCTCCCACCTGAAATATAAAAAAGGCAGCAAACACCAAATCCCAACATCATTACCTTGAAGAAGTGACCAGCAGTCGGTCGCGAAACGTCGTCGGGGCTATCTCCTTTACGACACGCGGCATACACCCGTATGTGAGTTATCTTTTAGCCATCATGAACCGCGAAAGCTTCAATCAAGAGATGGATTTTCATATAGAATGGTTTTCCATCGCGTTTTACTGAATGGCTTGGTTTCGTATCAGAACTTTCGGAGTACTCCATCATCAAAGTGAATACTTCTCTTTGCATATCTACTTTTAAGTTGAAATCACTCATTAGACGCAGTAACTGTTTTTTCACATTCTTGTACCCAATTGGGATATGGTGGAACTGTAGCGTATTACTGTTTCGCATCACCTTTTACGAGATTATTCGAATATTAAACGATTCCAACAATAGCTTATTACAGATCATTTTGTTTTATCAATGTAATTGAATGGAAGTAAACTTCTTATGCAATTATTATTTTGCTCATTATATAGTCGTTCGCATTTAATAGCATATGATTTAATCGATTTTCCAATGTCTGTGCACGATCGAGAGTTACTCACGGCCTTTTCATCTCTTCCGGTGATGCATGCTGGGAAGGCACCGAATTCACGCAGCATCGGCGTGCTTCGTATCCTTTGTGATGCCGCCCAACCCATTTGATCACACTCGCTCTCTCTCTCTATCGGATATCAACTTGTGAAGTTGATTCGCTCAAAGGGTCTGTTGGATAGCCATTTTTCAGCGCACAATAGACGCTTACAAATGCTGCTAGTGGAATTTAAGCGTGATAAATCATTTAGCCACATTGCATAAAAGTTTATTCCCGTGAAAATAATCGGAAATCAATATGTTTCCCCTTTTTATTAAAAAAAACTCATTTCAATGTGCGGATATGGGATGGAGTGAAACTGAATTTAAAAAACAAAGGGGATTTCACATCGTTCACGGAAATGGGCGATCACTTAAAATATTAAATGAGTCTATGAAAGTATAATTGCTGTCATATTTGCTATTAAGTTTCTTTTAAAATAACAATGAAATAAATCCATCATTATTCAACAATAATGCCACTGATTATTCTGAGGATTGTTTATTCTTACAATTCCAACTGACAGCGAGATATGAAGGCAACATTGATAATGCCTTGTCAGTCACTTCATGTTAGTCAATATTTATTGAAAACTTTATAAAAGCGTGCAGATTCTGCAACTCTGCACATGGCCTTTACATCTTGGCATATCTCTCCTTAAATAAATCACCTCTATGTCCCATTAATGAGGGCGTCGGTGAAAACTATCATTGCATATTTTTTATTTGTTAGACAGACTCCATTTCATAAATATAGTGTCCACATTTACGAAAGAATGCCATGCATTTTCCAAATTCTTTGTAACTGCCAGGAATACGCCCAGAATAGACCAATTACTGCTTTTCGCGGCTAATACTTCGGCTAGTGCGATGAAGTAGAAATGTGCCTAACTTATGGACCTAACGTATGATACGGATTACGATAAAGTGGAAACCGATATTAAACAAATTTTTGGAAGCCCTCAGTACAAATAAAGAACGGTGATTGAAATTAGCGTAAGATGCTTTAACTGGACTTATCGTATTGAAATACGCAGAAAGAAATAATGTAACCGTAATGAAGAAGTAACATACCGAAAATAATAGAGTAGGCGAGGGAAAATACTTAGCCGAAATGACAAGTCTTGCCAGGTAAGTATTTTTTCAAGGTGCTGGATGGTTATAACGTAAGGAACAGGAATTAGTTTGAACAGGCTAGAATCGCTAAGGAGCATCCTAATGGTTATAAGTGGGACTTGGTTTTAGAAGCCTCTTAAAAAGAAATTGAAACTGTGCCTGTTGCGTCATATGTTTGTGAATGAGTGACACACTTCGATTATTTTCGTCCAACAAATGGTAAACGTGCGTCGCCGAATGCTTTGGGCGAATAAAACATTAATTTGGTGCCCCGCGTGGGCTTCACATGAGGGTGTCCGCGGGTGAGCCGACGAATTCGGCGAATCGCGAGTGTGGCCCGAAGAGAAAATCTGCTTCGCCTATCGAGCGCCAATTTTCAGCGTCATCTATCGGGTGAAATGAAAAAAATGAAGGGCTCTCCACGCCTCCCCGACTAAGAAATATTGAATTTTCAAAAGATCCTTGGCTGGGTTAATTGCACATTTGGCCGCCATGAGGCGGCGGCGGGAGCCGACAATTTGTGGTGGCGTGCCGTATTGCGCTCCTCTTCAAACGGTCTTCGGAATAAAAATGAACCGCAATTGGCGCAGCAGTGAGTGGTTCGGAGGAAGCGGCAGAGAAGCAGCTGAGGAGTGGAGTGGATGATTACGAATCGGAAAGGCGAAGACCCATTTATCTCAGCAAATGAAGACGGAATCGATTCGGGAGATTTCTCTAGTAACAAAGGCAGATACTGTGTGGTGAAGTATTCGATAGGTAGCAATAATTTTGACGAAATTTATTACATTTATTTGATTATTCGACATTTCAATTATCAAGTTAATTGGTTATTTCTACATTCATATTCCTTCATTAAAATTGATTTTGAATTGTGTCATACTTCTTTTTAAGAATCATCAATTTTATCCGCAGAAAGACAAGGGGGAGTGATTTTTTTTACCAAATCATACGGCATATCAAAAATTCAGAGATGTTACGAATAATTTTCTTAGTAGTCTTCATTTAATTTGACCAACCTTACGAATTTATAACGGCTCTGGCTTATCTAAAGTCA
Source organism: Ischnura elegans (assembly GCF_921293095.1). Lineage (NCBI taxonomy): Eukaryota > Metazoa > Arthropoda > Insecta > Odonata > Coenagrionidae > Ischnura > Ischnura elegans. Next base: position 2,801,689 of record NC_060256.1, read on the forward strand.
AGTATATAGTTTGCATTTTAACCTTTTTTTAAGATTCATAACGTCCGAAGATATCTAAAAGAATTATGCCTGTAAAATGAATGGTAAATCAAGAACTAATGTGCGTTTTATTGCAAGGAATATTATTATTCAATGGTCTAATTGAGGTAATATGAAAAAATAATGATTTCACCGTCCGGAAAATAGCATAATACGGTCAGTTTAGTCGCTTCAGGTTTCGCTATAAATACTGAATATACTCATTAATTCAGGCGTTTGGTAAGTTAAATAACCAATTTTATTGCGAGGAAATTAAAACATGCCAGGATAGCATGCAACTGAGAGTATCTGCAACACACAAAGTATTGTGTGTTGCAGATACTCTTATTGAGAAAAAGGAAACCTCAAAACAAAATTTTCGAATTCATGTTTTCTCAAATTCTTGACTAACTGAAACTCAAATCAAGTTCTGTTCCACGAACAGAATTTATGTCGTCATTATTATGAAATGTCTTTCTCTTTAATGCATTATCGTTGCGGTTTTCTTGATGTATCGCCTTACGATGCCTTGTTCCCTTACCATAGAATTATTTCATTTCCTGGAGAATTTAAGCAATAAGTAAAATACAGATTTTACATTTTCCACGCCACATCAATAATAGAAGGGAGGGAAAGATCGCATAATACGAGGGTGTTCAATAAGAAATGCGACTCATTCATTTCCTGAAACAGGGGTTGATTTAAACAGCATTCAAGTACCATGCCATTTACCAATCTTTTAGCTTCACAACAATAATTTTCAACGTAATCTCCATGCAATGCTTTGCCTTGACGACACCTTGAAGGAAGGGAGGGCCTGAACGCTGCACTGGTCGGTGTCGGAGCCAACGTCGTACTGCATCAGTAACATCTTCATCGTCTCATTAGCGGCGATGATGAAACACGCATTGCCCAGCGACTCACCGTGCTTTTGACTTTTGTCAGATCTCTGTGGATATGCGGAAAGCGCCTGTGAATGTGAGCCTCAAAAGAAACTCAACCGCCGCCCGTCATTTGGGACGCTGCTCCGTTACAGATGCCATTTTAACAGCTCCGTATAGCGCGGTCACCTATCGGCAGTCAATGTAACTATACTAAACGAAGTGGGAATGTTTGAAAATGTCATAAGAAATGCCGAGAAATACCAAGTTTTTTCCACCAAAATTGGCCGTGAAAAAAAATGTGTAACATTACATATTGAACTCATCTCTCTTATGGTCCGGCTGGAAAATTTTCATAGTATTCATTACATTTACATAATTTACGGTTTTAAATACATAGTTTTGGATTCCTCCTCTTCGTATGATTCACTCCATTTCAATAGTAACGGTAGTTTATGCTGTCTTCAAAGGAGAGGTTGGCTTCAAGTCATCTATATTCATAGGATTCCTTTACTTCGTCTGCTTTTAATTATTTTCGCCATCATCTCCAAATAATGATTAGTGATAGCCTGAAGCCAACAGCTCCTTTAATAGTTTCTTAGAAAAAATCATTCTCCCTTGAGCTTTGAAACCAAGATTGCCCAAAAGCGGTTTTCCCCAATGAGTAATGTTGTTATGGAAATTATAATAGATTCATTGAAAATATTTTTAATTGGGTCATTAAGAGGAAACTTTTTCTCGGGAAGAATACCCAAAATATCTGTTGTAGTATAAAATTTTTATAATTGAGAGTTTAAAATAATATATCTACATACAATGAGTTTTTAAAAGATCTTTAATGGTTCTAGCTAATAATTACAGTAAATTAAAACATGAAATACGAATTTATATTTAATTTTTCCATCACACCATCGTGAGAATATCTTTAGGTTTAATGAAAGGGCTTGTGGCTGTAACTGATTTATTTTTTTTAATTTTACAAAATGAAACAAAAATATCATCAATAGTTGCGTAAGTTAGCTCCTCAAAGTCTTCCTTGAACATTGGTTGCTAAAAATAAACTTCAATTTTTGGTAAATTTCCTCCTATTATTCCCTGTTACAAACGATTCCCGTCAGGTGGAGACTTTTCACATTTTGACGGTCACTCATTGGACGATGTGGTCATGATGGACGATTCTGCTAAGGCCTACATTTTGAAATTGAGGGCCTCGATGTACCGCTGACCATCCCCTTCTGGTGTCACTCCCTGCGTTTTCGAATTCCAGTTGCCTCCCCAATCAGACGGGTTGGTAAAGTTTTCTACTCTAGCCAAAATTATAATCTACTCCATATCAAACTGGTGCCCATCAGCAGTATATTAAGAGATAGCGGAGAGATCAAAATATCTCAGTCAAATGGCCTGTATATTTTCTGCTATTCCGGTTTCAATGGTTCATTTAAATGTTTATTCGGTAACCAATGGTCTGCTGAAATCGGTTACCTGACGAAGATTCAAGGACGATAGGGGCAGCATTAGTGAAAGTGAAAGATTACGCGGGTAGGTACAAAAAAGAGAGGTTAGCATTTAGTTATTTAAGTTTAGCATTTGAAGTAGAACACACTCCTCTCTTCCACGTAGCCATTTGGCCGTCCACATCACGTGATATTCTCATCTTCCTCTCAACGCGACGAGCCCGTTCCCTCACGTCAGTATTTCCCAGCTTCCCTTTTGACACTGGCGCCGCGAAATTGATGCACTGTACGGACTCTGACGGACGCGGGCCATTACGAGCCAACGGCTAACTCGACGCTCGGCCGCTCGTTGCCAATCACTGAGGGAGGCCTCGTCCATCAGCGCGAGTATTATTTATATGCAGTACAAGGCGCGAGGAGAAATAGCTGCCCAGCGATGGAAGATGGCGCCACGCTGCGGAGTCGTGCGAAATTAATTTCGCCCGCTGGTGGTCGTGCTTCGCATGTTGATAAGCGTCGTCTGAAACCAACGGTCGCGTTGTCAAAGCATCGCTTTCTCTGTTTTGGGATTTTAAATATTGAGGGCGCACCATTCTAAACGACACCATCCATCTCTTCTCTACAAATTATGACGTCACGTCCCCATTTCTCCACTTTCGCTCTCGCATTTGCCTCTGGATAGCTTTTTCAATCACACTCCTCTCAAAATGCTATCTATTAAATCAATCATTATATCCATTTGACTGATTTTATTATTGCCCACATCTGCGCACTAAAGAAAAGAATGATGATACATTTGTCCATAATTATTCCGCTAATTTTCTGCGTATATTTATAAAGAAAAGCGTTGTGAAAATATTAATTTTTTCTATTTGCTCTTCTGATTTAAAATGCTTTGAGCATTTGCAGCACTTTTACCATTCAAATGACATTGATTGTCTTTTTATGCCTGATCAGGACATCTAAAACTTTATACAGTAGCGGTCTGAAAAATCGATTCAATCACTGCATAAAGACAGCTTTCCTGGATTGTTTAAGGCAAGATGAGTTAACAGTTATTCAAGGGGAAATTTCACTAGAGGTATATTTCCCAATAAAGAGCCATAACATTAGGCAATAGCGCATCCATCAGACTGGTTTTCTGGGTTGCTACCGCGTAGCTCTGCAGACGACAGTTTCGCCGGCATTGCAGCACATCCATTGTTGCAACGTTGGCCTTGTAGTCTCTATCTATGTTTTACCACATTTAATCCATATTAATTGATTTTCGTGAACACGAAATAACCACGTTTGCCCAGATAAGCATACGAGTAACGTTATATTGGGTTATTTATAAAATATTGATTAAAATGATCAGATTTTACTTTAGATTATCGGTTTCACAAGATATGCCGTTTTCAGTTTATTTTTATCTACATTTCACATCATCAATATAGGCGGAATACACGTAAATGAAACTCAGTTTGGATTTTTTAAACATGATTTATAAAATGTAGACTTGGTATAACTTCTTTCTACCAATGCGTGTTAAAATATTTTTATCATATTTAGGAAAAACTATGTTAACTACTGCAGGACCAAACGGAGTGCCGAAAAAAAATATTCTCAATTTGCGTGAAGCAGGAAGAAATTAGAATAAAATTTACATCCTTCATGCAACGAGTGCAAAATTGGGATGCTATGTTGCAAAATGCTTCTTTACTAATAAAAGTGACCGGCATCGTTATCAGAACCTTTTTAAGTGTTTGGAGAGTTCACTTGTTTTGAATGGATTTTAATGACGCGCAGCGGTACGCGTAATTCCAAGAGTAGTGATTTTATCCGAATTACTTTTCATCGCTTGCTTGCTCGCACAAGGGGTACCTATATTTAATTGCTTTCTCGAATTCAAACGATAACATAAATATTTTTTTAACAGCTGCTATTGATTTTGATACGTACAAGGAAATATGGTACTTACGTCCTATTTTTAATTGCTATCGGTGGGCACTGGAAAATTTCCACTAAATCACGGATGCCACATTTAATGAACACTTCAAAGGTAGTTTTAGGCAATAGACAAAACATATTTTTACCTTTAGTGCACCATTATTTTTGTATGTGAGGCATTTAATTGCGAGTATTTGAGAAAATAAATCATAACTGCAGCTGGTAAGTTTCCCTTTCGAGCTGCTGGGACCAGATTTTTTCGTAGAAGTCGGTTTTGGGAGTGCGCCATTTGCTAAGTGACTATTACAGTATGCCACTAATGATGCATCTGAAAAGAATATTCATACATTCTTCCACAAATGGTGGAAGCGTTAATTATTTCCCCAGACAGTGTCTTTTAGGTCTTCCTTGATTTCAGCTACCAATGATACAGTACATCATCTGCAAAATCTAGCACAATAATCTTTTCTGGAATTTTGGCTGTACCAGGTGTACTTCAGGTTTTCTTACGCATCTCTTAGTACTATATTGAAGAGGAGTGGAGAAATTGCATCTCCCTGCCTCACACCTGTAGTTATTTGAAACGTTTCTGTGTATTCTCTTCCCACTTTCACTTTGCCTTTGGACTCTTTTTACAGATATTTTGGCAGTAAGTTATTTTATTAAGTTCAACGTTATTAAGTTCAAAAGTTATTTTAAATTTATAAGTTCAACAGCTTCCACTGGCATTCCAAAGATCTCCTGACTTTCCAACAATTTTTCTGTTTCTTTAAGTCAATTCTTCACTAAATTCTATAAATATGGTAAAAAGATCCTTATTGTGTTCCCACTACTTTGATGATGACTCTTTCAGGATAAATATTGTCTCATTTGTAAATTCACTTTTCACGAACCCCGCTTGGAGGTCTCCTATCTTTTCCTCTACTTGTTTTTAGTCTATGTAACGTAATTTGGATGTTATTTTGTAAATTGTATTAATCAATGATGTTCATTCAATCTGTGCTGTAATTCATGCAATCCAATTAAACCCCTCTATTCTATGATATTCTAGAATTTCCCTCCGTGAAATGATAGCAAATTTCTGTTTATATTGGAGCCAACGGCCCTCGTAAGCAGACTTGATTTTCATGTCCCTTGGCCAACCAAATGCTAGTTTCTAAACGTTTAATTGTATTTTAAGCGTTTTCATTCCATAATTGCTTTATGTACTCTGTCCATATGCCTCCATATTATGTTTAACATTTTCCTGTTTCTGTCATTTTGAAAGTAGAGAGTTTTTGTTTCGTTTTTCGATTAGGCATTTGAATGTTTACAATGATGAAATAGTATCTTGCCATGAAAGGCAGCAATAAAAAAGTAAAATATACTTTCCTTCATAGTCATATTATCTGCAGCTAAGCAATATTTTATCGAGGATGTATATACAGCCGCATACATCAACATCCCAAGTATTAAAATACTGGTGAGAATAAAAAAATTCAACTCCACCTATACCTACATCAAAATATGCGTCCACCTGAGACAACCACTGATTGGAAAATCTTCAAATCAATTGCTACAGTTTCAAGTTAACGTGAGAGAATTTCACTATTTCACCCACCTTCAATGAACTTATTCCATCAAACTTCGACTAACATGTAGTCCAAACATGCAGTTAAGCATGCAAGATTATCATAAAATGATGTGAAAATATCAGCATTTGTATCTTTACTTTGCGGGAAACATCGAAGTGCATTTCCAATGCAGGAAGCTAATTAAAAGTGAGCTTTTATTCACCTAACTCAGTCATTAGCATACAAAAAAGTTAGAGGGGAAAAGCTTCCGACGATGCAGTATTAATTTACATCTGCACACAAAATGAGAGAACGAGAAAATGCAGCTTAATAAAATCTTTGCACAATACAACATGGAAACCTAGTCGTCAAAAACCTGTAAACAACTTAGCAATTCATATCCTGAGTCAACTTTTTGTTAACCTTTACGAAGCGTTCATTGCCAACACTCAAAATTTCAATGCCTGATAGAGACTTTAGCAGCTAAAGTTCCACTTTATAAAGTGAGATCCTGGGGATTCTTTTGAAATGAACTTTAGCTAAACTCTCACTTTACCGTAAAGAGACTTTGTAAAGTGAGCGATTTTAGTGTCTCTATGAATCGCACCCTTAAATGCTGTTTTACCTTAAAAACACTTTGTATGGCACTGCATAGCATAATAAATAAAAATGTTAATGAAATACAAAGATTTCTTAAAAATCTAATGACACAATTAAATGGTCATAATCCCAATTGGTTATGCATCATTGTAATTCCAAATACATACAGCTACACCATTGATATAAAAACACTGACTATAAGATGGCCTGTAGGCAAAGAAAAGGAATACCTTAGATGTACACCATGGCAATGTCAAAAATTTTACTTTTACATATTTTCCTATCTAGGTTATTAATTTGGTTAAGAGCAAAGCTTCGTTTCCATGTCCATTACCACGGGAGAAATCCACAGGTTGAACCACTTCAGCAACTTCAGTTTCAAGATACTGTCAGAGCAAAAAATATATATAAAAATATGTCACCCAATAAAAAGCAGGTACTCATAAATATGAATACTAAAGTACATTAGCAATCCCATCAAGTTAATTACATACCTCTAAGCTCCATGCCTTGGAATGTTAGAAATCCAATGGAATTTTTCAATATTCAATCCCATTCATCAGTTTAACTGTTCCATCATCCTGATCTAGGGTTTCACATTGTACTTGGGTGATGAATGACATCAATTCAGATACTGTCAAGGTAAAAAAAAGATAAATGACAATATGTTACCTAGTAAAAGAGAGATGGCCATAGAGATGAATATCAAAGTACATAGTCAATTCCATCAAGTTCAACACAAGCCATTCCATATCAATGCAACACACTTAAAATGAAGTGTTTACCGCACCATTTTAGATTTTTTGAAATTTGGTACGATGATTGCAAGTGCTGGAGCAAAAATTAACAAATTTTCAATTTTGTATCTGAAGCAGTTACAGACATATGACTAAGTAATATTTTCATAAAACCGACAAAAAAGGGAGAACAAATATTTTTAATCACTCTTTGTGCTGTATCAATTGAGCAGCAGAGATGAGAAAGATGTCATATACCAACCTTTTGTACGCTATTTCCAGTGAGATACAAGTATTAGATACGTTTGGCAGAAGGGTTTTACAACATTCTTTCAAGTTCTATGTTTCATTTATCCGCCTGAAGATGGCATGTATAGCAGGCGTTCCAGTCTGCTTCTTCAGGCTGGAAGTCAAGGTTCAAATGATAAAAAATGTCAACTAAATTAAAAAATCAGCTTGAGTTGACATAAATAAAATAGACAAGTGCCTATTCAGAAACACTTATAAAGTGGGGGAACTTGAAAATTTGGAGAGTGAGACGCTTCAAATTCGATGACTCTCAACATTTAAACAATATTCTTTAGACAGGTGGAACATCTAAATTAAGTCATAATTTAGGAGTTTGAGACATAATGCAATAGAACCTCTGATGATAAAATAGATGCACATGTTTATGGGCCTATCTGAGGAGAGTAGCGTTATTATTACGTACTTCACAAGACTTAATCTACAACCAGATAATGAACGACTATCTTGTTTCTCTGTTGGTGAGACTTTTTCGTTACATTTTTATTGAAGAGAAAATTAAGTCTCACATGGCTAAGCTATTACATTATGTAATGATGATGATCAAATCTGTTGAGTGATTCATTTATTAGCTTAATTATTAGCTGGAATGAGTGGCCACACCCCACTTGTGAATATTCAACTCAACAAATCATAAAATGAATGAGTGACAATGCCAAGCAAAATGTGGCATAGAAAATAACTTAAGTAATAACAAGCAATGCAGTGCAAAATAGCATTTCAACTGATCACCAATTGATGGAAACATACGTACATAATTCTGAATATTGCTCTTGAGAAACTGTTACACCTAAAACTTTGCAAGACTCCCTTGAAGTAAATTTAAATTTAACATGTTCCACTCTGTAAAATTCAGTTCATTCTAGACTCAGACTAGATCATATAATGTGATCTGTAAAACTGGAATTAGCATAAAAAACCTGCAACATGGCCGAATTACCAGCTCTCTAGCTCCATTAGGACTGCCACAAGTATAACTGAAACAACACCATCACATTTATGAGCCAGTTTTTCCAAACATAAGAATCCTTATTCCATAAAGAAACTGATGTAAATTTTAAAATTTGGTAGATATTTAGTATCAGAACCAGCTATGAGTTTACCACTTTTGAACAATATTAAAATTACTATTTTTTAACAGTAAAGGGCACCCAACAGATCAGAACCTCCATCATACAAATCCAATGTCTCACGATAGAAGAGGATAATGAATGACACCATTGACTGCACTGCGAAGAAAAAAAGTTCTAATAGAGAAAGACTCCAGTTCCAGATCAAAGGGGATGTAATCGTAAAATTAAATTTCAAAGATCATTACCTATTCCATTGCGTTGAAATTTATCCAAAATTCACACCCCAACATGATAGATATCCAAGAGCATTTTACAGCAGATCTTGCCAATATTCACTCAACCATGTCCAGCTAGAAATTGAAGAGCATTTTTCAATAGAATACGCCAATATTCACTTAACAAAATACACTATACACGTCCAATGTCTCATGCTATATGTGATTGATGAATAATAGTATATATTACACTATGAAGAAAAAAAGCAAATGAGATAAGGTGCCCAATCAAAGAGGTTCTATTCATAGAATTTAATTACTGATAATTACCTATTCCATAGAGTTGACCACGTCCAACATTCACACCTCACCATGATAGAAATTCAATTCAATTCAAGGGCACATCTTTTCTTTCCCAAATATCGAACATCCATAATTATTTCCACTTATTTTCATGTTTTAATTATCCAGATAACGAGATAACTGAGTAATACCGCGAGCAAAACGAATGCTTCTGTCAACAACTACATAGGCAAGTGAAGCAACTGCACAATGTTCGCATAGTACAGTGGCGTAGGCTACTTTTATGTTAGAACGTATGTTTCCGCGGCGATGGATGGTTTGATCTCTGCATTTCTTCCTGGTTTCCTTCCGCGTCAGCGTTTTTGTAGACAACAGTTTCGCTGGCTATCCTGCCAGCGTTTTCAAGTCGAAGGACCTTCGACCTGAATGAAGAAATGCAGAGATCAATTTTTAAATATGTTTATTCCGCTGCACTGCTCTTTATTTTGCCAATGAAAAGTATTTCACACTAAAAGGATTATGCTGGTAATAGCATGAAGGATATCGAATAGGATGCTGAACTTGATGAATTTTCACTAGCGCCACCGGTCTTCACCCGTTTTCTTTTCCACAACATTAGGTATGCCGGCGGCCTATACTTCTTTCACCGCCTTGCCCAAAACAGCGACCATGATCCCACCCATCGCGCATGCGCACTTTCACGGCTCTTTCCCTAATCCCACACACGCTCATCCCTCTCACGGTTGACCCAAAATCCCTTCCGCTGGACCCCCCGGAAGGAAGGCGACGACGAAAAATGGAAAATGCAGGTGGCGCGCTGTGTGTGGCGCCGGGGTCTCTAACGTGCGGCGGCCGCCCAAGGTGAGGAAGTAGGCGGGCAGATAAAGCAGAAGGAAGAGCAGCTTCTGTGGGGAAGTTGGAGATCTTTTTAAAACGAAGAGGAGAGAGAGAGAGGAACTTCCCCAGAGCCCACCACTGACGCCAAATTTACCGTTGAACTGACTTCCGCCCATCGCGCACTTCCTCCGACAATGAAGGTGGCCGTGGATCGCCTCCGTTACGCTCGACTACCTGCGTATTTTATCCCCTATCGTTGTGCTTGCCGTGTTTTATTATGTGCAGTTTGTAGACAAATGCATATTCAATATACAGTAAAGCCTCATGAAAGATCTCAGGCCTTCCCGCTAGATGGCTTGAATGAAATGAGGCCTACCTCAGCTCAGAGGATGCTGGAGATCACTTCTAGCGAGACGTCGGCCAACATGAACCATTTTAATCTATCTGATGTAATATCCGAGAGTCATGCATGCAGTGAAACGCGTCCATCTCCATTAGAGGCCACTTCGCCCCCACCATTAACGACCAAGCAGTTGCACGTTTTTCACTGAAACACTCTTTTCATACTTTAACACTAGCTGTATAACTGAGATCTCTCACTAAAACCTTACCATGACTTTTCCATCAATTGTTCTTTTCAGTGGCTTTCGTTCCGTAGTAGGAGTTTATGTAAATGTATTTCTTTGTTCGCAACTGATTCTAATGCGTCGTCTTTAGCGAGGTCGTTCAAAAATTTCATTTATTGTTCTCCTTTAATGACAGCTTATTTTATTCAATTATCTGTTGAACAAAACTATATAATACTTTAAGCTTCAATTTTTTCAAATTCAAGTCCAAGGAAAAGATAATTATAAAGACTTTATGGAAAAAATGTGGCTTCATACAAAATCTCACATAAGGAAATTTCAATTTCTCGTCGGAAAACATTCTGCCAATTCGATTTTTTTTTTAGTTTTTGCATGAAAAGTTCTGATTCCGATTCCTTATCAATGAAATCAAAACTTTCCCTCAGCATCTCGATGACGAAGCATCCTCAAAGATTGAATCCGTTGCTCTGCGATATCCCTTCACAAGCCATATCCCTATATCTCCCTCCAACTCTTTCATTTTTCCCACTTCACTTCATTTAGTAGCAAATTGCTGTGGCATGAGGTGAATAGCCTTGCTCTCGCGAGCGGTTACCTTTAGTAATGAAACCATCGTCGTTAAAACAGCGGGATTTTAGAATTCACTAGAGGTCGTTTGGCCGGACGCCGCTGTAAAAAATGGAGGGGCGATGGTAGGTATGGGTATTTACCCACCCTCTGCCTAGTGAATCCGTCGAACAAATGAAACACGGTAAGCGAGACTGATAGAATGGCAGAGAAAAATTGAGAGGGAAAAAGATGGTGTAGAGGGAAAGGGTTTGAAAAATATAGATGGCGTGGTGATCGTGCAGTGGACACAATGTTGGACAGTGTCATCAATGGGATCACCATGGCAGCTAATTGTCGCTGCGGCCGTGTAGATGGTCCTGACGACAGGATTAAAAATAATAAAAATGGATGTCACTGTGCACGAAATTTGTGCGTGAGAAGAGTGGGTGGGGAAAGTGATCATTTCTCCGGTTTTATTTGTCCTTCTCGTGCAGCCGTTTGTGAAAGGAATCGCTGAAAACATTTTTTTCGTGGCAGGCCGTTTTATTTCCTCCGTTATATGTGAAATGATCCCTCAATGATTAGGACACTTTCCGCGATCTTCGTTTACTCGATAGTCTTCGGTGATTTATGGCATTATGTTAAATTGGATGTTCAGCAAATTCATCTTACCCTTATTAAATACAAACGCACAAAGGGAAAAAGGATTTCGCATTTCGTTTAACACGCCATCACTTTAACAAATGTTAGTTCACTTCAAAGGGATAAATTATTGTCGCTTTTGACCAAGGGTGAGTTCTTACGAACCTTTAAATTTCCTTCATGCTCATCATCTTTCTTTATTTAATATCGTCAGCAACAGAACCATTGGAACGCATTTTGTAGATAATAGCGACAATAGCTTTCCTGTCAAAGTACCATTTTTGAAGTAGAAAATTTCTTTAAAGATCCATTTTATGTAATAATAATAATAATAGTAATAATAATTTATTCACTCCTGCATTTTGTTTTTACATCTGAATACAAAATCAAACAAAGAGAAGGAGCTTTAGGTGGTCTCCAAGGTCCAAATAGGACCAGAATTGAGCCACCATCAAGTAACAAAATGTCTGCCAATTAAACAAATAATAATGCAGTAAATAATACATGAGTGTTTTAAATAAATAACATCAAAATAAATTTTGAATTATTTATAGTGAGAAAAGCCAGTCTTTGGCAATTTTTAACATTTCATTTGAAGAAATTCGCTAAATAAATTGGTCTTGTCTAGGAACTACAGAAGGCGGCTTTTAACAAGTTGCTCTAGAATTTTTGCAAATACTGACAACAGAGATATCGGTCGGTAATTCGTGATATGTTTTCTGTCCCCTTTTTATACACTGGTATAACAACAGCTTCCTTCAAAGGGCTCGAATACGCCACTGATAAAAATTAAGTTACAAACGTGAGCAAGCACAGGAGCAACATCATCAATGATTAATTTCAACATTCTGACATCCATACCGTCATGCCCACGGCAGTTATTACGCGAAAGTTTTTTTACTAATTTTACTATTTCAAATGTAATCTATGAATAAGGAAGTAAACTTACTTTTATTAGCACAGGAGTTTTGAGTACATGCCCTGTTCTCATCATTGTATTTTACTTTTGCACATTCAAAAATTTTGTTGAAGTATGTATTAAATTCAGAGGCAATAGATTTCAATACACATAGATTTTTTAATCATTAATAATAATTCCATTCAACTCTAAATGCATCATGGAACGATCTCTTCGTTTACACCTATTACTTCTTTAAGCAAATTCCACTGTAATTTAGTGTTTCCATGTGCCTTTTGAAATTATGACATGTAGTAATTACTGGCGGCGTTCCGCAGATTTTCGCGCAATTTGTTTTTTACGCTTTTGATATTCGTTTTTTAGGCAACATTGCTTGTATATTTTCTATTTTTGAAGAGGTAATTTTTTCTCTCAATATGTCTCAGGAGATTTCCCGTAATCCACGGTTTTAATTTTAGATATTTTTTCGTGTGATTTACTGAATACTATGCCGTTTCAAGACTAGTTAGGAGAGATAACAGCATGAGTTAAAATGCATTAGATGCATCGTTTTCACTAAAAACAGCATTCCAATTAATATTTGCTACGGAATTTTTAAATATTTTACAATTTACTCTCGTGGTACAGGGGTCAATACAATGGCTCGTTCCTTTTCCGCCTTCCTCATCAATATTTTCCCACAGCGAATCCAGAGGTTTTCTTTTAGTTTTCTTAGCTTCTCTTGCAGCACTGAGGATTCTACGGCGGCTAGGACACAGGAATTCGTTAATCTAAATGGGTACGTCTGATGGTGGAATGTTGTCCACGTTTAAATGAAGCGTGGAGAAATTTCTCTTAAGTCTGCGTTTTGCCAATAAAGCCTCCTTGACGTGCTGACTGTTGAACCTCATATGTATGCTCCCAGGCTCACCATTTTCCTTGGGCTTCAAGCGATAGCAATAGTCAATATTACTCTCGCTTAACTCAAGGCCAAGCTCTGCTCCAATATTACTTACAATACCAGTAAGGTTTTCACCATTAGTTAAGGGTATTCCGTGAATTTCAGCATTTTTTGATAGCATTCTTTGCTCTAGATCATCGTAGTGCACTTGAACCTCAGATAATTCTGTCTTAAGAAGAACATTTTGACTTTCCAAAGTTTCGATTTTCTCATAGTACTGGTCTATTTTCTTTTTCTGCGCTTCGATAATCGACTTCTACTTCTACTTCGACTTTGGTCTAAACGATCGTACAGACGATTATTAAAATTACCGAGATTTTTTTCAATTCATTAAGCTCTCTTTTTAAATTCACAGAACAGGTTGTAAATATCCTGCAGGGATTTACACTCGGGGGCACTTCCAATACATTTAGTGACATCTTCGGAATGTCTCCTGCTGACGGCACGTGCTGCTTGACACTCCGAGCACCTCCATGGCTGTTTGCTGGCAGAGATTCAATTTCGTCTTTGGACAGAGGAATGTTTTGGCAGTGTCCATGGTAGCTCCTTTAGCACTCGCTACAGGAAATGAACACAGTGCTGCGGGTTGATCTTCTGCACGCAAAACACGAAGACATTGCTGATTTTTTAATCCAAAACTTAATATATTCTGCCCTCTTCTCGCTGATAACACATTTCCATTTACAATTGGAGTTATCCATTTGTTGATAGTTGCGAACTGATGATACTGCCATTAGAAATGAACTCAAAACTGGCGATACACGTCCTTGAGAGAGCCTCGACGCGCATAGACGTCCGCACTCGTCGGAAGCTAGCGAAGAATCTGTCGATTAAGGAAACCAACGTAAGAGTATTGCTCCTTAAATCTTATAACTGGCTCTTAAATTGTTTATTAACTGCTCATATTCTCCTCAGCCTATTCACTGCAACCAGAGTTCTCCACTCCGCCGTTACTTTTACCGTCCTATTGGGCAAGAAGTGATTCAATGGGCTTGCAAAGCATCTGCCCTTTAAATGGATAAAAAATTCGGATTTATATTTTTGGTTCATAAATGCATTGCTCCACTTAAAATACAACTCAGGAAAAAAATTTGAAGATAAAACTATAGAGCCGTGAGTAGATCACTTCAGAACCAGCCATCTCTCTCTTATGCGTTCCAAATAGATCATTGTCAAATACAACAATATCTTTATCTTTCACAATATAAGCAAAGATAATTAATAAAGGAAATCGAATAATAAACCAAAATAACAGAGGATACGATAATAATAAATGAGTTTTTTTTAAGGTTTTTAGAACGTTAAATATTGTACAGTTGGAAAAACGTTTGTATCAGGTATAAAAAAGACTTATTGTACGCAATCTGAGCTAATATTGTAGCTTGTAAGTGTGGAGCGGCGCAGCTGCATCTCCAGGGAAAACAAAACCGGCGCAGGAGGAAGAAGCGTGCAGATGAGTTTGTTGTGAAGACTGACCACGTAGCAACCGACGAATAGCGCCCAAAGTTGATGGTTGTGCGGGATGGAAATGACTTCTTCCTTTCATCTTACTCTCCCAGAAGACTTTGCGAAGAGAGGCTGAGGGAAAGCGAATGAGATTAAGACGCGCAATATGGCGCCAGCTCCTCCGTCAACAGAGTTCAAGCCGCCAAAGTTCTCCCTGATTGAAACCGCCGGGAGCGGAGAAGTCTTCGCGTTTGCCTTGGAATAAAGCGAGCGAGTTTTTGGGAAGTACGAGGAAATACATGGACGAGAGAGCATACGTACGAGAATGTCTATGTACTATTCATTCATCCGCCGAACCGCCGCTGGGACCCCACTTTTTCGGGGGGGAGGGGGAACTCCATGGGGGCGGGACGAATTTAGCACCCCCCCCCCTAAAATTCTCCTTTTTCCCTCGTGCTTCGCCGTCATCCACAAGACAACGCGTTAATAAACCATACAGAAGCGCCAACGCCGACAGTGGCGCCACTCCTTCCAGTGGCCTCCGCAGGAACACTAAACGCAGCATTCTAGGGTTTTGGGATTTTGCGGGGGGTGGGTGGGGTGGCCACGAGGGTGTCTGCCCCCTGTGGATTCATCGGAAGGGGTTGGGAGATGGCACCTGAATGGGTGGGTCTCGTCTCTTTTCTTGGTCATGGGCAGGTCCAGACGCAAAGGCTTTTGCAAGAATTTGTGGATGCGTTTCGTGGAACCTCGACTCATCTGTGAAGGTAATATAGTCCTTTTGCCTAGCATTGTATCATATAATTAAATCAAAGGGCATTAATGAGACTCGGCTGCAGTAAATTTCAACTAACGGCAAATCTTCAAAAATTATGTAGAAAATATTTCACACCGCTCTTCAAAACTGAGGCACTTTAATTACCGATAGCCACCACATTAAAAATTGCAGTCACCCGTTGGACAGTATTTTAAAAGGTATTAATTGCATTTTCATCCAAATTTTCGCGGGCGTTCAATACTTTATCATACTAAGGGATTTCGAAGCATCTGCTCCATCCTTAACATCCAAGAGAAAACTGGTAAGATACAAGGGAGGCAAGATCAAGGAAAGTGTTCGACGAGGGGAGGGGTCACGAGGCAGGGAGTAGGGGGTTAGCAGGCCACATGCACACCAGGTGGGTATGTCCTACTTTATTGTGCGTGTGTACTCTATATATTTTTGTGGAAGAAAATATGTTTATATTTTTTTTTATTTCGCCAAATTTAAAATTGCAGTCAATTATTATGCCAATCCCTTCTTCCTCAACCCAAGGTTTTTGCACCACAGCAGTGAGAAATTTTGATTGTGAGAGTGTGAATGAGTAGCTGGGGTGAAATATGCCTGCGAGCGCCTTAACTAACACGTATTTGACGACGAAGAGGCCGTTTGTTTAGCGAGTGCTCCCCTGATTCTCCACCGTTTCTACAGCTATACCCCTCCTCCACCATCTCGGCGGGAATATAAAAGCCGCCGATTGAACCCAGAAAAAGGAACTCTTTCGAAAGATACGAGGAAGGTGTGAGGGGAAGACAGAGAGAGAGAGAGACAGGCTGTGTGAAATTCCGCGATTGCGAATGGAAGATCCATGGAGCGGTTCCGTAAGTTCAGCCAGGCCATCTGCCGTTGCGGCACGTAGTCTGCAGAATAGGCAGACCTAAGAGACGAGGCGAAGTCCAGCACTAGGGAATGGAATCTTTCGGCGGGGTCACGTAAAGTTATCATATCCAGACTGCAGTGCCGTACCGCCCTCAATTAGACCAATGAGCAATTTTCCAACAGCTGCCTCATCGCACACGACGGGCGGGGGCCTGAGTATCGGGGATTCGTCGTCTACGTTCATTCTAATCAGTGTCCAGGATTTCCCAGAAACGGGAAACCGTTGTGCTAACGGGATGGGCTCTATTTCCTCCCAAATGTTTTCAAATATGACGACGATACTCAGGCGAATGTGTAGTGTGAACACCATGTCACAATTGCTGAATTGAGTCCGCTTAAAGGCCAGAAATGTTTGCCATTGTTTGAATACTTTTGCCACCATCCAGTTTGGATGGTTATAAGGTTCATTCTATGTAGGTCAACATTTAATATACTCATATGTAAGAGGCTTGAATCATCCCATTGTCACCCATCATGGGTTGACAAATTTTGCTAGATACTCCTGGTTCTTATCGAATACATGCTACTTTATTTTTGAATGACATAAAAGCATTCTTCCTCTTGGTGTCTGTGTCCCAATGAAAATGTCCCTTCCGAATGATTCCCAACCGTTATCCTCTGCCAAACCGTCCCAATTCGCCCTGTATCAACTCGGAATCTCTTCTCGCAGATATCAACTGCAATCGTGAATCCCTCGAACTTAGAATAAATCGTTCATTTGGTACGTCATTCGTCGTGGAAATTGGGCAGGGGTGTCATCTATCCATTATGGGTGGTTCTTTCGGCCTTCATCCGGACGACCGACCATGAACTATTACAGTACGTAACATGATTTACCACATATTAATATCAATTTGGCAATAATAATGAGCTTTGCGCATCATTACATAATCTAGTATCACCAACCTAGAACTGCTCCGCGAAACGCTGGTTCCCAAACGATGATTCCCAACCGTCATTCGCCCATTCAACTTGTGCGCAGAGAAGGGAGGATTATCATTGGATATTGGAAAACATTATCACTGGATAGTCTCTATAACTGGTTTTGCTTTAAATATGCTTTGCCTTATTATTGCCATTTATGTCATTGTTTATTCAAATGTGCGTTTTCCACATGTTGGCTTATAAGCGATGCCTTTATCGTAACGCCAGACGGAAACAAATACACTTAATTTAAGCAATCTCGTGTAATTTTTTTGGCCATATGTATGCGATATGCGTTACTAAAAATCGAATAATAATTATAATAATACGGCAATTTCTGCTTAAATTCCCCAAATAATAGAAGGAATAAGCAGTTACGAATGTTGCTTGTCCCCATTCAAATAAATATTTCATAACCTTGTTTTCGTTTTGTTACCATTATTTATAGTCTGTACACCGTGGGGTGGTGCACAGTCCCGCCACCTACCTGAGTCGGCCCGCGAGTGCCGGGGGAGGAAAGGACAGACCGAAAAAACTCTATGGGACCGACACAGGTAGCTGGCGGGCCCGTGCATCACCCTACGGTATACATGCTGTAATTATTCGCGCTAAGCTTTCCACGCAGTTCTAAGTTTTAGCATCGCCAACATCAAATTCTTCAACGTCAAACTTGCGTGCATCGCGGTCGTAAAAGGAAGCGATTCCCCATTTGCCATTAAGTCTTCGGATCAAGTCGTCTTTGT
Organism: Ischnura elegans; assembly: GCF_921293095.1. NCBI lineage: Eukaryota > Metazoa > Arthropoda > Insecta > Odonata > Coenagrionidae > Ischnura > Ischnura elegans. The sequence continues at coordinate 2,820,041 of NC_060256.1, forward strand.
GACATGAAAACCTCCTTAATCATCCGAATCCGGGTCATCGAAATTGAACGATAGCACTTAATTCACCGCAATAATTTGTAAGTACTCCAAAAATTATTTAATCTAAGCCATGATTCTCCTTTTCAAATAGGTAAACAAGTGATGGCTAAGTAAGTCAAAATATAGTCATATACGAGTTTTTGTCATGTAAGTGTGTTTCTGATCGAATTTTACGTAAAATTATACATATAGAATCGATATCTATGCATACAACTTCAATATATATGCAAATGCAATTTCTTTAGCCATGCGTATATTACATGAGTATGAAGAATTAACTGGAAAAAATAACGAGATGGTAGCTTTATTTTATTTCCTCATTCAACGGATAGAATGAGCACACACCTAAGTTAGTTTTTCACTTAAAAAATACTTTTCAATCTCTTTTGCACTACGACGGAAAACTATCGTGCATGGAGGGCGTCTAAGGAGACGATCCCCTCCCCACTCCCCCTTCCGCCATTAACTTCTCTCTCGTCTTTGTGGCTCACCCTAAACACCCCCTTCCTCCCCCTGCACCCCCCCCCCGGAGGGGCCCGCATTCTCCCCCACCCCAACCCGCCCCTGGAATGAATGGAGCCTTTTGGCCCATTGTTAAGGGAGCCCATTTGTCAAGCGCCTCTCGGCTCAGGATTTTCATTGACGTCAAAACCGCACCTTTAGGGTTTATATCTTCACCCTCCTTATCAACAACGGGGTAGGCGGAGGCCTTGTAAGGACGAAGGCAGAGAGAGAGTTTGTGTGGGGATAAGAAGAGGACCTCTGCTCACTTGGATGGGCGCTGAAGGTGCAGGAAGACGAACGGAAGCTGTGATATTCTCCAAGCGAAACCTTCTAATTGAGTGAATCACGATTTCTAATGAGGTACCAATCATAACCATGAGGTGTACAATCGTAGGAAGTTACTTTCTAAGCCCTCTGCATTTTCGGTCTCCTGAAACGTGGGAAATTCCTGAAATGTTTCTGATATGGGAGTTTGTAATGTATTTTGACGCCGCTTGCTTGGTTCACGGTAATGACAAGGATAAAAGGAAAATTTCAAACTTCTTCCCACAGTGTTATGGACATCTAAAACTGAAGCAAATTTTACCACACCACTATGCAATGACAAACTTTACAGTTAAGAAGTAATAAAAACTGGTACATCAGTGTTAAATATTCATAAATATTCAACCACTAACTGTACCAGTATTAAGCTCGAGAGACGGAATTTTCTTTGAAAACATTTGCCTTCTACGAGTGTTAATTTGTCAGCTACGAGCATTTGAAGAACTTAATCACAGTATCGGTCGTTTACATGAAGTCTAAAGTAGGTTACTTACTACTTTGTTTCCATTAAGACTGATTCTTAAACATTCTCCCTATATTTCGAGTAAAAAAAACTCCAAACTAATAAAAATTAGCACACATCCTGCGGCTTGGCTCGGGTGGAGCTCTATCCACACTTACTTATCCAAACTCCGTTCTGGATGTATAATGTTTGAGTGGGTGAGCGAATGCAGTATGCATATAACTAGCGCGCGCCGCAGGGGAAGTCGAAGGCTTTCCTCTTCAGCTCCTCCGCAGCGGCAGCGCCGTCTCCGGGAGAGAATGAACTGCCCTCCGCGCTTCTTGCTTCCTCCTCTCCTCAAAGGCGCACCCTCCCCCACCACCACCACCCTTTTTTGCGGCGCAGTCTAAACTCCCCCTCGTACAGTGCGTCCTCCTCTTCACTGCACACTTCGTCGTGGTGCGCCTCTCCAGCGCGCCCCCCATGTTGAACCCCGCCACCATCCCAGCGCACCACGTGAAAGCGAGGGCGGCATTTCCCTTTCCGGAATATGAAAACGTAGTCCTATAATATGGCATCACAGATGATGTTGTAAAAATAATAAGAAGATTGATACTTGAGGCTTTTTCTAGAGCACCGCTGAGCGAGTGACCGTCATTTCTAGTAGCCTTGACGACGAAAGACAATGAATGATCTCTCGTGAGATTTCACGCACTTTCTTCAACGGAGGAGGCATCCAGCGGTCGTAACTGAGTTAAACAAATGAGCATAGAACATCCAGTAGTACCCATATTAAAGTACCAGATGAAATAACTTAACCTCCCACGAGCCGAATATTTTATCCTGAATTGGCCGCTGAACCACGCCTCGGCCTCGAGGAATAACAAACCCTTTGAGTTTGAAGGGAGGAGCTATTCTTCGATGTGGTTGGAAAGAAGTTGTAGCTCATCGAAGAAAGGAATTTGATCTGCAAAGTGATTTTTATGATGAGGCGTGCACGAGTTGTTCCGTCATTAACAAGGGATAATGGAAGGGGGAGCAATTAGGGAGGAATCGTGGGCTTACGTTGCGTGATATACGATGGCGCTGAGAGTTTGGTAATCGAGGAGTATTGTCTCTTTTTGATTATGTGCAAAGAAATATCGAAAGTAGTTGTTTTTTTCAAAATATTCTCATCTCTAACAAGTCCAATTTTTATTTACGGGGCCACCTCTGCATTAAACCCCCTCCTTACTCTCTCTCTTACTTCCCCCTCTTAAACTCTCCTCCCTTGACATCCGCGTCACTATTCTTTCCGCAATTGACCGGAACCTATTTGCGATCACCCAAGAGCGCGAGAAAGAGACCCAATCCATTCAGGAAAAATCAATCGTGATCGATTTCAGCCGAAAATGAGGCGAATAATATTTGCTAGAAATAAAGCAAAAGTAAGTAATATTTTGTCTTGCTAAGAAATATATTTTGCGAATCATCGAAAAAAAATATGATCGTGAATAAGACTGAATAAAAGATTTAAAGCCCCTGTTCAGATCCGCGTATTCTTTGCACTCGTCACTTCTTTATAACTTGCCCCACTTGTACGTTCAAACCCATCTGCAGAGCCTCACCTGGGATTTTCCAACAAATGCAAGTCATCCCAATCCATAGTTTTTCGATTATTTGACGGGACCCTCCGTGAAAAGAAAAATCCCCCTCTTTGCAGCAAAAGCCTGCGGGGTAAATAACCCTTCTTCATATTGCCAGCAATAACCTGGAGAGTTATCTAATTTCATTCTTTATTGTACGTGCATAATTTAGCCAAAAACCCTAATTAACAAGAGCAGAGGGAAACTGCCCCGACGATAGAGTGTATGAAAATGCTTGATCAGAAGAAGTCACAATACGAAGAATCAGTAGCTGCTAATCGCGATGCATTTACTACGTAGGTAGACAATCGACATCATGATATTTGGAATGTATTATCGTATTCAATCCTCTAAAAGTGAATTATTAGCGGAGCTAATGAGAGAGGATCCCTCTTGTACGAGGGAATTTTGAATTCAGTCGGCCAAGTGAGCTGAATAATTCCTGACCACAGCATACTTAAAATCGAAAGACAACTTCGCCGAGAAAGCAGAGAGCTTCCGGAAGCGTCAGTCATCCAGGGAATTTGATTTGGAGGTCACTATAACGAAGGACATCTATCTCATGTATTAATATACGAACAGCCTCCCACAAAAGAGACATCTAGTGTTGTTATGGCGATGAGTTAAATAGCAATACATAGGACAAAGTCTTAGGAGAGACACGTTTTATTGCTACGGGAGCACGTGGTGCATTCATTTCCATTTCTCATTGTAGTTTTTAGGTGCATAAAATTGTGAATACCAAATACACGTATATTACTGATAAAATGCAGGACAATATGCACTCCATACAAATAAACAGTTTTTATAACCAGGAAGGTTTTTGACCCACAGTTCGGAATAGAGGCCAGCAGAGGGCTATTTATTGATGTAGTTGCTATAGCAATTATTGCTGTGTACCACGCAAGCGTGCGTGTTGAATAACTAGTTAATTTTGCTGCAATCCGAGGCGTTCCAAGCATTCATACGTTTCATTACGATGATACATTTCATCAGGATATGGGAAATTACTTCCTTTGACAGGAATTTGAGATGTGCAAAGATTTATGTTGGTATGGTATGGTATTTGGAGGAGGCGACGGACAGCTGAGGTCACTTGCGCCACGAGGGAAGGGTATGGTAGACGGGTTGAGAGAAACCCGGCGTCGGCATTAGCCTACTCTTAACGAAAGGCGCCAAGGAGACCACGGCTTAACGTCCCATCCGACGGACGGAGTGTTGCGCTTGAAATGTCCTCCACACAACACTCAAGCAGGGATCGGGCAGTCTCTGAAAATTCTGTGCCACCGCCGGGATTTGAACCCGAGCTCACATGGTGGGAAGCCAACACTCTAGCCACCACACCAACCCAATCCCCTATATTTATGTTGCGCGTCCTGCTTTTCGCATTTGTGAGTAGCAAAATAACTGTCTAATTTTAGAAAATTGAAATGATATTGTGGAAAATATTGAGTTTTCGTGGCCAGACTTATTACTAGAGTCTATTTTTGGGCTTCATCCGTGATAGTAGGCATAGTACCTTGGCTTCACCTGTTAAGTGTAAGAGGTTCAGCTAACGTCATCTCTAGATATTTCAATGATGAAAAAAATTCGTACACAAGTACGGAAATGCCCAATTGTGTGGCATTGTCCCTCTTTAATCTAGATGGTCCTCAAGAAAAATGGCAGCAGAAACACTTTTTAAATGTTTCAGGCGCATAAAATACGTGCATTTCATTTTTGTATTAGTTTCGTAGTGTCTGGAACTTCACTTGCCACATAATATAGCATGCGCTACTTTGAACATTCAGAACGATTTACTCTCCTTATAAATGACCACATTTGAGGCTCTCTTTATTCACTGCGATTGCCGTGAGGTTCCGCGCTCTTAATCCGTGTGCTTGCGGCCGTGGAGCGGCGGTGGCGAAACCTGGAACTGCAGGGAGTCACTCTATGCACACGAGTGCACATACTCGTATCCCATAAGCATTGGAACTCAGTCAAAGTCAAAAGGCTTGCCGACCCATCCTCCACAGCTTCATTCACACTGCCGATCTACACTTCGGTGAAATTGATCTTCTACAAGTGATCGCCGAAGGAAGAATTTCCAAAGTTCTGCATGATGGTGGAGAAAGAGCATAAGAGTTGCTAATAAGCACCAGTCAAACGCCAATATTTTCTGAATAATTTGTCCTTGACTAAAATCCATCTTCAACTTCTTGTACTCGCTACTTGCACAAAATAAGTGTCGGTGTAAATCCAGGTCTACATTTTAAGTATATTATAGAACAATTGTAACTTTACGGTTGCAGAAAGTTGGGGATAAGTAATTTATACTAAAAATATAAAGGTAATTAATGGTTAAATTAAAAATTCAAACTTTTGGCAGGTGTTCACAGAGCATCGCAACGTTTAAGATAAAGGGGATAGTGAGTGAGTGGGGGGGGGGGGGGGTGTGCGAGGTATTTCTGTTGGAAATGTCTCTCTTCATGACTCACGTGTCACCTTCACTAATCATTAAACAGCTATCCACGCCGCATCACTCAGTTCGCCCTCGTAGTTTGCAAAGCCTCGAAGTCCTTTTCTTCCCATTTAGAGATTTCCACGCACAATTTCACTTCATCATTTACTTTCTTCCCTTTTCTCAACGTCAACATTTGTTGCAAACCGTATCCTTTGAATTTCAATAATTAAATAAATCTTCTGTCTCTGGATATTTCATCAAACTTACACATCACCATTATGCTACTCCTCTAAACATAAAACCGTGGCAAGTATAGTTCATACCTAAAATGCTACCTATAATTTATGTTGGCCTTTGAGACTCCTTTATAATGTATATTTCCGGAATATCTTTCCTCCACTAACGAAGCCCAAGTAAATGGTTTTCTTAATGAAAACGCCATTGAAAGGAAAGGTGTGCCAACTTACCAATTTCTTTTACATTATATCTTATCTGATAATTAATGTTTTTCTTCTGTGGCACGTCGAGTCTATCAATGCAAGTATTAACATTCCGCCACCATGTCAACTGAACCAATTAGTAGTAATTTATTTTACCGTTTTGATAGTAAGCTGTCCATTGTCTTCATGGTTTAGAGCAAAAAATGAGCTTCACGGATTCCCGAAGAAGGCTTTAATTAGGAAACGGAAAAGACATGAGTTGACCAACGGAGAGCCCTCACAAATCCTTCTTCGTCGCCAATATAATTTTATTGAATTTTTACTATTTAATTATTCAATACTTTATTTCTTTGAAGCAATTAGAGCATTTGACTAGTAATTGCATTGATCTAGGAGGTGAATGGCAAGGGGTTAAACTTTACAGACATTTACAAAATATAAATATCTTTAAATGGCAAAGTATACCTCAGCGAATATTGAGATATACCTATTGAGATGCTGTTTCCGTACGGCATATTCCTTAACTTTCTATAAAATAACTTAAGCTGTGAACATTTATAGCTAAGATTTTCTGGAATTTCTGCCAGAATAAAAGCTATATTCCTTCCTTCGCCACTTCATTTTCATACGACCTCCCATTCGTTAGCGCAAATCATAATACAACAAGCTACATTTTAGAATTATGTAGGCTGCCGGAGTTTCGCAGAAAATTTCTTACTCAATGAGACAATGACATCACTGAATTTATCTCAACTAAATGTTATCCACCTAAAAATACTATTTCAAACCAAAGATTGTATGTTTTACGGGAAGCTAAAGTTTTACACAAATCTACACAGAGAATTGGGATAAATATCATGTTAGTTTAAAAAAAACCGTTTGCGTGATGTCACCGAGTCAATTTTCAGGTGACCTCAACGTTACCCGACCTATGCTGGTCGCTTTTTCAAATGATTTCTTTGAAAAGGCGATCAGCCAGAATATTGACGCGGAGACATATCTCACAAAGTTTTTAAACTAATTTGACGAGTACCCGCAAAATATTCAAGGAAGGGACAAATATCATTTAATTAGGTCCTCAGGCCACTTACCTACTTCATATAACCAGAAAACTAATTCTAAGAATCTATTTTCTCTTCTGTGTCTAGGTTATTTAGTACCCCTACGTATGCAGAATTCAAAACAAAATTCACGTGAAGATAACTTTTTTGTTCTTTTTATTATTTAACAAATTTATTTATTTATATTTTTATTATTTTAGCGAAATTTCTTTATAAAACTTCTTACTTTTCTGTACAACTTGTTCTTGCTCGTTTGAGACCGATGCTAATCAAACACTGCAAGGTATACACTTCGCACCCTTTTTAAATTTTTCCGTTACTTAAAATACATGAATCACAGTATTGAGAAAATAGAGAGGGAAAACTTTAACTTTAGGCGCGGAAAAATGCTAGACACAAGTTGTACATACTTAAAAAATTTCAAAATGGCATCAGAATTGCTGAGCGCTTCATTCCTCGTGAAAAAAGATGTATCGAGCAAGAATATTGCATTCCATTAATTAAAAAAATTTAATACTACATCCTCTTTATCTCCGGAAAAAATCGAATAATTCATAAACATAAAATGTTTACACTAATGCACCCTAGATCATGACCACGGCTGATATCTTTTGATCTTACCTGAGGTAGAATCAGTCGGTGCTACCCAGGGCATTATTCGCTTTCTGAATTTCACTGAATATCTCTCAGGCTTTTGTCTTCGCCTTTCACCAGGAGGCAACTGGCATAGGATGCTTGCTCTTCGCCAAGGCTTCACACTCTTGATGCGGTCTTGACATCGGCGGATGACGTCTTCCTTTTGTTTCCGTGAGTTGATATATTTTCAATGGTCGATGGATGTTCTGTGATTTTCACTCCGTCGCAATAGCTGTGTTGTAAAGCATGAACTCGCTGGAGAAAGTTTTAACCAATCCTAGAGTGTTTACGCAGGAAATTTTCAAGTGGTATTAGAGATTTTCCTTGAAATTTTACCGACAACTTTCTTCGTCTGCCTGAAATAGTAAAGAAAGTTGGAGGTTTTTTGCGAGGTAGTTTTTTCCCCCTCTGAATGGGATTAATCAGTTTTCTAGTTGATGCGATTATTAGTGGTGGCTAAGTTGAAGGAAATATTGCAAAGTTCAGCATTTTGTACTTAGTCTCTCATTTTATTTGACTTCTCTAAAACCATCGAATTTTTCTTTTACATCGAATGCAAAACTTTAAATCTAGAGCCTAAATAAATAAAATCAATAAAAATGTATGAAAAAGAACACAAATTTGTGATTCAGGAGCATATGGCTAAACTCTCTGCATCCAGGGAGAGGTAGGCAGACGAAATGGTGTCGAACAAGGTGGAAAGGTCTGAAAAAGGCTGTGATCTCTGGGAAGGAAAGAGACAGAATTTAGCTTGGTGTAGTGCTACATGTGGTTACTACGTAAGCTGTGAGAGTGAATGTGAAGTGAGAAGTATGGGGGTATTTCAGGGGATCGGCACTCACCCTTTCAAGGCAGTGAAGGCCAAAGATAAACTTTAATTATTCATGTGTGATATATATTTTTAAATAATAAAAACAATCTTTGAGAAATACATGAACATTGATTGTCTCTGAGCTGTAGAAAAATGATTGTAGAGAATTAAAAATCTCATTTAATCGGCTTTTGAAATGAGCTTCAATCAAAAAGAAAATATCCTATTTTCTAAATCCCATTTATTTTGATAAATGAAAACCCATTTCAGCCTGAAATGCTGTACCTTATTAAAGTTAAGAATAAAAATGTCGTTGATTTTTTGCGTCCCTGCAAAACTAAGAAATTATAACAAATGTCATCTACTCGAGGCTCTAATTCAAGAGTAAACGTTCACGCCGAAGACGAAATCGACCGAAAACTTTTAATGAGCCAATATTTTGGACGCTGAGTTTCTCCAAGTAATCGGGCGGAAGCTTTCCTTCTCTGCGTCGTCAAAATGAAACCTTCCGAAATGGCCGAGTTTTTTATGGACTTAATTATGCCGTCGGCAGTTTTTTCCTAGTAGTGAATGCTGCTGAAAACTTGATTTCTTATAAAATTGAAGTGTTAAGCAAAGGATGACTCATCATGGCAGTATTGAAACAAGCAATTACGGGAAATTGCATTGAATCCATTTAATTTATTGTATAAAGGTTTATTGTAAATATTTTCTTATATCTTTTAAGCGAGCAACAACTCAATTTATTAATATAACAACTGTTAGCGTTGTTATTAAGTATCTATAGTATTATTATAGTCCGTTAGATTTATACACGTATTCATTGTCCCAGAAAAACTGTGCGGTATGATAGTTAAGCATAGCTGACACTGTGACGCATATGGCTGAGAGAAGCATAGCATGTCTCTGTAGCACTATTATATGCTGTGAACCTAAGTTACCACTCTGATTAATTAGCGCTAAAACGACTAATGTATCAAGCCAAACAATCAGGCAAGAGGTTAGACGCTTCTCTCCAATATGCTATCTGCCAATTTTTTCATATTTACGTTCGTCACCTTCTTCAAATCCTTTTTCAACTTTTTATTGCATATCATCCGATGCCTGACCATATGTTACAATGTAGCCGAATGAGTTTTTTGTCTTTTTTACGGTTTCCATGAGGCCTTTTTTATATTCTATTCTTTCCGAGTTTTATCAGTACTTAATCATGCGATTCATTTTATATAATTTCTCCCTTTTCTATTTCAAATTTTTATTGCTTTTGTTCTTACCATCTTACCATCCATGCCTCGAACTAACAGTAATTTGAATTTAAATAAGTTTTATAGCTCGTGCACAGATGTTAATGAACCAATACAGGTTTTGGATAACTCTTTAGTATTTATCATGAATTTTATCATTCAAAAGTCGTTTTTAAAAATCTTTATTGCTATGAATAAATTTGCCGTAGATGTAATTTTTGAGAAAAAAACTACCTTGTTTGAAGGCTTGAACATTTTTTTAAAATAACGAATTGTAATATTAAGTGGAAAAATTATTTATATCAAGGGTGTATAATTCAACGTAATACTTTACTAGCTATTGACGTCAGTCGGGAAAATGTTTCATCTACATTAAAACAATATTTAAAATTCGTATGTTACCAAGTCACAAGTCGTCCAACATTTTTTGTCAATGAATTAAAAATAGTCTAAAAAATTACGGAAAAGGGAATTTTCCTTATTTTTATTTCCATATCAAACTTTTTTATTTTTATCTAATGTTTCCTTCAATTCTCCTGAGTATTTTTTTTAATTAACCATGCCCTGTTATGCAATCTCCTCTTTCTCAAGATGATCACCTCTTCATCGCCGAGCCAAAAAAGCTGGAACCCCTCCAGGACCTGCCCGTCTAACACCCCTTCAAAACCCCCTCTATGCCCCAAAACTTTGCCACCCGTAATTTTCATCATCACAGCGGCTTTTTCTCTCAATAGGACCTCATATCTGGAGAAGCCATTATTTGCTTTAAGCTTCGTGTTCCCCTCTTAACGTCGGTCGCGCTCTCCATCCAAATGGCAGTTTCCCTCAAAGTGGGGCGCAGAGTTATATAACCGACGAATTTATCTCGCACCTTAAACCGTAGCAATCCTCAATACATCGCCGATAAAGATTCCTTCCCTCCCTCATCCTCTCTGTCTCTCTTCACACTCTTTCCAAAGCGCTGCTTCGCTGTCGGCCAGAAAGAGATTTATGGGGGGGAAGAGCGCGCCAAGTACCACGCCCATTATGAAAAGTGTGTTCCAGGAAGGCAAAATGTTCGGAAGGCTTTACGGCTGCGTTTAGTGCCTTGCTTCATGAAAAGAGACCTTTTATTTATAAGGCCTCATTCGCCTCCACTAAACAGCCTCTCCTCCTCCTAGCATGGGAAATTAAGTTTAGAAGGCTGCACATCTTCCACGTTGCAATATAGAGAAACCGAGATACTTGATCCAAAATTCTTTCACACCATTCACGGATCAATATGCTAGGTTATCTTGGTTTTAGTCCAGAGACGAGAGTCATTGAAAACTGAACGTAATTAAGATATTAATTAAAGTGGTTGGGCAATTTCTCTCCAAACATTTTAGCCCAGGTAGAGATTATCATATTTCTCACTTAGAAATTAACGCTATCTGAGAACGCTTTCAGGTGTATCCAAAAATTGTTTGCCAATGGCTGCGTTTAGTCTCTTCTTCGTAGAATGGGACTTTATTTAAAAACCCTCTTTCCCTCACCATAATTCCCTCGGCCGCTCTGCAGCTCCTTCCAGGATGGAAAATTTGCTTTAGAAGGCTTCACGTTCCCGTCCTATTTCATGCTGCAACGAAAAGAATCTAATCGAAGGAAAACTGTTTGGCGGCGCGACTTACAAGGATGAGCCCAGGGATCAGATTCACTCGGGATCAACGAGTGGCTCTTCAAAATTAGTCAGGGAATTGTCTCAGTTTTAATCTCAAATTAACTTCTTCAATGACATTCCAAAAAAATGTTGAACTCCTAATGTAAAACAGTTTCTTTTCCTCCTAAGACCTGATAAAAGAACAGACCTAATTGAACTATGATATGGCGATGGTGCAGTTGCTTTATTCTCCATTTTCCAACTGAGCTAGGGTTTCCATGATGAACGTCGACGTTTCGCTTGGACCTTTACCACCACCCTCAGGGCTCATGATTCTCCCTCCCAACGAAACGTCAGCATCCAAAAGGTTTGGTGTGCCTGGTGAGGAATGAACCCTCGGTCAAGATGAACACATTTTCTACTATAAAGCCGATGCACTTCGAGAGAGAGTTTTCTATGAATCCGTGTTAGTTTCCTCTCTGGATCTCCCGATATGTTTCTAAATCAAAAGGTAAACTGCTGACTTGCTCAATATTGAAGAAAATAAACATTTTTCAATAACATTTAAATTATTATATGCATTAAATATGAATTTGAATTTTGAAAAAGAGCAAGGTGAACCCAAATGTTCTGACGATGTAAAAAAAGTCTTCTTTTGAGTGAAGCGAAATTTCGGCGTGAGTTTGGTCCATGAAGTTAGAATGATTCACCTATGTTTACTTTATACTCACTTTTACCAATCAGTCTCTAGGATATCATCTTTGTAAACATATGTATATCCAAATGATAGACTACTTTTCGAAAGACATACTTATGACACTTCCCCAGAATGGGGTGCTTTGAACATCAATCGGACGAATGAAATCCGAATGAAAATTAATGTTCTCCCCGACTATTTGCCGGGTTAAAAATATTTGATATGTAATAAAAATTTGATTTCAAACACAAAACTTCCCTCGAAGATACCGCGCATTCATCGCTCGCAACTCCCACATCAACCTTTGTCTGCAATCCGCAATTTCAAGTATTACGCGCATTATCAGGTATACTTCGCTTACGACTCCCGCAAAGCCTTCACCGTACATTATCTCTAAACTTAGCTTTTTTTTTTAAAGCGGGGTTTATAACAGAATATTTGATGCTGGCAATTATGAACAAAGGCAGATTTGAGTAAAAGGAAATTTCGATGGATTTCAGTAATATCATCGTGTTACCCATTTAATATTTTAATGCTTTAAAGTATTTGAATAGGTTTCCATGAAGTACCTATGTAGTACATCTCACGGATAGTGTAACTTCATTCACGCCGCGCATATAATTGTTATTATAGTATTCTGCCGATTTAGGTACGCTTCGATGTAGTGCTAAAGAAGTGATCTGGGAGCCTCCCTTTCCTTCCAGCGCTGCCTTCTTCAATTCACTGTAAGGCCTACACCCCTTCAATCTATCTAAAAATCCTATTCTCTTCCTTCCCCTTCCTCGTTTACCTCACATTATACCCATACACTCTAACACCATTTTCACCATCCCCTCCCCACTAAGTACTCCTCCCATCCATATCTTCTATCTCCTCCGCATCTCATCTAAAAGCTTCCTCTCCTCGCCAACCATATCCAGCTCCTCGTCGTTACTCCTTCTCTCCGTTTACTTCGTCTACTCCATTTTTCGCAACACCAACATCTCCAATGCCTCCAGTCTTGTCTCGTTCTCCCTCCCAAGTGTTTACGTTTCTGCACCCTTAACCGCTACACATCAGATCAGACTCTTCACTAACTTTTTCTTTGCTAATGCTATTCTCTTCCTGATGTCCTTACTACTATATCCGTTTTCCACTAACGTACTACCTATATACTTGAACTACTCAACCTGCTCAAGTTTTAAACCACCCACCTTCGCCTTATGTCTCACATTCCTCGCTCATGATGCTTTACAAAACCGCATTACCTGGTCTTCTTGTGATTAATCCTCATCCCATATTCCTCGCAACGCTCGAATAACGCATCCACTAGAGCCGGAAGCCCCCACGCTGACTAGCTAATCAACGCCTGATCATCCGTGAATCTCACTGATTTGAACATCATTCATTCCACTATTACTCCAGCTTATAACTCATCCCACGCTTCCCTTACCATCTCTTCAGCGTACACGTTAAAATCAGCGGCGATAGAGGATAGCCTTGCCTCATACCTCGGCCAATGCTTGCCCACCCAGATTCTCCATCCGCTACCCCTCAACTTGCGCAGTCTGGGCCATATAAAGATTACGAGTTAGTCGTCTATCCCTCCAATCTACACCTATTGTCTTGAGAATATACATTTAATTTGCCCAGTTCACCCTATCAAATGATTTTTTCTAAATCTACGAAGCAGGCATACTCGTGCCGCTCATATTCCAAGTTCCTCTCCACGAGGGACCTCATTATTGCAATTGCATCACGATTTGACTTCCATTTTCTGAAATAAAACTGATCTTCCCCGAAATACTCGTTTGCTCGCCTCCATTCGTCTGTTCAATATCCTCAGAATCCCTTTCGTGACGTGCGATATTATAGTCCTATAATCTCCGCATTCCACAGTTTTATTTTTTTTCGGTAGCGGAATTAAAACCGTCTTCACGAAATCTTACGGCCAACTCCCCTCCTCATAGATTCTACAAACTTGATTGAATACCCTTTTCATACTATCCTTCCCTAGATTCTTCAGGAGCTCACACGGGATATTGTCCACGCCCGCTGATTTCCTTGCATGCATATCACGAAGTGCTCTCTCGATTTCTGAATCTAATATCCCCGGCCCAAGACTATCGTCCTCCACTGCACTTTCGTCCGTCTTCTAAAGTCAATCTCTCCGGCCTGTTTCTTCCGTCATACAGATCCTACACGTATTCCTTTCATCTACTCTTTGCCTCTTCTCGCTTGCTTAGCATTGTGCCATCTTTAGCCTTAATTTTGACATGGCTTTTTCTCTTTTGCCGCCCTACAGCGACTTAACTTAGGCGCCTATTTCTCCATCCTTCTGGAACTTTTCCATTTCCTCACACTCCCTTTTCCTCCAAGCCTCTCTTGCCCTCTTAGTTTCACGTCTTAATCGATTATTTAGTTCCCTATACTTTCTTTATCCCTACTCTGAGTCCATTTTCTTCATCTTACTTCTCTCCTCCATTTCTTTTACCATTGCCTCCGTAACTCAATTATTCTTTATCCCTCTGCTATCAAGGTAACCAATTGATTTCTCCGCCGCTTTGACCAATCCCATTTTGACATTATCCCACCCTTCCTCTTCAGTCTGTGTGATTCCAACCTCCCGTATACCATTCTCAACCTGGTTTTCTCTAATTATTTCCTCGAGCTGTTCATACACCTCATTCTACTTCTTCGTCCCTATGATTGCTGGCGGGCAGGTAAGCTTAAAACACCACTAGGTTGGTTAGTTTCTACCACCAGAATCCAATCGCTTACTTGTTCTATACCTTTCCAGTCACTTACCCATCTTCCCGATTTATACTAAAGCTACCCCTCGCTGGCTTTCCTCTCCACCTATATATAACCCTATAACCATCACTACCAGTCCCCAGCATCTTTCCACCTCACCTCGCATAATCCTAAGATATCTATACACCCTTAATGCATTTCCCTTTTGATGTTTTCTAGCTTTCCCGCCCTCATCCTCACATTCCACGTCCCTACATTTATAGCCCACTTCTTCTTCTCCATATCCTTGGTCTTCTTTTCTTCTTTTTTCATTGTTACTGCAGCTGGTGATGATGATAAGTCATTGCAAGGATTTTGCATGATTAGGGCCCCAAGGACCTTCCTCACCTCGCTGCCGTGTCCGACACCCGTCTGTTGCGGACGGGTCCCGTTCAATGAGATTCCGAGGCTCATTTCGTTGTACTCCATATTTTCAGGGAAGTGATATTGGTAGGGTTTCCCACTTCCATTCCAACAGTGTTTTTTTACGTGACACCATCACGTGGACTACCTTTCGTCTGGCTACTACCCTTCGACCTAATTGACATGGGTGGCCCTACCGAGAATAATTATAATTAATCTCGCCAGTGCAGCTCTAGGGCCATAGGAACTCGCAAGCCTTTCCACCGCGATAAGGTTGTAGCCATAGAGGCACATCTAATAATTTCTAAAATTTGTCAAAAACAAATAAAACGTATTATACTTAAGTATTTAAGGTAATCCATGTAGCAATGCCTTTCATCAGTTATAAACTAATTTTGTTTACCTAACGCTTCCCCTCTCTTAATCCATTTCTCTTGCTTTCTGCTCCTACTGTTACTTCATAGTCCTCCATTATTTCATATTTCACTGGGTTTGCATTCGCCATTTAGCGACTTTCGCCCCAAGTCTCTGTATTTTCCTGACTCATTACCGATAAGGAAGAACTTATTGGCAAATGTTTCTCATGGGCCGAAGAAAGCAATGCCATAATTTCTTTTGCCAATTTGTTAATTCCACGGTTTTCACCCATCCTGAAGATGCACAGAAACATGATTGGTAAATAAGTTGAGCCGCTTTCTTCCTCCCAAGAATATACGGTTTTCAAAATCCATTCACCATTATTGAAGATAAATGGCCATTTTTCTTTCATTCGGGCATTAAAACGCAATGAACTCCGAATTATTTATATTTTTTTATTTAAAAGTACCCCAATGTTATATATTTGGCTAACGTATATTATACTTCAATTTTTTATTAATATAAATGCACTATTACAATTGCATAGGCTTACCTTTCATGGCGTTCCACTTACCTCGGAAATGAAAGTCATTCTGCGCTTTTAATAACTTACCATGCACTTACTTCACAGCATGTAATCAAAATGGAGAAAATTTATCTTTCTTACCCCCAGATGATCCCCATGCAAGTTATGCCTCAAATCCTCCCAACTCCCATCACGTCACCTCTATCCGTGCTCCTTTATTCCGAGAGAGAGTTTCCCAAAAATAGGTGAGTGAGTGGGGTCGGGGAAGAAAAATACAATTCAGGGAAACCATACCGATAAAAATAAGCTGATATTTCTTAATTACCTAGATTTTTCTTTCAATTCTGCGACGGTTTCTCCTCCAGGAATTTCACCGGAACTGAATTTCACTGAATGCTAATGATGCTGTGAGCATCGAAAAAAGAAATGTAAGTTTACTACGGAAAGATATATTTATTAATTTCTCAGCCTTTTTGTAATGCTTACATTGCCTAGAATTATTCGATGATGATAATAACTTTAAACTTAAGCACCACCTGTTTACAGTTACAGAAGAAATAATATATCCCAATAATAAAAATGAGGCTTACATGTTGACCAATAAATAAATGAGCGCCATAGCACAAATATCGGCGACCAAAATTGGATGCAGCTATTACCATGGAATAAGTGGGAAGACTGACAATAGAGTTTGTCGGAAGTCTTGGCTGTAGTGGCAAGCACAGAGTTCAGAAGGGAAGAGGATGACCTTCCTTAAACTCATCCGTACGCTAGCCTTCAATCCCAACCCAATGGACTCCTTCATTCCTCATCATCGTAGGCCGATTCCCCTCTTCAAATGTACTTCCCTTTTCCTACCATATTTCCCTCCATTACCTATTCCCTCCGAAGTCCTTCTCTAGCCTAGGATACTCCTCGGGTGACCGTCTACTTTTCGACACTACTCTTCGTTCCTCACCCCGTCATCCTCCCTCTTTGTCTCCAACACACGCCACCAGGCGCCGCCACCGACGCAGTGTACCATGCCATGCTTCAACATTATGAGCTATGAACAATGAAAAATATTTTAATAGTATTTTTCTCTAGTATTATTAAGCTTCTTGAGCCAATATCAATGTTTAAAGGCACCGTAGTGTTGTTAATTCATTATATGAAATATTTGAAGTAATTCAAAATCTTGTAAATCAAAATGTCACAGATTTTTTCATGTATCACAACATCGCCTTTCCCCTTCGGAATCCTTGGTTCCTCCAGTCATTCTTAAGCCATTAAGTTAAAATTTCCATTAAGTAATCCATTATAGCTATGGATATTTATGACCGTTTTTTTCAGTTGCAGCCCGCCGTACGAGAAAAAATAATTAAGGGAGTTAAAACATAGATAGAATTGGTCAACTTTCATCACATCCCTCTTTCATGCGATGAGAATATTCTGATGCGAGTGAGTTCTTGAATTTTCCCTCGACTCATCATCTGCCACCATCTTCTTCGTCCCCTACTCCATCCCGCGTTTAATCCTTTCCTTGTCCACATTCTGCTCAATCCAGGCGTTTCAACTTAATTCACGACGTCCGAGAATGGCCGAGTGTGCGAGATAACGGAGTGTCCTGCCTTCTCTTCCACTCAGCACACTTGTTATTGTTTCATCAGGGACCGTCGGATTGCGACTCGAGGCCACGAGTATTAGTTAGTTAGATGCGAAGCATCCTCTCCCTTCAAATGAGAGTTCCCTCTGCCGTATGCCCGACGAAACAAATAGAAATCACGTTACCTGGTGAGGATATCATAATTCTGAATGCGGGGTCATTAACATGAATCTGAACCTGCATTACTATGCGCATTGATTCGTGATCATGTAATGCAGAAAATTCTGAGGTATGAATTAGGAATTAAATTCACCACTTCCATTTCATCGCTCCCACGCGATCGGCTGCTCAGGATGGCATTGAAAGAGTTCTCATGAACTCCGCCCCCAATTGATTCATTGTCTTGCATAAATAATTATGGAATTCAGGTATTATCGCCGAATTCGTGAGATTAAAAACACTGAGGGCCAAACCAGAATTTATCCCAGAAACCTAACTCTATGAGTGAGGTACGCTATGAGGTACGCGATGAGTAACGCACGCTATGAGTTTTTGCACATTTTCCCTAATATCTTGGGAAAGGAATTGAAAAATATAAAATACCTCCGCGTATTGGATTACTTTTTTATTTTCCGCATAAGCTATTGTTTCACTTCTTGTTTGGGATTGTTATGGTAGTCTTGCATCATGAGATCCATTCGCATTACTTGACCACTTACATTGCAAATTTTAGTTCGAATTAATCCCGCGCATTGTTATCGGAAGTCGGCTACAGTTCACCATTTCAAACAAATCAACGAGATGGGTGACCGATCCGCCTCCCCACCATGTAGAGGCAACTCAAGTGAGATAAATGGAGTACGCCAAATTGAACTCTTCCTGCTGGCTCCTAGTACTGCCCGAGGTCGATTTTCAAGATATGAATGGAAGTAATTTAAAACAGAACAGGAAAAGTTGAGGCTTCTCAATTTTTCAGGAGGGAATGGTTAACACGGTCAAATTCTTTGCTGAAATCGAAGATGACCATAATAATTACCATCCTACGATCCATTGCACTACGGATATCATCAGTAACTTTAAGAAATGTGGATTGTACAGTGTACACCGAAAAGGGGAGGTCTGGGGTTATTGAGGGCTCATGATGGGGGACTCCTTCACAGGGAATTCGGGGGTCCTCCCCCACTGAAACATTTTATGAAACTGAATGCCCGGAAATGGATTTTGACGCAATTATAAGTGATACTTTCACAGCTAATGAAGTTTAATCGCGTATTATGGTTCTATTATCTTTTTCTTGAACTTCTTTGAAACTGCACAGGGTTAATGTCGCTCTCGTGGGGACTACCGATGGTCAGTCGCTCTAATGAGAATTCATTCTCGACTCCAAGCCGAATACGTCTCTTTCACGAGGACTCGAGCTCACGAGGGACGGACCCAAAACACCGGGAGAGCCCCCATCCATCTGGGCCACGTGTGGTACATTTTGCATTTTACAATTATTTTAGTGCTATCAGCAATTTGTTGGCTTTATCGCCTTCTTGATCACACCAGAAATACGGTCGTTTTTTGATCGTCTTTCTACGATGATTTTTAAGAATTTTGTCCAATCTGCAATTCTTCAACATGCAGCATGCAAGATGACCGCCACATTTCACGCCGCAATTTCATAGAAATATTCTATACATTCATGCAAATACATAACTTGCCAATGGTTAGTAATTCCTATGGCAAATCCATGCGAGTTTATAACTAAAAGGAAAAACAAAACATGCAGTTAGTCGTCCCAGCAAATGACGCCAATAATTCTACTAATTGAGACACCGTTGCTATCCTTAATAGTACGAGGGAAGAATGGCGTACTAAATCTCTCTGCTTTGCAGTCTATTTCTTTTAGTAAATTCTCGTGATCACGTCATAGTGCGTTGGTAAACGTAAGATTTGATACACGTCTTCTGAGAAAACATTTCCTCCGAATTTACTAATAAAGTTTTGCACATACTTCGATCTACGCTCCCGTAAAGAATGAGTTTAGTTTCACAAGACATCCCTTTTCCAAATACGTGCTTTTCTTGTACTAACAGATATTAGCTGTTTAGGTGACCTATTAACTATCGAATGGAAAATAATCTGTTTCAATATTTTGCAAGGAATGGAAGTATAGTAAGTCGAGGTTAAGGTTATAGTATATTCGTCGTGAAATTAGTGAGGACACTATGAAAAAAGTAATTTCAGAAATTAGGCTTACATCGATTGTTAATCACTCTATCGCCTCCATCATTTGTAAGAAAAGAGACTGTAGACCTATTTTCCTGTACCTCCCTTACGTATGACCAGAAAGCCTTAGAATTGTCGTATAAATATTCGCCCAATTATTTCATTTTGAATTCATTAAATGCCTCCCAAAGGGTATCTATGTCTCTTTTTTCGAATTTTTTTTATATTTCACATGTTTCTTGTATTTTATCACCAGTAATACCGGTATGTATGTTTTCATTTTAGCGATAGGTGTTTGTCTTTATCGAGACCTTTATGGGCATAAGCATTTTACCATCTCGGTTCAGCTTTCAAACATTTTAGCTTACTCGGTATAGTATTATCCACGGCCTTCTGTATATTACTAATAAAGTTGTTTCATGCTTCGTTTACCCCAAGGTTGAAAGTGGCGTTTTTGAAAACAGTGAATGAGTTCGAAAAGTACAGTTTTAACCCTTCAAAATCAGCCTTATGAAATAAATAGACCCTTCTTCTCGACGCAGGTTTTATATCGAATATGTTTGATATATGATACGTTTCTCATAGGTCCTCGCCTTTACCTACATTTTGAAAGCAATGTATTTCGCAATCGATCGATGGCACATTGAAATAGCCGCCAATTATCACACTATTACAATGTCTCTGCGAATCAGACTATTTAACTCTAAAAATGAATTTAGGATTGAATATGGTGGTGTATAATACTTGCATGAATACAATCTCTTAGCTGAGCACTCGATTGAGCTCTAAACCCCTTCCATTACACTATCAGCAAAATTATTGGCTCTAATTGTCATTTATAATAGTTGGCCCTCTCCTCTTCCAATTTGAGCTACTCCTCCTCCTGTTCTCGTTTTACTGTCCTTCATGTAAGTACATTGTACATGATTCCGAGAAGAGTTATTGACTAGTAGAAATATATTTCGACCGGTTACCCGCCTTACCTGTATGAGTAATTCGTAAGAAAACTTGTTGTACACAACAAACCCACCCGAAAACATACCATTGATCTCCATATCCCACAACATCGCACGCTTCATATCAATAAATCGTTCTCAGTAACCGACTCTCGAATATGGAACTGTCTCTTAGTTCGACTTAGAAGGGCTACCAACATCAAGAAATTTAAACATAATGCATAAGAGTGACTGAAAAATGCCTCAATAACGTCGTGTAGAATTCTTCTAGTTTGTACTCCATTTTGCTGCTATCCAAGCGTGGTGCGATGCATGGCATTTAGAATTAAATTTGAAAAAATGCGTCGTAATGAATTTCTGGAAGAAGCATAACTCCCTACAACGTACCTATATAATTCGGGGTACCCAATGAGAGACTTTTGAATCCTTGAAATATCTAGGAGTTAGACTCAATAATGATCTAACGTGGAATAAACATATTCGAGAAATAACCGGTCAAGCTAATCGTAAAATGGGTTTCGTTAAAAGAATATTAGGAAAGTGCGAAGACAAAGTAAGAGAAATTAGTTACTTTTCCCTCGTTAGGCCACATTTAGAATACGCTGCCAGTGTTTGGGGTCATCATGAAAAAGGCTTAATAACAAAGTTGGAACGCGTGCAAAGAAGAGCAGCCAGGTATTTGAAAGGTCGTTATGATAGTCTTGTTAGTGTAAATGAACTCTTAGATAAACTCGGATGGGAATCTCTGTCGGACCGTAGATTGAAAAGTAGACCAAACCTTTTAGATAAATTCAAGAGCAGTGTCTTTTCTGACGAAGTTAACCATATCTTACGGGCACCAACATACTACGGAAGATCAGATCATATAAATAAAATAAAAGAGATAGATTGTAGAACAGAAAGATTTAGAATGTCTTTTTTTCCACGATCAATAAGAGATGATAACGGCATCGATAGAACTCATAAATAGATTAGATGACTTATCTACATCTACATCTACAAATTACCCTGCGAGCCACCTCTAGGGTGTTTGGCAGGGGGTGATCAATCACCAGCATGCAGCATGCATTTGGACTCCCACATGCACACCACACCGTCCAAGAAACGTCCCGTATAATAACAAACTATACTACTATATGCTGTTAGAAATAGAATATAGAATAGAAATTCAGAAACATGCAGTAAGTTTTACATAGGTTAGTAGGCTACACTACAAGTCATGCAATCTATTTACGCGTTCTATTGCTGCCGTTATAATCTCTTATTGATCGTGGAAAAAATGACATTCGGAATCTGTCTGTTCTGCAATCTATCTCTCTTATTTTATTTATATGATCTGATCTTCCGTAGTACGTTGGCGTCCGCAAGATATGGTTAACTTCGTCAGAAAAGACACTGCTCTTGAATTTATCTAAAAGGTTTGGTCTACTTTTATAGTGTAGCCCAATTACCTATGTAAAACTTAATGCATGTTTCTTAATTTTATTATTATTTCTAACAGCGCATGGTAATCATTTGTTAGTATGCGTAACGTTTTTTGTGCTGTTTGGTGTGCATATGTAAGTGCAATTGCATGCTGCATGCTGGCGATTGATCACCTCCTGCCAAACACCTCAGAGGTGGCTCGCAGGGTTCATGTAGATGTACTCATGTATAGCTTAATTTATATTTTTATTGAAAAATATGTGAATTTATTTCATGTATTTCATCCGATAAACAAATTTCGGTTCTTCGGATTACATCAGCTTCTGTTTTTGGAATTAGATAGTGGAAATCAGCAACTTTGTTCTTAATGATATGGCAATTTACAACTACAATCGATAAAGCTTCTTTTATACGCGGTTTTGTAAACTTTTGTCATAATATAAGTTTCTCAGTGCCTAATTTTTCTGATGTACCATCACCATTTTCACAAGGGCTTATTGACGTTTTGAACATGTTATTACTGTTTGAACGGAGCCTGTGATCTCATACTTTAACTTTTACTCATGTAGGTGTTTCATGACTAAGCTGAGAACAATATGTTCAAAGTATTTACATGAGACAGACTTTAAGGATAATGGTCTGTGATTAAAAGGCTGTTCCTTGTCTTCATTTTTAATATTGTAGTTGCATTGGCAATTTTCCAGTCATTAGGTACTTCATGTCGCTTGTTGGATTGAATGAATATTGAATGCAAGTACAGGGCTATTACTGTGTCTAGTTCTTCATACTCGTGAAAAGGGGTTTCGTGTGCATAAAGGTGTTTACGAGGGACGTTTTTTTTCAAGCTCCGATGGGCCATGAACAGAAGACGAAATGATTGATCAAAAATTATTCCATTACTAAATCTTGAGTACAGTTGTGGTGGCCTTTCGACATAATCGCCTCGTTGATTAAGGAATTGGTCGAGGCTGTGGACAAGCTTTACTATACTTTTTAATAGGATGTTGCCGCCATTGACTTCCTACGAATTTTGTTTTAGCCTTGGAGCTCATCACCCGTTTGAAAACGCTTTCCTCCTAGCAACTTCTTCGTGTCAGCGTAAAAATGGATGTCACACGGCACTATGCAGACATTGCACGGCTGGTGACCAAAAATGTCCCACTGAAATTGCTCAAGCAGCTGTGGGGCTGCACTGCATCAGCACTGAGATGACGGGCGTTATCATGGATCAGAACACTTCCAGGAGTCAGTAGGTCTCTTCTTTTGTTTTATATAGGAATTGACGTAATATTTCACATTGTTTCACACTCTAGTCATTAAAATAAATTTCTTTCATTGGCATTAAAGTCAAGGCATGACAATTCTGAAGCCTGAAGCCATTCGGCGAGTTTTCTGGCTGTCTCTCCGCAGTGCAAACTTGGCTGGAGAATCAATTGAGGCAGTGTAGTTAATGAGATTGCTACTAACCTTAAACAAACAAGTTACGGTCAGCTTCTGGCACGTGACTTGAGCGTGTGGTACGGAGGGCACGCGATTGCCCTAGATGCGCAGTGCCCACCTGTCGCTTGTATGATGTTATTGCTGTGCGATCGGAGGTTGAAAAAGACGCCCTCGTATTTGGATTTCAATAAATTTTCCATTCCGTGCGCACGAATGTCGAGAGGAGGTATCTTTCGAGATGCAGAGATTGTCAACTGTCTTGGATGAGTTCTCAGTAGGCTCGGTGAATAAGCTCTTGAAGTGGCAACTTTATGTAAGTGGTCGCTTTATCGGAACTATTTTTCAACACATCTCCATTATAGTTTCTTAGCGAACACACGGTAGATCTTTTACCTTGAACTTCCTTAATATAAGACCAAAATGCTTTTGGGTTATCCCGTAACTGCTCTACAAGTGTTAATCCTTTGAAATTCGTGAATGCATTCCTGAACCTTTTCTTCGTGGCGGCTTTAGACAACTTATATTTTTTTAATTATTAACTCCCGGGCATTAGCGGATAAATCCGTGGTGCCTTTTTTCATTTTATCTCGACGAATTATATTACTACTCTTGACCCTATCAAAATCAGCTATTTCAAAAACGAAAACTTCCCGTTCTTGTTTGTGAATTTGTAGTGATATTTATAAAAAAATTAGCTGATTCTCTAAATGGTGTTCATGTTCTTGTGGTACATTTTTCGCTAAAACATCAAGAATATCTTCTCCTCTGTTTGGTGCGGAGGCTATGTAGCAATAGGATATGTGATGCAATGCATTTGATGAAAAAGCGTGCAGTAACGCTTCGCAAATCACTCAATACACCTTTATCTCTCACCAGGAAGGAAGCTAAAGGTCTACTTGGAAGGAACGTTAAAATCTCCACTTACAGTAAAATTTCTTTCAGGATATTGGTTACAATTTATATCGTTTTCAAAATCCAAAATTAATGTATTATTTCAGTTAGGTAATCTATGGTCACCTATTTTACGCGGAAAAAAACTACATTTTTAAATATTTCGCTTTTGCAGTTTATTCCCCAATCTTATCCTTGTGATCGCTTATACCATAATAATTAGGCTCTCTCAAAGTATCTTGAACCTATAATCAAGACAGCAGGATGAGGCTTCTTTTTAGTTAGAAGTGATGCGAGGAGAAAGCTCTTTTTAGAGCTGCTACCGACATTGATTTGCCTTGCTTTAAATTAGTAAAAGCCAAGCATATCAATGTATTAATGATAGCAGACTGAAAAGTACTCAACGGTCCTAATATGGAGATTAGCTAACGCCGTCAAAAACAACCCTTTGCTCAGAGCCGTTTAAGGAATAAATTATCCAACCTATTATAATGAGATCACGCTATACTATGAAATAATTAACTAAGGTGAACTAAGGTGTCACGAGATGAGCATTTTCCTCCACGCAGAAGGTGGCCGCGCGGAATAAAAACAGCCGTCCCACGTTTGAGGTTGCTGATATAAAGCCAAGTATTCCTTTCTTATTAGCAATGGCACGTTATATTGTAGACATGTTTTGCTGTTTTTAAGTGAGGGGATTTTAGGATCACCATAGGCTTAATGTGAGACTAATATAAATCAATATCAAAGCTGAATAAAAAGCGTGAAACGAAAATTTTCATGTGTTATTGCAGGCATAAGAAATAAAATATTAATCTCGGTAATTTTTCGCGATTAATACAAACTCAAAATTTATAATCACATTCACTCTAAGGCCACAGAAATATAAATTGATTTTCACAACTAAAAGTATAAAAAATTAATTACAGCCCAAGAGTTGTGTGAACGCCAACATTCCCTTATTTTGACGTTCAAATAACAACTCTTGTGTTTCATTCTATGAAGTGCACCTGAATGAGCACTCATCCCCTGACACAGTCTTTATGGAGCCAGCAGGATATAATGTAGATGTAGTAAGCCCAAAAACTAGGCAGCGTTGCTGGAAACGAGGATAAATACCATAAGAATTAGAAAAGGATGCGCATTTTCATTGATATGATCGCTGCTCCTGCAAGTGCATCATTGGCAAAAAATACGGATTCCACAAAGCTATGGCCAATCCAGCGCTGATGATGAATCAATATTTTCTAATTCCTTTTCCCATTAATTTGTGGCCTTTACTTTTCCTGGTTTTTCTCTTGTTAGACTAATATTAGCACTCCTTAGAAAGTGCTGTACTGTTCAATTCTGCGTATGAGGGTGCAGGTTCAATGGAATGCTTTTCTTTTTTATTCAAGGAAAGGCAATTCCTCCGTGCTTCATCGCTGCCAATAGCTGCAAAATCTCAAGTCTTAACAGGGTTACTCATTCTTTGCGGATTGCGTAGATCGAAGTATATGCAAAATTTTATTAGTAAATTTGGAGGAAATGTTTTCTCAGAAGACGTGTAACAAATCTTACGTTTACCAACGCACTATGACGTGATCACGAGAATTTACTAAAAGAAATAGACTGCAAAGCAGAGAGATTTAGTACGCCATTCTTCCCTCGTACTATTAAGGATAGCAACGGTGTCTCAATTAGTAGAATTATTGGCGTCATTCGCTAGGACGACTCACTGCATGTTTTGTTTTTCCTTTTAGTTATGAACTCGCATGGATTTGCCATAGCAATTACTAACCATTGGCAAGTTATGTATTTGCATGAATGTGTAGAATATTTCTATGAAATTGCGGCGTGAAATGTGGCGGTCATCTTGCATGCTGCATGTTGAAGAATCGCAGATAGGAAAAAATTCTTAAAAATCATGGCAGAAAGACGATCAAAAAACGACCGCATTTCTGGTGTGATCAAGAAGACGATAAAGCCAACGAATTGTTGACAGCACTAAAATAATTGTAAAATGCAAAATGTACTACACGTGGCCCAGTTTCTTTAACAGCTCAGTTCCAGTAACATCTCCTTATGAATGCTTCACGATAAATGCGAGCGTTGTGGGGTGGCCCCTAAGGCCCGTGGGTCTCTTGGCGCTTGCGGACCAGCCGACCTTTCCACTGGCACTGACGTCTTCACGAAAAATAGATTGAGTGTGTCGCCTTGGCACAAAGGTAATCAGACGCTTGGCCATGAACAATTTTCTCAAAGAAGACAAGGCGCTTAGAATCGACATTGGGCTGAAGTCAGCAGGGGAGGAGGGCTTTCGGACTTTGTTGACGGGTCTCACGATATATTCCATATTCCATAGTTTTCCATATTCTATGAAAATCTTAATTGGATTCAGAATAGTTGAATACTTCAAGCAGTTATGATGATAATTTTGCGGGGAATTTACGAATGATGAAATTTGAAATTCCAACGACCCCGGATGAGTGGGTTAGGGAGCGGGCCAGTGGCGTAGCGAGGGGGAGGTTCGGGGTGTCCAAACCCCGCCCCCGCCCAGAAATATAAAAAAATAATTACTGTCCTTCATGAAAGAAAACAAAATATTGAAAAAAGCCTCATTTACAAGTGAAGTTTTTTCGATAATTAAACGTATTAAATTAGTTTAAACCCCTCTCCTCGGTGCCCTATTTTCTTATTTCCCCTGGTTTTGGATCTCCCCCTTCCCGAGTGAAATTCCTGGCTACCCCACTGGAATGGCCCAAATATTTTGGGTAGAATTTTAAGAGTAATATTATGAAAACAGAAACCTTAATTATTGAAAGTCACGAGGATACAATCAAAAGAAACAGAGAAAAAGCGTTCATTTCGATTATGACCAGCAGAAATGAAATACTGATCAGGATCGTACCTAATGACTTCAGGCCGTGTAACTTTTCCATTATGGAAAATGAAAGAAAAAATGCTGTTCAGTTCATTAAAATACTCGATAAAACACGGCCCAGGTTCCATAATATAGTTATACTGACGATGCAACTGTTTTAAGAAACCTGGGTCTCAAATATAAAAGTGAACCTAACAAAGTAAATTCTTTCATTTTCCACGTACTCAACAGAGTTATGTAACGGAAGGCCATTGACACGAGGCCGAATGAGACCGAAGGTTCGCGCCAGGTTTGAGTTGCGTCACTTATGCTGAAGAAAATTTGTGTGTAATAGAGGTAACTTGGAACCCGTGTCTTAACTAAGTTTTGATGTCCCCAGAAGAACTGAAATACCTTAGGTTCCATTGGCATAAACAAATGTCCGGTGGAGCCAATTTCTTTCTGATTTTACCTTCATAATAGCGGAGCTTAACTATGGGGATTTACGACGGTTTGGAGCATAATACCAAAAAAGAGGAGCCATGATCATATTACTTTTAGTATTGGAATTTAATCAATGTACTTTGGCATCAATATAAAATGGGTTAAACACTTTATTCCAATCACAAAAGGAAAGTTCCTCATGGACCATAACAGCATTTAAGTATTCAACACTCCTAAACGAGAAAGCAGGTAAGTGAAATGCGGAAATTTAAAGTGGTAGGTGTCGCGGGTTCAGCGACATCCGGAGGTGGGAGGGAGACCCACCCCGGCCCACGGGATCGGGTTATCATGGTGGAAGGAAAGACTCGTTGAGGTAAAGTTTAAAACACCCGGGGGGTGCGTTTATTGGTTACTTTCCCCTACAAGATTGAGTGCAAAGGTGGGTGGCGAGGTCCGCAGCGCGGCTGCTGCTTCCGCGGGGCTTGGGCTGGATCGGTCCGGAACGGCCTCTCTGGGGATCTCCGGGGATCCACGACAGCTCTGGCGGGGGTTCCGGCGTTGGCGGTGGGTCCACGAGCCGCAGGCGGGATGGCGGCGTCAGTGGTCACCGGCCAAGAGCTCCGTCTCAGCTCCGATCCTCTGACTCCACGGGCGGCTTCCGGCTGAGGTAGGGAACGAAACCCGTTAGGTTAGGAAGACCGACGAGGGAGTCAATCGGCCACTTCCGTAAGGTTCCGTCAAAAAAGGGAAGAAGACCGACGAGGGTGTCAATCGGCTTCCTTTCCCTTAGGCTTCTTCCTCCGCACTGCTTTCCCTGGTCTCGGGCTCCTCTTTATATACCCCTGCCTGGCCGCCCTCCGTCCAATGAGGGTGCTCCGCTGGGACACGTGGTGACGCGTTCGATGAGGAGGTGGCACGGAGCGTCAACTGAGGGCGAGGGGAATCGGACAGCGCAGGGAGCAAAGGGGACACTAACTTCGATCGGCAACGCCGCCACATTTTTGCGCCACAGTCGCGTGACGTAATGGGATCAGGGTGGGGGCATAGCAGAAAGCTCTTCCAGCGTTTTCTTTGGAGTTCATAAATAACATCCTCAATTATTTTATATTAAGCATTTCACTCCATAAATGCTTTTATTTTCTGAAACCAAATATTTTCTAGCGTTTCTTTTACTGAATCGTCCGAGATCTTAATACTCGATGCAATGGTAATCCGCATATTTACTTCAGTAAGGAAGGTCGGTAGTCGTGAAATAAAGAATACCAATATTAGTTCATATGTTTATTTAAACCAAATAACTTATACAATGAAAGGCAAAAGAGTCTTTAATACAAATCTAAAACCCAACGAAAGGGAAGGATTAAATTTCAAAGGACAGTTTAACACAGTAAATTGGCATTGTAAATGTTATTTACAGGTATTAAATTAACATTAAATTGGCTGTTTGTTAATGTTTACGTTAAGCCATAGGGAGTCCAAACTCCAAAAACCATAGTTGCAACCATAAGTAAAAATGACATTATTGGTAAAAACCGGAGAAAAAATATTTTAAATTGCAATACATTTTTTATACTTTCAAGCAATGCGTGACACAAGTTGGCAGAACTGACAAACACATCAATGACTTATAAATAATACGAAACTGAAATGAGAGTAGCACAAAATTTAAAAGTAGATAGGAAATGGTCACCATATGCTCTAGTAGGTAGATGAACTAAAAATCTATGGAAACATCTATGGCATTAAATTATTTAGGTATAGTATAGCAGCCTCGCTAAAAATTGGACCAGCCGCTTTTTGGTAATATCCATGAACCATGTTAGGTATCTGAACTGAACATCTACTGCAATCAATGAGGTTTTGCAAGCGGTCAGAATGCCTACTTCAATCAACCGGGTTTGGTGGATGAACCAAACACCTGCTATAATGAACTGGCTTCAGTAGCCAAATGAATAACGTTCTCAGCCAGGCTAAATAAGAATCCATCTAATGAGCTACTGTTAAGGAGAGCCACTTCAGCATGCAAATGTTGAGGCATTATTTGACATGGCATATCCACCAGAAAAGGTCACTTAAGAAATTGATCGTCAGCTCAAGTTGAACCATTAAAATATCTGATTAACATGAATACCTTTGAATGAATGTAGTTTTTATCAAATAAACAAAATTCAGACCCTAGAGTTGTCAGAGGCCAGTATGAAATAATAATTTTTATACTAATATAAAGACACATGTAAAGCAACAACACTTGAGTGAATAAGAAATGGTGGAACTGTAAATTCAATAAAAAAACTATTTCATCACAACTTAATTATATAGATTTACACACTAAGAACTGGAGACATACATAGGATTGTAGGAAAATGTAAAATTAAACCCCCAAAAAGTAATTTCTTGATGGTGGCATTATATCATCCATAGGGGGACTGGGGCATAATGGAAATTTTTGTGGCATAACTGAACGGAACAATGACAAGTTTTGCTTATCTCATTCTTGCTTGTTGAGGTGAAGTCCAACAGGAAAAGAATGGATGAGACAGTTGTTTTCAACTGTTTTCATACATCCTTTTCGCTTATTAGCATTTTCGTTCCCATTGACCAGTTATTATAGCTGAAGTGTAAGTGGTAGATATCCCAAACAAACATCATCCTCATTATCTCAGATTCTGAGAATTTGATGTCCGAATGTGCCCATGGCTCATGCTAATTTGACCGATGGAAGTAATAAATTCCCTATGACAATTATTTCCTTATTTTAGGTAAGTAAAATCAAAATCTGATACTGAAATGTGCTCACTAGAGATCAGTTGGGATGTATAGTGTTTGGTAGGGTGCTACTGATTTCAGCAGGAGTCTGTGGGTGAGTGCAGCAGGTGACAGTGAAACAAAGTGGAAATACTCAACTGAAGCTGGTAGGATATTGTACATAGGATGTCATGGTATGAATTTGTGAATGGCCTTATGTTCTCGGTACTGTCTAGATGAAAGAAATCTTCCCCGACATAAAGCATGCATTAGACTGAATGATGATACTCTATGGCACTGTAAGATGGGTTACATGGTAGTAAGTTCAGAGTGAGATGGGCTGCACAAGTTAAAACCATATGAAAATATTTTCCATCTGAATTTCATAATTTTAAATATGAAATTTATTACCCGTATGAAATTATATACCCAGTACATAATTTCAGGTATTTTTGGGTTAGAAATTGAAAATTCCATAATGAAATTTTTCACAGGGAGGACGTTACAAATGAAATAAACAGCTGGAGAGAGAATAAATGCTCAGATAACAGAAAGGAAAGGGAACGGAGAAACATACATATATGATGAAAATTAGATAAAAGAGGATGAAAGTTTGATGAAAAGAAAGAAAATAGCTGAAAGTCAAGAAAGAGACACAGTTGAAGAATGTAATTCAGCAGCTCTACATTTAACTGGCCTACAAGGAGTTATGTCATATTCCTGCAGTAGTCATTGATGACATACTCCACTACAGCATGTGAAACCTGCTGTGAGAGATTGTGTGTCTCACATGATACCCAAGAAAAATTTACCTCGGCAGAAGATTCTTTAAGGAGAGCCTTTTTTAACCCTTTCTCTGTAGCAAGAGATGGCATGATGCCCTGTAAGCATTTAAGGGTTTTCTGAACAGAGGTTAGAAGTTTCTCTGCCGGATACATATTTCTCCCACTACAGAGAATTGTGTCATCTTTGCAGAAGTTCTCCCCAATTACCGACCCATCTGTATATAAGGAACTAGTGCAGTTAGTGCAGTCGTTGTGCTGCAAAATATTCCTCACAATCTTGTTAGTTAATCTTAAGAGGTGCACCTGATGGGTTATTGACTCAACTGGTTGAGGGTCATCAGCTGAGAATGTAAATGTTACTTCAGGTGAGGTCTCCAGTTCATCCGGAATGGCATTTACAAATGGTTCCATATCAGATAGAAAATCATCTGTATCAGGCTCACAATTGCCACCCTTGGAACCTACCCTTGGCGTTCCACTGACCATCGACAGCTTGATGGCAGATGTGAATTGTTGCACAGTGGGATTGCTATTGCAACCACAGTGGAACCTAACACTTCCAAAAGTATTTTCTAGGGGGTCCTGGTTCAGCCTCCTGGTTTCGAGGCGTGTTACCCCCTCTTTGTGTAAACGTGCCCATATAAGTTTTACGGCCCTTATAGTGGTAATCCACCCATCCAGAGACTTAGGACGAATAATTTTAAGTATTTTTGGTTTGCCTGAAGGCAGCAAAACAATGTCCCCATCTGGGCTATATTTTACCTTCAAATACCTAAAAGATTTTAGTCTCCGCAACGCGGATTCCCAAAACCAGATGTGAGGACTGCCAGGATGCATGGGGGACTGTAAATCTTCCACTCCTGATTTCCCTTCACAACTATTTAAGCTGTGAAATAAATCAATGACGAAACACAAAAATTCAGCAGTGATCCCTGCCCCATAGTCCATAAGCCCTGTAACACACAAAGTTGCACGATTAATAAAATGTAAACAATTGCCAATTCAACATCACCTTCACCAATAATCATGTACTTTCATCATATGAAACCCACCAAGCCCAACAAAGACATCCATTTGAGATGCCAATGGATGGCTGAAAACTTGAGCTGCCAAGGACACTTTCATTTTCTCCCTCCATTTTGGATTAAAGCAGGCGTCAGTTATCTTTGGGAATGCCACAACATTGCCACTATACTGCCTGCTTAGGGTCACTGCTTCTTCAATGTGAGCCCATTTGCCCAGACCCATGACTTCAGCACCACCAATAACAACCTAATCAGGAGAAAGGAATAGAATCAAGGTTACATGGTGATGAATTAGAGAAATCGAAATAATTCTATACATTTAAAAAATCCAAATGGAACATGTACTTACCTTTCCCTCGATGCAATACTTAAGAAACATATTCCTAGTGCATTTTAATAAATGGGGTGGATCATACACTGTATAAATTTCTTCATTATCGATTCTGAAACAAATATGTCATGTATGTAAATCTTAGTTGATTTGATTAATGTAATGATTCATTAATGAATTGAATTGATGATTGAATGAATTTATTCATTTTTTTCTTCAATTAACTGTTAGACAAAAATACTTAGCCGAAGTAAGAATACTAATATGTACTGGCAAAAATTAGCTGTTCCTTAATGAATTTCAGTTATTTACAACAGATTACTTTAATTTTGATAAATGGATTTATCCAGAAGCCAAATTTAAATTATCTTACATAAGTAAAGAATTCATAAGTGCATTTTCAATGCAGGCACTTCATGCAAGAATGACAGCTATCTATGCATGCAGTACAAATTTTATTCAGTGGGCATACTGTTATGATGAATACCCCATTAGGTAACTACACATTTACAACATGCA
This sequence comes from Ischnura elegans, assembly GCF_921293095.1. Taxonomy (NCBI): domain Eukaryota; kingdom Metazoa; phylum Arthropoda; class Insecta; order Odonata; family Coenagrionidae; genus Ischnura; species Ischnura elegans. The sequence continues at coordinate 2,853,145 of NC_060256.1, forward strand.
CTAAAATAAAAATAAAAAATAAAAAATAAAGGCCTGATAATCCTGAGGCGACTGATTAGACCCCTGCCTGGACAGCTTCTCCACCGTCAGCATGGATACTACGTTCTGTTGACTCCACCTCTGGAAACCAGATGACAGACTTGTCCTATTGGGATTCCAGAGGTTTACGGGCCATTAGAATCCCCCCACATGCAAAATAATATACCTTATAGCTTACCTTATATAGGGAAGAATTTTTGTTGACCCCATACCTCTCAAAGCAGAAGTATTATTACTACCCATATCACACACAGTTGCAGCCACCTGAAGCCCAGTATCTTTTAGGGCAGTAATTACTTCAACCAGCAGCTTCGAAAGTATTGTGGCTGGTGTACTGCCAGAGCTAAAATAAAATGCTACTGGTTGCTTCCACTTCTGCGTAAGCCCCCGAACCATAAACACCAATGCCTCCGAGGCAATCACATTCTTTCTGCCTTCACCACCAAAGTCCTGGAAGCCCTCAATGAGATCAAGGCGAGGATTGTAAACAAGAGAACGTTTGATGGACATTTCATCGAAGAGGAGAGCACATATTTTATCTTTTTCTTCCATTCTCCTCACACGTTGTTTAAGAAATTTAAAAACGAATGGATTTATTCCAGGAGAGAAAGGCATGCACTGAAGGAGAGATTTTAATGTAGTTACAGATGGAACATTTAAAATGGATGATAGATAACGGTATGCTTTAGGGCTTCGTTTATAAAATGATAGGAACACTATCTTTTCCTGAGTGGTCCACCGTCTTGCATTTTTATGTAAAGTTGAGTTCCTCACAAGGGAGGCCAATATCTTCTTCGATCCATTGGCATTGATTGAAGATAGAAGCTTTTCCACTGTATCTGACTCTCTTTTAATTATTATAGAAATATTTTTTAAAGACTCCTGCCTTTTCTTCATATAGGAAGCCCTTTTAGAGCACTGACGCAGCTTCTGATAAAGGTGCTTCTTCCTCGGAGTGGATTCCATCAATCTCCGGCAGCTAAAGTTCTTAATGAGAGATTTTGATGTTTTAGGAGTGGATGTGATTGGTACTGCATGGGTTACTTCTTTATGTCCACTTGAAGAGGCAGGAACAGAGTGGGAGGTGACAGGAAGAGGCACGGTATCAGATGGAAGGATTGAGGACAAGAGTGATGTGGAACTAGGGATTTTATTCGACAATGGACATTGAGGTGCTTGAGTAATGGGACTAAATAAAGGGGAATGTGCCTCTGGATAAAAAGCAGAGGGAACAGAGGTGTTTGAAGGAGGTGATTTTTGAGGTTTCACAGGTGAAAGAATGCATTGGTATTGGGGGGGTGGAGAGGTGGAAGTAGCCAAGTCAGAAAAATCAGGACTGGCAGAAGGAGATTCAAGCAAAGAAGCAGAGGTCATGCAGTTGGTAGATGAAGCCTGGAAAATGGATGGCAAAGCTCCTATATGCAGCCTTTTTCTGATGGGGCACATGTACTGCTCAGGAGTGAAATGATATTCACACAGGAAATATGATTTACAAATCTTATTCATAGGCTTATTCATTAAAATAGGGTTATTGGCTTCGTTGATAATGGCTTCCGGGTGCAGCTGCGTGTTGCGCTTTGTCGTGCAAGCTTTCGCGACCGTTGCAGGACGAATCATCAGGCGATGAATGAAATTACGGAAATCGGTGGTCAATTAATATACTCGTCCACCTCCCCCATCCACCGGAGTAGTGGGGGAGGGGGGCGGAGTTGACGTCAGCAGAACTCTCACCCCTGTCCTTGAGCGACGAGCGGACTCTTCTTGTCTAGCGAATAACCTTGTTGGTAACATATTCGTCGTCTTCTCTTTCGGAAAATCGTTTTCCACGTCTGGCTGAGTTTAACGCCGTCCACTCTGTTGAAATTTTGGGGGCATTTTTCAATTTCAATAGCCTCCCGAATTAGTCGTCGATGATAAAATTTTTCTTGGGCTAACACCTGCGTCTCGTCGATTAAAATTCGATGTCCATCTTCTGAGTAGGCATGCTCCGCTATCGCCGATTTCTCCGTGTCACGATGTAATATCGCACGGCTGTGTTCTGCTGACGTCAACTCCGCCCCCCTCCCCCACTACTCCGGTGGATGGGGGAGGTGGACGAGTATATTAATTGACCACCGATTTCCGTAATTTCATTCATCGCCTGATGATGCGTCCTGCAACGGTCGCGAAAGCTTGCACGACAAAGCGCAACACGCAGCTGCACCCGGAAGCCATTATCAACGATGCCCCTCGCTGCGAAAACCTACGTTCAAAGGGTTATTGGCTCTTTTAACCCATTCCATACACCTGAAATCAGTGTAAAAATATGTATAATTAAAAAATGAGCATGGTTGTAAACAGACAAAAAAATTGATGGATTCAACTCTTTTACATACACAACCAACCTAACATGTAGCTGGTGATCAATGTTCACCAAGGTGCCTGGGTGGGCTCATGGTCTCCATAAACATCCAATTACAAATCATAACATAATCAGAGGATCAGTGGACATGGAAATTAAGCAATAGTAAGGAGGAGGCAATTCACAGGTATGACATTGGCAGGAAAATGGGAGAATATACACGGGGTAATGAGTTTGTTGATTTATGGAGAGGGATATGACAAAGTCAGGAAGGGGAAGAGGCATTGCACCTTAACCTCACCAACACCTCCCTTTTTCTGGACTATGCCATACTTCTACACTGCTTCCTTCTTCCCATTCCTTTGTTTCCACCAGCTGAATGATATTATTCTACAGCTACGATTGGATATTTGTGGAGTTTAAAACTTCATTCCAGTACCTTGATGATGACTGTTAACTAATACAAACTTAGTTTGGTTGTATACCTATAGGAATCCTACATCTTTTCATTTGCCCATTTTAATAATGTGGTCCCACAATGTGAAGCCAGGAGATCTAATTTTCGTGGCTGTTTATGTCAGCTGCTCGTACTCTTTCCATTCTACTATTTTTAATGAGGAACTCATCAGAAGCATTTTCCAGAATGATCCACATTTACGCTTACCATTGTAAAAATTGTAAATGCCTTTCCAGTCTGAATTAGTTTAAAATATCGTCCTACAAATGGATAAACGCGGAAGAATACCCGAAAAAACCAGCAGAATTCAGTTTAACACATTTTTCTTTAAAATTAGTATAAGCGATGCTTGTATTGCTTTTGAATCCTTTAATATTATCTTATGCCACTCGATAACTTTACAGAGGTATCATAAAGGGATAAGCAATTAAATCTCTATGCATTAGTATTTTTAAGTGTAAGTGTAGATGTGTATTGTGGTTAATCGCGAAACATTTATTTTTCGATGAAGCATGAATTTAAAGAATTGGTCAGGAATCAATTATATGGCATGCCCTTTGCGGTAATCCTGAAGTTGAAACACGAGCATCATATCCACGCAAGTAATTCGTAGAGTAGCCCACACCATTCTACAACTGAAATTCCAATACCAAAAGAAAAATGGATACATACGGAATACATATATACTATATATAATGAATCCTTTGCAAACGACATACGCACCTACGTGGGTTCTAATAATGCAATGTTATGATCAAGAGTGAAATTCGTAACAGGTAATTCGTTTATAAAGGTGAAAAGCCGGTTAGAAACGGAGGAGGGAAAATTCATTCTACGATACATATATAATGAATCAATATGTAACCGTAAAGCAATTACACAACAGTACTCACAGTAATTCATTGCGGGGGAATGAATGCACTTTCAAAGGCTCGTCGCGAGTACGCCTTCTTCCACAATTGATCGCGCAACACTTCCTAGCAGAAGACATCTTGCTTTCGAAATGTTTGAATTCCTTGCCGGCAGACCGGCAAACGATTTTTATTATTCCCTTCTGTGATTGGCTCCTCAACCATGTATACCAGGCTAAGGAGAACACACTCTTTCGAAAATTTGATGCCATCGACTGCAGCGCCTCTGGCCGTGCCGATTAAAGTTATTTCCCCCTGTACCGCGCTGTCCCACCCCCCTCACCCACCAGTTGACTCACCGTGGAGGTGGTGTGAGGGCAGGTGTGCATTTAGACGCGGGAGTGGGGGAAGCGCGTGGTGTAAGGGGAAGGCAGCGGGCCGGAGTGGGGAAGGTGTGAGAGGAGATGAGGGGAAGATGTGTGGTGTGAGGGGAAGATGTGTGGTGTGAGGGGAGGTACGTGGTGCCGCGTTCTTCGCTGTGGCGCGTGCTTCAAGTGGGTTTTTGCCCATGTTCTAATGCAGCACAACATGGGTTTGGTATGGCAATCAAATCGCGGACAGAAATGAATGAGGCTTGGGAATAGGAAATTATTTTCTCAGGATCCTCAACAAAATCGTCGATATTTGTAGTATTCGACATGTTGTGCTATCGAAGAATGATGAAAGAAACTCGATCGATCGAGTAAGAAATTGGGAAGTGGTGAGAAGAGTGGGGGAACAGAAGAATATTTTAAAAATCATCCGAGGAAGATGGAAAAACGAAATCCGTTCGGTATGACTTCATGACGCCTACGTCATGCAGTGCTTTCAAGCCATTAAACATACTAGAGTGAAGTATCATGCGTTACATTGAGGTCAAAAGAAGGAGAGAAGCCAAGAAAACCTTTCAATTAAAGAAAAGTCTCTTCGTAAAGTTAAGAGTTAATGGTACTTTGCTCGGTTCCCCAAAGGAGGAGCGTTACAAGAAATGGGTAGACTGACAGAAAATTAATTGAGAAATTACCGCAAGGAGGCCAATAGGAAAAAGAACTAACGCAAAAAAATCAAAATAAGAAAGCAACACTAGTCGGTTACTTACTCATGCAACACAACTCCATTACAAAAGGAAAAATTCTAGGCAAAAGACAAATGATGACCGAGAACTTCATACGAATAAGTATTGGGGACGGAAATGGGATGCGTCTTTCAACGATGACATGAAATATGTAGAAATATAAGATTAAAAATGTAGTTATGTTGTAAATTGTGGCTGCAGCAAGGAGGAACAATATATCCACGATAAAAAATATACTACTAATGATAATTTCTTATGCTTATATATAAACTCCAATACCTAATTATAAGTGATGATAGTAAGGCAGTTAAGGTTAAGTTATATTTTTAAACTCTCTATCAAGTTTCGCGTGGCCAATCTCAACGCGTATTTCAATAACCAGCTCTTAAATTGATTCCTAAGTATGTCAATCTGTGCCGTAAATCACCCTTTAGACAGCACAGTTTTAAATCAAAGTGTTGAAATTGCCATTTGTAATTTATATTTTATCATGGATATATCGCATTTCCACCAAGTCAAGCCTGAAACGATTGCATACGAGGTACAACATGTACAGAATAGAAATTCTGCAACATCTACGGGAATATCTGTAGAATATAGAATATTCTTCCATTTCTGTGGGAACAGTTAGGGTTGTCCAGGTTTCGCTAGCAGTTACAGTAGAGATGGGTCAAAAAGAACCTAACTGCCAAAACGAACTGTTCACTGAAATGAACCGGTTCGAAAATGAACCGTTCTCTAAAACACCCTGTTCACTGTTCATGTCGGCACTGCACAATTGCGGCATACTCGGTACAGTAGGTATGATCATCAAGAGGCATTTTGAACTGCAGCTTACTCGAGCAAGTGCGTTGTGGGTACAACAGATGGCGGTTACGACGGAGGCCATCCAAGGCCGCCGAAGTGCGTCGTAGACGACCGAGCCCCTCCCCTTCTTTCTCTACTATTCCCCTCCGTCGACGAAAACGAACAGTTCGCCACTGAACAGTTCGTTCTAACTAATATTTGAACTGATATTTAAAATATCAGTTCATTCGAACCGTTCGTTCTAACTAATATTTGAACTGATATTTAAAATATCAGTTCTTTCAAACCGTTCGAAATATTAGATTAAATACTAGTTTCCTCGGGGCGTTCAGTTGGGATATCGCGTTCATTTTGATTTCGTTTTTTGAACATTTGTGGATTTGTGGATGCATCTCCAAAAATATTGTTTAAAACGCGATTCATGAACTTAGAAAACGATTGAACTCATGATTGTGGAACATTTTTTTCGGCCCCTTTACCAAGATGATCTTTGGACTTAGTTTTTAGCGCCTACGATGAAATTTTTTAATGTGGATGCATCTCCAAAAATATTGTTTAAAACGCGATTCATGAACTTAGGAAACGATTGAACTCATGATTGTGGAACATTGTTTTTGGTCCCTTTACCAAGATGATCTTTGGACTTAGTTTTTGGCGCCTACGATGAAATTTTTTAATGTGGATGCATCTCCAAAAATATTGTTTAAAACGCGATTCTTGCTCGAAATTACCATAACACTCTCCACAAACCTTACGATACCACACTAAGCTTTCATGTACTCTAAACGCATGATAAACAATATTTTCTACCGAATGACCCTACCTGTTCACTATGAACCGATATTTTGAACTGTTCTTTTTACTGAACAGGATCAAAGTGAACGGTTCATAAAAATGAACAGTTTAACCCACCTCTAAGTTACAGAGTTAGAAAGCACGCCCTTCTTGTCCTTGGAGTAAGCATGTTTCCTACCCCGCCTACTCCCATTCCCTTCCCCTTGAGAGTTTAGCGGATAGAATACCACGGCGATATAAGGCACCGCTGCTCAAAGGGTACCGGCCGAGCATTCGACTGCAGCAGCGAGGGAAACTTTTGAAACAAGAAAAACAAACAAACCCGTCTTTGGAACTGCCAAAGCTTTTCAAAAGACAAAATAACCAGGCCAATAACTGTGATGGCCAGCTTCTCTCTTGCGTATAATTCAGGAAGCAAAGGTGCGAGCAAGTGATTTATAATTATTTAACCGAATTTCATACCAATTTTTTTAGAACATTAAGTTGTAGTTTATAATTGTGGAGGCACTGCTTATTAAAACATATAAATCTGGAGGCATGTGATACAAGAATTCAAATTTGAATAACTTTGGAAAAAATTTGACAACAAGCTTAAAAACCTGCCGGATAGGTTGTCAAGCTGTTACATGCAAAGCATAGCAAGGATCTCTTAAATATACACAATCCTCAAATTACTTAATATGCGTTCGGAGGAAAAGAATGTTGAAGTTCGGATCCATTGCCATAACTTAACCATACTGTAGATTCTAACGCTCGTTTCAATAGATTTTCCGTCAGTTTCTACAAGACAAAACTAATAAGATTATTTTATCAATTTTAAATGTTGTCGAAAGCCGTAGAACCAATAATAAATAGTATCGGGACATCTTAATCGTCTTAATGTTCTTAAGGAACCAATCTTCTAATTAAAATCACTCGTCAAGCGTATTCAGAAGACGTTGATATTCATAATGAATACACAAGTGTAGTTAAATTTTAGCAGCCCCTTTTGAAACAACTTGACTATTCAAAGGCAAATACGTCGCCTTTACCTTAGGAATTGAATCAAAAAGCGTAAACACACAACTTTTGACGCATATTTTCCGGAAGTTTCCCTGGAATTTGAAATTTTTAAGAACTCCATTCAAGGCGGAACAAGCCAAATTTAAAAAAATTTTTGTCCCTAGACTTAAGTATGATATCCCGCGAAAACTCTTTTATTTCAAGTAAAGACGAAGGATTAGCAATGGCAACAATTTGGCGTATAACATAATAAAATGTTGTATAATATTTTAAATTGAAATTAGCTTACCATTCATTCCTCAGGATCACTCTCCAATGAACAAGAATTCCAAGAAATATGACTCATATAACTGACACACCACAACTTCCACATGGACTGGATGCACTGAAATAAATCAGAGAAAGACACACATTAACATAATGCTGTTATCATGCACGAACCGAGAGTACGAAATGCATAAAATTTGAAGACTGAAATATTATCGGAGCACCATAAAACTATTACAATGAGAATTTTAGGTAAGAAACAAAGTTGGTGAATAATGATAGTGAATACACTAATTTATTTGATAATTCTTCCTTTATGATTGCAAAGTCCATGCGAGTTAACAGTCGAGAAGAGAAAATTTAAAAACGAAAGGTCTTTGCTGGTTGAATTACGATAAAATTCCCTAATAGTTGCGATAGAGTTAAGCAAATACAACAACTTGCCGACTTCAACAAAGGAATGGCGTCTATTTCAACTCTCAAAACGAATTATCAAGCAATATATCTTGAATGATCACCGAATAATATCATGCCAGTGATAACTGCAAGGTAAGGCAATCTGCGGTGAAATGGCACAGCCTTACAAATATTCAATTATCTTGGTGACAAAGTCCCGAAAATTCTTTTACAATTATCTTGCGTCAAGAGCTAAGACTAAGTGCAAACTCGATTACAATCACCTCTACCAACGTAGAGAGGCAATTCATTACATTTTAGCTGTTCTCAAATCCTTAGGAAATCAGTCAAGAAGCACGGACCTTCAAGCACTTCATCGGCGATACACAAGTACTCAAATCCGATAAAATTAAACAGAGTACACTATAATAATAATAATAATAATAATAATCTTTATTGACCCCGTTGGTTTGGATTACAAACATAAGGCAGGTAAAATTATAAATTAATATAAATACTTCAAAGGAAAATTTGGTACATAATCATGTATAAATTTACAGAAAAGAAAAAAGAAATAACACGAGTTTTGTACAAAATGGATTAAGGAGATAGTGTACTTACAATAAATATTCTTCTAAAGAATAGTAGGGGAGTTGCAATAGGTGTTTTTTACTCTAATTTTGAAAATTTTTAAACTGTTAATATTTTTTAAATCTGATGGTAATTTGTTATAAATGGACATAATTGTATGATATGGACAATAATCTGAAAGATAGAGGTTATTTCTTTTGTAGTGTATATCATTGTTTTGACGGGTGTAATGATTATGCTCTTGATTATTAAGGGTAAATAATTTAGGATGTGATTTAGCAAACGTGGCAGATTCTAAAATTAATATACAGGAAAAGGTCAATATTTTAAATTTCTTAAAGTATGGTTTGCAGGAGGTTTTGTTAGAGACTCTGGCTATAGTTCTAACTGCCCTTTTTTGCAGCTTAAAGATTCTGTCACTGTGACAAGATGTCCCCCAAAATAGCATGCCGTACTTTATCCTTGAATATATATATGCATTATATACTACTAGTAAAATATTGGAAGATACTGTTTCACATAGATTTTTTAATAAGTAGATGTATGAATGCAACTGCTTGGATAGGGTTTCAACATGATTTGACCAGTCAAGAATTTCTGTTATGGTTAAACCAAGGAATTTTATCTCTTTGCTGTGTCTGATCTGTGAATTATTTAACTGGATTGATGTATATTCGACCCTTTTTTGATAAGGATGGAAAATTACTTACGAAGTTTTAGTGAGATTGAGTAGAAGGTTGTTTTGGGATGTCCAGTTGAACATTTCGGTTGTAGCCTGATCAGCTGCAGATTCAATTTGCTTTAGAGAGGGGGCACTGAGTATATGATTAGTGTCATCTGCATAGGTAACTAACTTGCCTATATTCATCATGCTTGTCAAGTCATTGGTGTATAGTAGGAATAGCAGAGGGCCAAGGATGGATCCCTGTGGAACACCCTTGCTGATGTTTTGAGGTTGGGACTTGTATGTGCTTAGGTTACCATCTTTTTAGTGGTATTTTAGTTCTACATATAAGGGATTGAGGACCTGAGTGAGTGAGTGCTTGTGCGTGTGTTAGTTTCAAGTTTGTATTTTCAGTTAGAGTCTTATCTTGTCCATCACTCCCCGTATTAGAATTATTACCTCTCACTCCCATCCGCCCATCAAAGAGTACGGCCTTGGGGAATTAATTTTCTTTCAATTAGTTCTACACATTGCTTCCTGTTGGAAGTAAAAGACATTATCCACTCAGATACAACTCCATTTAGTCCAATTTCCGTCAGTTTTCTCTGGAGTATCTGATGATCAACTGAATCAAAAGCCTTTGAAAGGTCATAAAAAAGACCAATAACGATTTCCTTATTGTTAATTGAATTATAAATTGATTGGAGTAAATCAAAAAGAGCTTTTATGTGGATTTACCCTTTTGGAAGCCATGTTGAAGTGGGCTCAGAATATTATATTTTATCAAGTACGAAGTTACACGGTTGTAAATTATTTTCTCAAATATTTTTGAGAAGGATGATATTATTGTGATGGGTCTGTAATTGTTGGGATCCTGAGTGGAGTTTTTCTTGTGTATTGGGATCACTTTGGCTATTTTTGGACCTGAGGGGAACACACCTATTTTTAAGGATTCATTTATAATATGGGTAAGAGGTGAAGTTATTACTGAACAACATTTTGCTAATATGTGCCCAGGGATATCATCAGGGCCTATACTATGACTGTTCCTAAGTTCCTGCAGGTATGACATAACTTCTTTTTCGTCAGTGGGGGCTAAAAAGAATGAGTTGCTAGATTTGGACGCCCTTTGAGGAGTGTTTGCATTATGCGCAGTGGGTGAATTGTTCGTAATAGAAGTTAGTTCTTCTTCAGTTACATTTACAATTTTGTGAGATACTTTTCCAATTGTTAACTTCAATGCAGCACATTCAAAGGTTTTTTCAATGGATAAAATGTTCAATGGACTTGCTTCCAAAATTTATTTCACAAAGATTGCAACACCACCATTTTTATAAGTTTTCCTACAGAAATAAGAAATTAACTTGTATCCAGGTAAATGGGTATTCAATAGTTCAGATTCGGAGAGCCAATGCTCTGTTATGCAGAGAATATCAGGGGAAGTATCTAAGATTGCAATTGTTAAATCATTCACTTTGTTTCTCAAACACTGTATATTCACATGCATTAATTTTAGTTCACCCATATGTTGCCCTCTGGGCTTATTTGAATTCAAACCTCTAGGCTTTTGGGAACAGTTTGATGGATTTATGAGTTCCTTACCAGATGTTGGTTCAAGCTTTTTAATATGAGGAGCACTTCTTGTGATCACCGAGTTAGGATTCCCTAGTCACAAAGTCTTCGGTTTCATTACACCCATCTGAGATCTTGTGACCGGTTTTTTGCTGCTGTTAGGTTTACCCGTTTGGTTTGGAACTGCAGCTACATTCAGGACAGCAGAGTACGTTGGAGCAGGAGATGAGACAGTAGGAGCAGGTGACTGCGAAGCACTTGCATTCGATGGATGGGAAGGAGGAGGGGGGGAATCTCTTTGGCTAGACTGACTGTTGACTGCACTAGTTTCTGCACTAGAAGGGCTTTCCGAATTTACTACACCAGGAGCAAGGATAGATTCACACGAGAGGGTAGGTTGTGACATGGACTTTTTAGGAGGAAAGAATTTTCCGACACAAGCACAATTAGGCCAGTTTTCCTCATACAATAATTGATCCTTTATTGAAAAAGGGGCAGCCACTTTAAAGGATTTGTAATGGGCGTTCGTCATTAAATCGTAGCACTTCACGGAGTCTATTGGAAATTTGTGAGCAACATACTCTGAGAATTTTTCCAACGAGATCGTCGGACTAACACGACCAACGTCTAAATGAAATTGACGTGGAACACCAAATGACTTATTGGACGAGTCAGAACCATAAATGACCGGTGTACGACGTTCTCATTATCAGGAAAAAACCGTCTCAGTATTTTTTTAATCTCTCTCTCTTAGTTTTTGTATCTATCTTTTATTTTCTATACTGAAGATGTATTTGTGCAGCATACTTCTTTGTTACTATTTTTCTTGGCAATGATCCTAAAGTAACTGCATGGGATCTGTTTTACTGCTGACAAAGAATTTGAGTACGAAGTGATGGGAAAATTAGGTACGGACGTGCTTGAGGAGCAGAAATACACGAGATGGACCATGATTACGTGAAATTTAATGTGCAATTCCGATGAATCAATTGCCGTCGTCGTAGATCAGCAATCCGAAGATGGGTTTGACGCAGCTCTCCATTCAGTTCTCCTACGATCTATCATTTTCATATTTAGGTCTATTCAAATCAGCCTTCGGTCTGAGGCATTGAATGAACGATGACATAAATTATATTTTTGTATTCCCACTCAAATATAGTGCTACACCCCATCGCAAATTTTCAATGGCGAACTACGTGACATCACCATAGTTATGAAAATCCCGATTAATATTCCCAGAATTTATCAGCTTGCATTAGATGAACTATCTGCATTCATTTTCTCTAATCAGTCTCAAAAGAGTTTTTAGTGTTTCTTAGATTTCTCGGGTTACCTCCCTGTTTCTCAGAAAGATTTAATTAACATCCAACAAATATGGTCAGTAATTGACATTTTCAGTTGCCGTTATTTGTATTTAATTATCTCTCATCAGTGTATATAAAGATGTTACTTTAATACAAATGAATTATTCTAACCATAAGATTCATTATATAATTGTCTGGTATAACAACTTCCAAAAGCCTTGCTCATGTCATTCTCTTTTGTTTAATAAGCAGTAAGGCTGAATTAAGCGTTAAGGAATACCTATTGTTCGCCGGGGTTGCTGTCGCAGATAAGTGCAGGAAGTGAACAGAACTTTAGTGCGAGAGGAACATATGGTACGAGCACGCCGGTGGAGCAGAAATTCACTGGAATAATCCTGAATGCGTGAGTTAAAAAATTAATTGTTATTTTCATTCAAGTGAAACTGTATTCTATACAGGGATGCCAACCCACTCCCTGGCTCTGCGTCGTCGTCTCACGCTCACAAGTCTGAAGACTATATCCTGCAAAAACAGATGACTCACCTCCTGTCCCGTAACATTTCATTCTTATCTCAAGAGTCCACTAGTTCTCACCGGCGGCACCCATCATTAATGATATTTTTGGCAAAATTTCACAGAGTTTGGTGATCTTTCTAAAATTAGTGAGTGGCTACCGCTGAATAGCTCAGTAGATATGAGGACGGAGATTATAACTCTATATAAACATCCCTGTGGAGGGTTCCCTCTTGGGGAATAAATTTATCCGTAATCAAAGTCTATTTATGACTATTTCCCTTGCTAACTTTCGCCGTTTCCTGCATTAGTACTGAGTCTGGAAAGACAAAGTTGACATCAGATTATTAGAATTGCCCGTCTCTTGTATATAATGAAAGAAAAAGGTATAAAATTTTGAATATATTCACTTTAACACATGTGCTCCGCCGATGCTATCCATGGCAGTAACAAGTGACTATCAGACCGATCTTCTTCCGTCCGCGACCTTCGATTCTCAGCACATTTCTGAGGAACCTTTTGAGCCCCCCACCTCCAAGTACCTTCCGCACACCTACCATAACTTCGATTTTACGGCTTCCAACTGCTCTTAAGCGGACTGTCTATAGAGCAAGTACGTAATAGGAATCAAAATACAAGATGTAAAACAATTTATCACATAGTTTTTTAATCTAACAGAAGCTTATTTTTATGCATGCAAGTGAACTGCATTTTGTCAAATATGAATCCGTATTTTCGACGTTTGTATTAATAACGTACTGTACTGCAATAGTGAGGTCTTTTTCACAAAAAAAATAATCATTTGACTAATTATGGATTAAAACAATCAATAATTTATTCTTTAAATGAGAGAACAAAGAGCACATCAATCCTGAAGTTCAATTTAAAGGCCTTAAGATCACTAAGATTATAGTCATTAAGTAGACACAACCATCTTACCTGCCACCCGATAAATTCAAGAGGAATTTCGGCTTACATCAACTTAAGACTAAGCTAGAGCTAAGTGAAGGAATTTAAAATTTTGTGTACCAGCAATACATTGCGAATTCCAACAATACATTCCGAAATTGCGTATTCTCAATACAATTGCGTTATTTTCGTATTCATTCGTTCGTTCAGTCGCGGACACAAATATTACTTAGGAAGCGAAAATTTTCTCCAGAATTGACTAACTATGGATCAGATCAATCAATGACTATATATTTAAATTATAGAACAAACCGCGAAACCCTTCTGAAATTGAATTTCGAGGACTTAGGATTATTAAGATTTTTTTCACTAGGTAAGCACAACCATCTTACTTAATTTCTTATTATTTCAAGAGGAGTTTAGACTTATATCAGCTTGAGCCATAGATTAAGACTACCCAAAGCAGAGTTATGGAATTTTAAGTTCTTGCGAACCAACACTACCCTCTAGAATTGTAATGCCGCTAAACACCAAGCCTTCGCATCGCAAAACAAGCCCACTGAGTTGGGGGTAGGGTCTTTTTTGGAACGGTCTGAAAGGAGTATGTTTCTCATCGAGGAAAGGACTTTGACCATAGCTATCATTTTTATGACGGTGCGATTCACGTAAATGCTTTCCGTAGATAAAATGAGAGCTTCAGGCGACTTCGTAACTCAACTAGGTGAGGAATAAAACGCTTGATAGGAGGCCATGACTCTTACGCACCCCATCATAACAGTCGCTCTTGTTGTCAAATTCCATTCCACGAATAACTAGACACTCATTTGCAACTGCGTAGAAAGAACAGGGCCTCCCTTCCAACTAAGAGGGTTTATAGTTCTCCGATACAAAGGCGTGGGTCATCGGCATTGCCAATTCGGCGTCTATTCTGGACAAAAAATTGGCTACTACTATGGTAGTGTGCACTGCCGCAGGGAAATTTTCTTTTTGTGGTTTATTTTAAGTAAGAGAAACAATATGAACATTTCCTTACATGAAAAGTTTGGAAGTATTTGTTTCATACAGCATAGGTAACTTCTGAAATCTACGTTTCGGCGATTTAAAAATCGAAGAATTGGTAAATTTTAATTTTAAAAAGCTATTCTTAATGCAAAGATGTGTTCTCTCTACATAAATACGATAAAATGTACCAAATCAAATATTTTTCCCGTGACGAGATGAGGAGGACGACCTTTTCGCAGTTCTCACACTTTTTCGCATTGTGTTCTTCTCCACTCTTTCGACATTAGAAGCTAACTTTCGCGTTTAAACAATTTTTAATGATTCATAGTTGTAATCGATTAAACAATGAGTAAAAGGATACATCTACATAATACCCCGCAAGCCGCCTAAAAGGCGTGTGACAGGAGGTGTTAGGACATCAGCCGTTTACAGCTTTAAAAAAAAGGACTCTAACGAGGTTGGTACTAGCGTTTGACTAGCGTTGTTACATGACACGACCCTTCAGAGCTTGGGCAGAATTTCGTCAAAATGCTTAAAGGTCAGCGTCCTTTTTTGCGGCGATAGTGCTTTGGTGATTTTTGTGTCCGGGATGTACTAATGCTACATCATAAGGGAGAAGAATTCTAAATACACCCAGAGTGATTCATTTAGCCAATATAATTGTTTTCTCCCAATCAACTGTAGAAAAATATAATAATTACGAGTAGTTTTAAAAGGGGAAAATTATAGTTACTTAGTTGTTTCCTTGGATCTGGAGCCCTTTGACTCTTTCCAGATGAATGAAGACAAATCCTAAGGTCCTATAGTATCATTATTCCTCTTCTGTAACTCACAATGTAACACAAAAAACTGCGCAATGTAACGTGTTCACTACAAGATGCTTACACACACACACACCATCCAACATACTTAACAATATATGATGCACTTGAACCAGCGATTTCCAAATTAAGATATTTTTCGACTCCACACAAACCAATGCATTTCACAGTGCCTAACGAACGATTTGCGTATTTTAGATTCCCACATTAATTCCTTCATGTTATTGAAAATTTGAAATTATTACTTTACAAGACAGAAAAGGCACACACACCACTCAAAAATGAATTCCAACTGTTACCCACCAACTGAACTATTTTCTGAGTGGCTTCGCACCGATGCCAATTTTTTTCCACCCTCAGCTCCGAACTGCGTCATGCTGAAGGCCTAAAGTCACGACCTCTCTCTACGGATAGCACAAGACGGCAGTCCACAACCTTTTTAATCCTTAAGCAAGAAAACAAATACTGCTGGTTAAGCAGGAGTGATGCGTCGTGTTAATCGCGTGAGTAAATACTAGCGATTATTTATGATGGTTTCGTACGGAATCCAGGGTAATTCTTACCTTCGAGAGCTTTTCCCAAGATAACATGAAGCGAGGGATATAAGACCAGCTCTCTCTGCGGCATACGATAGAGTAAAATCAAAATGGAAGGTGTGCGGTGAGGCGGGGACTCATAAATCCAAACAATGGAATGACGAGCGCAATATTTCGCCATTAGCTGAATCATAGTCACCCAGGAGACGTAAAATAAGTCGGGCAGTGCATCAGCTGTTTTTTCTACTTAAAATAAATGGAAGACAGGAGTTCAACCGCACTCGCATATGCAAATGCGATTACTCATGAAGCATTACACTTTGCACGGTGCGCCTCCATAACTAACTTCCTCTTGACATAGGGTGGGCGCAATAAAAACACTTGTTTTGATAGTAAAAGACTAAACAAAAAATTAAAATATGATTCGTTTTCGGGGTAGAGTTTCTCTTATTTTCTATGGGACGTCTCTCTCTCTCTCTTGAGGGAGGAGAGGAGCCACCATAGAGAATGTTCCTCTAGCAGCTACACGTTTTCTGAGATGACCACTAGCCCTGAGGTGACCATCCTCTGACTCTCCTTTTTTGACATATTGCGACATTTTATAATGTCGGCTAACAGCCAACGATGAATTTAACTTTAGGTATTACTCAAACGAAGCATACAGCCGATTTTATGAATTTTTTGTTTCCTAAAAGGGCGCGAATTGACAACAAAATGACAATGCGTGTACCGCACCGACTTCCCAAAGAATATTTTTTGGAAAAAAATCCACATTCTAGTTTGATTTGACTTTAAAGCAAATTATGTTACAAAATAGTATTCCAGATAATTACGCAATAGTCCATGGTTTTATTTTTTACACGGTATGAATAATAGAGTTCATGTTGATTCTGAAAAGGAATAATCAAGAAGAGCCTCTATTTTACTATTATATTTTATTATTTTATATTAGCACATTGTACATAATCAGTGCCAAATCATAGTTTGTGATATAATTAATGAGATACTCTTTGTATTCCCCTTCGTATATTTCTATCGATGCCGATTTTTGTTTACATTGCGTATTGTAAAGCATCAAATCATAATTACCTGTATATATGTATCAAAATGGTATTTTTTCATCATTGGTTAGCTATGGAGGAATCACGTGAGATATGCAATTTTGAGGCCTTGTCACAGAGGTTCATATCAGGGGCGGATCCGGGATGTTTTCCGGAAGCGGCACAAGGGCCTGACGGGTCTTCTCATATTTGAGATCAAAAACAAAATGCCACAATTACTCTGGGGAATATTCTCTTCATTTTGATACGAAAGTTATTAACATTAAATGGAGTGATTGAGGCTCCGAAATACACAAAAGAGAAAGAGCGTATTGATAACTGTATTAAAAATTTGTGTATTTTTTGAGCATCTGGGGGGACATGTTCCCCCATGCCCCCCTCCTAAATCCACCTTTTGTAGTAGTTCATATTGTCAAATCGTTAAAAAGCAGATCACGCATCAGAAGCGAATATCTCTCGCAATGGGGATAGGGGCCAGTCTTTAGCTATAGCTATGCGTTAATGAGCGGAAACTTTCTTCTAATATTTAAAGGCATAATTGTTTCCAAGAAATTCCTCCATGGCTGTCAGCACGGATTCCGAAAATGTAGATCATGCGAAACACAGCTCGCGCTCTTTCTTCACGACGTTATAAAATCTATTGAATCGAAAAGGCAAGTTGGTTTATTTATAAGCATTATTTCAAGATTTTAAAAACGTTTTCGACACGGTACCTAACAGCAAACTTTTATAAAGTTTACAGTCATGCGGATTAAACGAAACAATGGTAAACTGGATACGCGACTTTCTGAAAGATCGTAAACAGAAAGTAGTACTTGACGGAATTAGCTCTGATGTTGTAAAAGTTACATCAGGTGTTCCACAATGAGGCGTAATCGGCAATCATTATATAAATTAATGACCTCTGCTCTCGAATAAGCAGTAAAATACGTTGTTTTGCTGGCGACGCGACGCTGTCATCTATCGCGAAATTAGTGATCACTCTGACTATGAAATTCTATCATCGGACTTGAACAACGTTCATTTGTGGAGCCAAGAGTGGGGACTCGAACTTAATTGAAGCAAATGCATGTCGGTACATTTCTTGCGGAATTCGCCCAACTATAACCATGTTTGTGCAGTAGATAGTATTAACATAAAGGCAACAGACGAAGTGAAGTACCTGGGAGTTACGATAACCTCGAACCTCCCTTGGTAAACACATATAAGGAATATTAGCGGCATAGCCCTGAAGAAATTAGGATTCGCCAAGCGTATTGTGGAAAGATTTTCGGATGAGAAAGTAAAAGAAAGGTGCTATTTCGCTCTCGTCCGACCGCACCTTGAACATGCAGCGAGCCTATGGGATCCGATGAAGAAAGACTTACTCCACGCAGGGGCGCAGCTACGAATTAAGGCTAGGGGGGGTTTTAGGCGCACTAATATTTACGGGTGTGGGGGTATTGCATACCTACCAGGGTAAGCAGGAGTTGCGGGGGCCCTCCTCCAGAAAATTTTTGAGAATAATGGTTCAAAATGGCGAGTTTTACGGCTTTCTAAGGGATACTTGATAAATCCTAACGCTATTCTATAATTAATACTGATCCAAATAAGTAAAATTGATTAAAGTTAAAAATTTCTCTGAGCTCTGGGGGGTTTTATATCTCCCAAACCCCCCCCCCCCCCACCCCCCTCGCTGCGCCACTGACTCCGCGAACTGAATAAAATACAAAGGAAGGCTGCGCGGCTCTTCAAAAACTGCTACGGGCGTACAGACGACGTAATCCAGATGTTAAGCGAATTAGGCTGGGAGGCATTGGAGACTCGGAGGCTGCGCGCTAGGCTTAGATTGCTTGAACATCGCATGGCCGCTAATCTGACCTTTTTCAAATGAGGATAAAATTGACCATTGCCATTCGTCTAAACTGGGATTTCTAAAACCAAATAATTTTTATATATTATGAATACACTAATGTTGGGTAACGAATCGCAATCAATGCCTTTCGTTTTCTTTGATGAAGGAAACTTCCCTATTATTGGGTAAAGCGTATAGGGGAAGGTGACGAGCCGCTGATGGATAAGCGAAGAAACGGCAGGCCTCGAGTCGCCAACGATTTCGAGGACATCAGGGCTCGACATTCGAACGAGTCTCCGTGTTGGTTGAGCAGCTGCCATATCAAGGGAGGCGCAATTTAAATGCAGCTACGCAACAATTTGAAGGCGGGTGATAGTATTCAGCACCACCAGCCTGCTCTCGAGCCATTCTTTACACACCAAGAAAAGTATTCGAGGCTGTTTCTCAGCCGGAACAATTTAGTTAATGACCAAGCTTTTAGGAACTCTCCCGTAAGAGGAAACTGAATGATATTTCATTTTATAGATTATCAAATTAGAATTTTAAACTTTTTGTTCAATCATAACTCGATGAACTAAATGTACTAGGCACAACTAAAGAAATGAACTTTAGTGTAAGCTTAATTTTTATTTTTAGGTTACTCAGAACAAGTTGTGGTTAATAATGTAAGAAAAAGAGTAACTACTTTCCGCCCGTATTACAAGACTACGTTAACACGGAGACCAGGTTTTTATCCAACCTTTACCAGCGGCTAGCCCTCATTTCCCTAACTCGAGGTTTGTGGCGTTGAACACTGCGCTCCATCACCCAATTCATTAGGCTAGTGAACAGCATGGTGCTCGTTGCAATAAATCTTTAATACCAACAGCAATCGAAAAGAATTAATAAAGTTGCAATAATGAACTGATATGTGAGACCCTTTGTCGCCAGTCTTAAAATTACTTTTACTCAGACGCTGGGTTTTTATTCGCCCTTTAAGACCGGGTTAGGGTAAGCCTCTTTTGCAATTCCTAAACCTTCAAAATGTAAAAACAATTCTTAAAAAGAATGGGACAAAACTTGCCGCATTAATAACTTTTATATAACTTAGTGCCGTAAAAAAAGTATTAAAAGATGTCGCATCGAATTTGAAATGATTTGAAACCAAAAAGAAAAACAAAACGAGTGAACGAGCTGAAAACAAAATTACGAATAAAACTTTTCGCGACCGGGACTCGAACTGATTACCATTTTGGTCACAGCACCATGTTTCCTCCACTAGGCCACCTCAGCCACTTATATGAATCTACTAATACAACGTAACTTACTAACCAACAGTGAAAATCGGACCCAGTACGCAATCAATGCGCACGAAATAATCATTATATTTAGCATAAATCTAAATAATGATAAATTTAAAAGTGATTTCTCCCTCTGTGTGCACGTATATATTCACGCGCAAAATGAAATATTTCCTAAAACTAAAATAAAACTCTTCGAGAAGCAGAAGTGGCGCCACAAACTTTGTGCTAAAACTGTTGAAAGTGACCGTAAGTTCATCTGGCTATATAGGTCACAGCCAAATGAAAAGCAATTTGAGTTCGTGGAAACCTTAAAAGTTAATTGAGCTTGTATTTGAAGTATTTTTTCCGTGATATAATGAAAGCACCCGCAATCAATTTTGGAGCTCTTTGAAATTCAAATGCCATTTTTGGACTTGAAGAAAAACAAATTGGCAAATGAGTGCCTACCGACAGAAACTCACGCCCTCCCTGATCTCATTCAACGCGCACTTTGTCATTTTCGAATCCATTTCTCTCAAAAGGTTCTCTGACTAGTAGGTCATTGTGCTAAAAAAATGGATAAATGGAAAAATACACGCTCCGCTGCGAGAGATCACATGCAGCAGCGTTTCGGTGCGAGCCCGGGAGAGGGCGCGCTTGTTCGAAGGAAGCCGATGGGGGAGGGGGGAGGGGGGGAGAACTCAGAGGAGGGCAGGGGAACACGCGAAGGAAAAAAATCAAATCGCGGTGTTAACAATGGGAGGAGGAAAAATGTAAGCTGAATAAAACCACGCGAGTGAGATACGGAATAACGAAAGAGAAGAGATGAAGCTTTTGAGTTCGGACGGCAGATAGTTTACGCGTTCGCAAAAATTCCAATTACAATATGGCATCGCAAAATGTGTTGCGAAAACGACGTCCCCCCCAATCCCTCTCCACGAATCCTACTTTCGGGAGAAAACGGCAATTTTTTATCGCCGCGGGAAAACAGGAACGGGATTCCTTTTATTTTCATCTGTGATACTACCCAGGGTTTATTGCTGGTTTATCACGGGAAGGGAGAGAGTTCTGTTTTGCTTCGCATTATTTATTCACCTATTTTTATTGTTGTTGCGAAAATAAACCCTCAAGTTGGTAGGATTTATATCAGCAAAGAGAGCGCAGCGTAAACTTTTTAGGACCGCCGATGTGGACGTGCAGTGAAAAAAATGAAGAGCGATAGGCGGGGAAAAGTCGCCAATTGTGACAGTGAAATTAACACCGTGGACAGATTTCCACGATAAGGAAGTTGCTATGAGTGAAAAATTGTCATAAATTTCTATGTGATAATAGCAGTTGAATCTTTTGAAATGGAATTTATTCAAGCAAAATATTATCTGTATAAATGGATTCAAACTTTCATTGATATTTTTAATACAGGAAAACGCCAATTGCTGTAACAACCTATGCAACATATTTTGATTTGCGCTTCACTTTTCTATTGCTCTTTCCTTTTAAACCTCACGAACTTAATGAATAAAAATTGCCGTATAAATTATCGATATTCGTCTTTTGTTAAGTACCCCCATTTTAATGTTTTAAATAAAATTTGCCGTCTATAATCGACGGCATTCTTATCCTTACTGAAATTTATTCTTACGTTCAGCATTTCCAACGTGAATGTTTCTTGTCTCATCCACATAATCACTGCTCAGTTAACCTCAGATTGGATTTAACGAAAATCACCACTCAATCCTCCTATCAGCTAATATTTTCACACAAGTATTTCTCCCTTCCACATCCTTCTTTACCTGCTCCTATTATTTTTTTCGAGGCCTTCCTTTTCCGTTCTGGCTATCGCCTTTTCCCTCGATGATTGTGTTCGTCTGGCCATCATTTCTCAAGATTTAGACGATGAGGTTGTTGCGTTCTTGTTAAGGTTTTCACGAGGCCTCTCTTCTGACTCCCCCCTTACTTTCTCGGTCAATACATTTGATCCTGGCTATTCATCACTATATGTTAGAATATACCTATACATCTGTATTAACATCCCAAATATTTGATGAAATTTCACGCCTTTATTCTTTTTGTGCATGGAGATTGTTCCACGTCCTCCTCAAGAAATTTGTGTCTTGCGTTTGCTGGGATTCAGTTCCAGCCTCCACTCCTGAGCCATGCGCGACGTATGTGTCCGATTTCATAGCCAAAGTCTAAGCCAGTATTAAAAGATGATGACGTAGCGAAAGAGCGAAAGTTTTGATTGCCAATTTGAGATATGAGGCTATTAATAAATGCATTAATAAACAGTAGAAGAAACATAGTTTTCGAAAATTCGTGACAAAGTAGTGATCAATTATAATTAATTAATCACAGGCCAACAAAAAAAAACTTTTTTTTTGGTGCCGGGAGTTTTTGAGCTGATATTAACAATATTAGAGGTGCTGAATCCAAATATGATATCCGTTTTTATGTAACAGCTCTACTTTTTTAGATACGGCGCATTTTATGGTTATATTCTTTCAAATTTTTGATATATTTCAGAAAATATTTTTCAAATTTAAATCAATCTATAAATAAACTAATTCATAATCACTCTGCAGTATTTACTTTGAAAATCACCTTTATACCTTTGAGAAAGGGGTTGGGGAGGATTTGGCGTGTTTGAAGAAGGGGGAGACAGGCGTACAGAGCGGAGGCAGTGGGAGAAGATACAACTAAGGGATGTGGGAAACCCACGGTGGAAAAGGACCCTAGTCATAACTGTAGAATAACGACACGTGGGAAGAATCACAGATAAGTGGAGAAGAGTAAAAAAGGGGGTATAGGGTAAAGAGAGAGTGTGTCTTTGAAAATGGAGAGGCGGGAGTAAGTAAGCAGTAAGGGGATTTCCGAAAACAAATGGACAAATTCTCAAAGTTTTTGTAAAGCAGCCTCTAAAAATGAGCTAAATTCGAAGAAGCTGTGTCAATCATTGTGATGTGTTTTGTTACATTTGTGGGGAATATACTTTAAAAGAAAATAGGAAAAACATTACAGACTTTGTGAAACGTGCATACCTAGGATATTTTGGTGTTCAGCTTGGTAACCAAGGTAAAGGTAGGCACCGCATGTTGTGTGTAAAACATGCACAGAACATCAGCGGTATTGAACTACAGGAAAAAGGAAAAGTTTAAAGTTTGGTGTGACAATGGTTTGGAGAGAACCTACAA
This sequence comes from Ischnura elegans, assembly GCF_921293095.1. Classification (NCBI taxonomy): domain Eukaryota; kingdom Metazoa; phylum Arthropoda; class Insecta; order Odonata; family Coenagrionidae; genus Ischnura; species Ischnura elegans. The sequence goes on from NC_060256.1 coordinate 2,876,471, forward strand.
ACCATATTGACGACTGTTATTTTTGCATGGTAAATGCTTCGGGAATTAATCGAAACAATCGCCACAAATGGAAATATACAGATTTGCCTTCAGCTAGACACCCAGTACCCCATTCAGAAGAAATCCCGATCCTAATATTTCAGACATTACGAGATGTATGTGAGGATAAATATGAGCCATGTGAACACATTCCTGATTCTATTGACGATAGTGAAAGTGACTACGAGGCAGTATCAACAAATCCTCAACTATTTAATCAAGATGAACTAAGCGACCTTGTTAGAGAATTGAACTTACCGAAGGAAGCATCTGAACTACTAGCTTCAAGGATGCATGAAAAGAATTTAATGGAACAAGGTACAAAAATTAATTTTTATCCCACAATTGAAAAGGATCTGCTACCCCTCTTTACTCAAGAAGACAATCTTACATTTTGTTTAGACGTTAGAGGTCTTCTGAAAGGAATGGGACTACCGCAATATGAAGCTAGTGATTCGCGTTTTTTCATTGATAGCTCCAAGCGTATTTTAAAATGTGTTCTTCACAATGTTAACAAGTTTGGCTCAATACCAATCGCTCATTCAACTGAAATGAAAGAAGAATATGATACAATGGTATTGGCCTTACAGAAGATAAAATACTAGGGACATCGCTAGGTGATTTGTGTAGATTTAAAATTGGTGAACTTTCTTCTTGGGCAGCAATTTATTAACACAAAATATCCTTGTTTCTGGTGCCTCTGTGCTAGCAGGGACAGACAAACCACTGGATTAAGAAGGAGTGGTCAAAGAGAGAAAACTTAATTATTGGGTAAAAACATTATTGCTGAGTCTTTGGTGAACGGGAGAAAATCACCTTACCGCCCCTTCACGTTAAACTAGGCTTAATGAAGCAATTTGTAAAGGTTCTTGACAAGGATGGACCATGCTTCGGCTACTTTAGAATAAAAATGCTGCAGATAAGTATAGAAAAACTGAAAGCTGGTAGTTTTGATGGGCCACAAATCAGACAACTTACAAAGGATCCTGCTTTTGCCAAGCCATTGAATGATATTGAAAAAAAACAGTTGGCCTTTATTTGTTTAGGTAATAAAAATTTTTCTGGGAAATCACAAGCGAGATAAATTATATTGAGCTGGCAAACAATATGCTCTCCAACTTTAAACCACTTGGATGTAATATTAGCATAAAAGTTCACTATACACAGTCACTTAGACTGTTTTCCTGAAAATTTAGGCGACACAAGTGAAAAACAAGGCGAATGATTTCACCAGGAAATCAAAACAATGTAAGATCGCTACCAAGGAAGATGGAATAAACATATCATTGCAGATTACTGCTGGTGCTTAAAACGAGACTGTTTTAACAAAGTGCACGCAAGAAAATCGCGCAAAAGGAGCTTCCGTAGTCTTGAGTGACGTTTTTACGTCTTTTTTTTTCTTTAAATTGTTTTATTTCAGTAAAAAATGTTACTATTTGTATTCAATTGTATTGTAAAACTATTGTAATTGTAGGTAATTTAACATTCCTATAAATAAATCAAGTCTTTATATTTTGTGGGTTTTATTATTTATGTAATATCATCATATTGAACATTTTTTTACGTAAATAACAACATATCTGTATCTAGAAAACTAGAGCTGATAGGAAAAAACTAATATCATATTTGGATTCAGCACCCCAATTATACTTAGAATCAGCTTTAAAACCTCCGGCACCAAAACCACTGTTGACCTGACCTGGTAATTCCTGGATCGATAATTATCGATCCAGGAATTACCAGGAATATGTGTTTGTTACTCGCCTACCCCCATACGAAGCGCAAAGCTAAAAGAAAACCAGGTACAACTCCGTGCTATTGAGGGCGATACTTTAAACGTCGAAAATTACACGGTTCAAAAGGCGTTGTGCGGACAATTTTTGCTACACAAATTAGTCACTGCACAAATTTTCAGAGCCAGAGACAACTTCATAAAAATCCTCGAATCCTTCATAAAAATCCTCGAAGTATTGGGTGGGTTGGGGGAAGGGTTTTTCTCCCTCTTCAATTGGATATTTGAAATTCGCGCGCTGAGGCTTAATCTGGGGTTAGCTCCACCCTCACCTAGCTTAAGTAACCTTTGGATTGAATCACTGAGTGAGTGATAATTTAATCGAAACATGGAGTTGAAAACTGTTGCCGTAGGGAAGCAGCTCAATTCCATCTGTCTATATCATTTTCTAACTTTCTCGCCCCATTCAACCCTCATGGCCCCTCCTCCTCGGCCTCGTGGTCCTATTCGACCAGAGTAAGCAACCGGATAACGCACCAGACTGAGACCCGCTGTACAATTCTGCCAAAAAGGTCCCCGCGCCCAACAGAGCTTCCAAAGACAAAAGACAGTCGCCCGCCCATCCCATCGAGCTTCCTTCCTTTGAGAAAACTGCGAAATTTCTGCGATACAGAGAACTGCTCAGCGCCCTCGAGGATGACGCCCGCCGTAATGCATGGGGAGAAGAGAAGAGAGAGAAACAAGAGAAAGACGAGGCGGGAAAAGGAAGAGGATGAAGGGAGCGAAGCGCACCCTTGCAGGAAACAAAAGAAACTCGCTTCCCGAGAGCAGTTGCAATCGTCCGCTCGACATTTCATTTAATCTTGTGCCCGCGAGTGAAATCGAGAGGGGGAGGGATGCGCATGTGGCCATGGAGCAAAGAGGAAAAAATAACACGACTTAAAAAAAGGGAGATTAAAAAATTAAAGAAAAAATGAAAGGGATAGGGAGCGTTTGTGCTTGAAGATGGGGGACGAGTATCATTTCAGTTGCTCAGCTCCTTCCATAGGATTCACAAATGAAGACGCCGTCCGCTGTTTTCTTTCCCACTCTCACGTCTCCTGGCAACCCTTTCCTCCATTTTGTGCTCTCTCTCCATCCAACTGGACACGAAGGGAGAAGACGAAACAAATGAAGGGCGCATCCCGCTTGCCCAACTCTGAGGGACCGTCCCGACCTTTTAAATATGGAAGGAACTATGTTTCCCTTTTATTCCGTGCCCTTGGGGAATTTTTTCGCAAACGAGGGACGAAAAAATGAGTCCTCCCACTCCTCTTTCCCCTCCCCCCGCCCTCTTCCGACCACAACAGCGTTCATCCACACTGCCCTTCAATATCTACGCTTAGCGTCTCCGAAGGAAGCAGACCTCCTGGCTTTATTGGCGGCAGATTACAAATTTAATTCTGATGTTTCCATTTTGAAATTTTGAGCTACATGGCCGTCATGATGATAAACATTCCTAGGGCGAGTTAAAAAAAATTACGTAGCTTTGTAGCAAGTAACTTTTAAGAAATAGCAGGAGAAAAATTAAAATATATTTGGTGAACTTATTTTTTTTTATTACCATTTGATTACTTTATCTGCACTATTTCACGCTGCGTACGTAACACAAATGTAATAAAACGCTTCTTTAACCCTTTAACGCCGGAATATTTTTTTTCCTCCGATTTTTTTCCTCTTTTCAGGGATTGATCGCTATTTACTTAAAAACATATAACCCAAATATTATAGAAGTATGTGCAGTGGTTTCATGAAAATGACTTGTGTCCATATGATCACGCTAGGCGGATACCGTAGCAGTAGCATCCCCGCTCGCGTAATTCAACTCTTCGAATAATCACTGCATTTATCTTGCTCCCCGGATAAAGTCTTTGAAAAATATAAAACATATCAATTTTTAAGTCATATATATTTGTTCTTCTGGACAAAGAATTTATGGTATTAACAAATTAAGCCATGTCATAAAAAATATATGTCATACGGCCATGTCAAATTAACATATGTCAATAAGGCATGAACGTAATGTGAACAGAAAATAAATTCATTTTTTGTGAAAGTTTGCAAAACATGGTACACAAAGCCCTAAGCCACATTTCACACATTGGGTACGAATAGTACTTTGGCAATATTCACCTGCACAGCGTCCTCGATTGCATGGTTCAATCAAATGGCCAATACCGTCGAGGCGAATTTCATCACTTACTCGGACGTGGATACTACTATTCCTTGATATCAAAGGCCGCCCTACACTGATAGCAGGATTTTTGTATTTTGTCAGATACACTTGGACGATGCTGCGACGAAACTGTAATTGTGAGAGCGTTTTTCCTGATTTCTTATGAAGAACCCACGCATTGTTCAGTGTCACATCCACTAGCCAAGTGAATATGCACCACCACCACTTTTTACCTCTTATCCCTATTCTGTAGTAGGACACATTCTCGTCCATTCTGTCCGTTCCCCCCATGTAACGGTTGTACTCTGAAATCACTGATGGGCGAGGAATGCGAACATTCCTCATTTCTGCCCGTGAAAATCGCCGCACAGGAGCTACGGGCTGAATGCTATGGCAGGTGGTAGCCACGCGAACTGTGGAATTGTCTACCCACTCTACCAAAAGGATGCCGTCCTCCTTACTGAGGCATTTATCATAAAAACCCCTTAGTTTATTGCGTATTTCGTTAGATGGCATTATTGGACAGTCTTTTGGAATACGGTTTTCTCTAATAGTTCCAGTGGCTCCATAGCCCCTGGACCTAAGCTCTTTTAGAAGTTCAAATCCGGTAAATAAATTATCAAAATATAGTTTATAGGCAAGGTTCTTTTTTCTTGTGGAATTTCGTCCAGCATTTGTAGAAGAGGTGCAGCACATTTCCCTACCATTTTCTCGTACTCAGAATTTGATGCAGGGTTTCTACCTTGATAAACATCAAAGTTCACCAAATATCCGGCAGTGGTATTTAGAGACCATACTTTATAGCCAAACCTAATAGGCTTACCGCGTAGGAACTGTTTACACGGGTGTCGTCCAAAATATTCAATCATGCACTCATCAAAATCCAGATGCTCCTCAGGGCGGAACATAGCTAGAAATCGGGTTTTCAACATATTCATAATTGGCCTCAGTTTCCAAATTTTATCTTCTGCATTAGGCTGGCAATTATTTGCACAGTGTAAAAACCTAGATATTTGTAAAAATCTATCGCGGCGTATAGCATTCGCAACAAATTCATTACGTAAGTCACCAGATGAATCCCAGTAATCACGTTTACTGGGAACATTATTATAACCCGAGAGGATCAAAATTCCCAGGAAGACCTTCATTTCAGCAGCTGTTATATTCAAATTACGAAAATTCTGCTATGCGGCATAATCTTTTGACTGCAAAATTAGGAAGTTGATTAATTCATCATCAAAAAACAACTCGAAAATTTCAGTAGGCGACTTCTCACCAATGTCACAATAATTTGCGTCCGGAAATAATGAATTTTTTACACAGAGATCTTCATCTTTCCAAGTAGGCAATACTCGTTTCACTTTCTTCCTCTTTGAGTTTACCCGTTTGTCACTCGTCTCAAGCCCATCACTTTCACATTCCCCTCGTTGAGTACTCACTAATATTTCAGCACCTGCTCGAAGTTGACGACCAGACAGATTATCAATGAAGCCACCGCCATCCTCCTCCGCTGAATCTTCGTCAGATAACACATTACTCTCAGGAGGTTCTATGTAGATGCCTAAAACATCGTCCTGGTCATCTTCCAGTGTAGATAGAACTTCTTGAAGAGTCATTCCTCCAAAAACAGTCGCATTGAATCAATAATCTATAAAGATTTCAATTGTAATTGCCGTGGTAAATCTAAGCATACTTACCTATTAGAGTTCATTGTCTCCGATGCACGTGTATCCCACACGTCACGTTCAATATTGAATATAAAGCGAGTGATTGTATTATAACTCACAATAAGCCTTTTAGTAGCCTCAGCCAACGTCTACCTCCTGAAGGGATCCACACATCAATGAAATTTCAGTCGAATCATTACACAGAGAAAGAAACCGTGAAACACCTTTGTTACATTGTAAAACTCCACAATCCGGTTTCATGGCTTTCTGACTGATATTTTTACATAATAGTATTGCATGACTTATTTAATTTGTAGCTACATTGTAAAGGAGAACCTAGATATAATTTGTAGCGACGCTTCAAACGAGAGTATTTACAGATATGAAAATGTGATTCAAAGTAGCTTCACTGCAGACACGCTTCATAATAATCGTCATGCATAAAATTCTTCACTCGCAGCCATAAAGTGAAAAGAATAACATAAGCTATGAAAGCTATGAAACACCAGCGCCTTATCATATTGTCACGAATGAGAAATACCTTATTACCTTCATCGAAAGAATCGTTCGTAAGGCTGCCTTCAACGTGGAACTCCATTGCTACGGTATCCGCCTAGCGTGATCGTCCGATCACGGGTACAATTTTTTATAAATAATATTATTATTTACAAACATTTTATAAAAATATTATTATGTAGAGTACATTAAAGTATTATAAGCTCATGAACCAGAATGTATCAGAATTAAAAGAAAAATGTTCTTGTACTATGTAGTTAACTGAAGTCATGCATTCACGCGGAGCAGTGAAGGGTAGACCACCACTTTAAGAAAGCTGTATATCAAAAACATTCAGTTGAAAGGACTTAATATTTCGTCATTTGGACAACAAATGTATCGAAATATTGTTACCAAAAACCCACAACGAAATTCTGAGAAATGCGGAAGGGAGGGTTACGTGGAGCAAGACATGTTTGCTGTGATCATATGAACACGCTAGGCGCTAAAGGGTTAATGTGGGTAATGTGTTTGTATTTAAAACATAGCGCCGTCATTTTCCAACTGTGTCGAAAAATAAATAGCGCTTCAAGTCAAAATGCCAAAACAACACTCTCAGTCAAATTATGTCACGCATGGCAGTCACCTGATTACTATTACCAAAACATATTAAAAAATAACTTACACAATATAACTGACATGAATAGAAAACACAAAGCATAAAATGAAAGCATATATAGGAGAATGGTATCGAGCTGCTGTAGTGGCCAAGGTATTGACTTTCCACTTCGTTGGTCCGATTCAGAGGGTCGTTAGAGTTTGGATATAAGGCGCAAAGACTTTCTGCGGTGGCTGTGAGGATCATGTTGGCGAGTCTCCTGTGGTTTATGCTTAACCCTCGTATGGATTTACAAAATTTGTTACGTCGTTGGATTTTTGGCGCCGCAGCGGCGCCGCGTCATTTTTTGCTATTATCTTTCAAAGTTAGCCTGAATTTACTTATTTTCTGACTGACAATGGTAAATACATCTATTATATCTATTTCTTACCGTGTTTTGCTAGATTTAAACCCTTATTGTTGAAGTTATAACAAAAAATCTTAAACGCTGCATTCTTTTCCATTTCTTGCCGTAATGCTCTTTATTGCAGTTCCCTTTGTTTGTTATTTTCGAGTGAAAGTTTTAATTTCGTGTGTAATTGTTGTTTGAAATATTTTTCTGATATATTGAGCTCTACAAACTCCGCTTTTTAATGTTTACATTGTTTATAATTTTATGAATCTAAATACTAAAATTGATGAACGAATAAAATTTGTTTATGCCCATATGACATAATGTTGCTTCACTGCGTCCACCCATATGTTATATCATTGCAGTGTATGTAGAAGGATAAGTTATTAAACGTTAATAATGGAACAGCTGTAGGTTAAGTGAGAAGAGACGAGTGTTACATTCGTGATTTTTACAAGATTCTGGCGATCAAGTCAAATCTTACGAATATTCTGGGAGCTTATGTCCTGTAATTAAAAAAATCAAGTCTTATGGGTTTTGAAATATAAATAGTATGGGATGATAAGCGACGTGTCAAAGAACCCAACGCTGCTTTGGAGGTGGAGCTAGAAGAGTCGGTACTCTTTTCCTACCACGGAGTCCTATTCCCTCACTGGGGACGTGTAGACCAAGGGAAAGGTTTCCTTGGATGTGGACGGGTAAATGTTTTGCGTACGGGTGCATCAGGTTAGGTTTTAATCCTGCATTGGTGGGAAATCCAAAAAAATAACTTCTTAGAAGTATGGTTTATTGGTGGTAGGGGAGAAGGAGCAGCTGCCTTTTTTCTTTCGTCCAGCTCTGCGTGAGAAACTAATGGCTAGTCCGTGGCTAGTCCCGGTATACTTAAATTCGTAATGGAAGAATGTTCTGGGGTGACAAAAATACCCTCACTTTGGAAGGACTTCCCTTAAATTTTCTTTCCGTTTCCTTTCTCAGCGTTTCACTGGCCCAAACATTGAGACTGTTCATACCTTCCCACTAAGCTCCCTTATTCATCATTTACCACCGTCTTCCCACATCCACACAACTTGATTGAACTTCTCTCCCCCCTAATCACCCACCGAGCTGGACCTTCTTGGAATGAAGGGAGGGCCACCGCGGGGCGTTTTGACAAGGCTTTTGTTCCCTGTCCTTCATGCAGCGTTGGAAGGATGAAGAAAAAGCAGGCTTTTGTATCTAATTGCCTCCTTGCACTCCCAACCTTTTTCGCGATAAGGATTTTCTGCTCCTACCTGTCCTAACGATCTGGGTATTCCCCGATCTTTGGCAGTCGACATACTGCCACCCCTTCACCTCAAAACAACCTCATGGCATTCCTTCTCCTTTCTCCTTCTCACTCACCCCTTTACGTTAGTAACACCCCCAATGCATAAAACATCTGTGCATTTCAGTACACAAAGAAACGATAAATATGTTCACAAATTTTCACATCACGGTAAATTGTCTTTTCACCTATTCATAATGAAACTATTTTTCCCATGTGAAGTCTAAACTCATCGTCAGGAAATAGTTGGGTAGTTATCTTGATTTCACCTCAATGGTAAACTGTCACGTCAGCAGTAGCTATATAAACGCCAGCAATTTTGTATAGACTATCGTTGCCGTGAAGGGATTTTTTTCCAATGAAAGGTACAAGACATAACAATAACTGTGCGATGTGTTCTTCGCGGTATTCGGTGAAAAATCTCCTGGCAAGTTACAGTAACTCATTCAGCGAGAAATATTCACACAACGGTGAGGAAGCATTATTCTACGAATTCGGATAATGCATTGTGTTAAATTTTTTTTAGAATTGCTGCTTGGAGTAATTCAAAACAGAGTCACTCTAGGATTTACCCACAGCTGACTATCACTTCGGCAGGTACGTGGACGCGGAGCGGAGAAGATGCCCAAGCAAAACTTAGTCACGGAAGCCACGGAAAAAACAAGGAAAACTTGGCTATCCATGAGTTTCTATGAATACTTCTCGCTAAAAGATGAAGTTTTGTCAATGAACATTATAACGAAGCAAACATAATGATTCTTAGCTAAAAGAGAAAGCACAATTGGTATTGTAATATTTTCCTTTTTTTAAACAATTACCCTTGGTTTAGAAGTTAAAAAATTAAATAATAGGATAATAAAGAGATTATAGCATTTCGTATGAAACATAATTGCTTTGACATTAGCGTTGAGAGTGCAGACCCTGACGTAGCGATGAGGAAATTCTCGGCCCAAGCAAAACTAAGTCGGCGGCCCATGAGAAAACAACTTTGACTAGCCATGAGTTTTTATGAATAATTCTTGTAAAAATATGATTTTTTGTCAATGAACATCATATCGAGGGAAATATTTTGATTCTTAGCTATAATAGAAAGCAAAATTGGTATGGTGATATTTTCCTTTAGTTTAACAATTTCATTTTGTTTATGATGTTTAGAAATATAAATAATATGATAACAAATATATTATAGCATTTCATACGAAACATTAATGCTTTGACATTAACAATTGGAGTGAGGTCAACGATGTAGCGACGAGGAAATACTGAGCGCCGCAGCGGCGCCGAAAATCCAACGACGTAACTTTTTCCATTAGAGGTCAATAAAATGTAAACTATCTACACTATGCTAACAAAATTTTGTATGTAGACGAAGAACGCAGAAAAAATAGACTACTGAAAATTTCAAAATGATCCATTGCAATGGAAAACTTTTACACCACTTTTAAAACCACGAGCGCCGCTAAGGCGCAGATAATCCATATGAGGGTTAAGGTGGCGCTCCTTCTACCGGTCACTGCTGGTGACGCATGACTCCTTTCAAATGTTCATAGTCCAACATTTTTTATGTTTCAGAAAGGTCTTAAAATACTCTGGAAATATGAGGATGATATCATAAGATATAAAGGTCAAATACGTCATCAAAAATGATTACGTATGGCGCCACGTCTAAAAACGTAATAATGACCTAATCAAAAGTGAAATCAGTACTCATTGCATCTTTCGAGAGCAAAAGAGTCATCCATAGGGAATGTTTTCCTCACAGACAGACAGTTAAAGCTACTAATGATATGGATGGACAGGAAAGACTGGTAATTATGACGAGAAGAAACATCTCCGCTATATGGCTATTCCATCTCGACGATGTCTACTCTTGTCACAACGCCTCGAGTTCCTGGCCAAACACCAAGTTTGAACTCTGTCCCATCCCATTTTTAGTCCTGAGGTCGCCTCAGCAGAATTCTTCCTGTACCTTCGGATTAACTCAGCACTGAAATGAACGCATTTTTTTAAATAGAGGAGATCCAATCACCCGTGACAAACATCTTGAGAGATATCCCCAAAGAAGCCTTCCTGGGCGCGTACCTTTCAAGGCAAAGCTGTGGAAAAATCAACTAACCAACTATCTCTTCCCCGAAAACATACAGTAAAACCAAATGAGCATCGGAATCTCATCGTCCGGGACCCGTCTGCAAAGGGCTGGTGTCGTTCATGGCAGCGAGGTCTGCAAGGTCCTCGGGGACGTCAGCTTGCGAAATCCTTCAGATACGCTGAAGGGCGAGGAAGCTAGAGAATATCGAAAGGAAAATGAATAAAGGGAGGATAGTTACCTTAGGATTATGCGAAGTGAGGTGAAAGGATGGGGGGGTCTACTGGAGTGACGGTATACATAGTGGAGGGGAGGAAAGCCAGCGAGGGGTAGCTTTAGTATTAAACGGGAAGATGGGTAAGCGTGTGGTAGGTATAGACCAGGTAAGCGAAAGGATTCCGGTGGTAGAAATTGAAGAGGACCCACCAACATATTAGTGTTTCAATGTTACCTGCCTGTTAGCAATCGTAGGGGGGAATAAATAGATGAGGTGTATGAGCAGCTCGAAGATATGATTAGAGAAAACCCGGGTAAGCAGGGGATCGGGTTGCTATGGAGGCTAGAGTGTTGGATTCCCATTATGTGGGCTCGGGTTCAAACCCCGGTGGTGGCAGAGAATTTTCAAAGACTGCCCGATCCCTGCTTGAATGTTGTGTGGAGGACATTTCAAGCGCAACACTCCGTCCGTCGGATGGAACGTTAAGCCGTGGTCCCCTTGGCGCATTTCGTTAAGAGCAGGCTAATGCCGACGCCGGGTTTCTCTCCACCCTTCCTTACTTACCCTTCCCTCCAGGCGCAAATGACCTAAGCTGTCGGTCGCCCAAACACCAAATACCAAACCACCCAGGTAAGCATTATCTAGTAGTGATGGGGAACTGGAACGCATTAGTCGGGGAAGGGAGGGTTGGATCCTAAATAGGACGTTCTGCACTAGGAATATGGAATGACAGGGGAGATAAGGCAGTAGAAGTTTGCAGGAGAAACAAGTAATTCATCACAAACACTTGGTTTAATCATTGAAAAGGGCGGAGGTACACATTTAAAAGTCCAGGGTATATGGGGAGATATTTAAATAGGCCACATAACGGCAAGACAGAGGTTTAGGAATAATGTGAAAAACTCGGATGCGGATTCAGATCAAAATTTCGTTCTTATGATATGCAGCGTAAGATTCAAAAGACTAATGAAATAAGAAAGGTGAGGAAACGGATAAGGGAGGAATTGGAAGCGATAGTGGGAATGGGGGAATGGAGATAAAATCATTGAGGTTCGCGGATGATCAGGCGTGGATTTTGTCAGCCAGCCAAGGGGTTGCAGGCTCTAGTAGATGCGTCAGACAAGCGATGAGATATTATCACAGAAAGACTGTGCGGTTTTGTAAAGCATCGCGAGATAGCATATGAAAAATTTGTTATTTGGGAAGTACATTAGAAGAAAACGGATACTGAAGTAAGGAAATTAGAAAGAGAATTGCTAAGGAGAATGGAAGGAACTTATGGAAGGATCGTAATGCAAGAGTTTAAAGAAACGGTCTGATCCATACTGTAGCGCCCTTCGGTGCGGAAACGTGGACACTCAGTAAGGAGGGAGAGAGAAGACTGGCGGAGTGGCGAAACATGGAGAAGTTGAACTGGATGGAGAGAAGGAGGAACGGCCAAGTGCTAGACGTGGTGGGTTAGAAGAGGCAGTTTCTATAAGAGGTGTCAGAAGGTCTGGATGGAGCGAGTACTTAGCGAGGAGCGGATGTTAAACAGCGTGTTGAAGGCTAGAATGTTGTCTAAACAAGGGATAGGAAGGAAGAAAATAAGTTTTTCAGGTTAAAGGAGAGGGAGTAGACTTTAATAATGAACAAAGCATTTCGAAAGCCTGAGTAAGTCCTCTGCCTCGGTCATCGTCCATGGCTCACCGCCATAAGGAACCTTCCCCCCAGTTCTAGTCCTTAAAAAGGCTTACTAAGTCCAACTGTTTGTATTTTGTGTTGCGGGGAGACTCTACTTTTTGAGAAATACCCTCCTTACTTGGGCCATTCTAATGACTGTTCTTCTCCTTCTTTCTTCGTCCACCGTTGGCCACGCTGTCACCAAGTAGCATAAATCCTCCACTTGCACTTATTCAAGGGTTTTTATTGTTACAGCCTCGCCTAATATCATCTTCCGCAGAAAAGTAACGAGTGTTAGAGTCAGTCTCTCCATCTTCCAATGACTTCTGAACTCTAGTCCGAGTGAGCAATGTATTCGTTTATAATTGGTGGTATTTGCTAAGGCCATTGGCAACATGAGGGATGATTGAGACAGGTGGGTTGGAGAGAAACTCGGGGTTGTTATTAGCCTGTTTTTAGTGAAAGGCGCCAAGGGGATCACGGCTTAACGTCCCATCCGACGGACGGAATGTTGCGCTTGAAATATCATCCACACAACACTCAAGCAGAAATCGGGCAGTCTCTGAAAATTCTCTTTCACCGCCGGAATTTGAACCCGAGCCCACGAGGTGGAAAGCCAACACTATTCATACTTAGTTTCGACGGAATGTACTGAAAGTTAGAATGAAGCATTTATTTTGACTCACGTAGTCTTTGCGACGGAACCTCCTTTAACCCGACTTTCGCTCAGCTCTTCAGTCTAGCCTATATTTGCGACTCGATTGTCGCGTCACTCCTCGCACAACAATGCCCCATTGTTATCCTTCGGCAACTCTCGAAACGAAAACAAACGCGCGCGCTCTCCTCCTCTTTATTAGTTTTTACTTCGAATCCCTTCCCTTCCGGCGCCTGCTGATGCTCTTTTTTTCGAACTTGTGCCGCGGCCTCCTTCGCCATCGTCACTTGATTAAGCCTTTTGATGCACTCGCGAAACAGAATAATAATGGCGTTTTCTTTCAACGCTACCATTTGTTCCGCTTCGGGAGCCTTAAAACTCTCCGCGCTCCCGTTTCCAGTTCCAGCCGGTCTCCTTATTTCACACAAATGCGCTATAGTCCATCCAATTTTATTCCTCTCCACGTGCCAACACATAATCGAGTCTAAGCAATTGCCGCAAGAGAGACAGCTAAATGCGCGCACACATCCGTGGTAATTGTTTTTTAACCCAAAGGAATTGAATGAGACTAAGCGAGAATATTGCGTCCTTCGTAATGCATAAGAGGCTGAAAAGGAGGTCACGCCTATTGTCAGGAGGAGATAATGTCTGAAATATTCTCCGGCTTTTTGTCTACCACCTCTCTGCTTTTGATAGCTCAAATGTCCACTTTTATGTATGCAAATGTATCACATTGCCTTCCTTAGATCCCGCGACAATTCAGCATCCATCAGAAATATTAAAATAAGCATTGATTTTCAATTACGTATTCGGAACAACCGCTGTTGTGATTTCCGCCCTCGCGTACCATGTGTTAAGGCCGTTTTACACGGTACACAGAATTGCACAATCTTAAGTACGTGCGAAGGCGCAATCAAAATTGCGTCGTGTAAAGCGGTGAATTGCTAGAACACATGCGAGAATGCGTGGACGCGAGACGGCAAAATAGCCCATGTTCTAATTTCGTTCATGCATTCGCGCAATTCCACGCCATTTTAGAAATTAATGCAGCTCTAACCTGCGCAATTCCATGTACCGTGTAAAACGGCCTTTAAGGCCTGTTTACACGATACATTAACACGTACAAGTTAATGTGCGTTTGCGTGAATGATTTTTGTGGACCGGAACGGAACATGTACGAATGGATGAACCAAATTAGAACAGGTTCTACTTTCTGTGCATGCATTCGCACAAGTTGGGTGGTTACACGGAGCATTTTGGCGTTCATTCTCGCGTTCATACATTTAGACATTAACCCGTACGTGTTAATGCACCGTGTAAACAGGCCTTTACAAATTATATGCGAGTTCCTCGTATCCGAACAGAAATATTGGCATCCTTTCAAATCCAATCATTATGGCCTCCAGAGTATACGTTTTACATGCGCTCATCACTTTGGAATAAATTTTCTATATTTTTTGCGCACTACGATATCTATTTGTCTTTCTGCGCTGTTACAAAATTTCTCTTTCATGGAAACATCGCTCTGACTTGTCCTTTTTGCTGCTTTTGCATTAAATAGGTCAATGTTGAAACATCACGTACTAGTACAGTGAAAATACAATCATAATCAGCCAAGGAGTAAATTTTGTTCGCCAGGAACATACTTTGCCAAGTTTTTGTGAAATCTATGATGAAAGATTTTTTCGCTCCTCATTCGTTTATTTAAGTATTTTTGCGTAATGATAAAAATACGCCTCAAGGAACACGATGGACTGGCACTGTCATACTTAGTAAGTCCACAGTGGCCTAACGCTACCACAATCGATTTGCAGGAAAACAAATGAGTCACATGCCACTTAATTCACCCTCCCAATTCATTACATGCGGAAACGCGAAATCTGTGAGTTGCTCTCAAAATGTCTTTTTTTATTATTTCCCGGCAGTTGTGAGTTTAAAACTGAAAAAGTTGTTCCGTTCGATCTAAATACAACCATTTACTTGAAAAAACAATCAAAAAGTGAAACACAATGAGCTTAAAATGAGGAAATTGATAGTCAGCAGATAAAAAGAAGTTGATGCGATTGAAGAGTGCTTCCTGTTTATTTGCTGCAATACATAATTGGGCAATTAAATCAATTTTTCACTTCAAATAAAACTGTCGAACGATCTCCGCCACGTCATAAAATCCAAGCTCATTAGCAAATCACTGAAGTAGTCACTGGCATCAAAAGAAATTTATGATTCAAAAGATAACTGGTGTATAGGAATTCATTTCATAATTAGGTATTTAGAATTAATACCCCTTGATGGCGGCTTATTGCCTGGATTGGAGAGTGCGGAGAAATCACAGCGCAGAAATGAAACGTGTTTTGTTCCACATTTGCCCGGTGGTGGCGGTAGTGTGCACTGTATTTCAAGGCCATATATGTGTTCACTTGTATGGCCTTGCTGTATTTCAATAACACATAATCTCAAATCGGATTGCTGGAGTATTTGTTCAGACAATTCTCGGAAACCGATGGTATATGGACCGTGATTGGTGCTACAACAGATCTCAGCTTCAAATTAACGCCGTAAAGGTAGATTTCTCACATTTCATTAAAGTAAAGAGTAATTGCATACGTATGTAGGATACCACCTCCAGCTCACGACTAGTCAGTCACTACTTGCTGGAAAAATCTCACCACCCCACAGTGGTCCCAATTGCGAATCTAGCGGGACAAAATTATTTTTCCCAAAAAACTTAGAGCTTTTGTCGTGAAAACATTCAGAATTGCCAAATTATAGACAAAAACACAAAATAACACTACCATAGGTCTTTTCAAGGTGGTTTTCATGAAAAAAATTAAAATTTTATTTATAAAATAATTTCGTGTTACCTAACACTTAGAAAAATATGCAGAAAATCGTTTAAAAATCTATAGTAATGCGCTTTTCTTAATTTAATGAAGTAATTACGTTAAAAATATACTCCTAAACACAGGATTTACACATAAATTCGTTTTTCACAGAATGTGAACTGCGGAATATTAGTCACCTTCATCATTATTACTCTCCCAACTCCCTTCATCTCCGAAATTTACCGACTCCACATCCTCCATCTCTTCAACATTACTCATTTCATTAGGTACAGGTAATATTGGTTCCCTGAGAAGCTGTCTGACATCCATCGAGAGGGAATAACAATGCCTTGGGTGCAACGAACTAATACTGGAAACATAAGGATCAGATGTGACTAACAGTAGGTTAAAAACATCTCTAATTGTGTCCTTTCTTGAGTATTTTAGCGCGTGATTTTCTTTGAATTTACGAATATGCTTGCTTTCATGCACCGTGAAAGGCATATAATACCATGAGTATGACGTCTGTATATTTTTTCTGTTTTTTTGAGCATACTTCTCAAATACATTTGTACTTATGGAGAAACCACAGGAAAGTGCGGTAAGAATTGCTCCAAACCATTGAAATAATTCCACCTCTACTCCAGTAATGCCTGATGAAGTGTCAGGATTCTTTTAACGTCAAAATTCTGATACTATGTACAATTTCTTCCCGTTTATTTCGATGACCAAGGGCATCAGTAGAGAGATCTGCGCCTCTATCTTTTGCACTTCTTTCACAGTTATCTCCTAACTTTCATCTCCCAGAAATATTTTAATGGGTCTACAATACCTGATCGAAGATGGCCTGGCATTCTGCCATAAGCTTTTGTTTTTATCATTTGATTTTAGCTGAAGAGGCAACATAGAAATGGAAAACATATAGGAATCGTCCACTGGACCTAATTCCTTCCGAAATACAAATCTTTGCTTATATTGCTTGTGCCCACTACTCCCATTTTAACCCCAATTAAATATCATCGTTAGTTTGAATTCATTACCAGACCGAAGGAAAGCGGCGATGACATCTTTCTGAGCCAAAATAGTGTTATTCACTAGAGCCAGTAATTTGACCTCGGCCGAAGTACCAGTAATAGTCAGTTCTTGTGATGGGGGATAGCAAAACAACTTTGAGTTCAAATTTATCTTGTATGAGGGATAAATATCGCACCGTCTCTGGTTGGCCTCTCTTCTGATGTTTACGCACTTTTGCTTAGTAGGTTTTTTCCATGGAAAAGGACAAAGCTTCTGAGAATGAATATGGTATTGGAATCAAAGGTGAAGACAATCAAGCCTTCTTATAGTTGTTATCTCTCTTTGGTATGTTTTCAGTTATATCTTTTATAATAGCAGCCGCATCTTTTTTCCTAGAGCTTGGCAATGAAATCTGGCTTGCAAAATAAGGTTCTACTTTCGATATATCCTTCAAAAGAGACTGTTCATATATACCAAAATCTGTCGTATTTTATGGAACACTGTTTTCACTTTTTATCAAAATTACTTCAAAATAGCATCACATTTTTCCTGATGTCCTTTGAGGTATCTTCATTACAACTTTCAAATCCTAATTTAAGTTCTACGCATTTAATAAATCATCTATAGTCAGCGATTTCATGCGATTTACCGCCGATACCTTGAATCGCTCTGAATGCGACATGATTTTCCCTATCTATATAAAAATGTAAAAAATTGTAAGCCATGTAATAACTATACCATAAATATTAATAAAAATGTATACCGTACAAAACTGCAATAGTTAAAATTAAAAATATTTCTTCTCTAGCGTAATTTATCCCGATATTCCAGGCGTCGTCCGAGGAAATGCCCCCAGGCCCGCGTCTCAACGGCACTCGTTTGTTAACTTCATAGAACAAAAAGGGCATTATTGTCAAAAAGCGCAAGTAGGCGCAAAATGTGATAAAAATATCTATAACTATAAGGACGTTTTCACATGTCTTTGAAGGTTTCGCAATCCTACCTCGACATATATTTTTTATAAGTCAATTTAAACAATTGAAGTCGATAAAAAAACGAGGTTTTAAAGACTGAGGGATTACCATTTGAAATCTAGTATTCTAAAGCAATTATATTTGAAGAAAAATCACTCTAAATAATGGTATATGCCAATGGCTATAAGATCCCGTTAGAAATTGTCGTTCCTTGCATTATTGCTATCTAGCAGGTACGTGTTAATGCTAGCGAGTCAGCCACCGTCTGGGTGTAGGCGGAGGGTAGGCAATCTCAACGCGTGACTTTGCAGCTGCGTAACATTGTTATAACTTATATAAACGTTGTAAAAGTTACCAATCATGATGAAGCATTTCATTGCGGATATCGTGACACCTACGGCGTTTTTATTTTTAAAAGTTGCAAAACTGACTTTTGTCCCGCTAGATTAGCGATTGGGACCACTGAATTGCACCCGGTCAGTCAGTCAATCCCATAGCAAGTGGGTGTCATTTTTCCCCGATATTTACAGTAATTCTTCTCAAGCAATCCACAGGGTCAGGTTTTTAATAACCGAAAATATAGGGATGCCACTGAATTTCTTAGGCAAACTTTATATACCATAAACATACTTTTATCCTATTGCGCCTAGTTTACCTAATAAATTCAATGGTTTTACGACAAATTTCAAAAATCTTTGGTCAAAAAATGTCCAGTTATGGTTCGGCAGCTCGCATTCCTCCTCCCTTTGGCTTCGTCTGCCATCACTTATCATTTGATTGCCGCATTGTACCCAAATTTACTCCTTGATGATTGGTTTCGATTCATTTTTGGTGCACTTTGACAGATTCGGGCGCGATCCAGCTGCCCTCTTCAGGTCCAAAGCGGAATTTACCCGGATAACAATCATCACTTTAATCACCGCGGAAGCCCGTAGTGAATTTACTCCTTTTTAGAATTTTAAATCTTTTCAAAAGTCTCAATGATCCTTATTTCCCATAATGAAGCCTAAGCGATTATTAATTTTTAAATTGTTTGAGACGGAAAGCTGAAAATATTTCAAGGATTAAGAGATACCTATCGCATTGCGTCCTTTAAGTGATTACCGGTAGTTATTGTGTATAATTAGGATCATATGTTTATATAGAGGGACAAGTGGTGCAATTGTTTAGACGAAGAGGATGATGGTGTCCCAAACGAAGAGCTGCTGATAATAAGAGGAAGGTAATATGCTCATCGCCATTTCAGCTCTCCTTTCAATCTCAATTCTCTCTTCAAGCGAAAGTCATTGTCACCCAATATAATCCTTGTCGCCCAAGGAATCGCATCTTACCTACGTCTCCCCTCTTAATGCCAGCAACGTCACATGTCCTGCCATTTGTTTTCAAAGTTTCCTCTGCATGTTTGCGAAATGGATTTTCCAGGCGTAACACAATTTTGGTTACTACTTGATTATTATGACAGGTAAACCTAAAGGGCGCTTTCACTTGAATGCTAGATTTTATACATCCATGAAGAATTCACAAACTTTTCTTGAAATCTTTGGTTGAAACATTGACATATTTTGGTATCCTGTGAAAATAAAATTCAAAGTCTGGTGCCTGGTACATATATACCATGGCTAAAGTTATGGACACCGTGATATATTATTTAAAGTATTTGGTCAAATAATATACCTACCCAGTGGATGGACGGAGACACACAACACTGTCAAGCATTCAATGGCTTGAAACGTCAGTAAATATTTTCGATTTGTACGTGCTGAGCTTGTTTTTGCAAATTATTTCGAAATTATATTCGCTTAGTCTTAAAATGCTTTAGATAATGTTCCCGCATGCTCGGCTCCGTCTGTTGATTTTAAGTTTATATAATTATACTGTAGGAACTTGTTTCATGTCATGAATACTTACATGACCAAAGGGAAAAAAAGGCAAATGGTTTTTGGGGGCATTGCTGTTACTCGGAAATAAAAGGAAGTAAAGAAGTTAAAAAACGATTTTCAGATGTCTTGCATATACGAAGAGTTGAAAAGATATAGCATTATAGGGGTATGTAACTCACGTTGGGTAAACTGAATGGCAGTAAAGAAGAAAGTTATTTTTTCAGTAAGTTCAGAACAATGGTGATATAATGCTAATCATTCTTGGAAAACATTCCGTAGAAATCTAAGTGAATTTAAACTTTATTTTAGTCACTCTATTATAATAACATAGTACCTACAAAGTAACAAAGTACTCAGCTTTTGGACAGTGATATACAAGACGAGAAACATAACCATACATTTATTTGGAATAAAGCGCACGAATTAAGTTGAACACTTTCATGATATCGTTTCAGCGAGAATCATTGAAAACAAATTGTTTATCTCTGATGGTTCACAGTCACATTTTGTCCTCTGCGATTCATTTTCTGCATCCTAGCTTCTCCTCCCTTACAGGCATCGGCCAAATCCAGCGTGTTGCTGTCAACACTCTTTTGAGAGATTTCCTCCGCTAATTAGTGCATATTTCCAATAGAGTGGAGTTGAAAAACTGAATGACGACACCAAGCCGTGACAAGTATTTACTTTTCATAATAATCTGAATTTTTTGAGAGAATATAAGTATCAAGAATTGTCTTCGCCGTTACGTTTCCTTTTCTTCGATCTACTGAATTATTTTAATGAAATAAGATATCGGGTCTGAGTAGATGTCTCATATTAGGTACGATTAGAGTCATTGCCCAATTTTATGGTTGCCATGCGATATGGATAAAAATCATTTCTCAACAAATGGAGAGGCGCCTTAATCGCTGTCGTTGAAGATTCAGCTCCATGTCTTTAGTTCTACGATATCTAGGTCTTGTTGCGATGGCAATAATTTACCACAGACACGCGAGTAAATGTAGAAAAAGTGAAAACATGCCACACACGGTTACAGAGCGCATGAAAAAAATTGAATGCGACACTGCGTGTTTCAAACTTTGACGCTAATATTCCCGTTAGTTCAAAATTGACAAAACCCGTTCAAGATGATTTTGGCGCTAACTAAATTGGGTAATATCCGCGCCAATTTTTCACAAGAATGCCTCTGTAGACACACAGATACTGGAATCTCACTCCAAATGCTCCTCCCCACGGTTGAATTGTTACTGAAATCCCATCTTTGAAGGTTTTCCCGATATTTATATTTGAGGTGATATATGGAATTGGTCGGATTCGTAAAATCGATTTTTTTTTATTCATATTGGCCAATGAATGATAGTTGTGGGACTAATAAAAAATAATGCTTAAAAAATTTAAGACCTCTTAGTGAACCCCTGATGGTCTCCATTATGGTCATTTCCTATATATTTTGCCAATTTACAGCCCTTATGGCCTAATATTTCGTGCATTTTGACGTATCTGCCACCGTTAAGCAACAAAATGCCAAATTTGTGTGTGCATCCGCGAAGAAAATATTCCAACGTCAACGCAGCGTCGCGGATACAAGAGAGGCAGGCCGCTTCCGTGCCCTCCCCGTTCGCTTCTCCCCCTCCCATGCCCCAAAGGTGAGGTGAGGAAATCATTTTGTATTTTCCGCAATATTTTTAGATCCAAGAACGCACGCAAGGAGCCTACGGTCTATGAAATGGCCACTTAAGTGTCTACACAGGTGAGCGACCTTTGAAGACGCGCTTCTCTTCCGCAATGTCTATGACTTAACGGATTTTTTGGTGCCAAAATAAGCACCAGAGCCTACGAAAAAATGCGACTTGCCAAACTAAGGGTTTTATTGAAAAAGAAAACTCAAAAACTTTAAAGGAGCATTTGAAGTTGTAATTGTGCGTGTGAGTGCAATAAGGAGCATAAGTTTCCGCTAATGAAGACATATTTCGAGAGACCAGCGGATGAAAAGAAAGCAGCTGGATTGAATTCCGCAGAAGCACGTCAATTGAGGAAAAAACTAAAATGGTGATCGCCGGTGAGCGCTGAGTCAACATCCTTAATCCTTGGTATGGCAAACCGTATCAAGCATTTTCTTCATGAATTTATCCGATTACAGACAATCCGAAAATTACAGACAAGAAATCAGCCAGTTTGTATCTCCACGTTCCGGAGTGTCGCCCTGACCAGCAGCAATGATCGTCCGCACAACTTAAGATGACGCAAAAACTTCAAGCGGCGCATCCAAGGTAGCGATCCCGAATTATTTATGTAATCAGAAAAAGATGTTAGATACTGCGAAAAAAAAGATAGGAATGAAATACACTGTTATCCAAGGGCTCATTTTTGATGGAATGAAATACTATGCTCTTATACTGATGAAAACAGGCAGGAGGAAATAAAAATCAAAGGTTACAGAGGAACATGTGGTGTTAGTAAGAGAATTTGGGTCCCGCATTTAGGGGCTTGATTCCTCCGGAGGAGGATCAGCAAAAGATATATATTCTGCGATTCTCGGTTTATTTGCGAAAGAAAAAGTGGATGCACTAAATTGAAAAGGAATTGGATATGATGTTCCAAGACAATACCGGCCTGAAATTAGTCATCATCCGTCTGCTACAAGCAAAATCCCAATATCCCTTACAGTAGTCTATTTGCTAATTGCACTCAGTTGATTTAGATGTGCAATAAACTGGGAGGGTGATCTAGGGGCCCAAATTTGAGAGCCTATTTGCTCATTGCTTCAAGAATGCCACAATGTTATAGTAGAGTTTGAATCTATAACACCGACATTGTCTCCCGAAATCGACTTAAGTCTGGGTTTTTGTAAAGCAGGACCAATTCATCCATTATGATGCTGCAAATTTGTGGAGGCTCATCCACTGATTGAGATCCCTGCCGGAAACCGACGAGAACCCTGTCGTATGTCCGGTTATTCCAAGGACCGGATTTTTTGGTCATCCTGGCAATGTAATGCTTGCCATAATAGCTGATGAGCGCGAGGTAAAAAAGACAGAATGAGCGGAAAAAAATATTAAAGGCACGCAAGAATGTACACGTGTCGATGAACCCGTTATTTTTTTTAATTTCCACATTTTAATTTCAACGAAAAGGACTACTCACTGATGATAAATTGGGGAGATGCCATGGTATGTTCTATGGGTTTTATCTGACCTTACCGCTTCGGAAATTCAAAATTTGTTTGAGTAACTTGCAACTATGAAGGTAGATATTCCTTGCATTACCCATGGTGTTAAGAGATTCGTCACCAAAAGAGGCCACCCAAACTTATTGACGGCATCAAAAGACGATGAACGACGCTAACATAAGAAATACAGAGAAGACTGGAAAGGAGAGAGAAAATATTGACCTTCGAAACCAAGTCTCGGTTCATGCTTCAATGTTGTTGGGTGAGTAAGTTTTAAGTTAATTTGCCAGGCTTAAAAAATTGATGAATAGGAAGTGACTTTCATATGCCAATAAAAAGTCCTTTTTTAATATGAGCTTATTTTGTTTTCAATAAATTACTACTACAATATGAGCATTTGATTACTTTTTAGAAAGTATTTTAACCTTAAAGGGGCGATGCTTTTCCTTTATTTTAGTTATCAATGGGTGGTGGCTACTTCCGCGCGGTCAGCTCGGATACCTATTTTTCATTATTTCCCTCATCAGAGAGGTAATTGTAAAAAAGGCTACATTCCACTCAGTCTGAGAGTTTTCTTTCCCTAATTTAGTTTTGATTACGCGATCATACGTGATAATGACATTCATCCCAAATGAGTATTTATTTCGTTTGTTTGATTGTTCGTTTCGATTGTTCCTCCATAAACGATAATGAACCATTACATATTTGTAAGACTAAAGACAAAAGACGCACTCGGCGTGAATTTTGGTGCTTTCGGGGCGTGGGAGGGTGTAGAGGCAAGCGGGGAGAGGACGCGAGTGGCCTTCATATAGTCACTGATCTCTCCGACGTTATCAAAGCGAGAATCGCGTCTTCAAAGGTCGCACACCTATCTAGACACTTAAGTGGCCACTTCGTAGACCTTAGGCTCCTTTCGTGCGTTCTCGGATCTAAAAATATCGCGGAAAATACAAAATTATATCCTCACTTCTTTAAAAGTTGGTAGCGTCGATTTATTTAACGCCGCCGAGGCGCCATATAAGGGAAAAGTCGTCTCGCTACGCATTCTTTTTCACTTTTTACCATCTGCCGATTGATATTATCATAGATGAGCGCCCTCCTAGCAGCAAACGCGGGATAAACTTTGTTGTATCCGAGGCGTGGGGGTGAAGAACCGAGCGGGGAGGGGACGGGATCTGCCTGCCGTTCTTGTATCCGCGACGCTGCGTGGGCGTTGGAATATTTTCTTCGCGGACGCGCACTCACATTTGGCATTTTGTGGCTAAACGGTGGCAGATACGTCAAAACGCACTAAAGTTTTATCCTCAAGTACAGTAGCTCGGCAAAATCTATAAGGAATGAACATAAAATATTAAAATATTCGAGCCTTCCTCACAAAAATGGCATTTGAGCGAGGGTCAGGGGCTCACCTAGAGGTCTCAAAATTTTTAGTCTTTATTTTTGATCGGTCCCACAACTTTTTTGATTGGGCCAGATGGATTTGAAAAAAAATTGATTTTTCCGATCCACTATAATACGGAATGCAACATAAATTTTCCAGTGCGGTTTTCAACTTTCTTCCCAGTTCCTCGCGATGGCTATACTGCGAAATACTCCATTGGAAATATGGAACTTATATGGAACGGTGTGCACGTACCGCCTTACAGCGGACATTTTTAGATCTAATTGAAATGCGCCATCAGTGGCAATTTATTCAAACTTCTTGGGGGCAGGAGGTGGCCACCTTTATGCCCAGAACCCTTGGTAATACATTTTCGCGCTGGGGACCAACCTGTAACCGTCTCTAAATCATCCGCTAGCGCGATTCTGTTTTCGTCAACGGTGAATGGAGCACAATATGTAAGAGAGATCACCTTGCCATCATTCTCGGAATGGGTTGACGACACAGCGAGCGCAGGCCGGGGCACGCGATTGCGACAGCGGACGGAGACTGTTCATAAGGGAATGTCGTCGACGGAGGCAGGGGGAGCACCTGTTGATCGCTGAATGCAGTGGATGGGGAGGGGGTCATCGGTCCCCTCATTCCGCTCTCCTATGATTCCCTTCTTATGCAGGTTGATGTGATGTCGAGAGTGTTGGCTTCACAACCCGTGAGCCCGGGTTTAGACCCCGGCGGTGGCATTGTTTTTCAGGAGACCCCTGCTTGAGTGGAGGGCAGTTCAGGCACAGCACTCCGTCCGTCGGATGGAACGTTAAGCCGTGGTCCCCTTGGCGCCTTCCGTTAAGAGCAGGCTAATGCCGACGCCGGGTTTCTCTCCGACCTTTCTTTCCCTACCCTTCCGTCATGGCGCTATTAATTTCGGCTTTCGGTCGCCTCCTTCAAGTACAATACTTTACCATCCCCTTAGTTTTCCGATTTGACAGTGTGCAAAAACAATTACCTTCACTTCGATCTTATTTATAGGCTGATCTAAAAATGGTTAATTGCTGTTGTTGCCATTGGAATAGTAATGAAAATGGTCCATAAATGGAGTCGTTCACTCTGATCCAAAATCGCAATACATTAAATGACTCCGGGAATGAGAGTGGAATTTATTATTTAAAAGAAAGTCGCTCGCTTATGGAAGACAAATTCAGGAATTGAAGAGAAAGATTGGTTACGAGAGAATAATATCTTCCTCTTTCCACCATTCTGTCGTAATGATATGTGTTACCAAACTTTTTAACTTGTTTATTTTTTCGTTCTTTGGAGTGAAAGTCAGTAGAAATAACGTGGTGGCTCCAGTGTGACCAGTGGCTCTAGCATTCCATAGTCACACGCAACAGAACCTTTTTCGCGTGCGAGGTGCGTCATTCAACCGCCAGAGTGTACTTGCGTTCATCAACGTTAATTGAAGCGCTGTATCCACCACTATTCACGAAACGAGGCGAATGATCTCATCAAATATTAATTTATGCGTCAAAATTCTCATTCGTTTCCAAATTCACCTCTTTTTAGGATTCGAGGTAGGCATTAATTCCTGTAAAAGGATCATGGAGTTATTTATAATGGAGAAATGATTAAAAAGTGTTTCAATTTACGTGTAATAAATACGCCAATAGGTAAAACATGAAGTTATTCTAAACGTAGCCTTATGTAATTTATTATTCTTTTATCATTCTAACATACTGCCGAACAATAAAATAATTTTTATATATTTTAAACAGCGTAAATATAATCATTAAATTAAACTCATCATCGATTTTTGCCTAAATAGGGTTAGTTTCGGTATTTTCTTCTCCGTAGGTGTTTATCTCCGGATTTTAGCGAAATTTTTAATTCTAGGGCTCGAGTGGCAGTTTATATTATCAGTTAGTCTTTTAAAAAAAATCGGATCTGAGATCCTGATATAAATAGATAACTTTCCCCCACGGAAAATTTAATTCCAAAAAGCATTCATTTTTCAGGAATCAAACTCTATCATTGAAAATTGCTGTTAAAAATTAAATTTAAATCTGAAACAGAATCTTCTTTTGAATAGTGAAGAAATAATAGCTTCCCCGCATTTTTAATGAGTTGGTGACGTCATAGCTCGTTCTGGTCCATTAATTCATTCCCGCTCAATGAAGGAAGGATGGTTTCACATCACGTGGTGTAAGCGACAGTGGATAACGCGAGGCAGAGGACAAAGAGGGAGCGATGCGAAGCAATGGCCGAATCCACGCAACACAGAAGCTCTTCAGATGACCTTCGCAACGGTGCG
This sequence comes from Ischnura elegans, assembly GCF_921293095.1. Lineage (NCBI taxonomy): Eukaryota > Metazoa > Arthropoda > Insecta > Odonata > Coenagrionidae > Ischnura > Ischnura elegans. Next base: position 2,903,094 of record NC_060256.1, read on the forward strand.
CAGACATTTCGCAGAAAGTCACTCGAGAAGTAGATGGATGAAAATACGGAAAAAGGGATGTCCCTTAATTTTTCACACTCTATCACAATCGACAACAGACAATGGTTTATGGTCAAATTGAGTTTGGCTTACTTGAAGTCACATCATTGGTACAAGTTATCACCTAATGCATATGATGGCACCGATGGCTAGGTACGACTAATTAGAGGAAGCCTTTTCATATCTATAACTCGTAAATTTTCCAGCTTTCATCAGTGGCGGCTCGTGAGTCAAATGCTGGGGGGGGCGCACTCCACCGGGGGGTCATAATTTTTTAATATTTCGTGTATTTCATCAAGTTTTTACGGCAATCTAGGAATAAAATTTAGTGATGCCATATGTTCCGTTTTTTTCAACAAAAATACCTAGTTTTCCTAATAAAGCTTGATTAATAAATACTAAATGCAGTAGACTCTCGTTCATGCGGATCGGCTTAGTTCGGACTCTCGATTATACTGATCAATTATCTTGAAGAATAAAAATATAATTGCTGCGATATTTTGCAAATACAAACGAAAATACGTAACTTGAGGTTTTAGCGCCTAAATTCTTCGTGCGGATATGCCCGCAATACACTTATGTTGTTCGTTTTGCAATCATAATGCGTTATTTGTCAAATCTATTCGGCATTTGCAAATATTTAGGTAGCATTTACACTTGTAACACCTGAGGAGGGAGGGGAGTGTCACTGACTTCCACTAGGCAACAAACACTACTAGAATGCGCGCGCTTTGCTATTGTAGATGTAAACTTTGATTGCGGTGTTCGCGTTGCTTCTTCAATACAGTATGATTTAAAATCAATAATTAAACATTTCTCACACATTTTTAACAAAATCTGAAATACTCACATGCCTTTAGTTATATTGCACAAGTCCATATTTATTTCCTTTTGTCCAGCAAAGTGATCAATTACACGTTCGTTGAAATCAGCGCCGGACAACAATTTCTTTCCGATTGAACACATGGCAAGGGCACTAGTCTATAAATAAACAAGGGACTTAATAAACAAGGGACGACACAAAATGGGCCGACGAAAAATACGACCAAAAAGAACAAGGTGCCAGGACACAGATTTGGGGACAATTTTTCCCTATATCTCCCTAAAACAAAAACGAGCACTGTTGATTAATTCAAAATTGTCTTCTTGAATGTACACACAGCACTAAGAAACTTATTAATCGGCAATTAAGCACAGTTAACTCCTCAAAAATGATGTCTGAACTCATTTCACTCCGTTCTTAAGGAGAGTCTTGCGTTACTATAAGGAAGACTCAAGGGAGATAGAAGTCGTGGTCCACTAATGATGATTCAGCTGAGGGACGAATTTAAGGTCAGCAAAGGCACTCAAGCAAACAAAAGACGTCACGCACCATCTCCTTGAGTCTAAGATTCATATGTGGCAAACACACGAAACGCCAACGGGTCGTACTTGGAATTACCATGTCTTCGAAATCATTGCCATGATATAATAGAAAATAAATTCTAGATCGTAAAAGAAGACGACTCTGAACCACAGATAGGAGCTGTAAGGATCTCCGCACTGATATGAACTCTTCAAAGCCACTTAAATCAGACCCAAGTGGACATTTTCCGTCAGACAGCTACCGCTCTGCCGCTGAGGAATTAGGTGAACATGAACTAATATAACAAGGACGACTAGAAAAATGATGAACCTACACACAAAAGGTGCATTGTACGCGAAACTTCTTGACATTCATTGAATGACTCTATTTAAAGTCACGTTTTACGGGTTAAATCATGTTTAATCCTTCACCCTATCACGCACGCACCTATTTCTTAAATTATAAATCAGTGGGGAATGTTAACTGATTTTTCCTAATACTGCAGGTCTTTTGATAAATTTATCTGAAAAATAGGCACCGCATTTCTAAACATCGGAAAGATATGAATACATTGTTCAGGCCTAAACATTATAACATTAGTTTCCCCAAGGTTCTTGAAATTCGTAATCATAACAGAACTGTGGCAAATACTCGAGAATAGTTTTCCTACGTCAATACGGCCTTTAACTGGTTGGATTTTATGTGTTCCGGAATTCAAACACCCAAAAACGCAAGCATAATGAGATAATTTATTTTCTGTAGCAATATCTACCAGTAATTAAAAATTAAAATCGTATAACTACATCCAGTACAGTGACCATTCTGATTCCGTACGTCCCTTTTCTGTGGCAGCACCAAGTAGACGCCAGTTTATACGCCCGCCGGCCTGCGCAGCGATGTCAACTCACACGTCGCTCTGCGCATTCTCGGACGACGTCCCAAGACCTCCATAAGGCACAACGTTAGACGCGTCATAGCACCAGCGGCCCCCACCACTACCACTCTCCATATAACTGCATGGGGATGGATTGGGACGTTCTGGCCAGCGCCCCACGGCTACAAATACGAACTTCTCGCGCCATTTCTTTTCGTGTTTTTCCAACACTTTCGATGTATGGGACTGAAAAAGCCCTTTGATTAATTAGATGTTTAATTATAAATTAATGGATATTTATTTTTTTTACTTTTTCAAATATTTGGGAGGGGCGGCGTCCGAGAGTCCTTATGGGCAAGCCGCCACTGGCTTTCATTGAGATCGAATGAACGGTGTAGCAATGCATAAGGCAAACAGGCAGACACCATTTGCAGCCCCTTCAGCCAATTTTCCCTTTCTACGTGAAATGTGAAATGAAAGACCGCGCGTGCACTGGATAACTGAAATAGGCCAATCGTCAACGCTCTCAACATTTTCAGTATTGAAATGCCTGTGGGGTTGCTTATCGCTCCTTTTCGGTTTATTCTTCACATTTTCAAGAGTTTGATCGTTTATCATAAGTTCGTATGTCCATTTTCTGAGCTGTGAATTTTCCCGTCGAGGCCCTTGTCGTCGGGGCCTTAGGGTAACCAGTTCGCCCCTAGACGTGCGCGTACGTAAGAAGATAAGCTCCTGTCCCTATCATCCGGCGTCCCAAACAACTCCACATTACTTTGTGAGTGGGGAGAGAGACGAGTCGTTGCAATCGCGAGGGGCACATCGGATCGGCGAGCAAAAACTTTCCCTCGAAAGAGACCCAAAGCACTTCAAACACTCCTCGGCCGTCCTCCCCCACATGCGGGTCATCCCCTGCCACACTCCGTCCGTCCCCTTCTCTGCATCCGCACGAATATCGAGAGGGTCCCTTTGGTGCAACTGCTGCTGCTGGTGTTGGTGGCGATAGATCAGGGAGAGAAGCAGAGTATAGCTATAGGGGCAGTCCGGTTAGTCTACCCCTGTTTGCGCCCTCTCGCTTTCCGCAGAACTTGAGGAGCGGTAAGATGAGGAGGCCGCCCTGTTGTTTGTCATGCGGTCGACTGGCACGCTCTCCACTTTCTCTATCGCTCGCTATGAGAGGAAAGTTGGGGAGATCGGGGTTATACCGTTCGACGGAGCAATAAACTCCACCATAATTTTAGATCCACTAGAGTATGTTGTGAGCGCTGGGGAGAAGTGCTGCACAGCGGAAGGAAAGCGAAACCGATAAAGACAATCTGGGAGATTCTGCCTTTACGCACGAGTATGTGACGAAATTTTTTCTGTTTCATCAACTTTTCTTATTATTTTAAAGACTTAATCGAACTGAGGTAAGGGAAACATTTTATTAGTGACTATATTCAAACTAGTGGTTTTTAATATCCCATATCATGGGCTACTTTTTAGTACCAAAAACAAGTCATATATTGTTCTTATTTTAGATTAGGTTTGAAAATGCTGCGTCATGTCGTTTTGGGGCAATTCCGTACACCTTTCATAGGGCAATATCGTGCAAGGTGTACAGTATTGCCCCGTGTTGAACGATATTGCCCCACATAGTATTATGACTTTTCTGAGCAACTTGAAAATTAAAATGCTAATGTGAATTTTGAAGGACCTTTAAATACCAGAGTTGCCAATACTCCCAAGTACAGGTGAACCTCGATATTCCGAACACACGATAGTCGGAACACCTTGTAACATAGCATAAACAAGCCACCATGTTGTTTGTATGTAATTTCAAACTAACAATGGTAGTGAGGGACGGGGAGATTGTTGTGAAGGGAAAAAGGGAGTCGTGTATGAAGAGAAGGAGGAGGCAGACGTGTTAAAAAGAAAGATCGGGAGAAAGACTAAAGTAGCGGTGCATTGAGAGAGCAGAGGAAGAGATACGGCAGAATTCAAGATCGGCAGGGAGAAGAAGAGAACGCAGAGAAAAGCAGGCGCCTACCGCTCTGTGCGGTATTGCCCCAACTGATGTACGGTATTGCCCTGGCACTCGGGAAAATACCGAGCAGTGTAAGGGTTTTGTAAAATAGGTGTAACACACTTAAGTAAGCTAAATTTTCCGAAGTATGAAGCAAAGAATTGGTGGGAAATTGAATTTCCTTCGAAATAATATGAATGCCTTTTTCGTTGAAGTTTTCCATTGAAAGATATGAAATAGAAATGCTTAAGTGTACCCTATTACCACGCTCTTCCCTAAGTACTCGCAGCGGGGTACTGCACTGTAGAGATTCTCAAATACAATGATCAGATAACTCTACAAAGTCACGGCTTAGACACACAGAATTTATCAATTGCACAGGGTCTCGTTGAAGGAATTATCGACGTGATATTTCAGTAGGTTTTAATTGCGTTGTGTACACTATAGGGAGCAGAAATTTTGGATTTAAATTATCCACTTTCTGTGGTCATAATTGATTTTAAAAAGGTAATATATCAAGTAGGGCACTACTTTAAAATCTCTACAGGAACCAAATTGGTGTTCGTTGAAGATGGCCGCCATAAGCACCCATATAGGCCCGCTATTGTAATTGTACCTTATCGTGGAAATAAAACTCAAATTGGAGCATTAGAAGTCGCACACAAAACAAAGTAGTCGTAGAGATTTTCAATCACTATGATGAGAGACCGAGTCACCGCAGAATTGATCAATTTCGTCCACCAGTCATTGAATGCGATTCCTGCATGCGGTGCGATTTTAACAGTCTTTGTCCGCTATCAGCAGTTTTTCAAGTATCTTGCACCTTTCCACTTTCTTTTCTATAGTAAATAGCTCATATTTGCCACCCCCCACCCAATCTCTCTGCACGTTGGGAGAAATTTCACTGCCTTTCTTGTACCTATCCATTTTTTAAGTCCATTATTGTTCGGGGAAACATTGATACCGTGTAACTATTCGGTCGGCGCATTATCTCTCTTTATCATTAAATCATTTTCGTCTGATACATAAATCGGAGATGGCAATCGAAACTAAAAGAAAGTCAAAACCAGTAAAAGTTCAACAGTTTCGTTCCCGAGAGGGAAATGTAGAAACGAAACTAAAAAGAAAAAACCCAGGCAGCTAAATTCAGGGTCGGAACGAAATCGGAGTAAAAACTACTTCTTGTCGAAACTAAACTAAACGAAACAAAAATAATGTTTCGCCCCGGATGGACCACGTGCTTCACCTTCGAACGGTTTACCCACCGACCCACCAGGTCTCTCTGCACATTCGGTTCTCGGTGTGGTTAACTGGAGTGGAGGTTCGCCCAACCGTGTCTAGATGCATGCGTACTTTTCCGCCCATAATGTGCAACGCAGAATTCAGTCGCAATGCGATGAAGCTAAATGCCTTAATCTCTCTACATTCTGCCATGAAACGGGTCGAAACCATTCTCTTTTCTCCCTCCACTAAACTTCTGGGATCAAAACTTAGCTATGAGTTTCGATTAATTTAGTTTCGCTCCCGGGAGTAAAGTTTCGTCCTGGATCGAAACTAAACTCATAAGTGATTTTCATTTCCTGCGAGATCGAAACTAAACCTCGGCCTCGTATTTTCGTTTCCCTCCGCCTCGAAGCGAAACATTTTCCTTTCGTTTCACTTGCCACCCCTGATATAAATGTTTTGAGGCTCGCATATGAAGTTCTCCGCCTCGCTCTGGAAGTTGGATATTCTTAATTGCCCAATCAATCTAAGCCTAACACGCAGTTCCCTGGCACTTTAGAAGCCACCAGTCTAATTCGATCAAAAGTGTGTGGGGCTCTTCTATTTTAGTTCTTTGCTGACGAACCGAGCAGATTCCCTTTCGGACATTAGCCTCTCTCATCGATATGCGCGTCTGAAAAATAGGACTGCATCAGTTGGACCCACTCCACTCTTGTTCGAGGAAACAGCGAATTCCTATGCCTCTTCGCTCGCCAAAATATCTTTGTACAGCTAATCTTATTTTGGGCCACTAAACATGGCTGAAAGGCTACTACTATTGTGATTGCGAATTTGAAAAAATTGTTACCTCAACGGTTAGTTATTTCTTGTGGGGCTCGGCGTTCCCCGAAACACTTCCGCAATGTGTTTTCCATTCTATTGTTATGTAAGAGCGAAAAATATTTCATTCCATTTCTTTTTCGGTGTGCGTTTTGTTATTCCTTGGTGACGGGAACAGTGTCCAGAGCCACCTCTTGACTAACACATTAGGCTACTTCTGGGGAGAATTGACCGCATAAACACCTCGCCGAAAACACTGGCATAAGAGAAGCCTCGATAGATCGGTGTTCTGAGCATCTGCCCGGAAAACAAAAGAGCCTTGGTTTGATTCCCGGTGAAGGTGAAATTTTTCCATACGTTTTCGGCCATCATTCCGTCTCCATGCCACCGCAGTTTTATCGTCACTAGTTTATGTCTCTTTGTTCTAATGCATTAAAATGAAAGTTTTGGAGCTGGCGGTTTCTGATACTGGTTGGACTTCATATTTTATTTGGATTGATATTTTGTCCTTTCTCCAATTCCGACTTAAGACTCTTTAATTTCCAAAGCGACATCATTTAAAGACAACCAGCCTAATTCGCTTCAAAGCTGTCTCATGCTCCCTTCACTCTCACGGCAGTTTTTAATGACTCGCGCAGCTTTCCTTTGTATTTACTGAATAATAAATACATTTACTGTGTACAAACATCACACTTTGTCTATCAGCTTCCATTTGCTCTCTTCGAGATGTCTCTTCCACTTTTCCGTTCGAAAGCCTTCAGCTCTCCTCCAACCATCCTCATTCTTCTACTCTGGCAAGAGCTACATTCAACAGGGCCGGCCCTAGCAGGTGTGGGGCTAGGGGCGAACCTTCAGTGCGGGGCCCTTCACTTAAAATGTCACTCCCACGACACAGTACTGTACTGACAAACGCAATTGCACAATAAAAATTACTGCATTATTATTCCTTTTCATAATATTATGTTTGTGTAGCACGGACTTAACAATACAGTAATAGTTGTAATTGCGTTTGCAAAACTATCGTATATTTTAATTTTTTTCACGAACACGGGGCCCCCCAAAGCGCGGGGCCCGGGGCGGTCGCCCCGCCCTAAGGTAGGCCCTGACATTCAACCCTGATTGGCATTATTTACATTGCTACTTTTCTACATCTACTTCAACTCATTATCTTTTTAACACTCTTTCAAATTTTTCAGTTTCCAGGTTTTTTGTACAACTTATAGAAATTCATCAAATTCTGGATAGTGTTCTTTCGATTTTGACATTTAACAATAGATGAGTGGCATAGATAGTAACATAGATGAGTGGGCTTCCATTCATAATCGCTGCAACATCAGCTTTGTAATCACATAGGGTGAAAAATAAATGCAGTATCTTTCTTGTGGCAAGAACATTTCGCCCACTTAGATAATAAATTTTGGCGCATAAGAAATGTATTTTCATACACAGAATTTTGTAATTTAATTTTCTTTCATTAATATTAATTTTCTAAATTTCAAACAGCCGTTGCTTACTGATAAATATATGTTAAACATCTAGTATAAAAATCTTAATGTTAAGAGGCAATAAACTTTTTCATTCCACTGAAATCACCGACGCAAAAATAAGTTTGCATGAATATAATAAAATAATATGAATATAATGAAATAATGAAATAAGTTTGCATAAAGATGCTTAATGAAAAATTTTCATTTTACTTATAATAATACTCGATTACAAGCATACAATTATCCATTAGTGAATTAAAATTGTTCTTTTAACCTCGTTCTGTCGTATTCTGCAATGGGTCTAAAACCACATTTCTCAAGGCTAATGAATGGGCACCTACGAATGAACGCTTGGAGAGAAAAAATGTTTTGTGGATAGCTTCTGTCGCAGCAAAATTTGTTAATTGCCGTAGTGACAGCAAACTCATTGTAGCGCTGACAAATGGTGTCTGCTACCTAAGCGAGGTAAAGCGTGGTAAAGTCATTTGTTCGAAGCGCAATCACATTGGCCTTGGTAACAATGCCGATTTGCTCCACCAGATGTCAGACTTGCTGACGAAGCAAATTAATTTGTTACTTCGGCGTTCCGTGCTGATTTAGCTAAGCGGTTTGCAATCGTAACACTAGATATTGCGGTGCTGGTATAGCTATTTCAGCAAATTATCCATTCTAATGTCGAAGTCTTTGCTGAATGCACGATAGGATATTCTCAGTAAATAATAAATGTTTTGGTTCGTCTAGTAATTCAACATTTATTTCTAACAAAAATCATGGAATACCTGGAAATTTATGACAGAAACTTGAAAAGAATTCACAACATATGAATGACTGTGGAGTTACTATCTGAGTTAGGTCTTTGAACTAGTTTCTTTTCAAATGCAATGTAAACTTATACATCTTCACCAAAAGTGGCCACAAAATGTGGAAACTATGAAGAGACACAAACATGAACATCATCATCATACCTCATACCTTACAAACAGTGAAACAAGTATTTACAATAAATATTTAGTTACATTTAAATGGCGAAGCTCATCACCAAATATCTTTATCAATTTGCCATAGTAAATATACGCATAGAGGACGCTTAGGCTTACAGTGTTAGAGGATCCAATGACTGGACTACACTCAAGCATTCATTTGCGTGAGAATGGCCTCATAGGCAACTGCATTTTCATTCAATTCCAAGCTTCTAAGCTCAGCAAAAATGAAAAATACAAATCGCCATCCACCAATATAAATCTAAGCTCAGCAAACGTAGTGCACAATTCTTCAGCTCCAGTTCCACATCTGGTTTGTGATTTGTTCCTCAATTAACTCACTAATATCCACGTCTCATTTACTTCTCCGCAAGACTTCCGCTCATTCATATATACTTCGTATATTTGAAATAAATAACTAATCATTGATACAGGATATTCATTATAAAGCTATAACACAGCACCCTTATTTTATATGGGCACATGTTGTATGCATTTCTCCGGTTAATGAAATACGTCAATAAATTAGATAAATTTAATAATCCCTTTAATCGGTGTAGGTACTGCAGTTGAAAGTAAATGACGGCAATTATTGCAATCAACGATAAGCGTCTATACCTTAGTTTATATAATTATTTGCTCGAGTCACAGATTCAAGCGTACGGATGACGTTTGGACCGGTTACAAATGATATTTAGCTGGCATAAAAAATATTTAATGTGTTAAGTAATTGCTTTTTCCTCTCGGTAAACTCTGAACCAGTATTGAATGGGTATTTTCACGAATTAGAAAAAATAATTGTTACCTAAGGATACCAAATTTTTTATGTCGACGGTTGTGGCTGATGTTGGGGCCTAGGCTGCAATTCATTTTTTTTTATTCCTGCCCTCGTCCGACCTTAGCCTACTTAATTCTCGAAGCGACATCGTCGCGCAGGTGCTCGCTCGGATTGTTACGTGTATCGGGATTTTGGGGTAAGAGTAGCAGGGGATGTGCTTGACCATGCATCATTGAGCAGAGTGTAAGCACCGCGGACGTAGGGAGAGAGGACTCCTTCCCAACGCTCCGCATCCACCGTAATCCTTTGGGTTTAATAATCGAGGAAAAGATGGGAGAAAACCAGCATCACAGTCGGTCGCCGTGGCAACGGATTTAATTCAAATTTGGACCGTGCCGCTTTCCTCGTTTCGGCCGCGGCGCGCAATTAAGCTAAGCCGTAGCGGGACGTTTATCGTGCCGCCTGGCGGAATATGCAAGAAGTAGAAGGGGGATGGGAAATCGAATGGGGCAGATGGAAGGGGGTTGGTCAAATGGGACGATTTTCAAAGGGGAAGGAGAGAGTTAAGAAACAAAAGAGAGTCGGTTGAGAGAGACAGCGACTATCACGGCATTATGCCACGATAATATGTACCTCCATTCCATAATATGTAATGCTATTAGTACGAACGGCTATTATTCGTGGGTAATATCCGTATATGCGCGCAGAGTTCCCAAGAGCTCAACTAAATTTTGTCTCTAATCCTCAGCATTCTTAATTTTTGAAAATACATAGTAATTCTCATGAAACGGTGATAAAGATAAAAGAATTCGGAATTCATATTTTTCTATGAAAATGGCGGTACCACTGTTGCAATGAAATTTCTCCTCCTAAGGAAATGTGAATTAATACATAGATATACGGTTTATGTAAAGTAAATGCTTTATATTTCCCAGAAAAAAATAGTTTACTACGCATGCAGTGTTGATTTGGTTGTTTTCAATTGTTCACAATTTGGGTTCGACGACGTCTGAAACATTAGGCTTGGAAATATTTTAGGAATATCAAAACGGAATAGAGCTTACCTATTGATTAATTTATCGGCTCTCATGTTCATGTACTATGCTGACTCCAAAATACGTTTTAGAAATGAAATTATTGATACCTATTTTTATCCCCTTATCAAACAAAGAAAATTATTTCTTGCCATACAGATAAGCTATAATTGCAAGTAATCCGCTCAATGTGTGACATGATATAAATATTTCTGAAAAAATTGAAACCTCCAGGTAGTTCTTAAAATATTTACTGAGAAACGTTAAATAATATTAGAAAGTTAACTAATTTTTTTATAATTTTTTACATTGTAGTAATTGCGTTATACTATCTAGAGCAATGGCACCAACTGGAGATAACAAGTGGTGCTGCAGAGATGATTTTGGGAACGCGTTGCAAAAAAGAGCCAATGGCCACAGTTTTCAATTTTGGATTCATACCAGTCCTTTGGCGAGTTTAATGCCCTAGAAGGTGAACTAACAAAACAGTCAATTGGTGTTTTTAATTACTGCGATGATATTGAAAATTATGTTCTTTATCAATGCATGACAAGTTGCCTCTTTGAGAACGAAATACATTTTTTAAAGACCGTAAGCGTTAATAAAAATGCAAGTGGATTGCATACAAATATTGTGCATCGACGAGGTGGCAATGAGCATTACTTACTGGGAGAATAGCCCATGTTTTAGTTATTACTTACTGCCAGTCATTGCTCATTCATTTCACTCATTGCATACGAATGAAGCTTCAGTTACAATTCTGATGATATCCTTCCTGGGAAATATGCATTTAAAAAAACATTAGTTGCATGCTTTTTCATTCATCTTGCACAGTAGTCAGTAGGTATATTAAATCGGTGAAGAAGCTATAAATATCGATAATTACCAACACAAGTTTAAAAAAATGTAATATTAGATGAAAAACAATCGTTATACTCAAAACTCGAGAAGTAATAGCAAGTCGCGGGTTTCCGACGCTCGGCTTACGTATCTGAGCACGTTTTCAAAAATTAGCGTAACTTTAATAGTTGCAAGCGGATTTTTCGTCAGTAATGTCTTCTCTATGAAATCCCCAAATTAATATTTCGAGGTACCTACATATTTTTCAAGCGCTACCTTCACTGCATTTTATATTGAAGATCGCGATAATTTAGCACAGGCTATTTGATAGCGTAAGGACATGCAAACCCAGCTCAAAATCTCTGAAAAAAGTAAAAATTAATATAAATAATCACATTAATGATGGAAACCATTTTATACCCCATTGAATTATTCCAATATCGTTGGTAGGTACTTAATTTGAAACATTTTCAAAGGAAACTGAAAAAACGCCTTTCCTCAGGTATTTTTATTATGTTTGCATGCCTCTAACTAGAAAACTCGGAATTTTCTTGGAGATCAAAACTACAGTCATTGATAATCAACCATTTTCCTGCACTAAATCGAATTTTCAAGCTTCTACCTCGGGAAATGTCATGTTTTCAATTTGCTCACTTTTTTCGATTTCAGCCCACCGCACCGTGTGACATCACGAAGTTAAGCCTTGGCCAAAAATTTCGAGAACTACTTTTCGGTTTTTATTTTGAAGGCTAAATGAAGAGGAATACTTTTCACAAGAATTATTTCACTTCTGAGAGATAAAATTATAAGTTTACTCTCATAAGTATGTTGTGCTATTTCATATTTATTGTATTCTTGAGCAGAATGTTTAATTGTATTTAGGTTTATTGCTCTTATGGGTTTCCCAGAGCATCAATAAAGCATTCATTCATTCATTCATTCATTCATTCATTCATAAGTGAAATATAAAATATAAGTATACTTAGAGCACGTTTTGCTTCAAAGCAGACAACCACATTCAATATTTTCAGGGGTAATTTCGCATTTTGTTGTCGTTGATATTGCTTTGCTCCAAATTCTTTATTGCTGAATATTTAAAAATTGTACAAATATTTCTTTTTCATTGCATAATGCTCTGTTTACTGAATCAGTTGAACTTGAACTCGCTAGCCTCGCCTCTCCTGCATACACGTGGATAGAATGAGGCAGGAACTCAAATCATGGGAGTAAACAGATCCTTGAAGGGGACAGTTTGTAGGTGTGGCTTTGTAAATGTGAGCTGACGCGCAGTTGCGGAGGACATTGGAATTATGATGGAGGGGATTACAGTCCGTGTGAATTCACCGAATTAGAGTAAGCCTTAGGTACGATTTTAAGCGGGCTTTTCCTGGGAGTTGAATGGGGAAATTAAGTAGCGAAGATTATGGCCAAACCTCCCATTGGATAGTGCTTCGCTTTGCCCTGGCGGTCGCATTTATGCCACATGAATCACTCTATAGGCTAACAGCAGTCTCGCTCTGCAAAGTATGTCTTTCTCCTGGCCGCAGTGTCTCGTTCGACGGCCAGCAAGTGCCCTTGCAATGCCAGAGCACATTCAAGTGGAATGACATTGCCCGCGTATGTAAAACCGTTGATCGTTTGCTTCAGCGATGCGACAGCTTTTCAGGCGATGGAGCAGCATTCTCTCATCCTCACACTCGCTTCCTCGCGTTTTTTCACCACCTCGCTAATTTCCACTTGTCGTTGCTGCGCGCCCTGCATCGCGAAAAATGAATTCGCTCGGTTGATAAGGTAATGCCCGTATTTGGGATATTATTATTTCAACTGTCATTCCGTTGAAACGTGTAGTTACGATCGCCGCGCTGCGGATGTTTTTGAAAACCGATTAAAGGGTGAGCGAAGCGGGAGTGTCAAATATTTAAGGGACGAAAAAAGGTCTTCTCTATGATGTAATCTCTTGGCATTGACCAGCCAGTTTTTGCAAAGACACTTCCAATACAAAAATCCATCCACGCCACCAAAGAAAAATCCCATCAAGCTAGACGCAATGCAGGTAGGTTATGCAGTATTTTATGCTATATGGATACGGAACACAAGAATAAAATCGAAGAGAAGGCACATTTATCAGATGTATTACGTGATTTCGATGCTGAAGATCGCCAAATCCCAAAATTGCCTGACTCAGGGTAGCCATCAGGTTCTTAATATAGCAGCATTTGTACTACTAAAATTTCCATGATCTGATGGAGTATGTAGGTATCTTCCGGTATTTAAATCATAGAGCTAAATGTTCCATGAGTTCTCGCATCACTAATCGTGGAATATTTTAGAGCGGATATCTTACCAAACTCAGGTGCGTCTGTGTGTTACGGTCACAATTTTTTCGTCGCTTGCTGAAAAACTGTTTCCGAGGAAATGCATGAGTTAATATATTCTCCTTTTTCTATAATTGGCTGTCACTTATTCGCCTGGGAAAGATATATCGAGAGTACATGATTAATGGGGGAAGTTGAATTTGAGGCGCTACCTGTGAGGAACTTCAAATATTCTCTTAATACCCTTTTTCCGAAGATATATGTCCTGAGCTCCGTGTGCCCTCCTCTCTTTGGTTTCAGTGGTTAGGGAAAGTGATCGGCCAGCCGTGCGTCGCTTTCTTTTCCGCTCTGAGATGGAGGGGGCGCATGTGTGGCCACCAGAGCGCGTCAAGGCTGCGGAATTTAAGGAGATACGCGCTATTGCTCATGTGCTCAAATGGCCTTGATTAGTGGATAGAAAGCACTCGTTAATTGCCCCGCTTAATGCTACCCGAGATGTAGAAATAGCACAATATATTAGCAATTAAGCACACACCACAGCTCTCATCAACCATAGAAACGGATCGGAGTCTTCCCACACGGAAAATAGATATCCATAGATATCTATATATTTTCTATTTTCATCTATGAATAGATATACATCTAATAGATGCCTATGAGACATCTATTAGATGCACAGGTAACGAGGAGCGGTTTTGGATGCATCTCCGAAAATGTCTTTTAAAACGCGATTCATGAGCTACAGGTAAGGAAGCGATTTAACATTTGATTTAGGGACAAATTTTTTTGGTTCCTTACTCGAGCGATGGCGAACTTGAAATATTTTGCGACGCGTCGAACGATGCCTGGCGACAGTGGCGAAGTCAGGAATTTCGTTCGAGGGGGTTCGAGGGCTCCAAAACCAGGGGGAAATTTTTTGAAAAACCGGACACTAAGTAGTGGGTTCTAAACTAATTTCAACACTTTTTATAATCGAAAAAACTTAATTTGTTAAAGAAACATTTTGTAAATTCCTGATTTCTCAAAATTTTGTTTTCTTTTATGAAGGACAATAATTGTGTTTTTATATTTGGGGGCGGGGGCGTCCGGCCCTCCCCCCATACCTCCTGGCTACGCCACTGCCTGGCGACTATGCCAACTATATCTGCATATTGTCTATTTTCATCTATGAATAGATGTATATCTAATAAATGTCTATTAGACATCTATTAGATGTGCAGTTGACGAGGGGTGGTTTTGGATGCATCTCCGAAAGTGTCTTTTAAAACGTGATTCATGAGCTATGGAAGCGATTCAACATTTAATTAAGGGACAATTTTTTTGGTTCCTTACTCGAGCGATGGCGGACTTAAAAATTATGCCACGCATCAAATGATGCCAACTCCATGACGTCAGCAATCATCCGTTCCCCCTAGCTGCCGTTCCTCCTATTAGAATTAAGGTGATTAGTACCAATAACATTAATTATTATAATTACTTAAGATTGTTCCTCCCCCAGCTGACAAGGGGAGACCACGTGCCTTGCTCCACCTTTTTCAATGCCGTATTTTTTAAGGCATTCGGAATGGCAAACACATCTCTGATGGTAGTTCCGTTGAATGGGCCTTAGTATGGCTGTAATTAATTAATTTCCGAGCGATATTTTTAACAAGCGTTATATATTTCCAAAATAGCGCTCTCTCATCAACAGGATCCGTTGGTCTAGTGGTGAGCGTGTCCAACTCTCACATGGGGGCCTGGGTTCAATGCTATGTCACGTCAGTATATTTTGTAGTTTTCATTTTGATTATACAGTGACAAGTTTTTCACTAATGCTAATTGCAGCAATCATGGGCATGAGAAATTTTTTTAAAGATATAAATAAGTATAAAACATATAGATAAGTGGTTATCTAATAGACATATACCGTAGATATCCATTGTTTTGACAATAATATATCCAATAGATATCTGCAATAGATATCTATTAGATAACTATTTATCTATCAGTAGATATCTATTAGATAGGTATCTAATAGATGTTTATTTTCTGTGTGGGTTAGTTAGTCGATGGGCCTGGCTATATTGCCTGCCTTTGTACTGTGGCATTTTTATATCGTGAGTTGTATAAATTCAGGTGTTTTACAAGTAATTTCTATCGATATACATTGAAAACTGAGGCCCATTGGCCGCTTGAGCAAAAAGACTCACATCTGCATTTTCTATCACAATGTTAAGTTTGAACGCCATAATTATGGAGGCGACACTTATCCTACCTTCACTGTTTAGTGTAATGCACACTGACATGGTGTCCCTGCACCAGCAGCCTGAATGGGCTTGTTAACTGAAATCGTTTGATTTTCCACTATCATAGAGATTGATAGATAAGGAAACCTATTAATGCAAGGAAACATGTTTTTTTCTCATTTCAATCCACCAATGCCACCTCACGAGCTATTCGCGATGCCATATCTACGACCTTTATTCTTTAGTTGATGATGTCACGACCAAATGCTGAGGGTCTTGCCTCTCCTCCACTATTCTGCATGGGCCTTGTATGGTTTGTTCGTCCTTGACATAGTGTCTACCTGCATACTACCTGCCTGCATAGCGTCTAGCGTCTGCATAGCTCCTAAAACACCCTTGAGAGTCATTCCTTCCCTCAGTAAAAAATTAACCGTGATTAAATAACCATAAATCTAGCATTAAAATGACGTCACCAATTTTTTATTTTCTCATTTTATACTGAGGGAAGGACAGGATGGGGAAGATTTTTTTTCGTAACTTATCATCCCCTGCCATTTGCCGAATTCATTTCAGGACCATTCGTGATTAATTGCAGTAATCGCACACACCCTTACATAGTGGGGGAACAGGGCTCTACGCCAAGATTTGTCCATTAGGTTCTAGATTGAATTTAAACGAAGATTGAATTTTACATGGAGATCAGCTGTCCCATCCTGTCCTCCCTTTTGTCCATTTGGGTGACCCATTAGGCCGGCGATTACATTTCAAAAATTACCCTATTTAAGATGCGTGGCCTCAAAATGTACGAATTGGCAAGGAGAAAGCCAAAAAAAGCCCCAGGTTTTTGCAACAACAAATAGCCATGACTGAGGAGGCGCTTAAAGGTGCCGAAAGGGCCTAAATGCAGTTACTATTTTGAATGTTGGGCTTTTCGACCCGGATGAAACATTTCCTTGGCTTGGTATGCACACATTCTGGCTCACTCTGGACAAAAATGTCAACCATTTTGTCGTATCTCGATTGCTTCATACCGAAAGAGTGCCTCGAAGGCCCGCGCCTCCCTGCCATGCGTTTCTCGATTCGCGCGACACTCCTCAGTCCCATGGATCTTCCCTCCTTCCCCTTATATTGGATGGGGTGCTGGCACAAGTGGTGAGCAATGATGTAAGCCGGGGACAATGTGATTGATTTGTCAAAGAAATATATTTTAATGATAATAATTTTTAAATAATTTAGAAAAAGTACACTCTAAGCAAAAATGGGATGAAAACTAAGATTTTCAATGGGTAAATACATTGAAACTACTGAATATGAGATCTCTTTACTTTTCATTTCGATGCGGCATGCACCATTGATGCAGCATTTCGGAATTAAGGAACAGAGATACGACTAAAGGGTTGAAAATTGTGATAATAAGGATCTACAATATCATGTTTACTCAAGAAAACGTTTTATCCAGGTCAAAAACCTCAACATTCAAAGTAACTGCATTCAGGCCCTTTAGGTACCTCAGGCACGGACATCTGTCGTCGCACGAATTCAGGGCTTTTTTTTACAATCTTTCTCACTTTCTCAATTTGTGCCTTTTTAGACCATTATTTCATAGATCGGGTAATTTTTGTAAAATATAAGCGCCGGCCTAATGCCCATTAAATTCCAACATAAAAATGTCTAGCCACTCCTCCAATTTTGTTAGATTCCTCTAAAACATGTGTATGCCAAACTTCATTGAGGCTGGAACTTTGGCACGCGTGCCCTATTACAATTAAGAAACGTGAAACCCACACCCAGCAGAATTGCTGCGATAAATCACACTTAGACCTCGCGGTAGATAGAAACAGTCAACGTAGAGGAGAGTAATTCCATAGATATTAGTAGTTGCCCAAGTAAATTACAATGGCTACTCCAGCATATTTTGACAATAATTGTCCCAAGGATTGAATGAGTAGAGTGTGTAAATGGCCGCAAAACTGGAATGAATTGCCATAAAACACTTAAGTAGGGGAATATTTTTCACAACGATATTGCTTATTGCGGTATTGTACCAGTAAGGGTAATTTTGTAGAGAGCATTTGCTGTTTAGGTACTCCGGCTGTCCCGTCATGAGCCTTTCTGTTCAGCTCACAATTGTTTCCTTCCATTCTCTCCCAAGTCTCTTGCTGCCGCTCACTCCCTCCTTGGCTCACAAATCATTTTTCCCTCAGCTAATATATTTCAAAACAAGATAGTGTGATAGGTGTGTGTTTCCCGTTTAAGGTGATAAAACTTACGACAAATATCTGTGCTGAGATTTGCAAGGTTTCACCATTTTACTCTCGCAATTTCCATACTGTTTCCTATGTTTCTCCTTTTCAAGAGTTCTGAAAATACCTCTATTACTTCTGTAATTAGAATTCCTCAATTAATTCCACTGCATCGTGAGGATTTGGCATAGAATGCTTGTTGTTACTTAACATTTACATGCTCATCTGAACAATTGTTTCATCCATGTCACCATCCCTCAAGTCACTTTGATGTGCATGTGGGACACCAGCCATTTACTTGAGCCTTAGAATAATAAGTACATATTTAGGTGCAGCCCGTGAGAGTTCAGATAATGTATGCATTTTAATTGCTATTATATATTCAACTTAAATTATGCAAAAAAACCTGCATTTGAATGCTATAAAAAAAACTTTCCTTTTTCTTTCAAATGTGCTAAATTTTACTACATTATCCTCAGCGTTTCCCACCAATGCAATTGAATGAAAGTTTGAACTAAGAAAGAAGGTAAGAACTAAGAGAATGAGCATTAACTAATGTCTTTCACACGAATTGTGAAACATTAGTCACAAAGATATTTGAGAAAAGCTCAGTTATCTACAATAAGTTCTGGGTCAACGGCAATTGAATAATCAGGGGACAAGAAATCTTTGGGGTCGCTGAGTAAAGCTGAAAAAGTGGCAAAGACACATTAAAATCTTTTTAAAGTCCATTTTACACATTTTCTTCAAACGCAGGTAAAGCCACTCATTTCAATCAAGTTAAGAATTTCTTTCCATTCCAACCAGAGAATTTTGGAATGGAAATAACCTCTGTAGAGTTACGCCATTATTTTTATCATCAAGTCAGAGATGAATTTTTTCATAATCGTGAGTCACATACAGTGCAACCTCGATATAACGACACCCCACGGTGCACTAATAAACACTCGCTATAGCGAATTGTCGCTTTACCGGAGGTGGAGCAAATAATAGCCAATATACCTGTTGCGAACAGATATACAGGAACAGGAGTGGTGCGGCGACAGATAAACACCTATCCGAAAAACGTAAGCTTAAATCCAGACGAAAGGCGATGTTTTTTTGCATCACTAAATTTCCTTACTCAAACAACGGCTAACTATTCACAATTTATAAGCGCCGCACTGAATAAAAATCATGGAAAGCATTGTTTCGTCAATCATTATGCCAATGCACAACCGACGAAGTCATTTTTCTATGCACTTAATTAGTTCATTTACGTGATCATTCTATTATTTTGGTATTTTCCACTGAAAATTCAAAAATTAACTGATAAAACAGTATCGCGGTTATTTAATGCCTCAGAGGTTTCCATTGGTGTATGCTTATTGTTTCTGTACGTTAAGCGGCAGTGAAGTGAAATAACGCATTACATTTGTTTCTACAGGCGAAAACGGTGGAAGGTTGTATAACGTTCCCACCTTGGAGGACTTTTTCTATCAGATAATGTAATATCTTCATCATCTACGGTAAAAAGTTTGCTAAGCTTGAAAAATGACGTGATTAAAATTGCCGTTGTTGATAAAAAGTTTCTTTTTGAGTGTTACGCTCGCGACGTATTTGAAATGATACACCGAGTTTACCACGGCACTGCAAACAGAGTTAGTTGTTCTGTGAGTTCTTCCAGCGGCCACCAGGGGATGCTCGGCTACCCACGTGACCACGTGACAAAAGAGAGCGCCAGTACGACTCCGACCAGTGACGCGAATAGTTCACCCTTGTAAATCCGCAACGGAGAATAAATACGTCCATCCGGACAATTTACGCTGAGTATCATTGCTTCGTAGATCCTACATCATCGCTAAGGCACACTACCTACCTTTAGAGGCATCATTGCAAGAAATACCTCATACTGCAAGGGTTTTGTCGGGGAGTTGTATGTAAAAAAAAAGTTCCGTTACGTCTATGTTATATGACGCGGGGAATACTTCTAAAGATACTTATGATCGGAGTCCTTTCTTCCACGACTTCAGGTTTACACCGCAGGCATCACCAGCAATTGTGAGGGGAGATAACGCTTTGGTGCTTCGCATTAGTATAATCAACCTTCCGCATTCTTAAAATTCTCGATTCGCAATCTATCCCTAAAATACTCCGCTTCAGGCTTGGGCGTAGCCTCTTTCTCAGAAGTTCCCGCGGATTTGACTGGGCAAAACCACCCGAACAAAGCTCCTTATAACTCTTCATCGTCTGCATTCCTTGGGCGCTTTTGTTTTTTTTTTAATTTTGCTGAGCGAATAGGAAGATAAATTAATTTCGACACTCTCATATTACTCCTTTATTTTTATTTTCTCGCTTAGACGTGTTTGGTGTTTTTTTGGCCATGGTGACTGCCATCAAAAGCTTTCTATTCACGTAACTCACGGACGTGCGGGTATGCTGCCGACTGCTTTCTGCCGCCCGAGGAACAAAAGAAGATTAAGCATTCGCGAATGCTAATACCACAATATTTTCACCAAAATTAACAACTTATTTATCGAACGGCAGTTTACCACATAAATTTGAGACTGAGCACTCCATTAACTTCATTTCTAACAGATCGCTAGCAATTACAGAGGTTAAGAAGTCTTGGTGAAAGTCTTCCGGCGGTGAAACCCTCGCTATGGCGAGAGCCAACACCAGAAGGGTCTCGTAAAAACGAATTTTTTAACACGCTTATTATAGGGTCAATAGACGGTGCATCGGCTATCTCTCGTTATAGCGGGAGTGTCGCTATAGCCCGTACTCGCTTTAACGAGGTTCCA
The DNA here is from genome assembly GCF_921293095.1 of Ischnura elegans. Classification (NCBI taxonomy): domain Eukaryota; kingdom Metazoa; phylum Arthropoda; class Insecta; order Odonata; family Coenagrionidae; genus Ischnura; species Ischnura elegans. The sequence goes on from NC_060256.1 coordinate 2,924,082, forward strand.
CTGTATTTTACTTTTTATTGGTAATGCTTCTTCCCAATGTGTGGGAACAAGCCCGCCCTCGTCCCAATGCACTCCATGGCCGGGCAAATTTATAAAATGCTTCGCTAATAGATATGATATAACGGGTGAATATTTGCTTTAAACTTTGCAGTTACTTGAGTTTTTATTCCATATATTTCGGCTTTAAAAACCTCAAAATTCGCAACTTTGCATGATTTACTTCCTCAAATTTTGTGGAATTTACCCTAGACACCTCCCTCCAATGATTGAGGGTAAGGTGAGGTGGGGTAAGTGCGACTGCGGGGTAAGTGCGACCCCCCTTCAGGAAAATCGTATTTCCGTTCTCGAAGCAGGTGGCGGTCATGCAACATATTCTACACATAGTTATGAAACCAGAGCCAACGACTTTGTAATACTTATCCCTTAATTTCTCGTTCCACATGCTTAGGAATTATACCCGTCCGTTCATCTCGTAGTCTTAGTTGGTTGTGAATAGAGGCTATACCGCAGTTCCCTCTGAATCAACGCATAGGAGGTGTTAGGTAAGAACTATATCTAGTTTTCTCTTCTTCATGGATTGGTTTTCCTTGCTTTACTTTAAATTTAGGAACTCGGGTCATTATATTTAGTTTAGATGGGGGGTCGCACTTTCCCCGTCGTAACCATCCATTCCTACCTTCCGGGGCAAGTGCGACCCCGTTGCCTGGGGTAAGTGCGACCCCCTGTCGCACTTACCCCAGGCTACGAGGTTGAAGTATGGATTGAATTTTTAGTTTCTGACTAACAGTTCTTGCGTTAAACTTTTAGTTTCTGTCTGGCAGTTCATGCGTTAAACTTTCTTAAATAAATGTTGCAAAACACCGAAGTTTATAAAACCAGGTCTTTTAATTAGAGTCCTCTCATCAACTTTTATTTTGAAGGTTTATCTGATTAAGATAGCTTACTTCAGTTTGTTGATTGATTATGATAGGGCATTGGATATCGTGTCTTCTGACGAGGAGGATGTTGACGACATGGTATTAATGCCTGAAACAAGATAGCATGAGTCGAAAAAGCTTAACAAATTAGGTGACTAACATTCAAAGTGGAGATTGGATTCTGGCTAGATTCAGCAGCAAAAAGTCAGTTGCTCACTATGTAGGGATAATTCTGAAGATATTAATCTGAATATCTCCAGAATTATCCCTACTCTACAGAATTATCCCTAATAATCTGAATAAGGTGATGCCGTGGTTTTCTTTTTGAGGACATTTTTTGGAACTGAATTAAGTTTCACCTGTCCACGGAATGAGGATTCCAGCGAAATACCTAGGGAAGATCTCTTCTTCTTCATCCTAGCGTTTGTGCCGCGCTATTGCAGGGTCCGCTGTTCTGCAAAGTCTTCTCCACTTGGCTTGATCCAGGGCGTCTACTGGCGTGGCGTTGATGGTCTTCATTTCCGCCTTAATTTTGTCGGGCCAGTGCATCTTTGGTCGTCCTCGTGGTCGGCGTCCTTCAGTACTCAGTCACATTGCTGTTTGGGCCACGGAGTTCTCATCACTACGCACCACATGCCCATACCACCGCAGTCGAGCCTCCCGCATCTTGTCTGTGATCGGTGCAACTCCTATTCTTTTCCGAATGTCTTCATTCCTGATGTGATCCAGGCGGGAGATGCCCAGGATCCATCGCAGCATCCTCATTTCCATGACATGCATGGCCTGTTCTTGATTTGCTGTGGCTGGCCAACATTCTGCTCCATTTAGGGCCACTGGGCGGACTACGGTCTTGTATACTTTGGCCCTGAATCGTTCGGGCATTCGACGGTCGCACAATATGCCAGTCACTTGGCGCCATTTCAGCCATGTTGCATTAATTCGAGCTCGTGTGTTGGCGGTTGTGCTTCCATCGTTGCTGATGACAGAGCCCAAATATTTAAACTTCTCGACCTTTTCAAGGTCCTCGCCGTCAATGCTGATCGTGCCATCGGTTTGAGGTCCACACTCCATGTACTCAGTCTTCTTGGTGTTTAATCGCAACCCATAGTTGTCGAGTCGTACCTTCCATAGTTGAGTTCGCTGCTGTAATTCGGGTCTGGTGGTGCTGGCAAGGAAGACATCATCGGCGAACAGTAGTGACCAAGGATGTGATTCTTGGAGACAGGCCGTGACTGTGTCCATGCACAGGATGAAAAGGAGCGGAGAGAGGGCCGATCCTTGGTGAACGCCAACAGTGATTGGGAAAAGCGGTGATATACCTGATGGGCAACGGACGGAGCTGGTGACGTTGGTGTAGAGAAGCTTCACCCATGACACATAGACTTCAGGGACGTCGTGAGAACGGAGGGCATGCCAGATAAGGTCGTGTGGCACGCGATCGAAGGCCTTCTCCAGATCAAGGAAAGACGTATGCACTGGCTTGTTCTTCTCTCGGTGCCTCTCCAAGAGCAGCCTAGCTGCGTGTATTGCGCCTGTTGTGTCACTCCCCTTTACAAATCCACACTGGTTGGGTGTGATGCGAACAATGTGTCTGAGCCTAGCATCAATCGCTCTTTCGAATATTTTCATGGCGTGGCATAAAAGCCGGATCGGGCGGTAGTTGGAGCATTCTGCGACGTCACCTTTACCCTTCCAGATGGGCACAGATACAGGGAAGATGTTGTAAAAATATTACCGAAGCCCTCTGTCGGCCGTCGAGGAAAGTTAACGTTTTGCCTATCTTTCTCGGGGTAAAACTTAAAATAAACTAATAAATATTTAATGTTCAATTGGTTGAAGACCATGAGTTTTTCTTTATTTTGCTTTTTTATTTAATAACGTAAATTACATTAGAGAAGAAATTCTTTGTTCATTACTTTGCTCATACAATCTAGTTTGTATTCAGATTTGTTGTCATATGCAAGATTTATATTTTTTTATTATTTTTTATTTATTCAGCTTTTATGCAAACTAGATATTTTAAGTACACTTTTGAATTAATGTGTAACAGTTGAATACTGTTACCATCATTAAAAAAACACATTAAACAACAATTCCATACTGTGCCATAATTAACCAAAAAACGCGAAAAAAAATCTACTTACATTGCCTAAGATAAAAGTTGATTTCTCAAGAATGGTTAAACATAATTTGGTACTTTAAAAAGCAATGTACAGCTGAATTTCTGGGCAAATCGCACTTACCCCATGTGCCGCGTAATGTATAAATATAGTGCACATCAGCCATGGGACGCACTTGCCCCATGTATGGGGTAAGTGCGATCCCTCTACAAGATTGTAAGAAAAAATTTATAAAAATTACCACTTTACAGAGAGAGGATTTTTAATCTAATTATCATTTTCAGTGATTCACATACATATTATACATTGAATATCCTGTTTTTAGCTAGCCTAGAAAATTTTTCTAAGCTAGTTAAAGTTGATGTATGCTATTTAGGGGTCGCACTTACCCCACCTTACCTTATATCCATATCCCCCTCCTCTGCGGAACCTATATCTACTCGACCACCACTATCAACAGGAGCCGAGGCCGATATGAGTGGAAATATTACATCCTTGGTGTCAGCACCAACATAGATCTGCGGAAGAGTGGCTCACTACAAGTTTAGTCTTTTTGTCCTCCTTCATATTCTGATTTAAAAGATACCTAACAACAATATAATTTGAGAGTAGAATTAAAATTAAAATCTCAATACTTATCCAACAAATTTATTCCCCAGAGCATTACAACATTATGCGCTGCCCGATCCCAGTTTAAAACCGTCACAACTTTCTTTCTTCTATGCTGACAGAGCCTCCTTTAGACTATGTCCATAATCCACTGCCTTCATCAATATCAAATATTCCCCACTCATCTTAAATGGTTGCATATACCAATTATTATGTATAAAGTAAGGAGCTATTATCTTATAGTGATAGTTTCATACTTAACACATTCAATGCGGATGATATTTTCATGTTATAATATTTCTTGGAGTTTAGGTCTAAATATACCTTAACTCCAAGAAATATTATAAAATGTATTAAACAAGGTCAAGAATAGAAGAGAAAAAAAAATAATGATATTTTCGCTGTAACCTCCAGTAATGGATGGGTGATTTTCCTTCATAACGGTGGTGTTGGAAGTAGTACAATAGAATTTGCAAAATTTTTCGTATCCATGTAATGCAATTTGTAAAAATCCTTATGACATACATGTATGCCGCTCATCACCAGTAATTGACAATTCATGCAACCCGCATTACACACATGTAATTTCAAAGTAGGAAACCTTCCATACTTCCGTTTATAATACTTTTTTACCGTTGATACCTTAGATTAATGAAGAAAATATCTTGGAATTAGTCTTTACGTGTAATTTTTTTTTTTTTTTAAAGACTGTCAGATTTAATTTTTTCAAGTCACAGAAGTAGACACACAATGAACGGCAAGAAAAAAATAAATTCATGGAATAAACGTTTTTAAATGATCAAAGCAAATCTATGTTACCTTAAAGTTATTTAAAAATTGAAGCATTTCTATAAAATTCTTCAAATTTTTATGATATATTTGAAAGCAATGCCTTAGACAGAGCCCTGGTTGACCTTCGCATTCTGAGCAAATCGTAGTCACTGCCTTAAGGATGCCTCTACCATGGCACTCTCTGCAACATTTCTGCTTTTTGTGTCTCTCTCCGGCAGAGAAGTGAGAGGTAGCTATGGGCTTAGGAGGGGCCGGCCGCGACACCATTTTTATTAGGGATTCCAATTACTCTAATCTAAAATCACGTACGCTTTTCTTAGCCCCACTAAATTTGTAATATAAAATAAAACTATTTGCAACCATCATTTGAATTAGATGAATTGCCAGCTTCTTAAACCCCCTAAGAGATTTTTGCTTACAAGGGTATTAAGACAAGAGTTGGTCACAATGATCAACTCTTCTCATGTTCTTGTTGTATTTGGCAATCGCCTCAGGCTTTCGCTTGGGCCCTCGTGTGCTAGGCACATCCACAAATTTGCATCCAAATTCAGAGGAGAACATTGTGACGTCCCCACTGTCTTTCCATTTGAAAACACAAATCACATCATTGGTGTAGCAGACAATGATCTCCCCTTTCTTCAATTTTGTGCTGCTGAAATCAAGCGGGCTATTTTTTCTACCTGCCCGCAGAGTGCCAGAGCAAAATGTTTGTTCTTCAAGTAGGCCTTGGGTCAGCTTCACCCTATTATGAAAATTGTCCATATGTAAACTGTGTCCCATTTCCTTGAAGTTACGCATCGATTTATGGACGACATTTTATGCGTGGCTCTGATCACTGACTTCAATATCACTAGCCCTAGTATACACTAAGGGCCGCAACACAAGGCCAGAGGGCTCACAAAGCATGTAAATTTTACTGCCATACTTAGGCCTCTTACCCTATACATATTGGCTAAATATCAGCCAATCCCTCTGAGGCACCATTGACTTGTCAATGCACATTTCCCTACGTACCCAGAGAATCAATGTCTTTCATGGACTGCTGGAAACAGTTGAGCAGGGGTCTAATTTTATATAGCCTAACGGTAGGTAACGGTTCATTTTCTCGAGGGTTTGCGGAGAAATGGAGAGCCTGCATCATTCCTAAAAACCTATCATGGCTCATTTTCTTCCCTAATATCAGCACTCGCACTAACTCTGACCTCATCCAAGCGTTAGAAATTGTTTCAACACTAATTGTGCCCATGTGGAGAAGAGGGCCCAGCCAAGTTTCCAGTTCTTCCCTGCCCAACGGCTTCCAACCTATTATGCCTTTAGTGAAGGTCCTTGGTGAAGGATTTCCAAGGAAATGCTTTCTGCATTTTTCTCCATCTACGAGAGGATCATTACAAAGAAAATATCATTTGCAAGTTGAAATAATTCCTCAGAGTGCTGCCATTAGAGAAAGTCTCCAACTGTAAGCCTTAAAAATTATCCAGAAAAATATTACAATTTGTGTAATGGAGTGTTGTATATGTGATTAATATGTTAGCTTTTATGAAAAATAAGATTGCATCTGTGCCTAACACTAGAACATCTTAATGGCCTACAAAAAGAAAACACCATAATATAGAGGGACAAGTAATTGATGTGGAGCAACAAATGAGAAAATATGCCGTAAAATTAGGAAAAAAAAACAAAATATGTAAAAAATTATAAACAAAGTATAAAATATGAACTTATGGACCACACTGGAAACATTTTGGAATAAAAAAGTGAGTATTGAGACGAGCATACACGTTATTAACAAAAACTAAGTCTGATAATAATTTTTTGTGGTTGCACATAAGATATGAATAAATTTAAAAAATAAGATAAAAATACTAATTCATGGGAAAAAATAATAATTAAATGGCATAATGCTTAAAATGCCTCTGAGTTTATCTACTCATTTCCACAATTTCGTTTACAAAGCTAAGGAAACAAATGCATAAGTAAAAAAATACAGCCCAATACTGTACATTGAGTAATGCAGTGTTGCATATGCGATTAATATGCTATTTTTTATGAAAAAGAAGAAAATCTGCAACTAACCCCAAGACATTGAATAACTCAGAAAATGAAATGAAATTGTAATGAGTAGAGGATAGGTAACTGACCTAGAAAAACTGCAATACCAAGGTGTTCGTTCCTCAATGTTTTGCATCTGCCCTGACTGAACCCAGACTTGGTCCGCACCCTTCTTTGCAAAAATATCATCAATGTATTCTAAAGTTACGGAATTTTCATTTAATTTCATATTTTTTCTGATCAGTAGCAGATACAGAAAAAACTCGAGGGGATATCTTGCAAAAGCAAAAGATATCTCAAGTTACTATCTTCACTTTTATTCTAATAAAAAAATAATCAGGTCACATGCAGAGTTTACGAAAATTTTAATTATATAGTATATTACACACATATACAAGAGAATGCCATTTTATGATATCAAAAAGTTATAATAGTGGTTCTGCAATTTTTGGCAATACTGGCAGGCCTTCAAGTGGGGGGCCTGCATCCCCTTTGCCCCCTATCTGTATCCGCCACTGTTTCTGGTTGGAAAAATGAAAACTGCTATTAAACTTTTTCATGATACTTTTTTAACTAATTTTTGTCACAATGATTTCAATGGAATTTATTGTTTGAGGCGTAACTTGGTGAAAGCGATTCATAATTAACATTAAAAAGAAGAACTTTGTGCTTTCACATTAATATTTATTCACGACCATGGTTTCAACGTTAGACGTCATCATCACCTGAACTCTACAGAGGTCCATCACATCCTTTTATACGAGGCTAGGAGGGGATAGGGAGGAAGGTAACTAGGTTGAACGGATTGGTCAACAGAGAAGAGGGAGGGGGAAAGAACTTGGTCATATGGTATGAAAGAAGTTAAGGGGAGGAGGCTCCCTTAGGGAGGGCATGGCAGGTGGAGGGGGAATGGTTCAGGTGAGAGAGAGGCCGAAGAGTTCGTCATGTCATTAGCCCAGGAATTTAGGAGTGGGAGGCTCAAAAGAGGGGAGTGGGAGTCATACAAAAATTCATTTACAATGTTGTCATTGGAACGTAGATGCTGCAAAATTTCCATCTGTTCCAAAGCGTGTAATCTAGGTCCTTTAGGTTCATAATGAAGCACTTCAAAAACAAAATCACTTTGATGATTGTTATCCAACAAATGTATAGCAAATTGTGAAGTAGTCTTTTTATTTCTCAGGCAGGCTTGGCATTCTTTCACCTGTTCTTGAAATTGTCACCCCGTTTGCCCAACATATTGCATTCACATTTTAATCTATACACCCCACTCCTTTCTTCTCTTGGGATGGGATCTTTTGTGAGGGAAAGAATGTTCCTGAGGTTGGATTTATTGTAAAACACAACTTTAATTTTATCCTTAGGCACCTTTTTGTAAATCTTCGGCCCGATGTCCTTTAAAAAAACCATTCTAGACCACTTGGCCGTGGATTCTTGTCGCGTTCGGGATCCATAAATTTCTCCCACTGCTTGTTTTTTTAGTTGTTTCCGATATATATATAAGCTATCAATTAGCTGTTCGTTATAACCATTATTTTTAGCGATTAGTTTAATTATGTTTAATTCCTCATCGAAATTAATAACTTCTGAGAAAAACAATATCTTGAACTGGAGTGGATCACTTGGTCCGTATAGGAGTTTTTCTGAAAGACTGAGAACTCGAGATGATTGTTGACCTTGGTGACTTTAAGATCTAGGAAGTTGAGAGAGTTATTATCTTCTATTTCGTAATTGAAATTCAAATTGCGGTCCAAAGAATTCAAAAAAGATAGGAACATTTGTAGTAGTCTTTTTGAGCCAGTCCAAATACAAAACACAGCGTCTACATATCGATGCCAGGATAGTACATTTTTGGTCTGTGGATTATTGGGGGAAAACAGGTTCCTTTCGAGAAAGTCCATATACATGTCCGCCAGGAGAGGGGATATAGGAGAGCCCATTGGGCTGTTCATAAAATACACCGTTAAATTTGAAATAATTTTGAGACACACAAATCTTCAATAGATCACACAAGTCACTTATAATGGGAGCTGCCACACAATTCTGGATGAGAATAGATTCTGCTATATCTACGGCTTCTTTGTGTGGGACACAGGTGAAGAGATTGCACACATCGAAAGACACTAACAAGCACTTATTGGGGATATCAATTTTTGATATGTGTTGGATGAAGCCAATGGCACTAGTAACTCCATACTTTAGGGTAAACTTTGAGTAATGTCTTAGCACACTGTTGAGTTTTATCGCCAAGAGATAGCTTGGAGCCATGACGTTGGAAACAACGGGTCTAATTGGAAAATCACTCTTGTGAATTTTAGGAAGCCCAAAAAAACATGGAGCTGAGGGATTCAAATGGTGTAACCTAATCACTTTGTTCCACTTAAATAACGCTGAAACTGATTTTAAGGTTCTTTTGCACTCCATTTGGAACTTGGCAGTCGGATCTATCGGCAATTCTTTGATCCCATTCTCTCGTATGAACTGTTCACATTTCTCTAAGTAATCTCCTTTATCCATAATCACAACTGCATTCCCCTTGTCTGCTTTCTGAATAACTAGCTGTTCTGACTTGAGAGTACACTTAATCGAGTTAAGAGTTTCTAATTCTGGGTATCGTCTCTTCACCTTGGATTCTTGAACTATAAGTCTATTTAGCTCTTGGGCAATGAAATGCTTCACATGCATATTGTCTTTTTGGAGAGCTATGTCACAATCCACCGCTAAATTCTTAACGTCCTTCACGGAAATGGGGATATTTGGCACGTATTTCAAGCCCTTTTCTAACCTGATTTCAATGGAGTAAAATTTTTATTGCATATTGGAATAATTTTGATTTTATTGGTATGTCTTTAATTTTCATAATGCTTTATTGTAGTAGATTATTACGATAAACTATTCTTTGAATCTAATGACAAAGATTTGCAAAATTCTGTGCACCAGAATGCAATTTTTATCTGCCAAGTTAAAAGCTTTGTCTGAGTTAGCAAAATGATATCACAAGAATGCTAGGTACTGGATTTAGGTACTTTCATCACTGGTCAACAATCCTAGGATTGGTTTCACACAGCTTTACACTCAATTCTCTCATCAGCTTTTCCTCCATCATCCTTTCACACCAATGTAATTCTTCTCTTTCACATCCTTCTTTACTTGTTTCATATACATATATTTCATTTGAGGTTTTCCTTTTCCATTCTTGCCGCCCACTTGTCCCTCAACGATTGTCTTCATCAGGCCATCATGTTTCAAGATGTGGCCTATAAGGTCGTTCTGTCTTCTTGCCAAGGTATTCTTCCGTGGTACCACATTTCTAATGCCTCTGCCCTAGATTTCTCTGCGGCTGCCATTATCCATGCCTCACTTCCGTAGAGAAGCATACTCCTTTCTTGCTCCTCTGATTGCTAGTTATCCTGCTTCCCAATCAACAGAACTCATCCACCTCTTCCAGTTCTCTAAGGTTGATTGTGTAACTGCTCTGGCTAAAGAATCTTAGGGTGCTGTACTTATTTGATGCTTCTGAATGTTATGATAAATTCACTGCTTTTTTAAATATTTTTGTTGTACACTTCACCTCTGTATTCTCACTCTGAAAAATCAAGCAAGGCAAAACAGGCTATTAATCAACAATCTGCTCACCTGAGTTCAAAGTAATGTCCCAGCATGTTCGCACTCTTCACTCTCAATACGCAGCAAAAAGTTAACATCAAGAACTCAGCTAATGTAATAAAATCATCTTGGAATGTTATTAGTAACTTATCTAATTAACTTTCCTTCCAAAAAACTCTTCCCACCACTATGAAATTCAATAGCCAAAATTTCGCTGACAATAGGCGAGAAAAAATTGCTGATTTGTTCAGCTCTTGCTCTCTGCAATATTGCTTTGCAACTTGCTACATTTAACTCCTGTCATGAAAAATTTTATGATTTCCTACAGCTGGTTCAACGTATTTTCTCCAGCATTTGTAATTGATTCTAATGCTCAAAATTGCTGCTCCCATGTCATCTTTATCCACTTCCCTTTTGTTTCCAATAACTTTATTTCCTAAGCTGTTTCCGTTGTGTAATTCTTCCAGATATTCTTGAAGTGGCTCCTCACTATCCTATGGGTGGCTTCCACTTTCTCGTGAACAAAATTGTTCTGATGACCATTGTAAATATGTAACATCGCTTGTCTAGCCTTCCTTGCTTTATGACATATCTCGTTTCTTATTCTCCAGTGACTACTCTGTCTTTCTTCTGTTTTTGCATTCTTGTACTTTTTTCTTTTTTTATGAGATCTAAAACTTCCTGCGCAACCTATGGTTTTTGTTTTCAAAACAACTTTTCTTCCACCAAGTACTTCTTCAGCTGCTGCCTGTAATCAGGGATGCCAACTTACAAAAAATTCTGGGGGGGCCCAATACGGGGAACCAGGACCGGAAAATTTTATAAGTAGTGAGTTTTAAGTTTTTTAAGCATTTTAGAAGAGTCATATGATCAACATTAGACCCCTGATAACTCCAATCTTGATATCTGGGCACTCTGGGGAAAATCGACAAGCCTGACACATTTTTTCCTTACACCCATAACGAATTTTCGAGGGGGCTTGGGCCCCCTCAGGCCCCATGGAGTCAGTGCCACTACCTGTAATCCATTTCCAATGTTTTTCCAGCTCTCTTACACTGCATTTGTTGGCCACACCCCCTCCTATTCTTTTTTCCGCTGCTTCTTTAAACACTAGTTGATGCTGTAAATCCTTCAATTTTTCAACCTGCCAAATCTTTTTCTTGGCTCACCTAATGTAATAAGATTTTCTTCCCCTCTTACCTACTTACGTAATTACTTCCATTATAACTTGATAGACATCTTCTACTTCTTCATCTTCATAATGTGATGTATGCATTTAAACATGCACCACTACAGAAACTATGGATTTAGTTTCTTCCTTCACCATAACTATCCTTTCATTAAACGGCAGGTAGCTTTTGAAATGTATACCGGTGCTTTTTCTAAGCATTATGCCCATTCCAGCATTATCATTTAGCGATGCTTTGTGTATCATTCTGTACCTTCCACTCCAAAAGTCTCCTTCTTCAGGCCACCTTATTTCGCTGACGTCCTGTGTGTCGAGGTTCATTCCCCTCATCCCCATCTTCAAGTTTTCTAGCCTACCACAGGTACGAAGCAATCCTTAACGTTCTATCACATTTGGCCAATTTATGCTCCCGAGTGGCCCCCACCCACAGATTTGAAAGGGCTTTGACTAGTTTCCTCCCTAATAATTCACTATAGAGGGAATTCCATCATGTCAGATAATTTAAAGTTGGAGTAGCAGCGACTCCTCAGGATAATAATGAGGTGGTTTTCCCTTGCCTTCCACATCGCAGTACTACAGCCATTACAGTAAATGTTACCACACCCGTAGTCAAATGTGTGTCACTGTACCGACCAGTATGGTCTCCACCTTCGCACATGTGAAGAAGAGCTGCTGCCCTCTCCCCCGGGTGATGAGAGGCATAATTGTTGGCAGCCCCCAGCCGCCAAGTCACGGTATCTTCACAGGTTTCGGTATCATTTAAATGGTCTACCTTACCCAAGGATAGACTAATACCACCTCAGAACACCATTGCTTTTTGCCCACGACTGCTCATTCCCTGAGTGAACTCGCCTATCTCCCAGCTAACTTCTTAATCTAGAGGTCAGCCCACCACCTGCAACCCAGTTGATGGCTTTAAACTCAACCACAATGTTACTGGATAATCATATTATTTTGCCCTCTAATTACTTATTTAACAAATGATGAAATGAGTATTAGTACAAGCTCATTTTTCAATTTCAAAATGGTAACAACACTACCCAAACTGGTAGATTTTTATAACTAGGCTACATTTGCAGTAAACTTAAAAATTGAGAATTTTAATGTGCACTATTTAATTGAATTTCTATTTGGGATGGATGGCCAAGTCATTGCTGCTGTTAATACAGCTAATATTGATATTCATCCATACAATTTACATTATTTACATTAATTTTAGAGTTCAAACTTTTTAATGAACTTTCCTTACAATTCACTCCATAAAAGATTAGCAGATTAAAAAGTAGACGAATACAAGTGATTCATAACATAATTATTCCTCTGCTTATTTGAGGAATAGGTATTATTTATTTGTGATTTCTGATGTTTTGATGTATAGTTCATGTGAGTGACGTAACTAGGAACATGCTTTGGGAGGCTATGGAAGGAAATGAGAGGAGTTAGTGGGGCTCCCCCCCTGCAAATAGGGAAATATATTGAAAAATAACATGCCTGAACATGATGGTGAATGATGATCATGAATGTGAGTAGGTGGGACAATTAAATTTTCATCATGTACTACTCCCATTTTTTTATTTTTCCAATACTGATTACCTATCAACTGAATAGGTAGTATCACAAATGCATACTTGAAATGCATGTCTCATCGGTCTTCTGCATAATTTCGATACTCCCGGTCTAAGGGTAACATAAAGTGATCCCTGTATAGAAAGCCACAATCAATACTGACACTTATAACATCACCGGCTATAATAAGGTAAACATGTTATGTAGAATCAGCTATAAAAACTGTGGTTGTGCTATCTACATTGAGGAATTTCTTGTAAAAAACTAGATTAAAGTATGTGTAGTGTTGACAAAAATGGCAAATTTACAGCTGTAGCCCTTCAGGCATGCGATTTGGTGATTGTGTGCATTGGCGTCGTCAGCATCAACATTTTGGGGGGGACAAATGGTTATATTAAATTTTTTATACAATTTAGGGGGGGACAAAACTGGCTTTTCAAATATTGGGGGGGACGCATCCCCCATGTCCCCTTTGGCAGCAACGCCCGTGATTGTATGTGTTGGTATTTGATAGTCAATGCGTCAATGTGTTTCTTAGTCCTTTGAATTTGCCTGCATTGAATTATGCTCGACATTTGTTTTTTTTTAGCACCGTCTTTTTTTTGTTGTCTACTTCCGGGTGCCCGACATGTTGTGATGCATTTTAGCTCAGTAAATGAAGTGATGAGTATATCCTGGTGTATCTTTAATTTAGCGTGTCTATAATCATTCCCTACCTCGCTCCAAGAGTATGTATGTATATATAGATCACCCCCTGGAGACATGGGAATTTTTCTTGACTTACTGGAAACCCTACGTGAGCATATCAACAACATGAGTAACTATATTATAATTAGCAGTGGCATAAATCTTGATGTGACCAAAAAAGTAAAAGAGGTTAAATTGTTTGAGGATTGGCTAAGGTCATACAATTTATTTTGCATTAATCGTTCTTCAACGAGAGGAAGCTCATTTCAGGATAACATCATAATAAATATAAAACTAAGCGACTATGTAGTAGGAATTGATGATCCATTAATCTCAAATCACAAGCTACTTTGGGTTAAAATCAAAAACACGCATTTTGTTAACGCAGTACCAAATAAATTAATAAAATCTAGTCCAAAACAAAACAAGCTTTTCTAAGGATTTACTAAATAAAATCTAGTCCAAAACAAAACAAGCTTTTCTAAGGATTTACTGGATATAAGGAAACAACTATTTGATACTGCACAAGGAATATACAAACAAAAAGACTGTAAACTGAAAATCTAAATATTATCTACAAAAAAAAACATAGAGATCGCGAATAATACAAGAAAAGAGAGTAAATAATGTTAAATTCATCGAGAATGCAAACAACAAATGTAAAGTGGCTTGGCAATTGTTAAAGAAAGAACGCAATCAACAGCAAACGTACACAGAGCTGGACATAGACCCTAGTGAGTTTAGTGACTTCTTCATTGAAGCAGTTAAGAGGGCTAGAAAGAATCTACCACTATCAACTTCAACATCTTTGCAAACAGTAGAAACAGCAATATCTCACAACTCTCACAATGGAAACTTGTTGAACCGCAATAAATTATAAATTTAGTCAAAAGACTCAAATCCTCCACCACTAAGGACAGCTTTAGATTCTCTAATAACCTAATCATGCAAATAATTGATATAATTGCAATGTCTTTGACATTTCTTACAAACAGCTGTCTCTCTCAAGGCCAATTTCCACACATACCTAACCTATCAAAAACAACACCCATCTATAAGAAAGGCACTAAAACATATCTAAGCAACTATAGACCAGTGTCCATAGTACATACCTATCATGTCCAAAATAATAGAGAAAATATTAAAAAATCAACTGATGGCCTATTTCGAACATTCTAACACCAAGTCAATTTTGTTTCAGATATGGTAAATCTACCACACTTGCTGTGGAAAGCATCTGCGCTAAAATTATGGAAGGTTTCGAAGAAAATGAATATAATGCAATAATATAGAGTGACCTTAGTATAGCTTTCGACGTAGCACAATAAACATCTTGATGAGGAAGTTAGAGCTCTATGGAATTACTGGCATGACACTCAACACTCTATGTATTTTGCATTTTATTAAATAGACAACAACTAGCACTGTATAATAGAAAATTATCTAAAAAAGCAACAGTTGAGCATGAGTTACCCCAAGGGTCTGTTCTTGGACCCCTTTTATTTATAGTTTATGTAAACCATCTCCCCAATTACCTAAGAACAGCTCCCATTTTATATGCTGGTGACACTACATTAATCACATCCTACTAATATTGTAACATTGTATGGAAAACGGCCAATATGTATTATGTTAAGCAAGGCTAGTGAATGGGTCGAAGGCAATGTACTATTCTTAAATGAGAGTAAGATGTTAAAATTCACCTTCGTACAAAAATAAACATGTAACAAAATAGATTCAGTCAATGTCCTGGATTTTCACCTAGACCAGAGGCTGTCTTGAGCTGATGTGCAGCAAGGAATTAAGGCTAGGGGGGGTTTTAGGAGGTATAGTGGGGAGTATGGAATATGGGAGGTGCGGGTGCCCTCCCTTAGAAAGTTTTAAAGATAAATGGTTCAAAATGATGAGTTTTACGGCTTTCTGAGGGATATTTTATTAATCCTTGCGCTGTTCTTTAAGTAATATATATATCCAATTAAAATGGATTAAATTTTAAAATTTCCCTCAGTTCTGGGAGGGGGTTATCCCCCAGAAGCCCCCCTTGCTGCACCACTGGTCTTGGGATAATCACATTGATAAACTATGCAATAAAATCAGTAGAGTACTGTTATCTTCTCAGAAAACTAAAGCCTATTGTATTATCAAAAACAGTAATAATGAATGTGTATTATGCATTTTATCAAAGTCACATCTGTTGCGGTATTATATTGTAGGGTAATGCTCCCTAGGCAAGTATGGTGCTTTATATTGTAGGGTAATGCTCCCTAGGCAAGTATGGTGCTCTTGTCACAAAAGAAAGCCATGAGGACATTATTCAAATTTAAAGCATAAGGATCACTGCAACTGCAAGTCTTTCTTTCTTGAATCAGAAATTATGACTGTTCATTCTCTCCATATATATATGAGCTACTAAATTTGCCTAAGATAACCTAAAAACTTTGACATGTAGGTCTGATGTACACACATACCACACCAGGCATAAAGAAGATCTGGATACAGCATACTATACACTGTTAAAGACCAAAAATAATTTTAAAAACATGGCTATTAAGGGGTACAGCACACTGCGAAGATTTGAAATTAAAAGACTCAAATAATATTAAAATCATGGCCCAGAAATAGTTGTGCAGGAAACCCCTGTATTCAATAGGAAACCTCTTTATTCAATATACATGTCCGAAGATTTCAAAGGTCTTTGTGACTACAGGGTCAATTATAAATGCAATACATTGTAATACCTGACTTGTACATAGCTATGTATCAATATGTTTAAGAATGCTTTTTCCTTTTAAGTTTTGTGTGGAAATGTATGTATATTTTTTCTTTTCAATGTCATTTCTTTACAATATCTATCGTGGTTTATATAATTTAATGACAAATAAACCAATTAGTTGATTGAATGTGTTCCAGACTGTGCCACATGCTATAGCCATGAGAGTAAGATTACTGATAACAAGGTGGTCCAAGACGTTTCACGCAAAGCGTTAAGTCCATAGGTTTGATTCCTGATTATTTGGGTGTTATATTTCCCATCAAACTTTATCCGAGTTCTATTTCTTGAGCAAGAGAGGTTTGAATTTTCATAAATGAGTGGTGGCGCTCACTCCAAGCCAATACTATGTGCACTGCATACTACCGATTATCCAACCTAAATTACAGGCTAATGATGGGGAAAGGCGGCACGAATAATCGGAAAACACGGATAATCCAAACTTTCACTTTAATTTCTTCTAATTTTCCTAATTTACGCAAATCAAACAATGTATTATTATTTGAGCACATTACCCAGACAGCACACTGGTAACGGTATACATATACCGTAAGTATACCAGGTGTATACTGTTTCCTTGTGAAACTGTATACATGTTTTAGATTCTAAGTATACATAAACAGTATCCTGAAGCGTATACGTATACAGTATACGAAAGGTATCTGTATACCTTTCATATACTGTATACGTATGTGCTACATATGGAAACAGTATCTGAGAGGTATATGTATACCTTTCATATACTGTTTCCATATGTAATCTCAGTGGCGGATGCATATCTATCATTTTAGATGGATTACTGGAATCGTTAAGAGCTTTCTATTCCCAATTGGTAATAACGCGATTGCAATCGTATTCCTACTGCTCCACGTATCACCTGGTTTCCGGAAACCACGCACCCGAGGCTGCGAGATCACGGATTTAGAAAAGTGTTTTGCACGAATGCTTCGAAACCACTGAGCGACTTCGGAAACTACACTGTCAGGCAGCACGCCGCGCAGTCACGTCTCGCACGAGTTGCTCGGGATGCAGCTGCTGCGGCACGAGGATCCGTGATCACTGAGCGTGATTGCGCACCGCGATGCTTGGGAAACAGGAACACGGAACACCCGTGAAGGCAATGGGCGCGCGGTCGCGCAGCAACTGTTAGAGGAACCCAGGGCTTACGGCAAATTGTCTACGCAGACTAGTTCCTGGCTATGACTCATGCTATCTGTACTTCCACTCCCCCGCTGCTTTCACTTCTACTATTACCCAGACGGCACAGAATCCTCCGTATCTAATTCGTATGCAGATATCCATTGACGAAAAGCGAGGGAGCGGTAGTCAATGGATACTATCTGCATACGAATTAGATACGGAGGATTTTGTGCCGTCAGGGTACCTTCCTCTCCCTTTTGACCTTGACTAGTAACGGCGTAAACATGTCCGATTACGACGAAATATTCGGTTCCCTAGGGCCGTATCCAGCCGCATACGAGATCACGGCAATAATAAAGACCGTAGATAATATTTCTCTTAATTTACGATTCCTTGACCATTGAATCTTCTAAAATTAATCAAGAGTTTTTTTTCCCGCCGCTTATCGTCGTCAGCAATGCAATAGCATACGTCCAAGTGCACTTGAAACATTCCTTGTGAGCAAGTGCATAAAACAATTTCATTTTAAGAATAACATTCTAATGGAAATAATAATCCCGGTTTAGCCTTACATAAAAATGAAAATGTCCTGGTGCTTTTGCGTCCATTTTTTGTAAAGACCGCGGAAAATTTCGAAGGAGTGTGAACTCATGCACGGATAATCCGCAACACGGATAAGCCGCCGCCGGATAATCTGGAGTAGTTTAAGTTTTAATTCTGGAGGAGTAATTTAAATTTCCCGCTCTAAATATGAGCGAAAGATCTGCGCTCTCAGTTTGCATTGCGAAACGACTGGAGTGAGTGAAGCCGTCGCCAACGGACGTCAGTTGGGGACGAATCAGGAAATATATACATCGACAGACTGAATGGCGCCACCATATGGCTTTATAAGTGCAAACAAACGGTTGTGTAAAAACTGGGGATGGTCGGATCGGATCCAAATATCCCTTGAGGATTTTGCCCTTCACCCAGTGGCGGATAGATGGCTCATTTCTCGGAGGGCGTTATCTGGGCGTCAGAGAATCTGATTAAGATCATCGCTTCTAAATAAAGCCATGATTGATAGCGAAAGAGGTGATATTGAGGCTATTGTTAGCTATTTCGGTGAAGGTTGATGTGATTGATGACTACAAAGGCTCATATCACGCTTTTCCGACCATTTGAATCATTCCTCTGAGAATGTTATTTAAAAAAATAATTAGCCTTTCATGGAAATTATTCTTACATCAGTGTCGCCGTCCTTGTGTGTGCGCGCATGAGTGCTGGGATTCGTAATTTGATTCCCAAAGTTTAGCATCGTCGTTAATAATGTACATACATTGAATCAAACACCAGTCACTCCACAGAATTGAAGTTATGTGAGCTTAGGGTTGTATATTTAAAAGAAAAACCATCCATTATAAAATGTTGAGTAGCCTAATCATTTACTTCGCGTTTAAGTTTAAACTAATATCTTAAGACATTTTAATTTTTTAAAGAACGCGCGGAGTACACACTGCTAGAATTTGTACTCCGCGCCACCAAAACATTCTCAGGGAGCAAAATATTGCTGCAATGTCCTCCCAGAAGTCTACCTCAAGGGTGTTTGAAAATGAATGAGCTCAACCAGATTCCCACCCTATCTCATCTACAAACGTTGTATATATCGATACTCTCCTTACCTTAAACGCTCTCCAGCAAGTAAGCGCCTCTACATCCATGCAATGACATCAGTTCCACTTGGCGAGGGTCACAATGGACAATGCTTTTAAGCCACTGCACTTATGCACTGCAAGTCGCACGCGCTTACCTTGCTTACGGTAGTCCTAAAAATTGCACATTCATTGAAAGTGGTTTTTTATCGAGAGGAGAGCGATGTGGGAGGGCTCCTTCCTTTGCTAATTACGTGACCCAACTATAAAACTTTACATTGAACCTTTCTTGAACATAGTCATCTTCTTTCATCAAAGTGCAACTGTCAAATATTTGTATGTCTCTCCGTGGTTTCGCCTAACATTCTCGTCCCCATTGCCCGAGGAAGGAAATAAACGCTAAATTTTTCGCGTTTGATAAAGTCAATACGAATACTTTAAACAATACAGGTACCAGCCTGAGCAAGGAGTCTCAAGAAGAGATTTATGCATGTATGTCGGGAACGGTGTATCCTTCTCTAGCCGACATCGAAATTTTATTTCAAACTTGTCGCTATGCATTCTCCCAATTTCTAAAAATGTCTATTGAAAAATTATTTGTTCATGACTTACTTCAAAATTTCCTTTGCCTTCACATCTTTACCCAATTTCAACTTATGATGAAGATATTGAAGGGTCAATTTACGTTTTGAACACAACGAATTACCACATCCATTAACAATAACTTCATGTATTACTTAGCGGGTTACTTTCATGCGCTCCGTTTTTTCTCATCCGAAATATCAACAGTCCAAATCACGGGGCAAGGAAATCGAAATACGGATAAAATTCCCTAGCTAATATGCACACCGTCACTGAGATATTTTATCTGGAAAGCGTACCTTTTTATCGTTCTGAGATATCCTTCACTACTACTGTTGGCGTCAAAATGATGTGCCGCTGTACTTTGCTAATTTATTTCTGGGCTTATGCAAATGCTAAAATAATGAGTAATACGTCATTTTAAGGGAAATTTTATTTTCAATTCTGATTTCATTTTTGTTTTATGAAAATTTTTAAAATATAGACACGCGAGTGGAATAAATGACTCCGTGAACCGTACAATTAGCCGTTTTGTCAACTTCATGAACTTTGTAACTCAACCTAGGAAAAACTGCTACGTCTACAGCATTCATCTTCCATAACAAGTTGGAAAAACTGCTACGTCTACAGCATTCATCTTCCATAACAAGTTGCAAAAATTCATGGAAAATAACAAAATGGCTTTTTTGTAGTTTTTGAACGCTTATTTTGTCTTTAACTGATGAAAATCTTTTAACATTTTCTAGTCCTACACTTTACCCTGAAATAAGAAATAAAACTGATAGAAAAAGTATTTCATTTATTTGTAATTTTTCTATGATCCGATAGTTCTTAATTTATATGTAGCATAAATTATATTTGGGCATTAAGAAAATACGCCAGAGTGTGCGAAGACCACGTGTCTGCACACGAAACTCGAGAAGAACATTGGAGGGGACTGCCACTGAAACATTTTTCTTCGAGCTTCAGGAAGCTTTGTGACGCTCAACAAATCAAACTTTTAAGTAAATCAAGCATAAATGCTCAACTTGCTTATTACTTAATTCGTCCTTTTAGTAAAGAGGCCTCCTTTACAAAGTTTAAGAATTTTTCGTCGCTAATTCCGCTCAAACCTGACGATATAATGAATGTCAATAACAATCGCAAAGCTACCTTTTTAATCCTTTGAGCAGCCTGAAAATGCTATTGCTATCTTTCTTTGGAAACCACGCGCACTGTTCCGATGGATCACAACCGCGAAACCCATTCAAGCCCCCCCTTCCACCCTGTCACACGTTCAAATCTTCCCGAGGTGAGTGCGCTACGAAAAACAAGCTCACCGCGGCCTCAAGGAGACAATACACATAGGAGACAATATGAGGGCACAACTTCCCTAAGAATACTCCAGAAAGGTTGTTACGGTTTCCAACGCTTGCCTTGCCTTCCAAACCCTACGCAAGGCTTCGATGATTCGGACCCATTATCCACTCACCCTAGGAGCCTCTCTCAGCGCCCAGCGTGTGGCTGTCCTTCTTTTACTCCCAACTACGATGCTCACATGCTCTCTCCTTCCTTTGCCATTTTCTAAGAAGACCTTTAGTTTTGGAATTTGCGACTATCTACACTGCCATTCGTTACCTTACCCTCCTTCCAAAGCCATTGCCACTGTTAGTTTTGCCGCGAGACGAGACGAGATCTCATTTTCTGACCTCGTCTCGAGTCTCGTCTCGTGAACCCGTCTCGTCTCGTGAACCCGTCTCGTCTCGGTCTCGAATCTCGGACGAGACTCTCGTCTCAGTCTCGTTACCCCCAAAATAAATAAAGCACCATAAAAGCCGTTTCTTTTGCGTGCTTATTCACTGAATCGGTACCTCGAAATAAGAAAGCCATGAATATAAATTTTAAATATACATTGATCTGGACACCAATCACGTCAATGCTTGTAAAATTATTGATTTTATTGATACTCAATGAATAAACTCGTAGCTTAAAACCAGGGGCGGTCTGGGGTGATTGGGGGCCCTCGGCTGGAGCTCATGATGGGAAACCCCTAACCGGAGGATTCGCTCGCCTCCACTACCCCCTTCCACTCCCCTCGGAACAGGGGCGCAACTAGGAATTAAGGCTAGGGGGCGTTTTAGGCGCAACTAATACTTACGGCTGTGGAGGTATTGCATACCCACCAGGGTAAGCAGGAGTTGCGGGTGCCCTCCTCCCAAAGCATTTGAAGGATAATGGTTCAAAATTGCGAGTTTTACGGCTTTCTAAGGGATATTTGATAAATACTAGCACTATTCTATAAGTAATACTGATCCAAATAAGTAATATGGATTAAACTTAAAAATTCCTCTGAGCTCTGGGGGGGGGGGGGTTATCCCCCCCAAAACCCCCCACCCCCCTCGCTGCGCCTCTGTCTCGGAAAATTTTAGGACTTTAGCTTATAAAATTTACTTATGCATTATGGTTCTGTTATCTACATATTTAGTACATTTGTTCCTTGAAAATGCCCTGAAAGTAATGAACCTCTTAAATAACCTTATCGAATAATCCTTTCAAACAGCAGGAGTAAAAATGCAAAATATTACAAAGGACATTTTGGGGCCAGATAAAGACTTTTGCCTGTTATGCATTAATTATGTGTAGTAAATTTCACATCGCATATAGATGTAGTCACAAGTACGCAGCTTTTACCCATACTCGATGGTTATAATTGTTTTAAAGTGTAGGTAAAAACTTGTGCAAAAATTGAGGTACTAATTTCGCAGAAAAATTTAAGCCTGAATTAACAAACATATCCCAAACTGTATTCTTTAAGGATAATGTGTCTCAATTTGTTTCGTCCATATGAATCAGTTAGCCAATTAAAATTGTTGGGTGGATAAGAAAATAATAGGAAAAATATTAGGATACATATTTAACATTTTCATTTATTTTGATCTTTATATTATAAAAGCAGTATTTAAAAAAATGTATTTTGTCAGTAACTTTCAAATAATAATGGACCCAATTAGTTATTCAATTATTTTTTGTGCTTTGTTTTCTAAGTGATAATGTGTTCAGAGACTCACAAAAAATACTCACAATATAAATAATTATAACTGTAGTAATACAACCAACTTCTACACACTTAAGGTAAGAAATAAAACAATAACAATTAAGATCAATTCTACACTACTGACATTCTTTAAATATTGCTGATATTTGACTCGATGCCGAACTTGAATTCAAAAGTCTATACGAGAACTCCCTGCGGCCGGATGAGATTTAGATGACCTCTCCTTTTTGGCATGCTATCATTCAATTGTTTACAATTTTCATGACACATGATCGGTATCGTTGAAAATTTTTGTAAACTGCTTAATATAATGCACTTATTAATAAAGTACTCTACCGATTAAGTTAGGTTTCCATGGAGTACTTGAGAAGAATTCTGGGATCCTCCATCCCCATCAACCACTTCCCTCTTCAATTCACAATAAGACCTTCCTCCATCCATTCTATCAAAACAATCCTATTTTTTTCCTACCTATCCCTCGTTTGCCTAACATTCTACCCAGTGGCGCCGACTCCATGGGGCCTCAGGGGGGCCGAGCCACGACCACCGAGAGACAAGGCCTGAGCGCTGATGCCTTCTAATTGTCTGACGTCACGAGCCGTAGGTTATCAACCACGCCTTCCGACAATGCTTGCAGTTGTTTATATTTATAAGCCATTGCGGTGAAAATGGTAATTGGGTTGTTGAACGCTAAGTTATTTGGAGTTTTAAAGCTTTTGCGATGTTTTGTGGGCAACAGTATTGAATATAAGTGTTCAAGAGATGGTGTGCTAAAGTTGTCTTTCTCTGTACAGAGGAAAATACAAGGAGGAAACGAAAGTGTGCGTTTTCAAATTTCCTAAGGACGAAGAGACGAAGAGGAAATGGATACTTACCAATCCAAGAAAAGACTTCCAGCCGGCGAAATATTCCAAGGTGAGTTACTATCTTTTTCTTTCTATTTTGGACGGCGTGATTATTCAGGGAAATGTTAGTACAATGTAAATGTTGATCGTCATTAAAAGTGAATTAAAAAGATACTTGATATAAGCATTGACCGGTAGACGAATTGTTATTGGTTTCTTGAAACAATTCTACTCTCGAGTGTATTTGCAGGTTGATTTCAATATTATTTTCGTTATCGCTTGAATAATTAATGGTTTTAATTATTTCATAGTACCTAAATGTCTTTGAAATTTTCGTATATCAACGCTAAATAAAATACGGCGCTTATCCTCGTGTTCTAAGGTGTTGTTATTAAGAAGAACTTGATTTTTTGAGGGTGTTATGAATAGTTTTTGTTATTAGTAAATTGTGGAAACATGTGAAACACTCGGGATGAATAAATGGGATACCTACTTGTGTAATAAATATGACCCATGCCTACGATGGCATTTTACATTATTTGTATGTTTACGCATGCATAGGGTAGTATTACTGTTTTAGAAAAGAAGATTTTTTTGCATTAAGCAGTTCTTACAAAGGTAATATGTACTAACTAATCGTGTTAATCTGAGAACGATTGTGTAGAGAGCGAAATCTTAAAGTCTTCGAGGGTATTAAATAAATGATTCTTCAGTAGTTAATCAATTATGGAAACATGTGAAACGCTCGGGATGAATAAATGGGCTACCTACAAGCGAGATAAATATGGCTCATGTCTAAGTTGACATTTTAGATAAAATATTGTTAATCTAACTACCATTGTGTGCACAGCGAATTATTTAAGTCTTGTTTACTACACCCTTATCAGACGAAGGTATTCTTCACTTGAAATACATTTGATTTTCCGTCTACCAATAAAATTATCTCTGTTTTTAAGGTGTGTATCCGGCATTTTCTGGTTGAAGATGTGCTTCATTAAATCTCCTACTTCGATGAGAAGTCAGGAAAACTGCTGGCTGTACCATTGAACAGCCCAAAACTGAGGGATGGTGCCATGCCGAGGATCTTCCCTGATTGCCCTGGGTACCTTACCACTTCAGAGCAGACCAGGGATGCGCCATCAATGAGGGAAAAGCGTCTTGAAAGTGCTACTGTGGAAGCTGCTTTAGCTGAGAGTTTGAAAACTCAGGAAGCATATAAGGCTTAGAAAAAGCTAGACTCTTTCGGAAACGTAAATTCTCTGGTGAAGATGAATAAGCATTCAGCATTTTGGGATGTGGTCGTGAAGCCGTGTGCTATAATATTAAAGCATTTGGAAGAGTGTGCACCACCTCTTATTACTTACTCATTAATAGAATACATTCATAATAATATCAAAATATACCACTGAAAAAGGGAATTAAAAGCAATAGGCAAATTCACTCCACTTTTTCATGCCTCTTTCATGTATGAAAAGTACCAATGATGTGTTGGATAGAATTTAAAAACTCCACAAACTGTTAATATTTATAGCTATAGTGTAGCTCTACTGGAAGAATGCAAAATTAAAGACTTTGCAAATTAATCTTTGAATAACTTTATCAAATCACAAATGTCTCTTGTTCCAGAAAAAAAGGTAAGTAGGTTCAAGAAAAGAGGACAAGTAAGGTACATCTGTGACATATTTGTATTTGCTGCAATGTTTTGTTAGTATCTCCTGAAGTTCATATATTTGCTCGCAATTCTGGTAATTTGGTTTTCCCACATCCAGTTACTATCAAACGGCTCTGCTCTTCTTTTAAAGTTGGTCCAATTAATGAGAAAAATGAGTATGGGTTTCTATCTTACGTGAAGCACCGAGTATCTCATTACAGAGCCACGAGCGTTATATCACCCTTATTCATTAGAAACCCTTTCTTGACTACAAGGGCAGAGTATAGTAGAACCTGCATATAACTCCAGCAGTTTAGCTTTTAGTGCTCATGAGTTCGCGGTAGAGAACTTACTATATTCATTTAAAGATGTTGTCCATATTTTGCCAGTGAGTACTCTGTCAGCCTGTGTTCTAAAAGATATTCTGAAGAAAGTCATCATTGGTCTCGAAAAAGTTGGTCTGGAGGTGGTTTGTGTTATAAGTGAAAACAAATCCATCAACAGGAAGGCAGTATCTCTCTTCACCAATCCACCAAGGCTGAGTATAGTTTATCCACATCCTTCTCATCATTCTTGACCATTACTCTAAAGGCTTGACTGTCCATATGTTTAAATGTATTCGCAACAACTGGATCAATAAGAAAAACTATTATTTTCCCAACTGAATGCGTTATATATGCTACATTTCTGTGTTATCAGGTAGGACATGGTATTTTTCCATTCAAAACTATTTCCCCAGGTACTTTAAAGCAGCAAATCCTAGTTCACCGTTTCTTAAAAGGTTACAATTCGCCCCGTTAAGTGCATAAATTGCCATGAAATTATAGTTTGCAGATAGGTCTAATCAAAACAATCCCTTTGTCATTTAACAGAAGCACAATTTAGTTTTATCCAAATCTTGTGCATGTGTAAGAACATAACTTTTTTATTTCATTATCGTTTAATGCAGCGATGCTGAAAAAATAGAAGCCCCGTGAAGGATGTAAAAATCCTATGACTTCTATGTTATAAGTTCCACTGATGCGTAAAAAATGTTTTACTGAATATAAGACTTTTAATGATATTCTCGAGGTTTCGAATGCATTTGGAAGCAAGCTGTTTCTCTTCGAAGAAGATTTTTCGGCGAAGGCGTAGGTCCATTCGAGACAATTATGTTTCCCGAGGTAGGGATTTACTGTTAACATCATTTAAGTGTATGTACATATGATATTATATAAGGAAAATTGTAGCCGGAGAAATGTCTGTTCACATATCGTTTGGTTTTCTTACGCATTCCCCACCAATCGGCGCTATCAATGGCAGTCTTCGCTACTCCCTCCGTCTGCCTACGACTCGTGACGTCACAATTCAGCGCTCAGGCCTTGTCTCTCGGTGGTCGTGGCCGAGCCCCCTCAAAAATTCGTTATGGGTGTGAGGAAAAAATGTGTCAGGCTTGTCGATTTTCCTCGTAGTGTCCAGATATCGAGATTCGAGTTATCAGGGTTCTAATGTTGATAATATGACTCTTCTAAAATGCTTAAAAACTTTAAACTCACTACTTATAAAATTTCCCGGGGCAAGATTCCCGGTTTGGGCCCCCCAATATTTTTTGTAAGTCGGCATCCCAGATTTTACCCTCTAACGTTGTTTTCAACATTCCCTCCCCGCTAAATATTCGCCCAATCCATACCTCCTGTCTCCTCCGTATCTCATCTACAATCTGCCTCTCCGCACCCACCATGTCGAGCACTTCATCGTTCTTCCTCCTCTCCGTCCACTTTACTTTCTCCATTATTCGCCACATCCACATCTCGAGTCTTTTCTCGTCCTCCTTCCAAAGTTTCCATATTACTTATAATGCGCTACTCTATGATAATTTTTCAAGCAATTTAATAAATATTTATTGTTTTATGTATCTCGTTCTCTAGAGATAAAGTAGCTGACCCATCTTAACGTCTCAAAAGCAGAATGGGCAGCAGTTTTCAAGATAGTACAGTTGAAGAAAGAAGTTGATTTTTAGGATTAAATTCGTCAACTCTCTGGTTTTAAACGGAATATAATAGAGTCATTTTTTTATATCTGAAGGCATAAAATCACTTTGAATATTTTATTGGAAAGAAATAAACATTTCTTCAAAAAGCAGAGTAATTAGTATCTTGGCCGCAAATCAAGGGATCTGGGTTCAAATCCCGGTTAGGGCAAATGATTTTTCCTCTCAGAAATTTCGCACAAATCTGCAAATAGATTTTTTATAGAGGTTTCTGGCCCCTTTTAGAATGAACTGCATGAATAAATGCCGATCATATGATCCAGTATGGCTTTTTGATTAAATGGACTTTTGGCTGGAAAAATAATCAAAGGAAAGCCAATTGCAGTTATCTTTTTTAATAGTAACATCCTCAACACAATTTAGTGACAGTATGCTAAATACCCTCACAAACCTCGGAAGATATATCATGCAGGAAGAGGTACATAGTTATTTCAACTATCATCCGTCTTTCTGCCGAGGTAATGTGCTCTGCGCAATTCGAAATGGGCCATCATTTTCCCCTTGCAAGAAAACTATAAGAAGGAATGCAAGTGCTGCTGAGCGATACTTTCCACACATGCGAGCATTATCCAATACATTTAGTCGTAGGAGTAAACACTAAAAGTTCCCTTTTTAGAAAATAATTCAGTTTTTTTCAGGATAAATTGTCCAGGGTTATTATCGCAGGAAACAAGGAAAAGTAGTCAGCCATTAACACTCCCTAACATGGCTCAGAAGTCACGCTCTTGCATTCAGAAATTGACTTTTCGGCTAAAATTACTTTTTATAGTTAGATAATTTATCTATAAGTTATTATTGAATTAAATTTATGATGTAATACTTAAGAAAAAAGTAATATTTACTTCATCTCAACAGAAGGACATAGTTTTAGGGATAAAGCTATATAAAATATCAATGCAAAACATACATCTGTATTTCGAGACCTTCGAGAGTCTCGCGGAAGTGGTATCGCCTGGTCTCGTCTCAAATCTCGTCTCCAATTCTACCCAACGGTCTCTTCTCGAAAACGAGACGAGACGAGAAAGTCTCGAGTCTCGCGGCACTGTCGAAAATAAGTTTCTGCAGGGCTCTTACATTTCAGCGGAAAATTCAGTGTGAGCAAGATGAATCCCATATAGAAAAGTGCCCTTCGAAGGTTAAATCTTGGAACGAAAATATCCAAGGAAGCAAATCGTGAAAGAGAGAGACCAAAACTTGAGAGGACGTGAGAGAGTTACAATCGCCAATACATATTAAGAAGTTTTTTGAAAGTGTGAAGTCATGCGATAGTAGTAGAGGAAATTCGGCCTCAATGATGAAATTTCACGATCTAGGGAAAATAAACCCTGGTTCTTCGCTTCCCAAGCACAAGCAATGAGATCCTTTCGTGCTCACGAAGATAAACGGCCTAATTTTCTCGGTAATATCGTGAAAGGGAATATTTTTCAACCAATGGGAATGACGCATTTGAGGAAAACCCCGTGCGAGCTAGTTCGCAGAAATCGCTTGCGCGGATGTCGAAGAGAAGCGATCCTCAAAAGTGCAAAAACCCCTTTATAGAGTGAACTAAGGTGGCTAAAAGGGAAGTATGGCGAGGAAAAAACGGGGCAGTACAATAGTCCAAATTAAGAGGGCATTCTTTAAATAGAGGAGCCTGTTAACAGCTCGGAATATAATCCCTGAAGTAAGAAAGCAATTCATTCGGAGTTCCATCTGGAGCACGTTTCTCTACTGTCGTTAGGCATTGACGACGACTGCAATAAAGAAGATTTTGAAATTTAGTGCTACAGAAGAATGAAGAAAATCGAATAGTGTGTGGTAGTAAAAATGATTTGAAATTCATAGGAAGAGTACGAGAGAAGTGTTTTGAAGACCTCGGTTTCCAAACCCTGCCAAACACCCTAGAGGTGGCTCGCAGGGTATTATGTAGATGTAGATGTTTGGAGAAGTGACAATGTAATCGTCCACGCCATGAACATTGCCGTTGGAGAGAAGCCACGGCAAAGGCAGACCTCGGATGGAGCGGGTGTGAAGCAGAAGGATAATTTACCTACCACGTAATATAATTGAGTGGAGAACTGAGCCAAATAGATTTTAGGTTTGTTGTCTTTTGATGATGATGTTACGGCAAGGCGGAGACTTATTTTTGGTATACGATTAACATTAATATGAAACGTTGTAATTTTAAAATGCTCAAATGCCAAAGCATGTGAAATAGCGCCGTTTTCTTCTAAGCGCCGTTCACTGAGTAGGTATTGCGTCGTCTATATTTTAAGCTTATTTTTTACTTCCATTTTTCCTGTCGACGCTCTTATCTCTACGCTATACTCGAGGATCTCGCGAGTGTAAAACGAGAATGCTGGAGTCCTCTGACGAGGAACAACAGCTGAACAACCTTTTCCCTCCCCTCTTGCGACTGATCTAATCTCCGCCCGCCTAACTTCTCCCCTCCTCGCCAAGCATATTCAGTGGACTCCTCGTGTGTCCTCCTACCTGCCATTTTTCCCTTTATTTTGTTTCGATTCTCCTTCTAACCCACTTTTAGAACGTCTTTAGCTTATTCAAGATTCGTTTTTTGTATACCATTAATATTTTTGGCTTTGTTTAAAAAAAACTTCAAATAAACACTTATCTTCGAAATTTACTAAGCAAGTTGCGGATCTCAAAGATGTTTCAGTTTGTACCTTCGTCGTAACTAGGGATTACGCATGGCATTAGCGAAAGAGGGATGTCATGCATGTAAGGTCAATAGGAAGTAAATCCGACTGGAACCCTTCTTTATTTTATCACCTTAACGAACCCTTTCACCTCGTTCAATTTGTTGTGTCATCCATTCCACCATTGTTGTAACTAGAGATATGCTTTGGGGGTTGATGGGGGGGGGGGGGGGAGAGGGGGATTAGTGGAGGTAACCCCCCCAGGAAATGGGGAGTTCAGGAAAAGTTTTGAAAAATAACATGCCTGAAAATGCATTTTACATCATTTTGGCGCTTATAAGTTAACTTTAAACAGTGCCAGTTATTATGTATCAACTCCAGTTATGATATTTAAATAAATTTTTGATTTCTCCGAGGCTTTGGGGGGGATACATCCCCTCATTCCCCCTCATCCCCCCCCCCCCCCGCCTCTGCATGCCACCACTCTATATTTTGTTGTAAGCCAATCTTTCCCATATGTTTTCACTTTGATTAAACTCCATCAGTTTGTTCTTCTCAACAAAGTCCTCATTGATATTTCTCTTCTGAGCTGCAAACATTATCCTCTAAATTACGATCCAAGCAAGTCACATGTTGTAAGGTCCGTGAGCGTGGAAATGCAGGCGCAGGAGCAACATTTGAGAAGAACAGCTGAGTTTACACAAACCCACATTGACAGATTCCTGGGATCTGAAAGTAAAATAAATTTTATTGACTGAGAGACCATATAATCTTGCAGAAAGCATTGCATTTCAGGTTTACCGAAAATAATAGCTTAACATCAATATAAAAACCAATTTTTATGAGAATAGCTAGCTTGCTGGAAAACCAATAAAACTCTATAATTGCATCTGTTCGGCAAAATATCTCTCTTAATTTAACGTTTCCATCGGACCTAGGAATATTGTGTGATTCTCAAGAGTAATTCTCTGTGTCGCTACATTGTGCCATTAGGAGAACGATCTCTCTTTGCAGCATAAACGTATACCGTTTTCAAGGACTGACATCCAGTATTCTCTCATTACCTTCTGTTGGGACTTCGGAATTTTCCGAGACATTTAAAAGCTGTACTTTATTTGTAAGGATCATGAAGCCAAAAATTCTGGATCTTGGATGAGGATACGTGACTCTTTGAATACGCATGACTAATTAGTGTGTTCTGTTTTTCGTCCTTAGGAAGATTGCATTTTGAGAACACTGTTTGAATCCGTCATATAACGGTGCAAGTTGCTATTGATCTTGACTATATTCTGAAGAGTATAAATACAAATCCATAAACTAAGAGCTGGGTGGTAAAGAATTTGATCTTGGCCGTTGCGATGCATGGATGCGAGAAAGATGCAGGGCCATTAGAAAGGCTGGAAGTGAAATAATAGATCCAAATGCTGGAGGAATATTCTTGCGCTTCGCATAGATTCAGAGTGGACGTCGTAACGAAACGAGTGAAGGGAATAATGAGATATGAGAAAAAAACTGAAGCACAATTGTAGGTAACTTCTTTTTTGTTAAAAAAAAACATATTTTAGAGAACAATGGGAAGTGTGATTTTGAGCCAGAATGCCTTCGTGTGAAAGATGAAGGACGTATGGGTTCTAAGATTTGGACATTTTGAGTGGCGTTCGATGAGGTGAAAACGAATGTTCGTACCCCCCCACCCACCTCCCCAATTTCCTCTCTATAACCTTCCACACTCCACTCCGCTTCCGCTGGAAGAACAATTGGTCTAAAATATTTCATTTTGGAAGTGCGGAAGTTCTAAAGGCGAGGTGGAGTACAAAAATTCGTTTACTACGTTTTGAAAATGAACACTTTTCAAAGTTGTCAACTGTTGCACCTAATCCAACTGATCATAATCTGATGTTTTTTGTCGATTCACACGCATCGGAAAACCGCACATTTTATTCATTGAGCTTTAAATTTATTTCGTTTGCAAAATTCTGTGAATGAAATGTATTCTTGGTCATTGGGAAGATATAATAAAATGTAACTTTATCGCGCATTGTAGTGCCAGAGTGGTAGAGAGGCCCTTGGCCCTGGGGTCCCCTCACCCTCCAGAATAATTAGGGAGCCCCTCAAGTTACGCCGGAGTAATTCCAAAACATCGCCGCGAACTGTCACTCAGACTGTTGCTGATAAAAGCTCAGGCTCGAGACGGGTTTTTCGACCTCCGAGATCATTCGAAAGATACATGCGATCCTCCAGATAAGTGACGATGGCATCTCCCGAGAAACGTAATCGTCTCACTTGCCGTTCCCATGGTGACAAATTCGCCTTTTTAAACTTCCTCGAAATGATGATTCCTCGTCGTGCCTTGATCTCATTTCTCTTGCATTAGCTGCAAACGCGATCATTTTTTGCTAATCTCTGCGCGAAGGCGATCCCCTGAAACCTTTTTTACGCCGCGCACGAGAGTGCAAGTGAGTTGGTCTGGTGGCGGCCTCCCACCCCGGGAGTCTGAGCTCGAATCTTGGCGGAGGATATTTTTCAGAGTTGCAGAGAGAGATCCCTGCTGGAGTGCTTTGAGGAGGGCACTTCAAGGACAGCACACCGTCCGTCGAATGGGATGTTAAGCCGTGGTCCCTTTGGCGCCGTTCGTTAAGAATCAGTCTATAGCCTATAATGCTGGGTTTAACTCCATCCTTCCCTCTTAATCCTAAGTCCAAATGATCACAGCTTTCGGTTGCCTCCTCTGACTGTCATATCGTACGAAATTGCACGTCTTGGAGCTTCCTCGATGGGGCGCGCAAATATACTAAAATTAGAGCAGGGGCTGTTTGGTCAACTCGCGTTCATAAATTTGCGCATGCTTTCCAGGCTTTTCATTTCACTTCAACGGAATATCCTAGGTGAGATCTAACCCCCACTACGTACTCGCAAGTGTCACTGCGGTAGTGCACACGGGAGGGGGAGGTTTTTTCGGGTTACAACCCTGAGCCCCTTGAGCCTCCGAAAGAAGACCCCCCTTTGCCCTGGGGTGTTTTCCATGGAAGGGCCCCCAAATCTACGGTAAACCAATCTCCCATTTCAAAATCCTGGCTACCCTTCTGCCTCACGCTACTGAGTATATATACACTTGCTCCCTGCCATTCACCGTGGCTTAAAAGGGTATCATGTAGATTTAAAGGTAAACGTTCGTACGTATTAAAGTTGTGCGATTACGTGCCTCGTGAAAAGCGAGTTTGAATTGTGCCCCGGATTGGCGCAACAGGCGATGCTTCTGCGGTGGAAGAGATTGCATCTGGAGAGTCGAGTGCGGGCCCTCGTCGTTTTAATCGCGTCTTAACTTTTTTTTACTCTTTGGTCTCCTAAAAAAATAAACCTTTATCATTTCATCTCAACTCCTATTTTTTTATTCATTCAATATAAGATGCATTAATGAAACTAATGATCGTTTGGTGTAGGCATAGGGGGAGTGGGCTGACAAGAAATTTCATTTCTTCCAGTAATATGCACTTCAAGTGAGCTTATTGTTTAAAATTAATATATAATGACGTAAATATAAATTATATTTTAGCACTAATACGGCACAGTGGCTAGAGGTGAAATATTAAGTACGACCAGGCTGGATTTAACCATAGAGTAGGTATATACATACTCTATGATTTAGCAAAAAGTCTCTTTGACATTATTTTGTAATGGCTTATTTTGCATTTTTCTCGAGTGGTAATGGAATTCATCGATAAGGAAGGGAAGAGTATGGATCACTGTCTTCAGTTGCACTCACCAGAACCGGAAGAGGGAATTAAAGCAATGAGTGGAGAGAGCAGAGTTGGAAAATCAACTCCCCACTTCCCCTCACCTCCCTTCATCCCCTTTCGTCATTCCTCGGAGAACACTCTACACATCTTCACTATGCGTCCGATCACCTGAGAGATGTTACACCTGTGAACGGGCAGTTAGCCTCAGAGTGCAACCGAGGCAACATCGGAACGTGCTATCATCTCCTTACGTCGTTCTTTAACATTAGAACATTTTCCGTGTTGCCTTCGTTGGCTGCAGTGTCATAATCTATTCATGATACTAGGGGACACGGAATAGAAGCGACAAAAACATTGGAATATTGTGGCCATGATTACCTTTTGATCGATGCTTCACTTTTCGTGAGAAAGAAGCAGCACTTGGTTGGTCCAAAAAGGTGTAACGAAATTGTACTTCTCTTGTATATACGGAAGTGAAAATAGTCAGTGTTAAATTAAACAATGAAATCTTTCATGGATTTATAAAAAAGGAACATTTTCACAAAATAGACAAGAGGTTTGTTTAGTAGTTTACAGTGGGTTAACAGTGAAGAGACGAATAAAATTAAAATGTGAGAATCAAAACATAAAACTCAATTGTGCAGCTTGCATGAGTCAAATAATAATTATGTAGGAAACAAAATCAATTTCTAACCTTCCAAAAAATCCCTTAACAACAAGGGAAAAGCATTGACTAAAAAAAGGATCATAAATTCTGAAATACACATTTTAGCAATCATCTGTTTCAACATTAGAATTTTCGATTGCACATTTTACGCACAATATAGGTACTTTAATGCTCATCGTTTACTTAATCATAGCATTTGACACAAAACTCGCTCCTCTTTTGTGAGTTCACATGAGTAACATCTTCGGAGTTTCTGTGGTAAATTACCATTCATTTTGGGTAAACTCTTCTCGGGATTCCCACCGAGTTAATTCCTCCATAATGGGCAACGTTTCAGGCTGCGACTCGGGTCTCATCCTCAGGGCTGAATGTTGTTTAATTTGTTTGTGGTTGCTAAGTCTTATTGTTGAAATAAATTTAGTTACTCAAAAAATATTTTTAAAAGCTAAAAATTATGATGCCAGTTCTTTTATCGCACCTATGTGTAACTTATGAAACAATCTATTTCCATATGTGACCTTTTTTAAAAAAATGTTATTTAACTATAGAAAAAAGACTCAAAAATGAAGGAATGAGGACAACGTGTGAGGGCTCAGGGGAGCCCTTCGAGGATACAACACACCGGGGCCGGGAACCAAGCCAGTGGCTCATACGCCCAGACACCCGGGGAGGGGAAAGAAGGGAAGGAAAAAGGATGGAGGCGCCGCCGCGATAGGAGCCCGTCGACGCCTCTGGGAAGGGATAGGTACGGAAGGGACGCGACGAGGGAAAAACACCCCAACGCTATAGAAGCGAAGGGGGCCCTACTACTATTAGCGAAACCAAGCATAAGCAATTAATGTTCTAGCGATCCTAGTGGATTTTCCTATGAGGAAGAAAAATCCATCGACCGAATCGCTAGATGGGAATGAGGACAGTAGAAAACGAGGACACCTCGTCAAGAGGTTAGTAGAAAAATTAACCCGGTGGGAAACCCAAGAAGAGTTTACCCACGCCATTCGCCGGTAAAGCATCAAATCATATTTTACCATTTATTTTGCATGTGAGTCATGGGCGTAGCCAGGATCAAAACTAGGGACAAGCCGTGGTCGTCCAAGTTGTAACACAGATAAGGCTAATGAAACCAAAATTTTAAGAAAATTATGACAGTGCTTTATTAGATTATATAGTTATTTGTTTAGAAATAATAATTATTTTTTTAGTTTCATGTAACTATCGTTTTGAGCTAAATTTATTTTCGCTTTTAGGTGGGGGCAGCCCTCGAAAGTTGACCACGCGATGACTCATCTGTCCACAGTGCCTCTATTGATCTTTCCCCGAAACAAAATGTCCCTTCAAATGTCCAAATGTACGCCATACCTTCATCATTATTCGGTCCCACACAACTGTCCTCATCCCCCACGTCACAGTCGAAAACATTTTCTCAGGCATCACCGTTAGCAAGAAATTCATCCTCGGATGCAGAAACAAATTCCTCCCGGCCATGCATGTCCGATTCTTCGCCATTCGAATCCGTTGACGAAGTGAGTCAGGTGGCATCCACTTCGAAATATTTCTTTTGAAGCCATTTTAGTTCCAAAGCTGCGCACAAGAGAAAGAAGTACGGAGCACAATTCGTAACATTGATTTAAGTAGCTGTAGGGTCAGATTCGACTCGAAACAAATGAGCTTCGAGGAAAACGAAATGCAGCAACACAGATTCACTTACCATGACGCAGCTTCATCTGTCTGGGTCGACCAGGGTTAGGTGGCGTTTACCAGGGTCTCTTCCTGGCCAACTTTGCGCCGCTTTGCGGGGGTCTGTAGGGAGGGGAAGTTTATTCTCCTGGCGACGATATTTAAGGTCCACTGTGAATCTGGAACCAGTGAGAAATTCAGGAAAAAGTCTTCCTAATGAGAGGCTTACAAAAGTTCCTGAAAGACCGCACTATCAAATTAAAAGACTAATTGAATTTCACAATAAACGATTTGGTAATCACTTGAATTTTAACGCTTCTATATTATCATGTTTTATTTATGCTCTTTCCAATGTGCTTTTCTCACGATTTACGCATCGATTTCAACGACTGTCAAGTACTACGTCAAATCTCTGACGTTTCAATGCTTGGTTGATTGCATAGGATGTAGGTATCTATTTATTTGAAAATTGCAGAAAACATTGAATTCATTTATATTTCGCCATAGCATCTTTTAATCGTTCTCAAGAGCCCTCTACTCATCGCATCATTCGTCTTCCAACGTTCACGTTCAAATATTTTTTCGTAAAATTAAGGTAGTATGTTTTACTGTTGATAGGCCTGGCTACACGATTTTTTAATACGTTTGAGTTAATGTACGAATGCGTGATTCAATTAAGAACAGATTCTGTTGTCTGTTCATGTGTCCGCACAATTTAGGTGGATAAACGCCGCTTTCTTTCGTATATTCTCCCATTCATGCATTTAGACATCAACAATTACGAGTGAATACATTCTGTAACGAGACCTTTAAAGTTTTTCCAGTAATTACCTAAATTATGTAATACGGATCGCTCACCACCAAAAAAAAGCGAAGTTTATTGCAACTGATTTTTAGATGAAACATTTATGCGTTTACAAACATGAAGGCTTGAAAATGGTGGCCAAAATTATGGTCATATCCATAAATCTAAGTTAACTTAGAACTGGTTCTATTTTTTGCTCATGCTGCCTTTGGACAAGTTGGGTGTATATATGATGCATGTCTGCGATCATTCTCTCGTTCCTGCATTAAGGCATTATCTTGCGCGCGTTGAGGTACGGAGTAACCAGGCCCTTAGCAACGGCAGCTGGAAAATTTCCCCAAATCACTCCATATGGTCATTATCTTCAACCATATTCGGTTTGGAGTTTGTTGGAGGCCAATATTTTATTACATCGTGCTTTTTTATCACTTCACCATGGTCAATCTGTTAGCAGCAACGTCATCAACTCGTTTGAAATGTTTTTGATTAACCCTGTATATTTCTAGATAAATCTCGATTTCCACTCGAAGATGAGTGTTGGAAGGGCGCATGGAACTGATCTGACTATCGGAGGTTTTTTGTTGTGTCTCCTGATCATCTAAACGATAAGAACTCCTTCAAGCCTCGTCCGGATTCGTCGCGCGACGTTCATGTCACGCATTTTGAAGCGGCACGAATCGACTCAAGAAGACGCAACACTTTCGCTCAATCGGCTTCTAACTTATCACTTGTTTATTAAAACTATACATGAAAGATCTTTTGCAGTTTCCTCTTAAACAATTCTTTGGCTGCACTGCACGACGTGCTACGTCCTAACGGCAGAAGATCTTTCATTCATGATATAAAGGTTCCACCACATCTCCCCTGAAGCAACCGGTTTTACATGTTCAACACGTTCGCTATCATCTTGAAATAGGTGTTTGAATTATATGGAGTAGATCGTAGTCAATGTTGACTTGTGCAAAAAAAATCCCCTCATGGAAAACTTTGATGAAAATTTTCATGCCTAAGATGCAGTCAAATGTTGAAGAAGGCCTACTCTACGTACCATGGGCTCAGATTGATGCGATCAATAGTTATACAGAGATAATACGTCGTGAAGAAGCTTCGAGCTTCATTCCTTCTAGGCCGTTCCATATGTATATTTTGGCATTTCCCCGACGTGTTACTTTCTCCATAATTCATGCTATTAAGTGTGGTCTCATGATGGCAAATGATTAAAAAGGAGGTATATCTTCTACAATAGATTACAGAACAAGGCATTGGGGTGAGGTAGAAAGGGCCAATACGGGCGATGATTGACCGACTCCCGTCAGGTTATTTCTGGAGAATTCTCTTTTCATTTTTCAGCTAACAACTCACAGATCAGCTTATTGAGTTCATTTCATCCGAGGAAATGGTACGACTGCGGATGATTTCCCTAA
This sequence comes from Ischnura elegans, assembly GCF_921293095.1. Classification (NCBI taxonomy): domain Eukaryota; kingdom Metazoa; phylum Arthropoda; class Insecta; order Odonata; family Coenagrionidae; genus Ischnura; species Ischnura elegans. Next base: position 2,962,245 of record NC_060256.1, read on the forward strand.
ACGAACTGAAGGTCGTACTTTGTGATAAAGCGACTAACCGGGAATCCACCCGGACCATCAGCAAAGGAGGCAAATGGCTGCGCTATTCCACAGAAAGCTTTGAAAAAAGAACCTCGTGATTTCAATCGTTCCCTGTGACCTCAGAGTGTTCATTTTCTTGCGAAATACCATATCCATTCCTGGCTCTTATTGTCTCGCCAGATTCTATTTTTAAACACACAACGTTGCTATCTTCAGCAATAATCTCTTTTAATTTTCTATGGACTCGTCTAAAGCTGTTGTAGAGTCATTTACTAGATTTCGTTTGTTCATGACGAGCGTAACATCTACCTTCTTTTTACTTTCTCCTTGCATGGCCTCCTTGGAAAATGAAAACTTCTCTTTGCACAGCCTAATTTTCTCTTTTATTGTATTTTCGTCAGTGAAATTCAAGGCGAGAGAAGACACGATTTTTCCCTAAGTATTCCTCATTGAATATTGCTTATGTAATGATGCCACGGGTAATTTATCCTCGCTTAAACTGTATATTATTGAGTATATGTATGTGAAAATAGATTTTTCATAGAAAAAGGCTTCGTAATATACTAAATCATTCTTAAATTAAAATATTACGTTACTCATGTAGAGAATAAGAGACCGCAGTCGGCGTCATCAATTTCCTATGTGAGCGACAATATGAAATGAGATTTTTTGAGGAAAACTATTAGAAGATTACAATTTTCCTAGGAAACTTGGATAACCGAGCACATTGTCATAATTTCTGCGCGTAAATACTCACTTAGCAAAAACGGGATCCAACAAATAGTATCCTGGTGTCCAGCAACCGCCATTGCATGGCATTTGGTCCATGCTTGGGTGTCTGCTTCATGACATTCCGCCGAAGTCTTTTTCTCTTCTCAAAGGACATTTTTCCCGCGCCCGAATGACAAAATTAACCCATCAAGGAGGCTCCTACGAGAGAAAATCTTACAAAATAATAAAATTACTTCAAATTTGTATGATTCATCATCATTATTTTGAACTTAAACCATCTCTTATCATCCAAGTTATTTCTAAATGAGTTATCAAATTGCATTAGCCTCATCGCATAAAAATTACGTAAACTTTTATGAACAGGATTTCAAAAAGGTTATATTTTGATAGTTTTGTTTCATCTTGAAGGTTATTGAAAATAACTGGAGACAGAATAATCCGATGGTCAATAGGGTAGTTTCCTTCATCAAAGAAAACGAAAGGCATTGATTGCGATTCCTTACCCACCATTTGTGTATTCATAATATATAAATTATTTGGTTTTAGAAATCCCAGTTTAGACGAATGTTAATGGTCAATTTTAACCTCATTTGAAAAAGGCCAGATTGGCGCCCATACGTTGCAACTCTATATGACGTCACAGGGGCCCAGATGCTAAAAGAGTAATCAGGAGTTTCAGATCGCCTGATATTACCAAAGTATGCATGAGGCACAGAGCTCAAGGAAACATCTCTTAACAATCACTTCTTAAATTTGCCTATGGTCGGAAAGTTTCCTTCGTTTGAAAGGGTATTAATAATCCTTATTTAAGCCAAGCGCTACGTGCGAGCAGCCTGCATCGTTGCGGGGCTCATAGCCTCGCACCAAGGTGCCCTCAAACAACGGCAGCCGGAACCAGAATGACGTCACACGGGCTTTTCCCAGCATTCATTCTTGGCGTTTTCGTGCGCTGAAATATTTTCACTTTTCCTTTAATTGCGAAAAATAGATATCGTCATTTAAAAATCTTAAAGCATGAAATATGTCCTCCAGGAGTAATAATCATTCGAATTAGGCAATAAAAAAATAGGAAATCAGCATATTAATGCTAAAAATTAAATATCTGCGCAAACAGTTATTCAGTTGATTTGCCATTCTTTGCCATTGCCAGAGTCTTTTATTGTGCATTACTTTGCCTAGTTCTCGGCGGGTTAAAAATCATTCTTCTCCCCTCAGATGGTTGCCAAGTGCATCGAAAAACTGATTTCGGAGAGATTTATTCTTGCCAACTTTAATTGCCATTCGGATTTCTGTTCTGCGGACATTTTTTTCATGAAGCCATTACAAGCTCAACTTAATTCCTCTTGGGCAGTTTTCACTCAGAATTTGTCGTAGGCAACCCTCTCTAGAAGTGCCGGGTGGCTTGATGCAGGAAAGGACTCTAGCCTCCTCCGCTGAGCGATCACGATTCACTCGCCTATCACGGATTGCAGAACTTGAGCTCCATCCATGCAAAAAAAAATTGAATAGAATGATTCAAAGAGTCATTATGCCTCAAGGTTCGCTATTTCTTCCCATAATTATTCAATTGCGCGAGAGTAGTGTATTATTGTTAGGATTTCTATAAACCTCCATGGCAATGGTTTACATCAGAGTCCATCATGCTTTTGGGCCCCACCTCCCAACCTGACACCAGCTTATGTAATGGCATCGTGTCTTTGCCTCCAGCTTATGTAATGACAGTGGGTCTTTCCTTGTTTCACCTGATGCCACTCAGAGTAAGCTTCGCCAATATCTATTATCGGTCACGCAGATTTCGGGACAGTCCACTTATGCGTCGTGCATAGCAACAGAGGGACCGCTCGTGTAAACTAACAGAGATGGCAATCTCGACAGACTGCAAAAGCTCTAAATTTGGAGGACGACTATATCTTCCTCACACATTCACTCCAGTTAATCAATCCCATCCACATAGACAAATTCCATTGGTTCAGTTCCCGGGCGATGCCTCATGACATCTCTCAGATAAATCATAGAAGTGCTAGGTGGCTTAATGCAGGAAAGGACTCGAGGCCTCCTCCGCCGAATGTTCTTACGAGTACACCCACGGTATGACTTCTATCAGCGGAGTCTCCATAGGCTGATGAAATAAAAAGCGTAATCGGCTACTGGTTGTCGACCCCTCCTCCACATTATGTATGTTCAATGTTTTTTACAATTGGATAAGGCTTCTTGAAATAGGATAGGGGGAGTTTTAACTTCACGTGAGTGCATAAAATTCATAAATTGAAAAAAAAAAAGGTTTTATTGATAGAAGTTTCTTAAACGTGACCTTAAATTTCATAGGTGAATTCATTTCATAGAGATGGATGAAGGGTAAAATCTAGATCCATTGAAACTATTGGTAATATAACAAATGACCTTACGATAAACCATCATTATTATTTCGATTACTTGCACCTCTTTGATTATTAAAGATCATTTTCTACACAGAACGAAAAACTACATTAAAAACACTGGAATATTAATGTGTGCATTACCAAGATCTATTGAAGCGAAGAAATCGTTTTATACCGTATAGACAGACCTATTACCCCATTTTTATCAAACTCCCCCCTATATGAACAGCATTTTATACATCAATTTAAAAACAGTGATCCTCCATGTTTTCTCCCAATATTATTGTTAAATTACTTTTTTAAAGACTAAAATACCAAGTTAAGGGCCAAATTTTCCTACGTTTTTATTCTCAAAGGAGGACTTTTTCATCCACTTAAGCAGCAGATCCAGCCTCGACAGTAAACTTTCCTCCCATGTACAACCAACCCAATCTCTTTTCAACTCCCATGCAATATTTCGTTAAATCTGAAAAAAAAAGGGTTAAGACGAGACATTCCTACCTCTAGACCGGTTGAATTTTGTCTTTGCTGGTGAGGTATTACTCCGTTAAACCTGGGCTGTCATCTTGATGTGTTCACCGTCTCCAATCTTGGACAATATGGGCCCATTTTTATTTTTCAAAATTACATCTAAGAAAATTCTTACGTGAAGTTTCCAAATTCAGGAAAATATTATCAATGGTTTACTCTCTTACCCTTGAAATGTCAAATACCAGCACAAGAGCTAGCTGAGTAATCTGTCGTCAAAAAGACCGGTCTAGAGGGAAATATTCCTCTTATTAGACGTATAAATTTGCTGCCGTCATTATTTTCAAATTATCAAGTTTTTCCCATCATGAAAAAAATAGCATTTATTTCGTTGAGTGGTTGATTTTCTAAATGGATCTTGGTCTTTCTTTCTGTGACATCTGGAGTCCTACAGGTGCTATTGATGACGTGTTTTTGATGCAATACCCACTCCGCCTGTCGAGTGAAGATAACGCCGTTCGGCAGCTGCGGAAATAGCGCAACCTGTTGCCATGCTAACATCTCCTTGTAACGAATAGTTACGTCATAATTAACAACGTAATAACGTATTAGTGACGTTGATGATCAAATTCATATCAGTGTGTATCGCGAGATGAGTTGACGTCACACGCTTTATTTGCGTTGCTAGCCGCCTTTATTTCCGTGGGTACAGGTTTCTTATAATTCTGCTAATAATTAATATGCTTAACCTGTTATATAAATCCTCGTCAAAGTTTAACATAGCCGGATTATTTAAAGTATCCTCCACACCTTTCTCGAGAATTCTCTTTCGATATTGATTCCTAAAGGTCGCGAGATAGGGAGACCCTCTATTCGCAACGTCCCTCGCTTCTTCAGAAATGTCCTTTTGAGATTTTGAGAAACTATTTGAGACGAGCTGATTATTGTTTTATTTTGTAAAAAGGAATATTTTGGAAATTCCTATACGTATTTGTTTTCATTTATATGGCCAGTGATTCCAACTAATGATAACCCATGGAAATATTTTCTTTAGCTCTCATAAAATTACATTTTTTCCCCTTCCACCCGTCCTTCCTTCAGCGATAATTTTCACCATCACAATTTCTCTTCCCACTTTCTCTTCTAAGAATAAATGAAATTATTACCAAGCAGGTCAAGCAGGATTTTGATGATGTCATAAAAACTTAATAATTTTTCAAATCCAAGGCATCAAAGTATTGAGTTGGAAATGCTGTACACAAAAGCCAACAAACGCGGCAGACACCCGGAAGAAATTAATGCAGTCACAAAAATTGAAGAGGAAGCGTCATCTTCGGCTCAAACGGTCTTTCTCACTAAAGTACTTCTCTTTTATACCTTACGCTATGAACATCATCTTTAATCGACCATCGTGAGATTGGTTTGACGCAGCTCTCCATTCCTATATCCTAGCCTTTTCATAGCGACGCATTTCTTCTCTTTTACATCCTTTATATTCTGACCGACGTAACTCATTCGAGGCCGTCCCTTGCCCTTCTTCCCTTCCACGTGTCCTACAATTATGTCATCTTGCACATGCCTCAAAATGCGGCCAAACCAGTCCTCAAGGTTTTTAGAATATTTCTTTTTCTCCCACTCTCCCCTGCACTCCCTCATTGCTTATTCGATCCATGCATTTTATCTGAGTCCCTATTTCCTATAGCATCACATTTCGAATGCTTCCACTCTTCTCTGTTGCTGTCAACGTCCAAGCCTCGCTTCCATTGAGAAATATGCTCCATGAGTAACATCTGATGAATTTCTATGAAAAATCTCTCACCTATTCAAGCTAATGTTTTCCTAGCTTAATTTTTCTACTATCCTCCTCTCTTTGGTTCCTTACAAATATTTTAGCCTTCCTTTCGTTCATTGAAATTTTCAGAAGAAAGCATATACTGGTGGAGTTACGGACAAAGCTGGAAATGTGCTTGGGAAAATGGCTGATCTTCTGTTGTCGATTCGCACGCAACGAAAAATAAAACACTGAATCAGATATAGATTTCGTTTGCATCGTGATAGTTAAATTCATCGTTGGTTACAGGCATATCCGTTTAAAAACAACTAAATCGAAAAATGGATTATCAGAGGATAGATGCCCCTAGGAAATTGTCCTCCTCAGCAGATTGCCCTCCTCACCTGCATCTACGTACATAACACCCAGCGAGCCACCTTTAGGATGTTTAGCAGGGGTAATCAATCAGGTGGTCGCCGTAAGGAAAAACATTCTGGGGGTCCTGAGGCCTCTGAACACCTCCCCTACGTGCCTTGATTCCTCAAAGTATTTTTCCTTATTTTAAACTTTAAAATTTTATGTAAGTTTTTCTCAAATGTCAGATTTTAATGTTTGAGATGGAGCTATATGTCTCAAAGAGTTTTTTCTCTGCCTCCTTAAATATCAATATGATAATGTAACTTTAAATTGAGTAACATGCCGCGAGAAATATATCTGTCGGTCGAGAGTTCCGTAAGCCTCAACTTGCAGTAGTGTAATGACGCATAATCCAAACGACGTGAGTCTGTCTTCCAAAGTCAAGCAGCAGCGGACTGGTTGTCCCGAGAATCCCGCGGCTTAGTGAAAAAGCCTTCTTCGAGAAGACAAACTGCCGCCGGGGCGAACCCTGACGATTCTCCATAACATTTCTCAGGAGAACCCCATGCTACCCGGACATGGGCGTCGATTTTATTTACGGAGAATTCATTTCATTTTACAACCATCTTTCGCGCTCCCACGGAAACTTTCTAACTAGGATTGGGTGGGTGTTGTGGCTAGAGTGCCGGCATCCCACTCTGTGGGTCCGGGTTCAGATCCCGGCGATGGCGGAGATACTTCATTCTGTGCTCTTTGGAGGGAACTCCAAGCGCAGCACTCGGTCTGTCGCAAAGCCGTGGCGCCTGTCGCTGAGAGAACACCGGGTTTCCCTCCACCCTTCCCTTCCCTCGTGTCACAAATGACCTCTACCCTCGGTCGCCGCCTCCGAATGCCATTCACTTTCTCAAACCAAAGTCCCGTTCATAGAAAAAGCAGCAATAGGGAGTGGTGGGCGAGAGATTCCTGAATTTCAGATTGTTTGACCTCTGCGTCAATGTTCGCAGAAACAAATAGTGCGGAAATCTGGATAAAATTAGCGTGAAGTCTCGTCGATTATGCATTTACATGAAAAATAGTTGGAGTCTGTCGCAGCGAGCAGTCATTTGTTTCAAGCGCTTTTTTCCCGTTTGTGTTGATTCAAATCGTGGATCAAGGAAGATGATTTGTATCTTTGGATGAAAAAGACCATGGATACACTTTGGAATGGATACTTTGACACCGGGAGAGACAAGGAGGCAGCTAACAAACATTCACTCCATCTCAATGCGTACGTGGGTGTGCGTACGGCAGTTTGCTGTTGATTCTGCAAATCAGAGCCGGCCTTAGGGCGGGGCGACCGGGGCGACCGCCCCGGGCCCTGCGTTCGTGAAAAAAAATTAAAATATACGATAGTTTTGTATCAAAGTACCATAACGGCGTAATTACGAAGTCTGAATTTGGGAGGGGAACACATACTTAGCCAGAGAGTGGTAGGGATTCAAAATGCTCGAGTTTGTAGATGGGGTATAGAGTTTAATATTTTAAGTGAAGGGCCCCGCACTGAAGGTTCGCCCCTAGCCCCGCACTTACTAGGGCCGGCCCTGCTGCAAATGGATGATAGATGGCGCCCCGTCCGAGCTATTTTTTTAACCCCCCTTTTATTTTAAAACTAATTTTTCGTTAAGTGCAAAATTTAAATTGATTTTGTGCATATTTTGATCGGTCTCGACCCGCGTTCAATTCGAAAGCGGCGATCCCCACTGAGTGAAAGCCGGTGTGGCCGTCACCGGGTGTTTTCGGAGATAGTGATAATGCGGTCCGTTCCCATGGAGTCCATATCTCTTCCTTATCTCACCGTCTATATAGTCATCCCCGTCCGGCTCCCATTGGCCCTCAGTCTCAGAAGACCAAGCCAACGCAGCCGATCAACGGGTCAGTGTTCTTCCTGCCGTCCGGTCAAAAGGCAGGAGTCGAAATGCTCAGTGTCGTGCTGTTGCTTCTGGCTGCTCACCTGCCCAGCCTCTCGGCCGCCCCACAACTTGCAGGTACTCATCAACTCCTTTCATCTAGATGTGCACACTGCCTTGCAAAGCCAACATCCAATCACTCCGAGTCCTGCCTACCCTACAAGCCGTCTCAATTGACGTGTTTTTTGCGTTATGATACCAGCCGTTCATCTGAAGAAATTGAATTAAAATAAAAAAGGGTGCGCTGCAGATATTTGCGCCATTAGTCCCACTAAGCATTTTTTTAAGGTGGCAACTGATCTGGGGAAAACGACTCACCCAACATTGTTCTCGCTACATATTTTAATTCCCACCGCAATAGGACTGGACGATATGCCATGAGGACTTTTCACGTACCCGGTATCTCGTCTTTGCACGCGTCGGGGATGTAGGTCGGATTATACATGTGTATATGGCAGAGATTATCTCTTACATGTACTATTTATTTCATTAGATTGGCAGATGGAATGGTTTGGGAGGCTTCTTTAAGCGCCTTGGCACTTGGAATTTTCTCGTACCACTGTGCCAACTGCATGTTTAATCTGCATGTAACTAGCTCGCAACCACGATTTACGTATGACCCATCCAACTGGTCGAACTTCGCATAACTTCTGTTCTCTCGAGGAACCCGGCGTAACAATGAGACCAGGTACCTACTCTTCTTCATTATATATTATAATGCCGTTCGATCACAGCGCTAAATGCGTCTCACAAACCCACTAAGGACGTACTGAAAATTCGTGCACACCCGTATTCCTGCGTATCATTATCAGGTGAGAAATATCATTGGCAGCCACGCCTCCCGGCTGAACGTCAGGTTTTTAATCGCAGTGAATTCTATTGTGGTACTCATTTACAGAACAATAATGTTTGAACCCATCCAATCTTCCACGAAGGAAGTTTCACATACAGAAGCGAAAACATTGCCTGAATGAGATATCAAGTTTCTGAAAATAGCCTTCCCCATCCAATAGGAAGGCAAGTGCAATTTCACGGTGCCTGAATTCTAGCGTAAATAGTATGGAAATCATGGATCCTTTTTGTGTCACGTAGAAAGTAGTGGGCAAGGTCCATCAAGAATGGTGACGAAACCTAATGAAAGGCTTCATAGATGGCTCACTGATCAAGGGCGTACCCAGGATCATAACTAGGGGAGGGGGGGGGGGGGCAAGCCATAGTCTAGGGGGAGGGGGGGCAAACCAAGTTGTGACATTAGTCTATGAGATTATTTCCTTGAAAAAATAGTTTTATTTTAGTTAAATATCTCATACTAATACATATCATTTTTCATGGGTTTAAAGAAAATTTTTTGAATGCTTTCGTTTCAATTCAATACTGATTTTGCTAAAAGACTTTTCCGATTTTTGCTGGTGGGGGGGCAGCTGCCCCCCCCCCTTTCCCCTCGCTGGGTACGCCCATGTCACTGATGATGATGGCATTCAATATTTGGCCTCGTACATTCCTTAGATTCTTTTTTACTTTTCACCTTAAATGTTGCATGTTGTGTCACCTTTATTTCTATTCTAGGGGAGCGCAATGTAAGAACTGCGGAATTGCGCATTTTGTTTACACAGAGGTTAAATGACGCAAAATCATCCTCTTAACTGAGAAATTGCACGAGCAATTGCAACTCTTTCTTTTGAAACAATCAGAATTTTGATGCATTTAAATAAAACAACTGAGCAAACGGCTTCAGGTTTTAGCCTTATTAGCGTGTGCGTTCATCTAATTGTAAGTGTCCATACCTCATTCAGAGTAAGGTCCTTAAATGCTAGACCGCTCCTAATTACTACCGTTGTGGCGTGACGAGATAAGACTCGCGAGCTTCATGGTCCTCGATTGCCCAGCTGTCCAAATCTCATTAACCTTGGCAATCGCTGCCGGCTAATGCAATCACCACGACGATGCTGCCGCGGAGTCAAGCGTGCGGCCCTCTTGAGAAGCTTCACGATTGACAGGGAAAACACACTCAAGGCTGTGCGTTGATAGTCGACATACCTATTCTACTATTTTAGATTATATCAACTCAATCTTAGACAACTTATGAGGATGATGGCTTCGATCTGTGATGGATATACTTTTCGAAAACGCTTGGTTGTTGAGCTTCTGAATTCACCACAATACACCCTCTCACTGTCCAAGCTAATTAGTGCCGCGTAAATACTTGCATCTTCCCTTGGAGCTGTTTCATATCGAGATTGCAGAGTTATATAAGTGAAAATTAGTTCATTCGTTATGCGCTCCGAAATTAGGATCAATCCTTTAATTGGGTCGAGATGACGTCAATTTGTTGCTATGTCGTCATTTGTTTCCCCCTTAACTGGGGAGAGTGACTATAGTCGCAAGCGGACTCCGCTCCCCATGCGGGGAGCGCGACTATAGTCGCGCGTGCCGTCGCGTCGCAATGTTATGCGGAGAAGGCATGAATATTCATTCTTTATGCATCATTGCGTGTTTTATGCTTTGTCAGAGGTTCTATACCAATATATTTTAAGTATATTGCCATTTTTGTGCAATAGCTTTACTATAAATATTTTTTTCGAAAACGGCATCTCCGAAAATCGGTGGATTTGCTCCCCACCAGGCGAAAGATAAGGAAATTTCTGCCCCCAACCAAGGGGTTAATCACGTTATTAATTTTCATGATTTTATACATTTTACTGGTGTTTGAAGGTATTTGATGGCAGTGAATGGCAATTTTTTTTTAATTAAAAGCACAGTCAAATTATTTAACTATTGACCATTTAATTTTTTAAACTCATTTAAACATGAAATTCGATTTAATCCAGAGTTTTATGTCCATTTATGCGGCTGAATATACTATACTCTTTAAAACTGTTATTGACTATATCTATTTTTCAAATATTGAACCTCATAACCAATAATTTATTTTTGCTTTTTTATATAGCCAGAAATAATGATAGAATTCAGAATTATCGATGCACTAAGTTACCTTAGATCCTCATAACCAAATATCAATGGCAGACAACCATTTGGTTTCCTTTATCGCGCAGAGGCTGGCTGGAATGGACGATATTCCGTGCAATTGGATGGAGCAGACGTCTTCATCGATCTGGGAGACAAATCCTCGGGTTCCATGTCAACTAAGGGACTGCTGTCCTCTGGGCCTCCGTCAACCGCCTCGGCAGGACCCGAAGGCGTTGTCACCGGTGAGAATTCACTCTGGGCTCGCAATCATATGGATGCCATTTCATGATCAGGGGCTGGCTGGCAAACATAAAATGCTCCCGGGGCTACATGAACTCGTAATCGATAGGATATCCGTTCGCTTGTATTTCTCAGCAGAACCCAGTAGCCGTTGACCCGTCTCGTCTGTTTTCAACACCTGCTACGAAACGTTCTATTGGGAAAAGTCTCCCAGCAAACTTTGTCCCGCCACCAGTGGCGCCGACTCCAGGGCAGTGGGCTTGAGGTGGGCAAAATTCTTATGGGTGTGAGGAAAAAATGTGTCAGGCTTGCTAATTTTCCCCGGAGTGTCCAGATGTCGAGATTCGAGTTATCAGGGCTCTAATGTTGAACATATGACTATTCTAAAATGCTTAAAAAACTTAAAACTCACTATTTATAATATTTTCTGGGGCAAGATCCCCGGTTTGGCCCCCCCAATATTTTTTGAGAGTCGGCACCCCTGCACCGGCGTTCTGCCCAGGTCGGCTGATCAACAGTCGTCGAGGGCTCCGACAACCCTCACGTCTATCGTGGCGTGTAATAAAAAAAGAAAAAGGATTATTTGAAGCAAAGATTTTTGCAATATAAAATTCTACGTTTTCATTAGGTGCTTTATTCACAAAGTACACCGGGTAAAAATATTATTTTTTATCCATGTGCACGAAATGGCCAAATTTCCGCCTGCTTAGATTTCGAATGCACAGAAAAGGTCGGAACAAGGGCCGTCCTTATCGAGAAAGGTCAATTTTCACTACGCTCTCCGAACAGTAACGATTAAATTATATTAAATATTTTATATATTTTATTTTTATTATACATATAATATTATATATTTTATTAGATTTAGGGGATGTTTCAAAGACAAAAATCTCTATATTGATAATATAACCATAATACATTATAAAATTGTACAAAATGTAAAATTTTCACTTTTTATAATATTTTTTCTCGTGAAACTTCTATTTTCATTAACTTTTATTCAGTTTGTATGAGCCAGAATAGCGTCAAAATCTATTTCGGGGCATTCAATTTCCTAAAATTTTCCAGCGTGGGAGGACCCCCCAGTAGAGGGGGCCCGATCTTGAGCCCCATCCGAGGACCCCCAACCACTCCTCCCCCCCCCCCCCCCCCCAACACCACTCACGTTCTGTAAGAATATCAATTTCCTTTCTCATGGAATATTACTATGACAAAGATAATGCAATGAAATGGACTGTGTATGATGACATGGAGGAAATTAAGTTTTATTTTTCTATCCAATATACTGAGAATTATCTTCTACCGTCAAACCATTGTCTCAAATAATCTTTTGAAATATACTAAATAATCATAAATTATTATTTAAATAATGAGATAAATATAAAAATTTTAATGAAAAAATAATTTGGAAGTCTCGAAAAAGAGTAGGCTGTGTTGAATAGGGCCAGTGGCCCAATTCATTGTCGAGTGCGACACGTTGAACTGATTTATTCTGTGAGGACGTGAATGGAGCTTCTCAAAGTCTCAGCAGGGCTACAGATTAAATACCGGCCTCAATAAATTTCACAGGGCTCCGAATTTCAGACCTTCAAATCCGCCCTACCTACGTGCAATCAGTCAGGTAGTTAGAGGTTTTCATTTGTAGGTGTTTTTATCTCTGATATATTTGGCATGTCTGGTGATCAGATTATCAGCGCGCTAAATCTTAATTTGGAAGAAGTTATCGCAGAGTGGAAAAAGATGTACCTACGTTGCAAATTGATAATCTCTGCCTTGGCGACCGACCAAGAATCACCGGTCTTCAATTAACCCTTTCATTGAGGACTTAAGTAGCGGAGCGATGCCTCGGAATAGTAGGTTAGATTTTTTTGCTAACCCCTCTCTGCTGTGAAGGTGAAATAGTAGATAAAAGTGGATGAGTCAATCTTTTTTCTCTTTGAAGTTTCAAGTGCACAGCTATCACATGTGTCCACTCATAGTTGAAGTGACTCTTAGGCTGTTGTCAAGGGACCTTAAGATGGTGAAATCGGACCCAAGCCAATGGAAATTTGTGCATGAAAAATAGTATTCTTTTCTACCAATTTGCAGCCCTCTACACGATGATGTATCTCGTCAAGGGGTCAATTAAATGTCAACGTCTTTCCTAATCGTTTCCTTAGTTGTTGACGATTTTCTGCTCGTTATCACTATTTTTCTTTATAATCTGTGTATCGATACGATGTGAGGTAAATGCCTAGGCTTTTCCTTCAATGCAATGCGGTTCGCCATCATTTTCGACTTTGCTGTCTCCTTCGAGGAAAATGGCTTCTCGGCATGAGCTCGTGACGTCATAAACTTATCTGCGCAATGATTGAAGCCGTCACGTCGCGAACAATGTGAGCGTGAAGTAGGCGATGGCCCTTAAGGCGTTATGGTAGTGACGGCTGGGAGCCGCTCTGGGCGACCGAAGTCGATCGTTTTTTCCCCCTGCCGGAGTTCACATACCACTCAATTGCGGAACAACTAGAAGAGATAGAGACTTGCGGTTTTCTTTATTGTATTTAGAAGACGTGTATACAGATTAAGACAGGACATAAATAGTAATATGTCCTCAGGTGATCGAGAAAATCAAGTTGGACTTTGGCCAATTATAACTTGCCTCCAAGCAAAAACATAAGAATTTTTAAACCGTCTGTCTGTGGCTACACTTTTCTTCCACAACCACCTTGAGACCCACAGTTCTATGTGAATTCGCTTGGCCTAAAATGTCTCTACCCTGGAGTACTGCAGGCCCAAAACGGCGACAAAGGACGTGATTCGGGCCAATTCGAATTTCTTACTTCCCCTCACCCCGCACCGCCCTCCCAACTACGGCAACGTCGCAGAAAGTGGAATGGGGACCGCTCCCCTTGACCCCTCAAACGAAGGCCCACCTTTCCAGCTCTCCCCAGTCGCAGTCAACGCAGGGAGATTCACTAACGAGTATCAGATTAGTACTCTTAGCTGGGTTCAAAAGTCGAAGCAGGCTGCTTTAGCAGTAGCACCAAAAGGATTATTCGCGGCTAATTTCAACAAATAAGAGTCTCAAGAGCGCCAATACGCTTCATATAGAAAAACAAAAGAATTGACAGTTGCGCAGGATAAATAATTTCATCTTTTTCTTCATAAGAAAATTATATGAAATTTTGGCTAACCAATGATCCCTCACAAGAAGTAAATTGATAACTAGCAATATGTAATTATATTATTTGCCGTCGTAGATAAATCAACATTTTCCTCTTGCGATACATACACAGCCATCGGCTCCTATTGCGTTCCCAGTTGAACTGCTTCAATATCACTAATATGTTGAATCAAGACCTCAATCGATTCTTACCGTCTTCCCAATGATTCTCAGTCACTGACTACCCGTACTAGTCGCGCGTAATACCTAGTTGACTGCTATTGGAGTCAACTTCGACATTTAAACCCAGCTGTGAAGCCATGGAGAGGGAGAGAAAGAAATTATTTTCGACTTCGCTTCTAGTAGGAAACTTCCAAGTGTCACGGAGTGAAGTCTTGTGCCTCTGAAGTTTCACTTCGTTGGGAGAATCGGTAATGGTCAAATCATTAGCCTCTAACCATGCGCTTGTTTAATTGTTGCAGCTTCAGAACTAGCTTCTTCAATTCTTTTCAAAACACAAAATTAAGTCTTCCATATTAAGTGGAGGAAGTGTTGGATAAAATACTGGGTTTTTTTAAAAAACGATATACAGTGGTTTTGCAATATTGTGATGACTGAATTGATTGCGAGTGCAGGAGAAGGAATTTTGGACGGTTTAGTTGGACAACCTTGGCATGGGAAGAGAAAATTATCGAGGTGAACGATGAATAGCCTTTTTTTTTATAAACAATCAAAATATAAAATTACAGTTACAAAAACTGCGCTGACAGCTAGAGTGAAAATAAATAAATAATACTTTTGTTACTAATTTTGGAAGTTGAGATACGATTAGAAAGAGTAAAGTGAGAAAATAAAGTTGAGAAGAGGAACTTATCAAAAATATTTTCTTACATACTATAGGTTAAAACATCTTAAATTAAGGAGCAGAAACCCAAATGATTAAAAATATTACGACATAAATGGCTGTGTGAAATATTTTATTAAATTACATTTGGGAAACATTATATCTTCGCTCCCTTTTCCACTATCGCCTTGCTAATATGAGCAGCTTCTCTTATATCTTCAAGGCAAAGCCTTTTGCCGTACCTAGGTTGGACTATTTCTGGCAACAAGCATTCCATGAAGAATCTATAACAGAAAATTAGATGTAATTGTGCCAGATTTCAATTCTATTGAATATTCAGTAAAAGTTTAAAAAAATTACTTTGTGAGCTTTGGCTCCACTTCCTTCATCCACCATTCATTGTTGGGCGAAATTAATTCTAATTCGCGGCTCCAACCTTTCGTGTACACAAAAAAAGGCATCTGGCCCTTTTAGTCATCCTTAGCTGACTTTGCACCTGATAAAAATAATTGTGCGTCTCTTTGAGGATATATTTCCTCTCTTTTAGCTGCACATAGGGAAGCTGTAATGATAATGATTTATGTAAATAATTTGGGTGAATCTGTTCACTGCATATACTATTTGGTTATATTCAAAACGCTGTGTCGTGTTGTGATATTCGCTCGATAAATTTTGCAGTATCAACAGCAGAAAATCAAAATTAAGGGGCCTTCGAAATAAGTTTTCGGTAAGCAAGTAGACTCGCGTTAAATAAAAAATATGAGTGAAATTACAAATCTATAAATGGAAATTAGTTAAATGCATAAATTAGTTAAATTAATAAATGGAAAAAACACATTTCATATATTTAGCTGCATATGCTACTATTTATAACCTTTTTTGCATTAAAAGCTCCTTCAAATGTTGGATAGGAGGCAGCGGTGACACCAGGACACTTCTCTTCTAACACAGTATCGCTTCCAATCAGACCGTCTAATAGAGAAAATTAAATGGATAGACTGAGTTTACATTAGGTAAATTGTAATATAAGAGGTTTGTCTGAATGATTTACAGAAAGCATTGATATTACCTGGACTAGCCGAAAGATATGGAAACTCCTCATCAACATATAAGCCGCTGGGTTCCACCTTGTACCCCATGCATCGCAAGTGGTCTTTCGCTATCTCCTCCATGTTTCTTCCATTCATCATGTCCGGAGTGCATACGGATCCGTATAGAATGGAATGCACAAGCCTTTTACAGGAGGTGTATGGTCGCATATGGCAAACCTCTCCGTGATTGGAAGCGGACAATCTTTTCCGACGCTCCGTCATCCAAATACTTCTGTCTACTTGAATCGTTGTAGACTTCTGCAGTTTTAACCTACCCTCTGCGGTCATTCTGCTTAATTGTTCAATGAAATCGCCCTTCATGCGTTCCAATAACTCTAATGGCTCTGGCGCATCATCATCCACCATCCGGTAATCTTTATCAGGCCCAGCTCTTTTTGCTCCTGTTTTCAATTTCTTTTTACTTTGCAGCCCTTGCGCTCTTCGTTCCCTCATTCTCTTGGTCTGCCTCATATTTTTATCCTCAAATGTTTTGGTGTATTTTCCTGGGATAAAAAAAGATCCACAGTCAACATTCCAAAAAAATAAAATCTACTTTTCTATGCCTTCATTCCTCTCTATTCATAAATTACTGTTATGGTTATGATAATGACTTACCAGGACTGTAACCACCCGTTGTTGCCTTGTGAATCTTCCCTAGAAAATGGCAAGAGGAATTCAGGGATACGACTGCAGAATGACATCGGGTTCCAAATGACTTGCTTTTAGCATAGTTAATGCGTTTACCATTTCAATATTTCGCAGCTACGCTGTTCAAGGTTTCGCACATACTATTAGTAGCGCGAAAGATCAAACTTCTTGAATTATTTGCCATCTTCTCAACTAATTTCTGTATTGGAGTCCACATATTAGCAGCTATGAAGTCTGGCACTAAGTTAACCTCATCCTCTTTCCCGTCTGGCCCTTTACAAAAGTAATCGGCGCATCGATCATGCTGCCCGAACACATGGCTAGGACAATTGATGATGTCGTTACGAAGTGCCATTATTCGGTTTTGCATGGACATACCTGTTAAAATAAATTAAGGTTAATCACGCGTATTTTCTCGTCTCATATGCCATAAATAACCTCTAACTTCAATACCTTTCTGATTTTTCCAGTGTATACTAGCACAGGAAATAGCTGTGCGAATCTTCAGGACGTTTGCATCCAGTTTATGACGAAGGTGGGCTGGGTATTGCGTGTTATCCTTAATTTTGCGCATATTGTTGCAGAAGTTCCGTAGAATGTGGCTTATGCATTCAATGTTTTCCACGGGCATTGAAATTCCGTATGGGCTGGTCTCCAGTAAGAGTCTGTGGACACTACTGTCTCCGTCACCTAATATAAACAAGATAAGTGTTGGACCTCTTTAACTGTTAATTTTTTCTCCATGAATATTCACTCCCAATGCCTTTTCTTTGATTTCATTAATGGCTTTCTCAATGTAAACGTTGAAAATTACGGGTGACAATGTACAGCCTTGTCGCACTCCTTTCTTAATTCTTGCTTCTTCACGGCTGGGCCCTGATTTTATCACCGCTACTTGGTTTTTGTATAAAATGTGGATGATTCTTCTGTCATTATAAAGAACCCCAATTTCCTTTAGGATTCCAAGCATTGTGCTCCAATCCACGTTATCAAATGCTTTCTCTAAGTCCACAAACGCAATGAATGTTGGCTTGTTCTTTTCCATTCTCTTCTCTATGAGCAGTCTTAGGGCCAGTATTGCTTCTCTTGTGCCTTTGTTTTTTCTGAATCCAAATTGGTCCTCATCCAAGTACTCTTCTGCTTTTCGTTCTATTCTTCTATAGATGATCCTTGTCAGTACGCAACCCATACGCAGGCTTAAAGAAAGCTGGAGTAGCGCCTATAGGCGAAATTCAGAATACAAGCCATTTGCCAAATCAATAAAAATCTAGAGCAAATGCAGAATTTTCTATGATTGAGAATGCATTTCTTCAATGACTGCAAGAGAAGAGAGGTGAGTTTGTTACACCTCACTCTACTTAGAAGAAAAGAACTCCAAGTGTCACCTGGATAGAGTGTAAGAGTGCCTGACTTCTTCTCTACCAGTGCCTCTGTGGAAAACAGCAACCATCAGGAAAAAGGTCCTAGAGTGAAGGCGCAATGAAAACACCAACACCAAAATCCGACAAAGAAACAAAAAGATTGAAAGACCCTACATCAGAAGATGACGCATTCAGTTTAAGATCTGGTGGCGACAGCGAAATCATCCTCTAAAATAGTATGAGGAGAATATAGGACACGTGCCTATGTAATTCTTTGTTAAAACTTTCGCGGGTACTCGTCATGTTGAATAAAAACTTTTGGGCTATGTCGCCGCCTCAATTTTTGGGTGGCCCCAACGTTTCCCGACCGATGCTGGTCGCTTTCTCTAGTGATTCTGAAGAGGTGGGAGTTTAAATTCATGTATATATAGGTATCCGTCTCAGGTGGTGGGGGGAGGGGAGCGAGAGGTTGGAGGAGTGGGTAATTGATTCTTTTTGCTGATTACCTCGCCTCCTTTCCTAAAAACAAGTTTTTATTGACGACGGTAATCAATATCATGGTTGTACATTCAAGAAGCGCACAGTTACTATTGCGCAAATACTTACACAAAAGTTATGCAAAACGATGCTGGACGACTATTTTAGCTTTCCAATCCGGGTGACGCTGACAGCAAAGAACGATAAAAACGTAGGTGAATGAAAGAAAAACCTCGCCAGATGGCTATAATTTCATTTGAATATAATTTTTAATGCGGAATTCAGATGAGTTATCAGCTGGCTAAGTCCTTTGCATTTATTACTTGCGAGTGAACATTCACATCCTTATAAACTCCGTGAAAAACCGTGTATCGTGCGTCATTTGTTTTCAATACGATGCAGAGACGCAGAATCCTTCTAACTAACAATAAGCGGGTGGAAGTGTCATGGTGCTCTGATGTCTTAGAGCTGCGATGATCAAGGAGTCTCTCCTCAACATGGATGAGCTGTACACAGGTCAGCAGCATGGAGATGCGACGACAGGCTACGGAAAAACCCCGCAGTGAAGATCCAAGACAAAAGTAGCTTTAGAAAAACAGCGATAGATGAAACAGGAATTCTTTGGATACAAAATTGTCCGGAATCGTCCCACCATATGATTTACGGTAGGAACAGAGTTGCAAATGAGGTGCGAAGAGAGTTTCCAAAAATCAATACGGGACTGAAGGAAGAGGAATGTGGAGATAATGAATATAACGGCTATGTGAATAAAAGAGTGGGACAATGAGTGCGAATCATGATAAAAAACGAAGGCTTTTATTGATAAAGTATTATAGGAAATGGATAGAGTGATAAACATTTCAATAGACTTACTTACTAAAAAGCTACTTGCCATCCAGATGCATGAACACGCCAGATAGTGCCAGTAGAGGAGAAGAAGTGGAGGAAATGTTCGATAAAATATAAAGTTAATCAAAGAACAAAAGATATGGATGTGGCCATTTTGCTATGAGCCATTGGAATAAGTGAGCAGAATTAGTTTTATGTGGCTTCCGAACGATGATAGATTTAGTGATTTAGTGTTATTATTTGAGAAATATGAGATGTGACTAAAGAGAATTAAGAGAGATAATATGGTGAAGATGAACTTTTAAGCTAAAGGTTTGAATAAGTAGAAGTTGTAAATAAATGGAGACAAGAAATGAAAGATGTATTTACCGCATCAATGTGAACGGGCACTGGGAAAAAACAAAGGAAGAAGCTAGGTATCGGAATGGAAGACGAGAGAAGCAACCCAAGCATGGATTTAGACATGATGGGTAAAATGCAAGAAAGAAGGGAATGTAAAAAAAGAAAAGAGAGAGAGGGAAAAAGATATATTTTAACTAAACAGTGAATTTTGAAGAGAAACGTATAAGATCAGGAAATGATGGTATGAGGGAATGTAAATAATTGAGCGATTATAACGTAGGAAAAATGACTAACTATTCTATAAATATAAAAAAATAGCCGGAATGGTTACAAATCATCTGAGTATTGTTTAGCACATATAGATAAAAATTAAGAAGGAATTTGTGGGTTATGTGGGTGTGGAGCAGAAAGTTAAATTTCAGTTGGAAAGACGAGAGAGATATTAAGCGATACCACAGGAGTAAAATAGATGACTGATGAAGACAACCAAAACAAAGAAGTAAAGCTGGCTGGATCATGTGGATATCACTGAGATAGAAAACGGAAGAAAAGGACGGTTGATTTAGAATAGGAGACAAGAGTACGTGGGGATGAAGATAATGCACGAGACAGGATTATCAGGAGGGTATTCAACGAAACCTGACCTGCTAAGCAGCTAACTACAATAGGTAAGATTGTATAATGATCAATTATTGCCTATTTGAACAAATTCAGCAATTAATTAGCAGCATTTTCCGCCAAAAAATGTTACCGTCTCTAATTTTTATTTTTGTTAAGGGGGAAATTGTGCAGGTAAAGAGGATGCAGGATAATACGGTGACTTACTTCCGTATTGCGATAGTCCTTCTCTATTTCCTGTAACCCTTATCCTTTCGTTTCGCCATATCTTCAGCTCGCTTTCAGACACAACCACTGAAACAGCAGATATTCAAGCGAAAAAGCTGAGAAGTCACTGAGGTGCTGAGAGGTCGAAGAAAAGCGAATGATATTCGCTGGGACTTCCCTGAGTTGCGGGGTGTAAAGGCTACTGCATGAGAAGCGGAGAGGAACACTCCCCTCAGCTGTCTAGCCCGCCCTCCCACCTGTGTTTGAGGTGCGACTGCCGTGACTTCTCAGCTTTTTCGCTTGAATATCTGCTGTTTCAGTGGTTGTGTCTGAAAGCGAGCTGAAGATATGGCGAAAAAGATACTCTTGTCTCCTATTCTAAATCAACCGTCCTTTTCTTCCGTTTTCTATCTCAGTGATATCCACATGATCCAGCCAGCTTTACTTCTTTGTTTTGGTTGTCTTCATCAGTCATCTATTTTACTCCTGTGGTATCGCTTAATATCTCTCTCGTCTTTCCAACTGAAATTTAACTTTCTGCTCCACACCCACATAACCCACAAATTCCTTCTTAATTTTTATCTATATGTGCTAAACAATACTCAGATGATTTGTAACCATTCCGGCTATTTTTTTATATTTATAGAATAGTTAGTCATTTTTCCTACGTTATAATCGCTCAATTATTTACATTCCCTCATACCATCATTTCCTGATCTTATACGTTTCTCTTCAAAATTCACTGTTTAGTTAAAATATATCTTTTTCCCTCTCTCTCTTTTCTTTTTTTACATTCCCTTCTTTCTTGCATTTTACCCATCATGTCTAAATCCATGCTTGGGTTGCTTCTCTCGTCTTCCATTCCGATACCTAGCTTCTTCCTTTGTTTTTTCCCAGTGCCCGTTCACATTGATGCGGTAAATACATCTTTCATTTCTTGTCTCCATTTATTTACAACTTCTACTTAGTCAAACCTTTAGCTTAAAAGTTCATCTTCACCATATTATCTCTCTTAATTCTCTTTAGTCACATCTCATATTTCTCAAATAATAACACTAAATCACTAAATCTATCATCGTTCGGAAGCCACATAAAACTAATTCTGCTCACTTATTCCAATGGCTCATAGCAAAATGGCCACATCCATATCTTTTGTTCTTTGATTAACTTTATATTTTATCGAACATTTCCTCCACTTCTTCTCCTCTACTGGCACTATCTGGCGTGTTCATGCATCTGGATGGCAAGTAGCTTTTTAGTAAGTAAGTCTATTGAAATGTTTATCACTCTATCCATTTCCTATAATACTTTATCAATAAAAGCCTTCGTTTTTTATCATGATTCGCACTCATTGTCCCACTCTTTTATTCACATAGCCGTTATATTCATTATCTCCACATTCCTCTTCCTTCAGTCCCGTATTGATTTTTGGAAACTCTCTTCGCACCTCATTTGCAACTCTGTTCCTACCGTAAATCATATGGTGGGACGATTCCGGACAATTTTGTATCCAAAGAATTCCTGTTTCATCTATCGCTGTTTTTCTAAAGCTACTTTTGTCTTGGATCTTCACTGCGGGGTTTTTCCGTAGCCTGTCGTCGCATCTCCATGCTGCTGACCTGTGTACAGCTCATCCATGTTGAGGAGAGACTCCTTGATCATCGCAGCTCTAAGACATCAGAGCACCATGACACTTCCACCCGCTTATTGTTAGTTAGAAGGATTCTGCGTCTCTGCATCGTATTGAAAACAAATGACGCACGATACACGGTTTTTCACGGAGTTTATAAGGATGTGAATGTTCACTCGCAAGTAATAAATGCAAAGGACTTAGCCAGCTGATAACTCATCTGAATTCCGCATTAAAAATTATATTCAAATGAAATTATAGCCATCTGGCGAGGTTTTTCTTTCATTCACCTACGTTTTTATCGTTCTTTGCTGTCAGCGTCACCCGGATTGGAAAGCTAAAATAGTCGTCCAGCATCGTTTTGCATAACTTTTGTGTAAGTATTTGCGCAATAGTAACTGTGCGCTTCTTGAATGTACAACCATGATATTGATTACCGTCGTCAATAAAAACTTGTTTTTAGGAAAGGAGGCGAGGTAATCAGCAAAAAGAATCAATTACCCACTCCTCCAACCTCTCGCTCCCCTCCCCCCACCACCTGAGACGGATACCTATATATACATGAATTTAAACTCCCACCTCTTCAGAATCACTAGAGAAAGCGACCAGCATCGGTCGGGAAACGTTGGGGCCACCCAAAAATTGAGGCGGCGACATAGCCCAAAAGTTTTTATTCAACATGACGAGTACCCGCGAAAGTTTTAACAAAGAATTACATAGGCACGTGTCCTATATTCTCCTCATACTATTTTAGAGGATGATTTCGCTGTCGCCACCAGATCTTAAACTGAATGCGTCATCTTCTGATGTAGGGTCTTTCAATCTTTTTGTTTCTTTGTCGGATTTTGGTGTTGGTGTTTTCATTGCGCCTTCACTCTAGGACCTTTTTCCTGATGGTTGCTGTTTTCCACAGAGGCACTGGTAGAGAAGAAGTCAGGCACTCTTACACTCTATCCAGGTGACACTTGGAGTTCTTTTCTTCTAAGTAGAGTGAGGTGTAACAAACTCACCTCTCTTCTCTTGCAGTCATTGAAGAAATGCATTCTCAATCATAGAAAATTCTGCATTTGCTCTAGATTTTTATTGATTTGGCAAATGGCTTGTATTCTGAATTTCGCCTATAGGCGCTACTCCAGCTTTCTTTAAGCCTGCGTATGGGTTGCGTACTGACAAGGATCATCTATAGAAGAATAGAACGAAAAGCAGAAGAGTACTTGGATGAGGACCAATTTGGATTCAGAAAAAACAAAGGCACAAGAGAAGCAATACTGGCCCTAAGACTGCTCATAGAGAAGAGAATGGAAAAGAACAAGCCAACATTCATTGCGTTTGTGGACTTAGAGAAAGCATTTGATAACGTGGATTGGAGCACAATGCTTGGAATCCTAAAGGAAATTGGGGTTCTTTATAATGACAGAAGAATCATCCACATTTTATACAAAAACCAAGTAGCGGTGATAAAATCAGGGCCCAGCCGTGAAGAAGCAAGAATTAAGAAAGGAGTGCGACAAGGCTGTACATTGTCACCCGTAATTTTCAACGTTTACATTGAGAAAGCCATTAATGAAATCAAAGAAAAGGCATTGGGAGTGAATATTCATGGAGAAAAAATTAACAGTTAAAGAGGTCCAACACTTATCTTGTTTATATTAGGTGACGGAGACAGTAGTGTCCACAGACTCTTACTGGAGACCAGCCCATACGGAATTTCAATGCCCGTGGAAAACATTGAATGCATAAGCCACATTCTACGGAACTTCTGCAACAATATGCGCAAAATTAAGGATAACACGCAATACCCAGCCCACCTTCGTCATAAACTGGATGCAAACGTCCTGAAGATTCGCACAGCTATTTCCTGTGCTAGTATACACTGGAAAAATCAGAAAGGTATTGAAGTTAGAGGTTATTTATGGCATATGAGACGAGAAAATACGCGTGATTAACCTTAATTTATTTTAACAGGTATGTCCATGCAAAACCGAATAATGGCACTTCGTAACGACATCATCAATTGTCCTAGCCATGTGTTCGGGCAGCATGATCGATGCGCCGATTACTTTTGTAAAGGGCCAGACGGGAAAGAGGATGAGGTTAACTTAGTGCCAGACTTCATAGCTGCTAATATGTGGACTCCAATACAGAAATTAGTTGAGAAGATGGCAAATAATTCAAGAAGTTTGATCTTTCGCGCTACTAATAGTATGTGCGAAACCTTGAACAGCGTAGCTGCGAAATATTGAAATGGTAAACGCATTAACTATGCTAAAAGCAAGTCATTTGGAACCCGATGTCATTCTGCAGTCGTATCCCTGAATTCCTCTTGCCATTTTCTAGGGAAGATTCACAAGGCAACAACGGGTGGTTACAGTCCTGGTAAGTCATTATCATAACCATAACAGTAATTTATGAATAGAGAGGAATGAAGGCATAGAAAAGTAGATTTTATTTTTTTGGAATGTTGACTGTGGATCTTTTTTTATCCCAGGAAAATACACCAAAACATTTGAGGATAAAAATATGAGGCAGACCAAGAGAATGAGGGAACGAAGAGCGCAAGGGCTGCAAAGTAAAAAGAAATTGAAAACAGGAGCAAAAAGAGCTGGGCCTGATAAAGATTACCGGATGGTGGATGATGATGCGCCAGAGCCATTAGAGTTATTGGAACGCATGAAGGGCGATTTCATTGAACAATTAAGCAGAATGACCGCAGAGGGTAGGTTAAAACTGCAGAAGTCTACAACGATTCAAGTAGACAGAAGTATTTGGATGACGGAGCGTCGGAAAAGATTGTCCGCTTCCAATCACGGAGAGGTTTGCCATATGCGACCATACACCTCCTGTAAAAGGCTTGTGCATTCCATTCTATACGGATCCGTATGCACTCCGGACATGATGAATGGAAGAAACATGGAGGAGATAGCGAAAGACCACTTGCGATGCATGGGGTACAAGGTGGAACCCAGCGGCTTATATGTTGATGAGGAGTTTCCATATCTTTCGGCTAGTCCAGGTAATATCAATGCTTTCTGTAAATCATTCAGACAAACCTCTTATATTACAATTTACCTAATGTAAACTCAGTCTATCCATTTAATTTTCTCTATTAGACGGTCTGATTGGAAGCGATACTGTGTTAGAAGAGAAGTGTCCTGGTGTCACCGCTGCCTCCTATCCAACATTTGAAGGAGCTTTTAATGCAAAAAAGGTTATAAATAGTAGCATATGCAGCTAAATATATGAAATGTGTTTTTTCCATTTATTAATTTAACTAATTTATGCATTTAACTAATTTCCATTTATAGATTTGTAATTTCACTCATATTTTTTATTTAACGCGAGTCTACTTGCTTACCGAAAACTTATTTCGAAGGCCCCTTAATTTTGATTTTCTGCTGTTGATACTGCAAAATTTATCGAGCGAATATCACAACACGACACAGCGTTTTGAATATAACCAAATAGTATATGCAGTGAACAGATTCACCCAAATTATTTACATAAATCATTATCATTACAGCTTCCCTATGTGCAGCTAAAAGAGAGGAAATATATCCTCAAAGAGACGCACAATTATTTTTATCAGGTGCAAAGTCAGCTAAGGATGACTAAAAGGGCCAGATGCCTTTTTTTGTGTACACGAAAGGTTGGAGCCGCGAATTAGAATTAATTTCGCCCAACAATGAATGGTGGATGAAGGAAGTGGAGCCAAAGCTCACAAAGTAATTTTTTTAAACTTTTACTGAATATTCAATAGAATTGAAATCTGGCACAATTACATCTAATTTTCTGTTATAGATTCTTCATGGAATGCTTGTTGCCAGAAATAGTCCAACCTAGGTACGGCAAAAGGCTTTGCCTTGAAGATATAAGAGAAGCTGCTCATATTAGCAAGGCGATAGTGGAAAAGGGAGCGAAGATATAATGTTTCCCAAATGTAATTTAATAAAATATTTCACACAGCCATTTATGTCGTAATATTTTTAATCATTTGGGTTTCTGCTCCTTAATTTAAGATGTTTTAACCTATAGTATGTAAGAAAATATTTTTGATAAGTTCCTCTTCTCAACTTTATTTTCTCACTTTACTCTTTCTAATCGTATCTCAACTTCCAAAATTAGTAACAAAAGTATTATTTATTTATTTTCACTCTAGCTGTCAGCGCAGTTTTTGTAACTGTAATTTTATATTTTGATTGTTTATAAAAAAAAAGGCTATTCATCGTTCACCTCGATAATTTTCTCTTCCCATGCCAAGGTTGTCCAACTAAACCGTCCAAAATTCCTTCTCCTGCACTCGCAATCAATTCAGTCATCACAATATTGCAAAACCACTGTATATCGTTTTTTAAAAAAACCCAGTATTTTATCCAACACTTCCTCCACTTAATATGGAAGACTTAATTTTGTGTTTTGAAAAGAATTGAAGAAGCTAGTTCTGAAGCTGCAACAATTAAACAAGCGCATGGTTAGAGGCTAATGATTTGACCATTACCGATTCTCCCAACGAAGTGAAACTTCAGAGGCACAAGACTTCACTCCGTGACACTTGGAAGTTTCCTACTAGAAGCGAAGTCGAAAATAATTTCTTTCTCTCCCTCTCCATGGCTTCACAGCTGGGTTTAAATGTCGAAGTTGACTCCAATAGCAGTCAACTAGGTATTACGCGCGACTAGTACGGGTAGTCAGTGACTGAGAATCATTGGGAAGACGGTAAGAATCGATTGAGGTCTTGATTCAACATATTAGTGATATTGAAGCAGTTCAACTGGGAACGCAATAGGAGCCGATGGCTGTGTATGTATCGCAAGAGGAAAATGTTGATTTATCTACGACGGCAAATAATATAATTACATATTGCTAGTTATCAATTTACTTCTTGTGAGGGATCATTGGTTAGCCAAAATTTCATATAATTTTCTTATGAAGAAAAAGATGAAATTATTTATCCTGCGCAACTGTCAATTCTTTTGTTTTTCTATATGAAGCGTATTGGCGCTCTTGAGACTCTTATTTGTTGAAATTAGCCGCGAATAATCCTTTTGGTGCTACTGCTAAAGCAGCCTGCTTCGACTTTTGAACCCAGCTAAGAGTACTAATCTGATACTCGTTAGTGAATCTCCCTGCGTTGACTGCGACTGGGGAGAGCTGGAAAGGTGGGCCTTCGTTTGAGGGGTCAAGGGGAGCGGTCCCCATTCCACTTTCTGCGACGTTGCCGTAGTTGGGAGGGCGGTGCGGGGTGAGGGGAAGTAAGAAATTCGAATTGGCCCGAATCACGTCCTTTGTCGCCGTTTTGGGCCTGCAGTACTCCAGGGTAGAGACATTTTAGGCCAAGCGAATTCACATAGAACTGTGGGTCTCAAGGTGGTTGTGGAAGAAAAGTGTAGCCACAGACAGACGGTTTAAAAATTCTTATGTTTTTGCTTGGAGGCAAGTTATAATTGGCCAAAGTCCAACTTGATTTTCTCGATCACCTGAGGACATATTACTATTTATGTCCTGTCTTAATCTGTATACACGTCTTCTAAATACAATAAAGAAAACCGCAAGTCTCTATCTCTTCTAGTTGTTCCGCAATTGAGTGGTATGTGAACTCCGGCAGGGGGAAAAAACGATCGACTTCGGTCGCCCAGAGCGGCTCCCAGCCGTCACTACCATAACGCCTTAAAGCGGAGGAAACAGAGGTCCCTTGATTTTTCAAAGTGTAAGTGCATATAGCGCAGAATTCATGACGACAATTTGCAAAGGCGATATTGAAGTACCTATTTGTGAAATTTAAAACTGAAATGAAATCCAGTGAAAATGACAGGTTAGTGATGGCGTAATCAAGAAAATTTTGGCTCATGGCAACCTAACATTTCAAATATGTACTTATTGCCGTGATGATTGGTACACGTATATATCTTTCATATCGAAAATATAGCCGAAAAATGTAACGGAAATTATTTTTATTTTTTGTCGAAATGTCAAAACATAGAGGTAAATATGTATGAGGTTGTCCATGGATGATTGAAAATAATTATCAAGTGTCACTGCAGAAAGATCTTGGCAGTCAGACCTTCAAACTTCACTCCAGCATTGTATTGAAGAATCAAATGCCATCTAATTGATAGAACCAAAACTACCTCTATAATTGAGATCAGTGGCAGATTAAGAGAGTGAGGAAAACTATTTACTCCCCTCCTTCCGCCATAGCAACAGCCTTAATACGCTCCTGGCTATAATAATCACTTAATTAATACTGTTTCATCGATTTTTTCTTTAAATTAGAGCCAGTACCTGAAGAGAATGAGAAGGAAGAAGTCACAACTTGGTCCATTGCCTGGTACTTGACACTCCTCTCAGCTTTCATAGTGTTCTTTGTGTTCATTGGGTTGATGGAGGTGTTCTGCCGGAGACGGGGGCGATTCAGCTATTGCTGTGGGCCAGACCAAGCCAACCGAGGCAGGGTGAATCCAAGGTTGGACTCCACATCAAGCTCAAGACTAGGGGACCCCACCACTGCTCCCCCTCCCCCATATGAACTCTTCAAACCCCCTTCGTACAACACCCTGTTCCCCTCCAACATCAGCGCTCAGCCGGAGAAGATGCCAGAGTCATTAGTGGAGTCTCCACCCGCAGATCAGTTGATATACGTCATAAACGTCCATAGTGGAAGAGGAGTATCTTGAAGCAAACAAACCTAAGACTGGGAAGGTCAAAATGAGCCCAGAGAAGGAAGCAATCTCCCTCAGTGTCTCCCCCCCCACAATCTGCTGGAAATTTCATGAGATAAATGACACATGGCCAGTTCTCTTCCTCCTCCCGTTGTAGCACGGGAGCCAATGATGGCCCATCCCACGTGGCTGTCATCACTACACATGTCCGAAGGTTTAGCGAGCCTTTTGAATGTTGACAAGTGGAATGCGAGAGGCTGATATAAGACTTTGGATGGAGATAGATGATTCACCCTTAATTCGTGGTTGGGTTTCCTGGTCCACGAGATCCTTCAGCTGTACACCCACACCTTTGATTACTTAGATGATATGCAAGCAGAGGAAATGCTCAAACAATGTCTTTGTAATTATTGAGACTAGATGATTAATGAGTGTGGATTTGAACCGAAGCAGATGGGAAAGAGCTCGTTATGTTTTCACCTCTGAGCCTTGGCTGCTTCAAAATTCAACTAAGCCTATCATGCATAAAGTGCAGAAGCAATAATACCACTCATTTCTCATTGTTATCAATTACCGTAGTTTTTCGTCTCCTGAATCGAACTCACTTCATTTTTTCACTTCTCTCAAAAAAAGTTAAAAAATTAGAACACATTTGTTGTCCTTTATGAATTATTTACCTTGGTTCGATAAAAAATTGAAAATAGGTTGTAGGTTGAAAGTTCTGTCAAGTATAATCAGAAAAATGATTGGATTTTGCAATTTTTCAATTAATTGATATTTTAATCTGAATATTTGCTCAACTAAACCTCTTGTCAATGGAATGTTGATCCTACAAAACATCTAAAGGAAAAGGTCCTGCATAAGATGTTGCAGAATCATATTTGATGTCAATCAATAGGAATTCAAATATCTTTTCAGCTATAACTAGGAATTCTTCCTGGACTTTGTGCAGGGGAGAGGGCAAATACCCTCTCCTCACCTAATGCAAAAAATTTTAAGCACAGACAGGCTTCAATTGTCCTTCCAAGTGGAGTGGAAAGCCCAAGCATGTAAAGAGGGAGAGAAAATCATTCCCTTAAAAACTTTCACTTTTGTATCTATGCCATAATTTCTTTAAAGCTATACCATTAATAAAAATTGTGGATTTATTCGGACAAAGTTAGAAAAGTATGGGGGTATAGCAGTGACGTCATGGCAAAATTAGCAGTCCTGGAACGCACTTTACTTAACTCTTTTTAGAAGTCAAATATTACTCTTTGTTTTTTTATTAAAAGTAATTAGTTACATTTTATTACAAAATTTTTGTACTGGTTATTAATGTATATATTAGAAATTATGTGGCAACAAAATTGATAAAATTGTTATTTGACACTTACGTCTTTTGTTAACCAGTGCACGTTCCGGCACCATGACACAGCTGGGGTATAGGCTAGGGAACTGATGGGCAGATAATCTGATGATTGTTTAATGTAATGACTGCAGGCTCTGCTATTTGGCCAATTCAGAGGTGGTTTTCCATATCCCCATCCCAACTCAATAGGACTGCAGATATTCAAACTCCTCCTAGAAATTCTTAGTCTTACATATTTTCCTCCCCCAAGACTTGATCCTAGGCACAGATTCCAGCAAGTCAGAAGAGACTTCTAAGATACCTATTGATGACAACTAAACAAGGGCTTAGTTGGAGAAGCCAGAGGTAAAATTGCTCCTTTTCATGGAGGCATTTGACTCTACCAGTTTTGAGACCACCATCTGCTGGAAGTGCTTAATAAATTGAGTACCTAGCCTGTTCTCTTTCATCTATCATCGCAGCATTTAAACTATTGGTAGTGTAAGGAGTTTCAAATCCAAATGCATGAATTAGAAATAGCTCGGATAGCCAATCAAACCATCGGAAGTGTAAAAAAAAGCTCTGTATCTGAAATTTTAATGAGTGAAACAAACCATTTTACTCCAAAGTGAAGACAGTGGAACCATCTAATTAGTGACGCGTATTGACAGATTCTACCATTATCTGCAATGCATTAGCGTAAAAAATAGACCATCACTTCCTACCTTGATTTTCGACGCTTATGTAAGACTGTCCCATTTACTGCTTGTACAAATAATTCATGATTACTATATTTTTGTATATGTTTACCATTTTTCTACATTATAGATAATGAAAATACTCACTAATTTAAACTGATGCTGTGTGCATTGACTTCTCTTAAAATCTTTTTTCTAATTTATATTGTTTTATATTAATTAGTATTGTCTATTTGTCATGCTTTTAATATTTTTCAACATTAAAACATGAACTTAAAACTGATTTTATTTAAATACTTAATTTTTAAATGAATACAATCAATTGGGAATGTAATAGTAAATACCTTATCTCAAGCCAATCTTCGCAGAATGATTTTGAAAGTAACTCCCTGGAGGGCCAAAATTTGAAGTATGGCCCAGCATGCACCCAGATGAAGCACTGCTTCAGCAAATAAAATTACTTTAATTTTATGTTGGTATTATTAAAGTATACCGGGACTAGCCACGGTGATAACTTTTTACGGAGTCACCCGCAATGCACAAATAGTGCGAAAAATCCACAGAGGAAAAATCATTCGCCTTGACCGGCCTTGATCGCCTTTCCTCAGTGGATTTTTCGCACTATTTGTGCATTGCGGGTGACTCCGTAAAAAGTTATCACCGTGGCTAGTCCCGGTATACTTTAATAAGTCCAGAGCGAACACCTCTTAGTGTTCAAAGTTCGGGCTTTGCTCTCCGGCTGTGGCGCCATGCGCACGACCTGGACTGCTCGTCGCATAATATGCTCGGCAGTCCATACCACCTTGTCCGGTATAGTCCACCAATTTCCACAGGGGAGAATGACGCCTCGGTAGCTTAACTGGCTAAAGCACTCGGCCGGAAATCGAGGGATCCGGGTTCGAATCCCGGTCAAGGCGAATGATTTTTCCTCTATGGATTTTTCGCACCTTATGTTGGTATTGTTGCAAAAATTACAAGGCTTTTCGGGAAACATGCAGCAGTTACCTATGGGGCTTATAATGTAAGTCATAACACCGGAGCTCAGGAGCTTTAAGAGTTATGATGGCTGCCATAGCTCAATTTGCGATTACAGTAGTCAAAATAACTCTGATAGGAGTTGCGAACTGGAGCTATCTCGGGACTAGAATAACGCAGGCTTCGGACCCGTCCTTATGATAACTCCAGCCCGAATTCCTTCGCTTCTCAACTGTCATTTGTTGATGCCTGCCGTCGGAATCTGAAGGATTTAGCAATGGATCGACCAATAAACATATATTGGGGAAGGATGATGAGGGTGTTTGCGGAGTATGTAAGAAGAAGGAGGCATTTGACACTAGAAAGGAGACGAATAAGGGATTCCCACAATCCGATCGAATTAAGTGAAGACCATTTTCGAATGTTTTTCAGAGTGTCGAAAGACAATTTTCAATATCTCTGCCGGTCTCTGGGACCCACACTAAGGAAACGTAGAATATCTGGACTAAGCGTGGAAAAACAGGTACTTAAATATTATAAAAGATTTCTCATTATATCACTATGGACGTGTGTAATGTTGAATCTTCCATGCTAACGGAAGAGAAGGAAATTCAACTTTTCATTTTATATTGGACATTTTTATTTTCATTATTCGTATTAAATACATGTGCGTCTGTGTGTTCAAATATGTTCGTTCTGTTTGCATGATTGCCTCGTTTGCGAATGTGCAGACTATAGCGTTGGCATCTATCAATCTCATTTGCACATTATTTACTGTCGATAAAATATTAAGGTTTGTAACTTCACCCCACATTTTATTCATTGTTGCCTTCCCGTTTATTCCTTGGAATACGCCAAGGGCAAAGTTTCTGTGGTCATTCATAAAATCAGTGAACACCACGCACTGCTCCCTGCTCATTTTCTCCGACATTTGCCGGTATCTAAAATCGTATTCATTGCCATAATAGCAACATGGGCGGAGAATAGGTTTGAATTCGACGATATAGGAATGACTGTATACAATGGATGACATATAGGTAACTGTATATGAATAAGCATTAAAGCATAAACATTTCAACAATGTAGTTTATATCAATTATTTTACGTTAACTTACGAAATACAAGGTTGGGACTCCATTCCGAAATTCACGTTAAACCCGTCTGCTCAGAAAAATTGACTATCGGATACCTAAGCTCCTTCTGGTTGACTCATTTCTAAAGATTTGCTTTACGAATTTTTCATAGCCACTGTAGCTCCGAATTCTTTCGGAGACTTCTCGTAACTCCAGCCGGTACGTAATAGGGTTGGAGCTACAAATCAAAACAAATCCGGGCGGAGTTACAGATAGCTCTAGCTCCGAGTCAAAGTTACGTAATAGGTCCCTATGTTTCACAATCATAAACATAAATGCATTCACCAACTTGCCTATGCTCCCAAAGCTCCTCTTTCTACACCTTCATCCTCGGTGGGCAGTGGCGTAGCCAGGTGGGTAGTGGCGTACATCTCGGAGGGTCTGGACCCCCTCCAACCCCGAAAGATAAAAACTCAATTATTTTCCTTCATTCCTTCATAAAAGAAAACAAAGTAATGAAAAATGACGAATTTTCAAAATATTTCTTAAACAGATGAAGTTTTTTCGAATATGAAAAGTTTGAAAAGTGTTTAAATTAACTCCAAACCCTCTATCTTAGTACCCTGTTTTTTTTTAATTTTCACCCCTGGCTTTTGGACCCCCCCCCCCCCCCTGTTGGTGGGTGGGGATGACCTGCATGAAATTAATGGCTATAAAAGAGAGCGTTCCACATTTAGTTGACAGTACGGGCCTTAGGCCCTTATTAGCCGAGGCAACCAGACGCGCCACCGGTTGCGCGTCTGGTTAATAGGACTCATTTGATTCTATGCCCCACGACTGACCAGTTCCACCGGACGCGCAACAGGTTGCGCGTCTGGTTGCCTCGGCTAATAGGGACCTTATGGAGAACAGTTTTGCCAAGCTTCCACTCCGGCGGCAGGCATCCTGACAGCGTATGCAACCACACATACTAGAGCGCCAAAATGGTGTAGTTTAAAAAGGAGTGTGTTCGCGACGATATTTTTTTAGCTGCCATAAATAAATGTGCCCCCAACGAATAATGTCATCCCTTTCAATAAGGATGCTTCTTTTCCCCCTACGTTCGCACACGATGCCTATATCCAAAAGAAGACGATATAGTGTAGTCCTTTTGTAATCTGGGAAATTACTATCCATATTTACCGAGTTTAAGATGGATTTTGAAGTCGGAGGAATATTTTTCACAAAGAATTCATGTGTACCCTCCTTCTAATTCCCGATCTCACAAAATCGTCGAAAATCACTGCTCTCGGATTTTTGTAAGGCTGTCTAATTTCTTTAGTTTTTGAAGGAGTTACCAATGGATCATGGGAGCTTTTCTTTCTCACTCTGTAAACAGTGAACTCCGAGCACCCAGTAGCCTTCGAAGTTTCTCGGCAGGCCTCACTGATGCTGAGAGATTTCCCGAAATACGAGAAGACTTTGAAGACTTTTGAGCACCAAATGTCTTTCGCGGCTTCTGAGCTTCTCACCATTTCTTCTCTTCTCTGTATTGGGCATGGTGATTGGGCGCGTCACAGCAGAGATAAGTGTAAAACACACTTTGCAGCTTTCAAATTCAGCAGACCACACAACACTTCTTCACTTAAAAAAATGCAACAACAAACTGAACGCCTCCGTAAATTCTTCCCCCGGCCCCTTCCGCTAGGGTCGCTTTTGGTCAAGGCCGTAGCCAGAAAATATTTTCGGGGGGGGGGTTTATGGAATAGTTGACAAATATAAAATTATTTAAAAAAGATAAATAAAATAGCGTATACGGTTAAATATTCATATTTATTATAAACCCTTCAAGGAAAATATAAAAATATTATTATAAAATTGAATTTAGCCTTCTAGCTTTTTTTTCAGCGACCGAATGAATTAACTCCTCGGTGCCGATGTCAATTCTGCGGTCACTCAGGAGGCCCACTCACCTCTCTACTATTCACAGCACTATTATTCCACACACTGCACCTACAAATTCGCTTAGATAATTATTGACTTAAGTCGCATTGGATTACTAGATGTCCCTGCGCCGCTATATACGATCTCGTAATATCGTCGTGTGAGCATCCAAGCGAGCATAAAGTATCTACGTTTTTTTTTTCATTTTGGGGGGGGGGGAATCAATCCCCCTTGATCCCCCCTGGATACGGCCTTGCTTCTGGTGCAGATGTTGTATGGTACCATATGAACGGAACTTGAGGAAAAACCCAAGCCCCCTTTTGTAAAAGGCATGCACTGGAAGGGGTATTGTTTCGCACAGATATTCTCTTTCTTGGTTTCTGCGGCCGAAACACCCGAGGCAAATTTTGCGTCTTATTTCCAAGCCGTTAAAATTTGCTTGCTTTCTTGTATCAATGTATTGAAATAAAAACACTGCTAAAATTGATTGTTTGAGGCGTAACTTGGTAAAAGCGATTCATAATTAAATTAAAAAGAAGAACTTTGTGCTTTCACATTAATATTTATTCACGACCATGGTTTCAACGTTAGACGTCGCCTGATGATGACGTCTAACGTTGAAACCATGGTCGTGAATAAATATTAATGTGAAAGCACAAAGTTCTTCTTTTTAATTTAAAAACACTGCTGTTACGACGTATGAGCATTCTCTGTTCAGGATATCAAACGAGTAGATGTATATTTCATAGTATGCATTGATAAAAAGCTCCTTTTCCGCCCGAGAATTTTCCCCCTGGGCGCAAGAAAAAGCAAGAAGCCAGGCCCAGCGGCGCCGTAATATTTTTTCTTAAGATCAAAACCTTGTAGCTCCCTTCAGAATTGATGTAAGTTAATTATTTTTTCACTAAAAATAACTTTGTAGTTTTGTTCCAATTTGATACGCAGCGTATGGGGACCGACGACGCATGAAACGTAAGTTAGTAGGCGACTACTTTTTACCTTGCAAAAATCATAATTTTCTTGTCCTAAAGGGGTGTTCGTCGGCACAAAAACAACAACAACTCAACCATTGTAAATCTAACGGAAATTTAAGGAAACATTTTTCATAGCTTTTGTTATAATTTTTATCGAAAATCTATTGGCACCAATGAATGCAGCATCTCTTTCTACATTAGAATGCAGTTTTTAATCAGTATATAGCGCAACATTAATTTTCGTGCTGTTAATGATAACAACGCGCTCCCGGCCTTAGATGGGAATTAGCATGGGAAACGAATCTGACCTCGGGTACGATACGAGCGGCAAGCGGCGTGAGCGGCGCCGCTCTGATATCGGGCCTCCTTTAGTTGCGTGTAAATCTATTGAGGGATACGTATGAGCGGCGAGCGACAGTGAGCGGCGCCGCCCAGTGTCGCTCATATGATTCCAAGTCCAGACCGATTTCTTTTCCACTGCCGCTCAGTAGATTCATCCTTCAGTGTAGTTGAAAATGTCAGCGGAGAAACATGGAAGTAGTGAGAATACGGCAAAACAAAGGAAGACTGAAGTTATACTAACAATAAGTAATATACAAATAGAATTTTTAATTAGTGAGGTGCAGTCCAGGGTATTTATGTGGAAAGATCAACATTTTATTGTAGCATTCTACCGATTAAGGTAGGTTTCCATGGAGTACTATAGAAGTAATCTGGGAGCCTCCCTTTCCTTCCAACACTGACTTCTTCAATAAAATGTAAAGGCCTCTTTACACGATACATTAACACGTACGAGTTAATGTCTGTTTGCATGAATGATTTTTGTAGACCGAAACGGAAATTGCACAAATGCATGAACCAAATTAGAACAGGTTCTATTTTCTGTGCATGCATTCGAACAAGTTGGGTGGTAACAAGGTGCATTTTGGCATTCACACATTTAGACATTAACCCGTGCGTGTTAATGTACCGTGTAAACAGGCCTTAAGGCCACTGTAACTCCCTTTCAATTTTTTCTAAAAATCATATTCTCTTCCTTCCTCTCCCTCATTTCCCTAACATTCTACCCTCTAACACCGTTTTCAACATCCCCTCCCTGCTAAGTATTCCTTCCATCCATACCTTCTGTCTCCTCCGTATCTCACCTAAAAGCTGCTTCTCCTCACCCACCATGTCCAGCACTTCGTCGTTCCTTTTCCTCTCCGTCCATTTCACCTTCTCCATTCTTCTCCATACCTACATCTTAAATGCCTCCAATCTTCTCTCGTCCTCCTTCCTAAGTTTCCACATTTATGCACCGTAAAGCGCTACACTCCAGATCAAACTCGTCACTAACCTTTTCTTTTAATTCTTACATAACACACCTCTCAGAAGATCCTTCCTGTTCATGAACGCCTCCAATGCTTATGCAATTCTCTTCCTAATGTCCTTACTAATGTATCCGTTTTTCTCTATCGCACTACCTAAATATTTTAATTGCTCTACCTGCTCAAGTTTTTCCCCACCTACTTTTATCTTGAGTCTCACATTCCTTGCTTGCGAAGTTTTACAAAACTGCATTACCTTGTCCTTCTTGTGATTAATCTTCATCCCATACTCTTCGTACCGCTCGTCTAACCTATCTACTAGAGCCCGCAGTCCCCTCGCTGATTGGCTAATCAGCACCTGATCATCTACGAGCCTTACCGATTTAAGCATCATTCTTCCCACTTTCACTCCAGCTTCCAACTTGTCCCATGCTTCTCTTACCATCTCCTCAGCGTATACGTTAAAAAGCAGCGGCGATAAAGAACAACCTTGTCTCACTGTTCGGCCAATGCTTTCCCACCCAGATTCTACGTCCGCTACCCTCACTTGTGCAGTCTGGGCCATATGAAGATAACGAATGAGTCGCCTATCCCTCCAATCTACACCTATTCTCTTGAGGATATCCATTAACTTTACCCAGATTACCCTTTCAAATGGTCCTCTCCACGAGGAACCTCATTATTGCTATTGCATCACGAGTTGACTTCCCTTTTCTAAAACCAAACTGATTTTCGCCCAAATATGCGTTTGCCCTCGCCTCCAATCGTCTGTTCAATATCCTCAGCACCACTTTTGCTGCATACGATATTAGGCTAATAGTCCCATAATCTCAGCATTCCACAGCTTTCTTCTTTTTCGGAAGCAGAATTAAAAGCATCTTCACGAAATCCTCCGGCAAACATCCCTCCTCATAGATCCTCTGTACTAGTTCGAAAAAAAATTCTTACTATCCTTCCCTAGATTCTTCAGATGCTCACACAGGATACATTGTCCACGCCCACTGCTTTCCTGGCCTTCATATCACGAAGGGCTCTCTTGATTTCCGCATCGAAGATACGTGGCCAAAGATTATCCTCCTCCACTGCACTTTCCTCATCTAAAATCAATTTCTCCGGCCTGCTTCTTCCGTCATACAGATCCTCCACGTGTTCCCTCCACCTACTCTGTTCCTTTTCACGCTCGGTTAGCATACTTCCATCTTTAGCCTTAATTTTGGACACGGCTTATCCTCTTTTGCTGCCCGATAGCGACTTAACTTTTTGGCGACCATTTTTTTACCGACCCTGGCATACAAGGTGCCTACTTCTCCATCCTTCTGGAACTTTTCTATTTCCTCACACTGTCTTTTCCACCAAGCCTCCCTTTCCCTCTTAGTTTCACGTCGTTATTGATTATTTAGTTCCCTATACATTATTTTTCCCTGCTCTGTGTCCACGTTCTTCCACTTCCTTCTCTCCTCCATCTCTTTCACCATTGCCTCCGTGACCCAAGGCTTCTTTATCCTTCTGCTGTCAATGTAGCCAATTGAATCTGCCGCTTTGACTATTCCCATTTTTATATTATCCCACCCTTCCTCCACAGTCTGTGTACTTCTAATCTTCCGGGTACTATTGTCCAGTAATTCGTGATATTCCTTCCTCATAGTCCCCTTCAGCACTTCTACATTCCATTTCCTTGCCTTCCTAACTTTGATTAGACTTTTGAATCTTACGTTCCATTTAATGAGCGCTAGGTTGTGGTCTGAATCCGAATCCACGGCAGGGAAGCTGTGGGAGTTTTTCACACTATTCTTAAACCTCTGTCTTACCATGACGTAGTCAATCCCCCTACATCCCCTGGACTTTTCTATGTGTACCTTTGCCCTTTATGATAATTGAACCACTTGTTTGTGATGAATAATTTGTTTCTCATGTAAAATTCAGCTGCTTTTCTCTCCTGTCGTTCCGCATTCCTAGTCCAATATCTCTTTATTTCGTTTCCATCCCTCCCTTCCCCGACTGAGGCGTTCCAGTCCCCATCACTAATAGATTTTTCTTACCCGGGGTTTCCCTAATCGTTTCCTCGAGTTGTTCATACACCTCCTCTACTTCTTCCTCCCTATGATTGCCAGTGTGCATATACATTTGAACTACCACAAGTTTGGTGGGTCACGCCTCAATTTCTACCATCAGAATCCTATCGCCTACCTGGTCTATACCTACAACGTGCTTACCCATCTTCCCGTTTAATACTAAAGCTACTCATCGCTGGCTTTCCTCCCTACCACTATATATAACCCTGTACCCATCACTCCAATAGTCCCCACTGTCTTTCCACCTAACTTCGGATATACCCAAGATATATATCCTCCCTTTCTGCATTTCCCTTTTCATATTTTCTAGCTTCCCCACCCTCATCATTGTCCTAAAATTCCACATCCCAACATTTATTGCTCACTTCTTCTTCTTCTCCAAATGCATTTCCTTCTTTGTTTCTTTCTTGATTGCTGCTGGTGATGATGATGATGAGTATCTGCAAGGATTTCGCATGTGGACGATCCCGAGGACCTTGCCAACCTCGCTGCCGTGAACGGCACCCGCCCTTTGCAGACGGGTCCCGGGTGATGAGGGTATCTGGTTGTACTCCATGTTTTCAGGGAAGAGATAGTTGGTAGGGTTTCCCACTTCCATTCCAACAGTGTTTTTCATGTGACACCATCACGTGGACTACCTTTCGTCTGGCTCCTACCCTTCGACTAATCTGGCATGGCAATATTTTATAATGAATCCCGCCAGTGCAGCTCAAGGGGTCATAGGACTGTGCAAGCCTTTCCACCGTGACAAGGTTGTAGCCCAAGGGAAAGGATGATCAACATAACAACTTCAAAAACTCTACACTGACGAGAAAACTATATTTTTGTTTTAAAAGATAATTATCTGGTAGTAACAATTGAAGTGTATTTAAATGTGAGTGTGTGTGTGTCTATTGTTTTGTATATGTCACCACTGGTCGAGAGTATTTGAGATTTATGTAACTTCTATAGCGTGAGGGAGTGGGCGCCATGTTGTAACGGTACGGTGTTGATTTTGTGTTACGTACGATACAAGAACAATAAATCGTTTAACTAAATGGACTACCGGGTTGTTAATTCAGACCTCGGGAACACTTCAACAATGACATGACAACGTCCTCACTTTTTGCCATCTTAAAATGCACTGACACTGCAACTGGGGAAATTCGAAGAGAGGTTAGAAAATTGCCGCTCGTATTGTAGCCACCGCTGCCGCTCACGTGCCGCTCGTATTGTACCCGAGGCCTAAGAGCCCATACTGTCAACTAAATGTGGAACTCTCTATATCAAAACATGCTTCAGTTGGGTTCTGTAAAGAACTGTTGTGAGCATAATAGCATATTGTCTGACTCAGTCTGTTGCTGCTTTTGTGTTCAAGTCTTGCTTGTGTCCCTTTGCAGAGAAATGATATGCATGAGGATGTTAGAAATACAGTGCTTAACGGCACATCAATGAAGTAAATGGGACCATGTTTATTAGGTGCCATGCGACAGTTATCAGTCCCTCAATACACTGCCGGCCTCATGCGGGAGGAAGTCTGTGACAGTGAAAGAACTTACATAGTAAAATTCCTTATATCTCTCCACGAAATTGTTGTAGATTCA
Source organism: Ischnura elegans (assembly GCF_921293095.1). Taxonomy (NCBI): domain Eukaryota; kingdom Metazoa; phylum Arthropoda; class Insecta; order Odonata; family Coenagrionidae; genus Ischnura; species Ischnura elegans. The sequence continues at coordinate 3,002,925 of NC_060256.1, forward strand.
TAATTTGTGTCTCCTTTAAAAACTAAAATTTATTTTCAAGGTACTTTTTATCAAATACATATAATGATTTCATCCCATATTCTGTTATGTTTTTAGTTTTTAATGTTTAAAAAATAAAAACATAACAGAAATTGAAAAAAAAATAATTTTTTTTAAATTTCCTGACTTCTGGAATGTTACATTTGCACCTATAATCTCCTCCCCATTGTGAGTAACTTATAATGTCCACCCAAAAAACCAGATTCAGAATTTTCATTTGGACTTCATTTGGTCATTGGTTTACCAAGTTAGGTAACTCAGTAAATGTTGACCTGCGTATGTAACTGCATGGCACCCAAGAAGAGCTCTTTGCCTTTAAGGCACACAAAAATAATGCTGCATTACACACAGGATAACATCATAATGATGTCCCCTTATCAGGATGTATTGCTGTTCTTATTTCTTGCTTAGGTAATGTAAATTAAATGTAAATGGTCAAACAATTTCATAAGTAAACATTTATGCAAACAAATGATTCCATTCAAGCCATCATTTTTTAAAAGTCACAGCAAAAAATTGCAATGGCATAGCATGCTACAATAACATATCAACTATTTATTAGTCATTGTTCATATTTCTACATCACAATTTGTATGTATCAACATACATACATCATATTTCTACATCACTTTGTATGTATCAACATACATTCAAGAAGAATGGTACATACATAAAAATTGGATTAAAAAGCCCAAGCATATTCATAAGATGAAAGTATAAGTTATAATAGCTGGTAATTAAATTATACATAATGATAGGGTTATAAGAGGATTAAACAATAAACTGTTAAATTAGGATGACTTCAATGAAATGAATCATTTAGTATAAAGGAAAACCTAATTATACTCTACTCCAGTATTTTAAGGAGTAGATGATTCAGTATATTATTTCAAATATCTCATACATAGTACAGTAGTCTCTCGCTTTACAAAATTAATCCATTGCAGAGGACTAATATGGTACAACCAAATCTATCCCACAGTGAATCGTCAAGGTTTCAAGACAAGGAATCTGTTTAAAAAGCATCAGGTCATGTACATGTAGGCATGTTAAACAGTGTGTTCCATTTACAATTGAGGCATAAAATTACATTGTTGATGACAAGCAAAGTTTGTTAGTATTAACAAAAGCAGCTCAGAAAGGTAAGCCCATATAGACAAGTGGAGGTCTGCTGTATTAATATCAACATCATTTAGAGATACTCATGTATATAAAAATAAATGAGAATTACACAACTAATTACTAAAAAAGCATGTGAAAAATGATGACCAAATTATTTCTGAATATATTATAACAATGAATACTTATATGATTTTTACTCTCATGAAGAGAGTATAGGTACAGTCATGATTAGATGTACATACAACAGACTCCCGATTATCTGGGTTGCGGATTATCCGCTCAATTTTTTCCACGAACTTTATAAATAAAAATAAAATCGGACGCAAAATCATCGGAATTACTGCATTAATGCTAGGATAAACCGGGCTTATTATTTCCGTTAGAAACCATAAAATGGAAGCGATCGTGGGCTCGCTGCATTCACGGGAGCACCGTGTTTGCCTGCCGGAGCCTACATTTGGAAAACGCGTTTTCCGTGCTACGAGTAGCTTGAGAATATTTTTAACTGTTCGGTATGGAGCTCTTTTTTTGGGGTGGATTTGCCCTGATATTTTTGTCTCTCTGATTTGGACCCAGCTCAATAGGCCCGTCCCTTACCCCGACCACTGGACTTTACCCTCTAACCATATCTCAGCACAAATCCACAGTCAGCTTATTGCGTTATCAGTGTTTTTTTCAACCAAACATTGCATTTGATTATCAATAATTTACTCTTCTAAAAGAATTACCAACATTTTTTAGCATTGTGGAATTTAAACTGGTTTTTAGCATTAATTACAACAAATTTAGTAAATATAAGGTAATTAGACTATGAGTCCAGAAGTCCATTATTTTTAACACTAAAATTTCGTTTAAAAATTGCTTACGCACAGATCAAAATGAATTATTCATTTCAAAGTATAAAAAAAGTAGCATGCAACCAAATATATCATTTCAAAAACCATTGACAATGTAAGCAATTTGCAACAGATTTCTGAGGAAAGAATGATCGTAAATGAGTGGGTGGGTCGGGCTTGATTGCCGAGGAATGGACTCGCTCAGCTGAGTCTTGAGCAGGGCCTGAATGCATCCGACAATTGCTACCTCAGCAGTCACTTTGCTTCCCTTGCACCAGCCAGAGCCATTGTCCGGTCGTTTGCAGTAAAAAATCTGCGACAGCAACACCCAAAGTCAGGTGTTCTATGTATGAAAATGCCTGTTGGCTCCACCCGACACGAAAGGGTTAACACTTTCAGTGCGGATGACATATGCGGTGCCATGAAGGCTTTTCCACTCAGGCGGAAGACATAAACGTATGGGAGTTTGTTTTTCTGCTGGTCACTGGGGTGCTCCGAGCGTGCCTGGTGTCTCTTTTACACCTTCCCGCAGTTCGGAAGTGACCTTGCACCATTGCGGAAGTTTCCATTTCGTGTTCCATGTGTTCCTTCATTTACTGTGTTTTTTTTGTTTACTTTAGTGCTGTTTTTGAAACAAATTAGCAGGTTGAGATTTTTCTTTTCATTTCCTTCACCTCCTTTTAATTATTCTTTTCGTAAATATCCTGTAATGTCTTACAAATGGATTATTTTTTTAAATTATTTGTTTTACCTCCTTTTTTAATTTTCTTATTTTTTGTGCTATCAAAAAAATTATGTTTAGATTAACACGTTCCATACTCATGACGTAACGTCTACGTCATGGCAGCCACTACCCAGTGGCTGATGACATAGATGCTACGTCATGATTCCCTTTTGCGTTATATTCCGCCCTGAGCGCCAGTCATTGCTGTTAGGGTATGAGAGAGGGTCAGTTACCACTCTTCACCTGATTGCCGTGCGGAAAGCTCCGAAAAATTTTTTTTTTAGATTTTTTCTGTGTTTTTGTGTTTGACCCGGTTTTACTCTGCAAGGATGTCTTTGGGGGTAGGTTTCTACAATCTATATTTCATTATTAATTTCATTTTATAATGCAGGAAACAGTAATATATTCTTACAATTGTTCTTATACCTTAAAAAAAAACTTTTACTAATATTCAAAGCGAAATAAAAAAAAAGTTCTTTTTTCAGTTGACAAGGATAGTTAAGATGCTTTATTACAAGGTATTTTATATTCCTTTATGACTTTTCTTGCAATGATTAAATTGAGTTTATTTCATTGGTTTTTACAAGAAGGAATACAAATACTTTTCCTTTGTTGTTATTTTTATTTTTAACATCACTTAACCCTATTGTGGGAAATTGATTAGCTGATTGCCTAATTTCGGGCATACTCCAGGTATGTGTATTTTAATCCTTACGATAAAAAATAAATGTTTCCGTTCTTATGCCTCTAAAGTTTCCGAGTGAATTTTATTCGCTATGATTTCATCATGGCAAAATTCCTTGTTATCACTATGTTTATTTGCTACTACGCTTGAAATAATAACCATATTTGCATAAATTTTACAATAACTTCAGTGAACCCCTGGTTCCACATTGCAATTTATTTTTACCATTTGCATTTCATGCACAATAGCTAGACTTCCCCATCCTTACGTTCACTAACATTTGAATTAGAGACCCATTACTTGATTTTATCCATAATATTCGAAATCCTTACGAGCATTTTATTTGGCATCCTCCCCAACAAAAAAATGCCTAAGAGAACAACTTCCCCTAACCTAGTCTCATGCTACCGAACTCAGAGAAACTGATCCGGCCAGAGGATATATACATCCGAGGATATAAAATGGGCCATGCATGTCCTGGAGGAAAATTACTAGATGGAAATATTTAACCATAGAAGAATTTCCCCACTTTTTGGCCTTATTTTTCATACAAGAATGATCAAAATTTCCCGTATCTCCGATTATTGAAAAGCTCATCATTTACATGGCTTCAGCAGAGAGAAGTGAAGCAGAGTGATCAATTCATGTCAATTCTCCAAGCCCTTCAAATCAACGAGAACCTATCTACATTTCACCTATCTGCATTCTCCGACTCTAACACTCCTCTGCCCGACTGATTATTCAAAATTAGCCCAGTTATAGAGACATTCAAGGAAACAATGGACAAAGTAGTGACCCCCTCACGTGACCTAAGTTTGGAAGTCTATGGTTCCATGGAGAGCTGCATTGGGATGTATTGAATATATTAGGGGAAAGCACTACAGGTACGCAGTAAATTTGTATATGTTGACGGAAGCCAAGGGTTTGGCGCTGCAGGTCCTCCAACTCAGAAGTGTCTGGAAAAGGGCATTCGGAGAAGATGATAAACAAATGATGGAGGATCATTTTGACTGTGGCCAATCCTTCTATATGGATAACTTTTATAACAGTGTAGCCAAGTCCAGATTCCAACCAAATGGGAAACCTAATTTGACAGGGACACTGAGGAGAGGCAAGAAAGATGCTTGTGGTGCTCTGCCAGGAATTAAAGAAGGGTGGAGGCCTTTTCTGAGGATAAAATCTGTATCCTCAGGTGGAAGGATAAGAGGGAAGTGCAGATGATCAGCACTGAATTCAGTGCAAAAATATGATTGAATCCACAAAAAGACGAGAGTGCACACCAAGAAAGCCTCAGGTGGTGGTTGAATACAGCAATTACAATTGTGGCCTCGATCATTGGGATCAAATGATGTCTTACTTTCCCACTGAAAGGAAATCCATCAAATGGTACTAAAAATTTGGAATCCACCTACTGAAATTACTGTTGCTGAACCGTTATTTCTTATTCAAAGAAAATTTTTGGAAAATTCCTCTCATCGACTTACATATTAAAATTATATAATCCCTAATGACAATATCTGTGCCTTCGACCCCTTTGAGGAGATAGTAATTCTAGCCCACCTCATCCAAAACCAAGGGCTTGTCCGGACATTTCCCTGATTATATGAAAAACACAAAAGACAGAAAAGATGAAAACAGAAGAGATGTAGGTAGTGCTTCAAGAAAAATGTCCACCAGGACACATCATATTATAGCCCCACCTGCCTGGCTGAGCCTCGATTATGTCTTGACTGTTTCCAGAAGTATCACAAGAATTTGTGATGCCAAAAATTATTTACCCAGTGGGAAAAAATTATTTTTTTAATGCATGCCTTTTATATTTTCTATTTAAATGTTTCTTATTTTAAATGATATTATTTGATGCATAGTAATTGGTAAATGAAAAATTATTCTAATTATGCTAGTCAATTTATGATTTGTAAAACAATGTTTCATTGCAATAATTCTTCGTTTACACAAATTTTCCTTTTCATTTATAAACCAATGTATATCATTATAAAATCTTTTCCAGAGGATATCTTATTGCTCAGTCGCATTTTACATCATAGAGAGCAACACTTTTGCTGGAAATATTGGTAATACTCGCAATATTTACTTCAGTGCAATAAAACATTTAAAATCGTATTTAAATGTATCATTTCCAGATTAAAAAATTAATATTAGCTGCATCACTATTTTCGTTAGTTTTTTCCAGAAAGTGATGAAGTCTAAACAGGTTTTCGCAGCAGTACTCACAAAGAGCAAAGAAATATCGGAAACATGTAGGTGTGTTGCGGGAAGGTATCACAAGTTTGACAGGATACTTAAAAAATTTAATTTCAAATTTTTAACAAATGAAGGGGTATTTTTGGAAAAAAAGCGTAAAAACATGTACCAGGCATCACAAATCATAAGATCACGTCGTTGAAATAATAACAAAAAATGCAAATTTTTGCCAAAAAGTCAGCCACAGGGCATTTTCTTCAAAAAACGGTCAGCACGAAATGTGTTAACTCTTTAGTTAAAAATATTTATTCCCGTATCAATCCTCACTACATCATAAAAAGTGATCCTAGTGCGGTGATTAAGTTAATTATGCTATATTTCAATTTCTATATCTAGGAACTTTTTAAAATTATTATTCTAAACTATGTTTATTCTCGGTGATTTTTTTGGGTCTTTTCCTACTTTTACGTCATATTTTCTCATTTGTTTCTCTGGGTCAATTGCCAATCCTCTATTCAATACCATTTTATTTCATTTTCTGAGTTATTCATACGTCTTGGGGTTAGTTGCAGATTTTCTCCCTTTTCATTGCAAATAACATTAATCGCATATGCAACACTGCATTACTTAATGTACAGTATTGGGCTATACTTTTTACTTATGTATCTCTTTCCTTGTAAACGAAATTGCGGAAATGAATAGATAAACTCAGAGGAATTTCAAGCATCATGGCATTTAACCATTACTTATTCCCTTGAATTAGTGTTTTTATCACATTTTTTAAATTATTTATATCTTATGTGCAGCCACGAATATTATGATCAGACTTAGTTTTTGTCAATAAGTACGTGTATCCCCTTCTCAATACTCACCATTTTATTCCAAAATGTTTCCAGTGAGGTCCATAAGTTCATATTTTATACTTAAACAATAATATTTTACATCATTATTGCAAATTACGTTTTTTTGCATATTTTGGGTTTTTTCCTTATTTCACGGCATATTTTCACCTACGTTCCTCCATATCGATTACTTGTCCTCTGTTATTTATGGTGTTTCCATTTTGTAGGTCATTAATATGTTCTAGTGTTAGGTACAGATACAGTCTTACTTTTCATAAAAACAAACATATTAATCACTTTTGCAACACTCCATTACACAAATTGTAATATTTTGCTGGATAATTATTAAGGCTTATGGTTGGAGGCCCTCCCTACCGGCGGCACTCCGAGGGATTATTTCAACTTGCAAATGATATTTTCTTTGTAATGATCCTCTCGTAGACGGAGAAAAATGCAGAAAGCATTTCCTCGGAAATCCTTCACCAAGGACCTTCACTAAAGGCATAATAGGTTGGAAGCCGTTGGGCAGGGAAGGACTGGAAACTTGGTTGGGCCTTCTTCTCCTCATGGGCACAATTAGGGTTAAAGCAATTTCTAACGATTGAAGAAGGCCAGAGATAGTGCGAGTGCAGATATTCGTGGAGAAAATGAGCCGTGATAGGTTTTTAGGAATGATGCAAGCTCTCCATTTCTCCGCAAACCCTCCAGAAAATGAACCATAACCTAGCGATAGGCTGTATAAAATTAGACCCCTGCTCGACTGTTTCCAGCAGTCCATGAAAGACATTGTTTCTCTGGGTAGGGAATTGTGCGTTGACAAGTCAATAAAGCTTTAGAGGGGTTGGCTGATATTTAGCCAATAGACCCTCTGGCCTTGTGTTGAGGCTCTAAGTGTATGCTGGGGCTAGTGATATTGAAGTCAGCGGTCGGAGCCACGCATAAAATGTCGTCCATAAATCGACACGCAACTTCAAGGAAATGGGACACAGTTTACATATGGACAATTTTCATAATAGGGTGAAGCTGACCCATGGCCTACTTGAAGAACGAACATTTTGCTCTGGCACTCTGCGGGCAGGTAGAAAAAATAGCCCGCTTGATTTCAGCAGCACAAAATTGAAGAAAGGGGAGATCATTGTTTGCTACACCAATGATGTGATTTGTGTTTTCAAGTGGAAAGACAGTGGGGATGTCACAATGTTCTCCTCTGAATTTGGATGCAAATTTGTGGATGTGCCTAGCTCACGAGGACCCAAGCAAAAGCCTGAGGCGATTGCCAAATACAACATGAACATGAGAAGAGTTGATCTTTGTGACCAACTCTTGTCTTATTACCCTTGCGAGCAAATATCCCTTAGGGGCTATAAGAAGCTGGCAATTCATCTAATTCAAATGATGGTGGTAAATAGTTTTATTTTGTATATCAAATTTAGAGGGGCTAAGAAAAGCCAACGTGATTTTAGATTAGAGTAATTGAATTCCTACTCAAATAGGGTCACGGCCGGTCCCTCCTAAGCCCATAGCTACCTCCCAATTCCCTGCAGGAGAGAAACATGAGAAGCAGAAAAGTTGCAGTGAGTGGCTTAGTGAAGGCATCCGTAAGGCAGTGACAACGATTAGCCCAGAATTCGAAGGTCAATGAGGGCTCTGTCGAAGGCCTTGCTTTGTCAAATATATAATAAAATTTGTAAGAATGTTTATAGAAATTTTTCAATAACTCTAAGGTAACAGATTTTCTTTGATTAAAAAAATGTTTATTCTATGAGTTTATATATTTTCTTGCTGTTCATTTGTGTTCTACTTTTGTGACTTGTAAATATTAAATCTACGGACTTTAGAATAAAGAATTACATGAAAAGACTAATTACAAGATATTTTCGTCATTAATGTAAGCCACCAATGGTAGAAGGAGTATTATAAACGGAAATATGAATGGTTTATACTACTTCATACGAGTAAAATTACATGTGCATAATGCGGGTTGCGTGAATTGTCAATTACATGGATTGTGACGGATGGCAAACATGTATGTCTTTAACGTTTTTTACAAATTACGTAAAATGGAAACCAAAAATAACGCAAATTCTACAAGGATCAAGAACTTTGCTATTTCCACATAATATTTTATTAGCACCGACCATGGTTTCGTTACAGGGTAACATTATCAAGGTGAAGATTCAGGTAAATTGACCGTATATATATAGCAGGAGCCGTAGGTTAGGGGGAGGTAAGGGTTGGGGTTGGAGCTGGGTTTGGCGTCACTGTAGGTGGGGTGGGTGGAGGGTTGGATGAGTAAGGGGGAAAGTGGAGGAGGGGGGAGCGAGAAGGGTAAAGGTGGTCGTTTACCAGGCATGAGTCCCTGTGGCTTAAAATTTCCAATTCTTCTAAAGCGTCTAACCTCCGTCCTTTCTTCTCAAAATGCAGAATGGTAGGGATGAAGTCACTAATGTGCCCCATGTCATTAAGGTGTTTTGCAAATTGGGAGTGGTCCTTCCCCTGTCTATGACACATCTGATGCTCGGCCGCCCGGATGGAAAAACTCCTCCCTGTTTGGCCGATGTAAATTGCGTCACAGTCGGCGCAATTTAGGCGATATACTCCGCTCCGTTCCTCCGGGATATCCCTGTCCTTTGGTGACCCCAGCATGCTCCTTAATGTGCTGTGGTTGTAAAAGGCTGGCCTTATTTTTTCTTTGGGAAGTAATCTTTGTACTCTCAATGACAAATTCCCAAGGAAGGGAATCCGGCACCATTTAGGAGATCCCTCCGGGGGATTATGCGTTTTATATAATAGTCGTCTTGCCATCTGAGTTCTTTTTCGTCGTAAGATGGTATCCACTAATTTTTCTTTGTAGCCATTGTTGACAGCAATGTCCTTTATGGTACGGAGTTCATTCGCTATGTTACTGTCCGACATAGGAATAACCTATGTATCAGCGTCTTGAGGGCTGCAGTCTTCTGTTGAATATGGTGTCTGGAGCTCTCGTGGATGATGGTGTCGGAAAAGCATTCTTTCCTGTAGATGGAAAGGTCGAACTTATGGTTAATGATTCTTATGGAGAGATCCAAATAATTCAATACGCCTTCCTTCTCAGTTTCCATGGTGAATTTGATGTGTTTATCCTGAGAATTGAGCACTGTCAGAAATTGTGATAACTGTCTTAACGTACCTTGCCACACACAAAACACATCATCTACATATCGGTACCATTTTACTATGTTTTTGAGTAGGGGATTTTCACTACAGAACAGGGCTCTCTCAAAATTGTCCATATAAATTTCTGCTAGAATGGGGGACAAAGGTGACCCCATGGCGAGGCCATCTAATTGTTTATAGTGTTTGCCGTTGAAGAAAAAACTGTTTTGATTAGTGCACAAATTCAGAAGGTCACACAATTCACTAGTCACTGGGTACGGTGTTCCTGCCTTGATGAGGGTTAGTTATGCTAATTCCAAAGCTTCCTTCCTGGGGATGCTCGGGAATAGATTAACTACATCGAACGACACTAATATAACGCAAATTCTGTTGTATAACTTCCAACAACACCCTTATGACGGGAAATCGCCCATCCATCACTGGAGGTTACGGCGAAAATATCATCCGCATTGAATGTTAATAATGCTCACATGGATTCACAAGTATGTAATGCTATTTTGCAGGATTCTAGGTATCACAAATACGCTCCATTATTTTTCATTCGCCATTTCTGTTTTGGTCATTAAAAGCAGAATTTATTTAGCATTAATAATTTTTTGGTGATAACTACACAATATCAACGATTCATCAACTTTGATGAATATAATAGTCCCATGTCCAAACAAGTGTTTGTCGGATGAGAAAGTAAAAGAAAGGTGCCATTTCACACTCATCCGACCGCACCTTGAATATGCAGCGAGCATATGGGATCCGGTGCAGAAAGACTTAATCCACGAACTGAATAAAATTCAAAGGAAGGCTGCGCGGTTCGTCAAAAACTGCTACGGGCGTACAGAAAGTGTTACCCAGATGTTAAGCGAGTTAGGCTGGGAGCCGTTGGAGACTCGGAGGCTACGCGCTATGCTTAGATTGCTTGAACAATTCAGAATGGATATCTTTAAGAGCGACACAGAGAACATAATATTAGAGCCACACTACATTTCCAGGTCCGATAGATTCGATAAAATAAGACATGTTTTGCCGAACAGATAGATATGGGAATTTGTTTTTCCCCCAAACCATGAAGGATTTCAATAAATGCTAGTCACAATTTCCAAAGAGTACATACTTCCTTCTTATGTGCAAACGGCTGGTGTCCTAACACCCTCTGCCACAAGCCTTTTATGTGGCTGGCGGGGTATTATGTAGATGTAGAAGTGCTTTCCTTGCATTTTACTTACACTGCTCTCATTACGTGGCCTTGATGAAGATTCCAATCAGAAACTTAGTTCCTCGTCAACCAAGGATGCAGACTTACAAAAAATATTGGTGGGGCCAAACTGGGGATCTTGCCCCGGGAAATTTTATAAGTAGTGAGTTTTAAGTATTTTAGAAGAGTCATATTACCAACATGAGAACCCTGATAACTTGAATCTCGATATCTGGACACTCCGGGGAAAATCGACAAGCCTGACACATTTTGATGATGAATGAAGATGAATCTATGCATGTTTAAATACTTTCTTGGGCAATAACTTTAATTACATTTAACCACTCCTGTGTTGTGCTTTGATATTGCAGGTTTTCAAGAATTACAAAAGTGGCACATTAATTCAATATGTACATGCTCCCAAGCTTCCTATATTTTTAATTGAACTATGATTGCTTTTAAAGCAAATAATTATCCCAAAAATATGAAACAAATAGTATCTTCAAGCACTCATAAGACGTGCATACTATATCATCAGTAACAAGTAATTAATTAAGTGCCACTATTTAGCCCTTACATATCTACATAGAATGAGCAATTTGGTAAATAAAGACTTAAATTCTATATCTTTCACAACTTTTATTTCAATATACTCATTTACTGTACATGATCCTATCAAAACATGGGTATAACAAGTGCATGAAGCTATGATTCAAATCAACATGAAATGCATATCATTAGGTTTCAAACATGTAAAATGCTTTGTATAACAATTTTTATGAAGCAACAAACACTAATAACTTATGAAAAAGATCTTCTAAAAATTAACTTCTCAATCACTACATCCAACTTTTAACTCTCTAAAAAGTTATCATTTCTGATAGAACTTGATTCAAAATAGGTACATTAATTGGATGAATCTTTCTCGGGTTTCTGACTGGGTCAGGCTCTCTATTTCCATTGACATATTGATAGAATACCTACTTTTCCATCCTTCCCTGGGCTGAGCACAATGGAAAAGTATTCTGTTGATATCTCAACATAAATTGAGAGCCTGTCCTGGTCAGAGGCCTGAGAAAGATTCATATAGTTAGCTCACTGGATAAACGTCAAATCCTTAAGTACATAATTATGTAGCTTAGAAATTGTTAATGCCTATCATTGAAAAAATAATGTTTAACTAATGATTAAAATAAGGTAAATCCCTGATTTAAGGAAGTGTTGAGTGAGCACCTCAATTTTTTAATGGCTTAATAAGTAAATTACAGTCTGGATACAAAACAGCCACTCAAATTCCACAATTTAACACAAAAATAATTAATACTGAACCTACATAACAACTTTTAGATAGAATTATCAACATACATGTAAAAATAACTACCTATTGCTATACTCAAAGCACCTGCCAGTAAAATTGGTACAGACTAAAAAATATGCATTAAAAACTCTATAGACATACCTAATCAAACATCAACACTTGTGACGTTCACAATTATAACTTACCACTTGAAGTTATTCCTGAGCAATAATTGTCTACCATCTATATGGTCAATTGCACACAGGGGACCTTGATTTGAATAAATATCATCTAGCAAATCAACCATTCCAAACACACTAACTAATTACAGTATGCAACAACCTTATTGAGAAAATAATCCCATTTGATTCAGCATATGGAGTTCATAAATGTATCTCCAGAATATATACATACATAGAGGCAACATAACTTTCCCATGCCAAAGATTTCCTCACATATAAATGCTATTGCTACATCTCTTGATTTCATTTATTGTCAATGTCAAGAATTGAAACATATTATCACATCTATAGCTTCTGAAGACAAGAGAAATAGATATAAGGGTAAAATCCCGAAAACTAAGTCACAAAAAGCCATCCATAGGAATGAAAATTAGGAACATCAATGATAATTATGCTGTGACCAAAATTTTACAAAAAATTACGGGAGATTAAAAAAATGAAGACCAAAGAAAAGACATTAGCCATGAAGTCAAAGCGTAGATAAAATTCCATACAAACACCAGTAATTCAGGTATGTACAAAAAAGGTACATAATAATTCTCACAAAGGTAGTAGAGGCCTATACACTATACAAATAGACTCAAGTTGTGAAACAGATGCAAAAGCACATAAGTAATTGACAATATTTATCATGGAATAATTATTTTGCATGATCTGCATTTTATTTGATTAATTTTATAATTGCTTGAACAGTACATGATCAAGGTAAAGCCTCCCCGAATCAGAGAAATATCTGCAAAGGTAAAAAGAGACAAAATGATTTGAGGTCAGGAAAACTTAATTTCCATGGCAATATCATCACTATGAAGTTAAAATAATTTATTTCATGAGTACCTGTACTAGCAGGAAAATGCTAACAATAAATAAGTAATAGGTATCCAAGCCGGTGGGAGATAACTTGTGTTCATTTGCATCGCAGCATGGGTTTTCTCCTACAACCCTTGTCCACAATTATTTTACACATTTTCCCATCATCACAAGAAATACTTCGTTATAGACCAAGGAAAATGTAAATATTTTCCAAATTTCATGTTAAATATGTATAAAAGTGGTGTTCCATAATATCACTTTGCACAGTACGCACATAAGCATACAAAAGAGTTTTTCTTTGAGCTCGAGAAAAATGGTTTTAATGTCCTTTCTTCAGCAGGTACATCGATGGGCTTTCAGATTTCCTAAGTACTATTTCTGAAATATTTATCCAAATACAAATGCATAACTCAATCAAATTTTGGTTAGCAGCAAGCAATTTTTTCCCAAGTCACCAAATTCTACTTCCAAGGAATTTCATTTGGAGTCCTCACAACAAGATACATTCTGTGCTAACAGCTCGCATTTACTGTGATCAAAAGGAATCAGTCAAAACGTTGGAATGATTAATGATTTCCCCATAAGTTTCTAGAAATTTCACTTACTCATAAAATACCTCACCTCCTAATTAAAATGTAGAGCTTTACTTGGTCATGAAAACCTATTGACTTTTCAAAATTTCTCTCTTAAGCATTAGATAGCTTACAATAGAAAATTCAACAGCCACATCAATTTTGTGCAGTTTATAACATGATCATCCACTCCAGAAGTTTGCAATCTAACGAGCAACTTCAACAACTGAAGAGCTTCACAAGATGTAGTCTATTCACAAATAAATAGCTAATGTCACTCCAAAAATCCATTCATAGTCTGAAAGTTTTTGAGCTCATACCCTCATTATATCCAAAGAAGACTTAAAATTTAAAATAAACTACAGCTAAGTGAGTCAATCATTTGCATTTCAGCTGAACAGAATGCTCCCCTACAAATAAGGTTCTTTCAGCCTATGCACAGCTAAATATTCTATTGTTATTTAAAGCAGTGAAAAAGTACACTAAGTAAATATATTGGAGTGAATATTATCAATTTTTATCATGAGAAACCTAAGAGATAACTTCGTCGACCTCTAACTGTATCGCTAATGGTTTCAAGTGAATGATTGTTTTAAGCTCCCTGAATACAACTCAAATATTAATTTTTGATCTTCACCAACACCACTTTTTTTACTCATGTACAATGACTTTCAGGCAGAATTATCGAGCGACCATAAGGCAACATATCATTCCTTTATTGTGACTCTCTGATGAATGCCAAAATATATACGAAAAAGATTTCAGGTAAGTCTCATCCACCCATGATACACTAACAGCTTTTAAAGTCCAAATTCGCCTCGGTCGTAATTTCACTCTGTAAACCTGGTCCATTGACATTCAGTACAATTTCAAATAGAGGTTACACAAGGAAGAGGGCCGGAAAAGAAATGGTAAGACTTCACGCTGGTGCCGGGAGGGCGGCTTCTTGCTCGCCCTCCCCTCCCTCCAAACCAGTCTGCGGGCGTCACCTAGCCGTCACTTCTCTCTCATAGTAGATCTTCAACGCTTCCCACTGAGCCGAGCGCAGCAGAATGTGGGGCCTCCTCCCCTCCATGAACCCCACTGCCTCCTCGGGACTCCAGCCATTTTTCTGAAAAGTTAACAGCATACGAGTACTTTCACCAATTGCAGAAATGTGTCAGTATGATTCTTCAGCTCTCAGTTCCACCAACGCTTCAGAGCTAGAATCCAAACTGATTCCACAAAGACATAACCATGCGCACACTTTCTTTTAACATACATGTATCCTTAATATACATCATACAGATGCAATTAAATCATAACTTGAAGCTTGTAAGTAGTGAAACGACTCCATATTAGCAATGACAGACACTTTGATACTTATATGTACATGCTTCCGCAATATATGTAAGTGAATGTATAGTGGAAGAATACATATATGCATGAATATACAATGAACATGTGCAATACCCAATTAGTGAACTTTTCTCATTTAATTTACATTCACTCACTCAATGATTCTCCCCTAAGGTTTGTTTGGTTAGGTTAGGATAGAGCTCACCCCAGACTTGTGATTATCAATCATTTAGGTCAAGGGGGCCACTTCATTTCCATGGGCCAACCTCATCTTTAAGGATTTCATGTTTGAGGAGCCCAAAGGCAACACCCAGGATTTGAACTTGAGTCTGCCCCATCAGAAGCCAATTTCCCTACCCACTAGACTAGCATGCTCCCCAACATTTACACTTCTTACAAAGAGAATGATAAAAGATCATAGGCTTTCCCAGCAAATACTATTGCTTTACTTTTACTTTTTCCTCGTGCCAAACTCAAGAAGATTTTATCAAAAAGAATGATGTTATAACCAGACTTTGTCAGCTAAGCTGATAAATTAATTTAGATAGTTTTCATAAAACTACAGCTAATACCTTTAATGGCTCACAAAAATTAAACAATACGATACGAAACACATTATTAAGAACTGGAGGAGAGAACTGGGTCCAAAAATTGATACTTCCTAACGGAACTAGAAATGGAACCCACATAAAAAGGTGCCTTAGCCTCTTCAACACTAAGAATATTGATTTGGGTAGAAAATTTCACACGACCTTCACATTCCTAAGATTAAATATACCAACATTTCAGAGAGGAAAGTTCATCATTATTGACCAAAGAGGAGAGAAATATTTTGTGAAATACTTGGAAATAATAGGGCTTGACCATCAAAAATTGTTGAAAAACTACAGGACATGCACTTTTTATTCATGAAATCCACATCTTAACTTTTAAGTACAGTAGACCCCTGCTTTCAGATGAGTTTGACTTTCAGTGTACACATAGGAGCCAATTTGATGAGTGATTTTGAAAATTTCAAATTTCACAGATTTTGTTCCCACTCACAAAATATGTCACTACTTATGAACTTCTACACATTATTTGCTTTTGAAACACACCTTTTTAAGATAGCAACATATATCTGCATCGATGCTGTTTGAACCAGGGATGGCAAGTGAAATGGAACAAAAATGTTTCGTTTCAATTCGAAGGTAAACGAAAATATGAGGCCTGGGATTAGTTTCACTCCCGCACGAAATTACAATCACCAAGGAGATTAGTTTCGACCCGCGACGAAATTTTATTCCCAGGAATGAAATGAAATTAATCAAAACTTTGCAGCTCATAGTTATGTTTCGATCTCAGAAGTTGAGAGGAGGGGGATAAGAGGGAATAGTTTTGACCCATTACCCTTCACATGCGTGCAGAGAGGTTAAAAACATTTGAGCTGGAAAATCGAATGGCCAGCTTGCGTTCACCCTTCTGTGAGTGGTGAAAATATGAGTGCCCCATGCATCTAATGGCGGTAGGCCGAACCCCTACTTCATTCAACCATACTTCATACTTGGTGAATGGGTCGAAAGTAAACTATTCGAAGGAGAAGCACATGGGCCCTCTGCTGCGAAACATTATCTACGTTTCGTTTCATTCCAGAGATTTAGTTAAGTTTTGACCCACCCAGTTTTTGGTTTCGACTTTTGTTTCATTTCACATGCATCCCTTGTTTACACCGATTTATCGTCTGGGAATAGCTATGTAATGCCGAATCAACAAACGATGGAATTTGCTTTATGATCAGCCCTCCAGAATGGACATAATATCACACAGCAAGGGTCTAATGACAGTAGTTCATGGTATATTTATGTATCCTACTGTGATGTACATATTTACCTCATATTTATTGTGGTATATTCATACCTTAGAATTGGTTCATTCTTTTGATGTAAGACATATATGTAGACATATATGTCTTTCAGAATCCATAGTATGAGGGTTATTTTCAGAGATACATAGGATAGTATGGAGTTACAAATGACGCCATCATTTTAAGCAGGGTTTGGGAGTCCTCCTTGGAGGAAAGTCAGGAGGAAGGGATTCCTCCCAACTCCTTACCTCTGAAACTCTTGGGAGGAGAACTCTGTTCAGAGAAAATAAAAAACTCTCAGTTTTTGTTCCCCTCCAACATGTAGGGGCAAGGGGTGAATCAAAAGGCGTTCCTCCGAAAAGATCGTTTCCTCCCAAAAGAGCTAGAGCAATACAAAAAAGTATCTGCAGCACACATGAGAGAGCTCTGGGCAGAGTGAGGCATGTCATCAAGAGGATGAAAAAAGTTGAAAAAAATTGCAGGTCATAATAAAACAATTCAATTAAGCCATTATTTCAGCTGGTATGTCTACTTTACAGGATACATGTCATATATATGCTGTAAACTTAGTAAAACCATACCTAATGGTTGTTATTAAAGTTATAAACATTATAATTGTTGCTAAATTGTTTGGACACAGTGCTCATTTTCTATTCTTTACATCGTAACACATTGTTACTTTTAAAAATGTTATTAAAATTGTTATTAATTATTTTGAAACTTAAGAAATTATTATAAACAATACAGAGCTCCACTAAACCATTCTTTTGTTGTTGATTAACCTGAGTAAATTAAATAAATTTTAAGATTTAGAAAATTTTTCTAAAATTGTTGCTAAATTTGTATAAACATTAGTAATTGTTATAAACATAATAGAGTAGAGTATATTGTTCATTCCACGTTACTCAACCATATAAAATTTATCATATTATTTAATATTATTTATAATTTTAGTTATTTTCGTGGGAATTATTAATTGTTGTAAAAGTTGCTTAATTTGTTTAAATTTTAGTAATTGTTATGATCAACAAAGAGTACGGTTATGTTGTCCAGCCAACGCTTCTCGACCGTATAACATACAGAAATTGTTAAATTTTTTAAAAGTTGCTAAATTTGTAACTAAATTTGTTTAAACTTTAAAAATTGTAATAAAATAATGTAGAGTCATAAGTTCGTTCATTTGTAGTTATTTAAACCGTAAGGCATGTAGAAATTGTTAACACTCGTAAATGTTATTAACATTGTTGCTAACTTTGTTTAAACTAATTAATTGTTATAAACAATACAAAACTTCAATATATCTATCATTTGTTTTTCTTAAACTGTAGAAGGGGTAAAAATGTCAAAACTTAATTTCAATAAATAGTTTCTAATATCCTACCAGAGTCCACACAGCATAGCTCCAACAAGAGGAGAGGATTACATTTGGTTACATAAAGTAATCCTCAAAAGATCTCTTCCTCCACAAAAAATTTACTCTTCCTCTATCCGGAGGAAGTAGTGTGGCTTCAGAAATGCGTGAGATTTTATTTCTTTCTCCCTTCTCCTATTCTCCCTCCTTGGAGGAGGATCACGAGACTTTCTCTCGGAGTTCCTCCTTGAGGAGGTGAGTGTTTTAAGAGGAAAACTGTGTTGTGCGTAACACTGTTTTAAACAAACAGTGTTACGCACATCTATACATTTTCCTGATTTTATTTAATATTTAGAGGAAATCAAGAGTCAATTAGTTAATGCAAGTGCACTACAGTAAAGACAGCCAAAATGCATTGACCAGACAAGGGAATGAAAGAGCAAAATAATGGATGGGCCCAAGAACTCTTAACAGGGATTAGTTTCAGTTAGAATGTAAAATGTACATATTACCAAATATACTATACACCCAGGAAGAAAGATGAGAGATTCAAATGCAGAAATGATTTTTCCACTTTTCACATTGCACATGTTACCAAAGTGACGAAGACAATTATTTCATCAAAAATGTACGTACTTCCCATTCACCCAAAAAAAAGGATAAAATTGCAAATTTAGGTCAAGACCCGTGACATCATTTATTCATTATTACAAAGCAAAATCTAAATGTAACCATAAAGGCATTGGTGAAACTCTTGAAGCAAAGCCACTAGCCACATAGCATGTGAGTTTCAAACACAATTCAAATGTGAAACTTCTCTTTCACAATGGTTTGAACAACCTTAAAAAATTATCCCAGGGGTGCTTAGGCAATTTCAAGTCTTTTCAGACCAAAACGCAAAATGTGATAAGAGCAGCCTTCAAACTTTTCAGTAAGCATCCCAACTTAGTATGACAAAAGAATCAATTTACATACGCTTACAACCTGCTAGTATTATTTTTGTAAGGCGTTTCGACTGGTGAAAGAGACAGGAACCTGACAAAGGGTTGATAGGATGACGCACTAGGTAGAGAATGGGGAAGTTCGTGACACATGAATAATGCATTAGAGTTGAGATGGTAAGCATATGACTAAAAGGAAATGAGGTAAGTCAGGAGACAAGAAATCAGCCTATCTGATCTGAGGCATTTCCGGCATATAGCATCAAAGGATTTCATTTAGGGCAGTAGGTGTTTCAACCATTACTGAAAATAGCAAATATTTTGGCATAGAAATCTTTGTTAGGGCATGATGATGATTTTTCTACGTCAAAAAATGATCTTCCTGACTCAAGACGCACCTAGTTTCCTCTTATTTTGAGGTTATTCGATTAATCATGCAAATCTTTTAAGTCTTAACTAATTTTCTCAGCCATTAATTCCCGTTAATTCGTAAATGATACAGTTTTGCTCATCAGCCTTCAGAGCGTAACACATCAACAAGCTCACATCATTCAGTAATACATATGTACTGATATAAATTTCATTATCTATTAAGTGAGAATCACTCTTGTAAAGGGGATCAGGTTACTTTGGAGACTTGAGCGTTGGCCTCCGAACCAGAAGGCCCAGGTTTGAAGTCCAGCAGTGCAGGAGAATTTTCACAGTCAGTCATAGGCATGTCTACAATGAGAGCTGTGGCACCTACACACAAGGGGTACATAGGTACCCTTGAAAACCCAAACAATCCAGCATACAGTATTAACTATAGCCCTAACATCCCAAATGAGAAACAAGAAAAATCTATGATCTCTATTCCTTATCTTGTTAGACTCTTACAATTGCAGTAAAATAATGGGTAAGATTAATTTTAATTTTTTAATTATTTTATTATTACTAGGACCCTTTGAACGCCTGATTCACAATTATTCATAGAAGAAAGTAAATTCACATGATGGCACATGGACACTCTTGAAATCAGCAATAGATTAAGGTCTTTGTTTCAAGGAGGGGGGGATTCATTAAGTACTTTCCTCAGTGTCAAATTGGAAATCAATGTCTCTCAGCAACAATGTGTCTGAGGTTTGATATGCATAGGCAAGTGGCTTTTAGAAATTGTTCAATTACTTTTAAACTTCATTCATAAATCTGGTGAAATAAAAACTTTCATTGAGGATTCACCTTAAAAAATAACTATGTAGCTTTTTGATATCTATTAAAGATTTTTGGAACTGGTGGAAGATGTGGAAAAGCACAATCAAAGTTTTTATGACATTGATCCAAAAGAGATTTCAACTGTATAATTACCGTTCACATAAATTATTTATTTCGAAGTTGGCATTCATGAAATCTTGATTTTATGGATATCTAACCTAAATAAATAATTAAATATATATAATAATTTAAATATATATCCAGAAATTGACCATATTGGATGAATATGTATTTTCAATTGAACCGTTCAACTGTACGTAATTTGTCAATTGAAAATTTCCAAAAAGGAATGTGGTGTGAGTTTAAGGCTTATCACCTGCGTGCACGATCATCACATCCGAGAGGTTACGGGAACAATTCTACTTCCCGCCTCTTTCCGGAGTGTTGATGATAATAACAACCACGAAATCCAATGACTCACCATCATAAGATAGCATCCCACCAGGGTCGCACTTCTCGTCCGGCCCGCTTTGCAATGCACGTAAACACTTCCACCAAGCTTCCTGAATTTGTTAATGAAAGTCACCCCTTTGACGAGTTTCTCTTGGCAAGGAGTTTCAAAGATATCTGTCGTGCTTAGCTGAAGAAATTCTACTCCATGTTTCTTCCAGTCCTGAAGTAAAAAGGAACATCATTCGATTTCTTAGAGGAAACTAAATATAGACACTGACAATTTGAAAACTATGGCATTCTGCACCACTATTGCGACGTACCTCACCGTTATTCGAAAACAGCCATAATTCATAGTCTTCGTTCATCGAGACAACTCCTTTAACGTTCTCTTCTTTGACAAGCTGAAACATTAAAATTAACATAACAAGATATATTTCACTCATTTGTGAGGATTTCTCCGAGCAAATACAAAATAACCATTGGAAAACTCACACTAGTCGTCATTCCAGAAAATGGAAGAGCTCCTAAAACCACGGTTTCGTCAATCCGATCGTACCAACGTCGGCTGGTAACTCTCTCCATCAAAACGTTATAAAATAATGTAGGGTAAAACGTGATTCTTGCGAACATGATTCTTTTATTCAAGAGCCAAAATCAAGTACCAAATGATAGTGGTAAAACAGTCACTTCGAAAACTATTCGTATCAGCCGCATAGGATGCTCAGGGAATCACATAACAGCAACGTGTATGAAGTTTCTAGCCAGGCGTTGACCTACATGGACCTACAGACCAGCTGGAGCAGAGGAGCTAGCGGTACCGCCACCCCACTACCGACCTTTTGCAGACGCCCCAAACTTAAAGAATAGCAGACATATTGATTACGGTACTTCCTATTGTACCAACCAGGATGACCTACATAGAAAATTTGATTTCAAGAGGAGTTATATTAACTAGTACTTTTGCAAAGAATATTACTAAACTCTATCAGCAAACTGCAGAGAAGAAAAGATGATATTACCCTTGAGGTTTACAAAAAGTTACGTCTGCTATAATTGTTTTTCATTTGTTTATGAAAAAAGTGAAAAACTAAATGCAATACATGCAACGATTGAATAACGAATCGCGTAGGTAATCTCGAGCGGTTTCGAGTTTGAATACTGTTGTGGAAGAATGTGTTTTCTTTATTGATAATTGCTCTTGTGCCAAAAAATGAAGTAAGGAGTGTTTTACTTGTTGCGTTTTTTTTCTTTATTTCGAGGGAAAGTTTATTTGTTAATTGTTGCTGTGCATAATTCCTTATTTCTTACAGGCTCAAAGTTGACGATTTGGATGTGTATTTTCCTTATGATTACATATACCCAGAGCAATATGCTTACATGTCTGAACTTAAAAAAACCCTCGATGCTAAGGTAATTTATTTATTTTATTCCCCGTATTGCTGTATTTAATGGACATAACCTAATAGGCTCTTCTATGTTGACAGGGTCATTGCCTGCTGGAAATGCCCTCTGGAACGGGGAAGACCATATCTTTACTTTCATTGATATTGGCATACATGAGAGCTAGGCCACTTGACGTTACCAAGCTTATTTATTGTTCTCGTACAGTTCCTGAAATCGAGAAAGCAGTTGAGGAACTAAAGAGACTAGTTGCTTACATAGAAAAGCAAACGGCCCATGAGAGAGATTTTCGACCTGTAGTAGGATTAGTTCTTAGCTCTAGAAAGAATCTATGTATCCACCCGGAGGTAATCAAATGGTTAAAGTTTTCAAGCATGCACTGTAAATTTTCAAAATCTCGATAAGATACAGAAAAGGCATTTTTTAGTAAATATGTATATTGATTGTAAAAATGTATTGAGGTACCATGTGAATTTGCTGAATTTAGTGCATTACCTTTGTTGAATTATTTTATATTCATTTATGTAATCTTGCTCTTTAAAGGTCAGCAAAGAAAGAGATGGACGTATAGTAGACGGAAGGTGTCATAGTCTCACTGCTTCTCATGTACGCGAGCGACATCGTGCCCATCCGGAGGTTCCAGTTTGCACTTTTTACGAAGCGTTTGATGCTTGTGGTAGGGATGAGCTCATGCCCTCAGGGGTCTATGCCTTAGATGACCTGAAGCAATACGCCAGAGAGAGAGGTTGGTGTCCATATTACTTGGCTAGATACACGGTAAGTGGCTTTTTAAGTTTCAATTTCGCTGGCTGCATTGACCAATTTAGAGTATATTGTAGAACTTTCTGTGATAAATGGATTTTTCTTTCAGATCACTCATGCCAATATCGTTGTGTACAGTTACCATTACCTCCTTGACCCCAAGATTGCTGATGTTGTTTCTAAGGAACTTTCCAAATCCTCAGTTGTTGTGTTTGATGAGGCTCATAATATTGATAACGTGTGTACAGATTCAATGAGTGTTAAAATAAATAAGCGGGTGATTGATAGGAGCTGTGCCAACCTCCAGGTAAATCTATGCATAGTCCTCTTTGGTTTACAAAATTCATTTTAAGTGTGACAATAGTCGTAGCCTTCAAAGTATTGATATTGCTGAATACTCATACCAACTGGGTCATTCCAAATGGAATATGGTCAGCTCATCCAGGCATGACACCCACCGACACGGATTTGGATAATACTTGGGGATTTTCATCCTTCCATGTAGGAATGAAGCCATGTAAAAGTTTTCTTAGCTCTCTTTACTAGTTTTCTTCATGGCCATTTGAAGTGTGGTTAAAACTAGTTTTTCTCTTAATGGGGTTTCCAAGGGAACTTCGAATCTCCAGAGGTAAATAGATTTTTTTAGTCTCATTTTTCAACCAATTCTTATGACAGTTTGCAAGTATATCATAGAAGGCATGAAGATCCCAAATATTAAGTAAAAAACGTTCTCAGAGATATTGAAAATTCTCTTAAACTCATTTGTTTTATTGGAGTTTTAAAAATGAAAATTGAGTATCAAAAACATGGTTCTATAAAGCATCAAATTTTGACAGAGGCAGTATGTCAGTCAAGCTAATTTTTTTTCAGTAAAGCTAAGCTTTTTATTTCTGATATTCCTTAAGGTATCACCCACCACCTGTAAAAATAAAATTTATGGCTTTATGTTTTCTTTGTTGTTAAAAATAATGTTGATATAGAGAAAAAATTCCTGTTCACAACTCTGGTAGTCACTGTTGGTCCTTCCCACAAATATGGTGAAGTTTTTGTGAGAAAAGAGTTTTCTATGTCTAAACAAATATTCTTGGCATTAATATATCAATTACAAGTACAAAAAATGCATTTTTTTTAAAGCGGGTATGATTTTCACTAAAGAAGAAAAATTTACTAAAACGTTAAACAATGAAACGTTAAAGAAGCTTTATTGGTCATTCTCTTTATACATTTTTTCTATTTAATATCACTTTTGATGGCTAAATTTTTCAGCCCTAAGCCATGAATGAATGATTTTTTACTTAAATTTACCGTTCAACTTGCTGTGACTTGATGAACCTTGAATACCCATTTTTTGAAAAGGTCTTGGAAAAGGCTGTGGCAGACATGAAAGAAGCTGACACTCAAAACCTTCGTGCTGAATATGAAAGAATGGTTCAAGGATTGAGAGATGCACATGCTGCCAGGGAGACTGATGTAGTCCTTGCCAATCCTGTCCTTCCTGATGCAATTCTTCAAGGTTTGTGTTTAGTGCTTTTCTTTCTCCAGCATTATTTGGAATTAGGCTTCTTGACCTAGGGCATGAAACAATTATTTCCCTCCCATAAATGACAGTATGGAATGAATAACTCCAATTGCCTTATTGTATCTCCCAACGCTCGTCCACCTTGAAGCTCTGTGTGAAAAGGGAAGGGTTTCACCTCGGAGACCAAATCTCAGCCTCTTAAATGGAATGGACGGTCAACTCACATAGGTACTTGCTCATACATACACGCAACCAAAAGAACCATCCTTTGTGTGGGCTGAAGTGACCCAAACTAAGGCTTCCTGGTTGACAACCCAGGATTTTTGCGAGGCCTAGTTATTGATAGATGCACGTACACAAGCACTCGAAAAACAGCCGCTCAGATTCAGTCGCACACACATGGTTTCAACACTCAAGTTGAAATTAGCTCTAAGAAGATCATAGCTGATGGTCAGAAGGGGATGAGAAACAGGTTGAATACATAATTCAGCTGACAAAGTGGCCATCCTCGGTGAGATGAAATATAAAAGGCATTTCCAACACAAGGTCGAAAGTGAAGAGGAAGGGGCAAATGTGTTGAGAGGCTAGAAGTGAGGATATTGCACTCTGGCCACAGTCGGAATAAAGTGTCAATAAATCCAATGTGAAGTCAGGAACTGTTCAGCGTTTTGCACGTTCTTCCTTCCTGTGGACAGAGATTATTTATCAGTTCCAGCCGTGTCATGCATGCAGCTAGATCAGTTCGTCATAATCATGAGGTAACGCAAATGTTTAATGCAGTGTTGCATTCTGCAGGATAACCACACTTTTTGATGCCTTGTATAGATTTATCAGCTTATGAACAAGGTCTCGGAACACATCTTGTACCTGTATTGATGATTTACTGTATTTTTTCATAATTTAATTTTTTATATCATGTACTCGAGTCTGAAGCTATTCTTTAGCACAACTATAAGTACAGGAGATCGAAGAAACAATGAATTTTGCCTAGTTATCAGGGGTGGTGGGATCGGATAAGAGAGAGTGCAAAGAGTTCCGATCCTCTCTTTGTATGAGCCGTCCCACAATGACACTTGTCCTAATCATGAACCATTTTGTTTAAAATCTCTCGTAGGGGTTATACAACTGAGTTTCAACTGTGGAAAAGTTTAAGGCAAAATACGATAGGTGCAGAGTGTGATTCTTCCCAAGAGATTGAACAATCATCGGGGGAATCTGAGCGTTGTAGGATAATAACTACGTCAAAAGTAACTACGTTGCGGATTTCAGAAAACCGCCCTCGGCCCTCCTTCAGATCATGCCTCTGATGTTTACTTTTCGTTTCCAAGATCACACAGACCTTAAATCATTACCTTCCTAGGAAAATATCAAATTCCATGAGAACAATCAAAGTGTGTTTCATTCCTACCCCGTCTCACCATCTGATATTTTTCAATTCAATTCTCCGTTTCTGGAAGAAAAATGCTTGGTGAGTGACTTTCTGGGCCTGAAGATGTCTCGATAGCTTTGGCCATTGGATGACATGCACAAGATTTAAAATAGAATGAGACCAAACACGACTCAATTCTGACGATGTTATAGTTTTTTCAGCTCTAATTCATTACCACTCAGTTTTCTAGTTACAGTTAGACTATACATACTAATATTCTCCGTAGTCCAAACAGCACAATTTTCAAAGAAACAAGTGTAGAATTGTCCCCCGCAAAGAAGTGGAGACGGGCTAGAAATGCAAATTGGATATATCACGTGGCTCGCCCGGGTTCGCTTTCAAGGCTACAATGGGAGGCTAGACAACAAGCTCGTAGTGGCAAGGTCTGACATGTTCATCCTTGACTCCCTCATTCGTAGTCTCATTGCTTGAAAGACGGAAGGATCACGCTGATTCCCCTTCTCCTCTCCGTTACTCACTTCTGCTACCCACCTCTTCCTCTTAAGAACACTGAACAGTCGTATTGGTCTGTCCCCGCATGTCCTTGTCGCATGTGAAGTCAATGTTTATCTAAACATTTTCAATTATGTTGCAGATTGCATTTTAATTCAATGATATATTGATAAAAGTGTATTTTATTGTGTGGAAACATTTTCATTGAGATCTCAACATATGCTGTGGCGTGAAACTATCACGAGGAAGTGCAAAATCCACCTCACCAGTACGGAAGCATTTGAAGGTGAAACACAAGTCAGCATGCGATGAGAAAGTGACAAAATTTGGGGTAAACATACGTGAGGAAAATTTGAATACTGTCAAATAACTTGAAAGCATATGAAAATGATAATCAGTTAAAATATCCTACGAAATGAGAATTGTATTGAAAGGCAAAAAAGAGACTCAGAAGTCTGTTTGTGAGTTAGGTTTTAGTAAATTCATTGGTGGGGTGATTTTCAAGGACCTGTTATTGCATTTGTATCTAATGGAAAGAAAACGCCATTACAAGTGGTGTATGAAGTTATTTAGGAGACTATTAAATGCGGCAGTCCTAAATTCATATGTTGTTCATAGGAAAAACAGGTATAAAAATTTGACTTATCATTTCGCGTGCCATTGGTCGAGGTAATATTTTTTAAATATCCAACTTCATAAGAACTGTTTGGACATGGCCGTCACTCATTACACAATTTAGTACCAAGACTCACAGAAATACATTTCCTAAAGACAATTCCTGCAGCTGGGAAGAAATCAAAGTCTCAAAGGAGGTGTGCAGGTTGTGCCTAAAATGGGAAATGAAGAGACTGCGTGTACTGGTGTGAAAAATGTGCAGTGGGATTATGTTTGCATTGCTTCAAATCATGTCACACAAAGCAGATTTTCTAAAGTAAACCATTTGAATGCTCACATATTGACATTTGAAACATTAGCACATGATTAACTATATGAAATAATACGGTAATAATAGAACAAAGTCAGAGAAATGGGCGAAGTGATGAATTTTCAAGTAGGCGAGATGGGTAATGCTATAGAAAGCATCCAATCTGTTATGAAATTTTCAACCCCAAATAACTAAATTACATCATGTAATTGTATCTTTAAAATGCATGGAATGTTAGTAATTATTAATTAATCTCGTAGCTTATTCAAAACTGAAAATTTATTCATTAGTTCATAATAGGAGATACATAATACAATAAATATTTTTTCAAATCGCTCGAAAAATTATTATACAGTAGCGCATTATATTACACAAGTTTACAAAAATTTTCAACAATACTGATCGTATATCATGAGAGATATAAATTATTGAATGATAGTATGCCAAAAAGGCGAAGTCATTTAAATATCATCCGGCCGCTGAGATGGGATTTAATTAAATGCCCGCCACGCTTGAGGTGTTAAAGATAGTAGGCACACATTCAAAGACTTTTATTCACGTTAAAAAAAATTCGTACGCGCTTTTGAAATTCCCTCCTGTCATGTGGGTGGTCTAACATCTGCTATTTCAGGGGCTCGTAATGCATTGTCGGCAGTTGACGATTTTTCAAACCAGTCTAAAAACAGCAATTGTGTCACACAGGCCCTTTTGTTGCTCATCAAAATGACAGGCAAATGCTGCTTTGAATGCCATTTTATAGCTAGCAGAGTTTATGAATGATAAATCATTTTAATTTGAAGTCCTCCGTGGCATTAGCAGCTACGTGAAACAGTCTTTAAGTGCCTTGAAACCTGACCCAGGTTTTCCTTCCCTGAAAATGAATGAACGAGAATGCATTCTTTTCCAAAAAAATATCGTCTCGTCAACACTAAAAACTAGTTGAGGTGGAAAGGAGCCACTTTAAATCACAGCTTGGTGTTCATCAGAAAATTATGGGGTGACTACGCTATCAACACTTGCAGATTCACCTGATATCGCCGTACTTAAAATGCCTGCTAGCCGTTTGAAATTCTGGAGCCAACCAAACCTTTCACTAAATGTCTCGGAGCGATTACCACCCTCATCTTTTTGTACAGATTCACAATGAACTTTCTGTATGTGTTGACCGCTTGGTTGAAGTTGGTGCGGTTGAGGTCACTGATGTTTTAACTACATCTTTATTCAGAATAAGGCATCGTGAGTTCAAACTTCCGCGCATTATAGATTTGAAGCTCTCCAATTTCAAAGCAATTGACCTCTTTCAATTTCTCTTCTAGGTTTATGGTTTTTCTTGATTTTTCTACCCGCATTCCTATTTTTGCCATTTTCCTCTTGGTTTTTTACTCTATATGGCTCTATCGAAGTCCCCTTCTACTGCTGAACTGTATTTCTGAGATGCAGGGGGCCTACGACTGCTGGGAGGGAATGGAGCCATTGTGTTTGAGACTCTGTTGCAGACCCTTTTAAGTGTTGATGCTATTCATACGCAACTCAGCCACCGCTACATTTCTCCCCCGTGAATACTTAAGACCTTGAAGGCTTTAGCATAGACCCTCTACCTGGAAGTCAATCGCCCGATAACCTATGCCGGCAAAAATTACATCTCAAACGCTATTGCTTAAAAAAAAAGGCATTTCCACTAGCTCCACGCTTCATCACTGATCTAAATTATCTATTGTCATTCTGTTAAGGAGACGAGATAAATTACTTCGGTAGGCCGGCTATCTGGACCCAATGACGAGTAATACTTTTGCAATAAATTTTGATTAATACATAAACAAAAAAGAAGATTTGAGGCAAGCAATACTATTAACATGTGTAAAATGATAGCAATTTTGTCTGTACTTAGCGCAAGTTCACGTCTTATCATGAGAGCGTTTAAGTTTTTTGATTAGGCTACACTGAGTTGCGATGTTTTCCCAAGGAATGAATTTGCGCTATACGAGGCATGGGTGTGTATTACTTTTTTGTGGCTGTAGAGCTCGAATTTCCCCCATTTGTAATGCCAAAATAGCGTATGAATCAGCGTGAAACTGCTGTTTATGAATTCTTTTGTGGCTTCTCAACCTTCTCCGTGGAATTTATATGTGTGTCAGACACTGTGTAGGAAATATCTGGTGACACAAAAAAAGACAATAAGTTCTGGTCAAATGGTTAGATGGGATACTCTATTAGGGCTACTAATTTTACTGATTCATTTCATTTGAATGTTTCTCCAGAGTTTTTTTAACTTTATTTACGTGTCCTTATGGCTTTCTAAGCTGTTGCAAAGTACTAGCATCCCATTTTAGTCAGTGTTAATTTTTCATTTCCTTCTCCAGATAATGTTATCAACCATGTCAGGATAAATGCATTCCAACTTTAGATTATTTAAATTTGCATGATCCTGATTTTTTAGTTGAAAATTAGCAATAATGTGTATGTACATTGAGTCTTAATTTATAAATTAACCATATTAGTTTTACAGTTATATATTTAGTTACATGGCAATGGCTTTTGATGGAAACTTAGGAGGTGATTTTGTGTGTCTCTCAGTATTTATGACACACACTCAATCAGAGTTCATTTCAGCGAGGGAAGTCTTGGAAATCTTTTGGGAAAAAGGTTATGGAATGATTAAGTTGAGCTTCAAATTGGCTATTAAAGGGAATGGGTCCAAAGAAAGGAAATCAAAATGACAATTAAAGTTGGAAGGAAATGCTATATTTTTGAAACTTGAATGTCCCTGTCGATCATCAATGGAGATGAGAGCCGGGGCTAACCCAGTGAGGGCTAGGACAAGCGTGAGTGAAGGAAGACTCATTACCTAATAATCTAAACTGTGTTGACATCTGTTCTCCTCCTGTTTGTTGATTGCCTGAGGCAACTGAAAATCTAGTTTTGGAGCTATTTATCCTTCCAACTTTAATTGGCATCTGGATTTCCTGTTTTCAAACATTCAAATTAGGTAATGGTCTGGAATAAACTCCAAAGGCATTGCAAAAGATGAAAAATCATTGTGGAACACGTGCAGCAATACATATTGAATTTTGCTGCCATCCTGGCCGGGCAGCGAAGGCAACTCAAAGCTGGCTTGGATTTTTTTTTCTTAATATATCTTCCTGAATTTTTCTGAAAAAATCCCTTTATATATCACTATTTTGCTGTTAACGGAAAGCCAGGGAAATTTTAAAGGTTCAAACCTAAAAGTAAGGGAAATTGGAAATGAGAAGTTGGTATAAACTTAAAGTGGTGAATGAGTACAAGTTTTTATTCACATATGCATTAAAATTCATTTTTACAGAGGTAGTTCCAGGGAACATACGCATGGCAGAACATTTTCTGGGATTCTTGAAGCGTTTTGTTGAGTACCTGAAGACACGGTTGAGAGTGCAACATGTGGTTCAAGAGAGTCCTGCCAGTTTTTTGCGTGACTGCAATCAGAAGGTCTGCATTGAGAGGAAACCCTTACGGTAAATTGATTTAAAATCATCTGTATCTGTTAAATAGTATCTGAAACTTCTTGGCCCCCTGGATCCACATTTTGACAAAAGGAAGGTCTAGAGATTAATGAAAGTAGGCGGATAAATTACAAAGCATATAAGCATAAACAACTTGAATGTGGAGTATTGATGATGATGACCAACGTAATATACATATTAAATTGCATAATTGGACATTAGTTTGGTCAACAACCGCCAAATATTCATAAGGTTGTCAAAATAAAAGAACATTTAAATATTTCTGTACAATATGCAATGAGATATCACTTAATAGTTTTAAATGATAATAATAATAATAATTTATTTCACCGATTGGCAAGAGTACAATTGCATGGCTACGTCATAAAAAAGCTAATAATAATATCAAATAAAAATACAATGATGTGTCATCAAGATTTACAATTTATATAGAAGCAATAAAAATAATTTTTCTAAATACATAAGAATTGATGAAATAAATAAGTACAGTACAATAGTATGGACAAAATAAGATGTCACAACTAGCATCATGGAGATCATCATGTTTACAAATTATCTTCCATATATTCGGAAATGCTGTAATAGCACTTTTTAGAGAGAAGAAGTTTCAGCTTGTTCTTAAATACATAAATTGAGGTGCAATCTTTTATTTCGTCAGGGATTTTGTTAAATATAGCAGTGGCTGAATGCCTGGGACCCTTTAAACAGAGGGAGCTGGAGTACTGCTTGTGGTGTATATTATTACTTGATCTTTGTGTGGTGATGGTGGAAGGTGGCATTAGAAGGAAATTTATCAAGGTTTGCTTTAATAAAGTTGGCACATGTCAGGATATAGAGAGAAGGGAGTGTTAGGATTTTGATGCAGCAAAGAGGGACTTGCCAGGGGTGCGGATAGGAACTTGATGCATAGTCTTAATTGCCTTTTTCTGAGCAGAAAAGGCTTTTTTGGCAGCAGTTGAATTTCCCCAAAGCAATATTCCATAGGAAATATGAGCATGTACTTTGGCATATTAAACCATTTTCAGGGTTTCAAATGACACAATAGGAGATAATTTCCTGATCATATAAGTTCCCACAGAAATTTTATTGATTATGGCCTGAATATGAGGATACCAATCGAGGCCATCTGAGATTAGGAACCCCAGGAACTTTGTTGAAGTTACATTTGTGGAGTGATTAATATTATTAATATGAGGGAGAAGAACTCTCTTGTCAGAGCTTTTAATGAGAAATTGTATGAAGAGAGTTTTATCTTCATTAATAATGAGGTTGTTGTTTTTACACCACTAATGCATTTCCTTAATGGTCAAAGTAGTGATGTCCACCAAATATTGAGCACTTTTGGCTGTGACAATGGTGGAGGTGTCATCTGCATAAAGAATGGTTCTACCATGTGACAAGTGATTCGGAAGGTCATTAATAAAAAGTAAAAAAAAGCAGTGGACCAAGGAGAGATCCTTGAGGTACTCCTCTGGTTAGTTTCAAGGGACCAGATTTTATAGTTGAGGATCCATATGGATAACAAACAACTTGTTGTCTGTCACTTAAGTAGGACATAATCCATTTTAGGGCAGGACCAGTGATGCCAAGAGTGATGAGCTTGTTTTTTAGGATACTATGATCAATTAGGTCAAAGGCCTTAGTTAAGTCAAAGAAAATTCCTACAGTTAGGAGTTTGTCATTTAGGCCAAGTAAGATGTTATCAACTAGCTCAAAAGAGGCAGAGATAGTGGATTTGCCAGGTCTAAAACCATGCTGGTTGTCACAGAGTGAGTTGCAAGATAGTAAATAGCCCAGCAGTCGTGTATAAAATAATTTTTCAAATAGCTTGGAGAAAACTGACAAAATAGATATTGGTCTGTAGTTATCAGCTGTTTTTGTGATATATGATTTTTTTTAACTTAAGGCAGTAGTACAGGTTGTAAATGAGATGTCGTCTGACTTTTTTCTAAATGAACTCACTATCTCTATTGTTTTATGATGATTGGGTGGCTTACAATAGATTTGTGCAATGCTATGGCAAGTACTCTTGTTTGAGAGTGATACCTAATTCTTTACTATTGTTATGTTGCTGTGTATAGTGCCTGTGGTTTTTATGGTTGGGTAATATTTCATTTTATAATTATGAAAGAGTGACCAAATGAGGAAAACTTGTTTTTGGCATTGAAATTACGAATCAAACATTTAAATTACTTATCTTTCATTATATTCTTTCAGATTCTTTTTGTATATTCCAGTTTTGGGTCTGAGAGAAAGACCATAATTTTTAATTTGATCTTGGGAGCCTTTGTTTTCCAACACATATTAATGCTATAATAATAATAATAATGATAATAAAACATCTTTATTGGGTGAATTTTAATGCTATGAGGTTAGAGTAAGTGTAAAAAATAGCAAAATAATTTTTCCTTTTGTAGGTTGTTTTTTCCTCTCGAGAAGAGAATGAAATCAGAACTGTCGTTTAATTGTGTAATTATTGTATACCATCATTATTTGAAGAAAAATTGATCATATCAGACTTAATGTATATACAGCAGACTCCCGATTATCCGGCTGCGGTTTATCCGGGTTGCGGATTATCCGTGCATGATTTTCACTCTCGCTCAATTTTTTCCGCTATCTTTATTTTTAAAAATAAAATCGGACGCATAATCATCGGAATTACTGAATTAATGCTAGGATACATCAGACTTATTATTTCCGTTATATTCCCCTTCGTAAAATTGAAGCGATCGCGCGTTAGCTGCATTAACGGGAGTGCCGTGTTTCTGTTTTCCAAGCTTCGCCGTGTGCGACTGCGCTCCGTGATCACGGATACATGTCCCGTAGCAGTTGCAACCCGGGAAACATGAGCGAGACGCGACTACGTGGCATGGTGACTGATAGTGTAGTTACCGACGTCGAGCAGTGGTTTTGAAGCATTCGTGCAAACCACTTTACTGTATCCGTGATTACACAACCACGGATGTGTGGTTTTCGAAACCAGGCCTTACATGGAGCATTAATAACACGAGTACAACCATGTTGTGCGTCGCTAAAAAGATCGCGAACTGGCGAAGAAAGATCTCATTGAGTCCGGAAAGCACTCTTAAATAACAGAATAACTCCATAAATAATAATTTATTGTTTATTGTACGTAAATGATGAACATTACAAGACATTAAAGTGAAAGTTTGGATTATCCGTGTTTTCCGATTATTCGTGCCGTCTCTCCCCATCATTAGCCATTGGGATAATCGGGAGTGTACTGTAGTTTGATGTTATCTGCAAATTAGTAATCACATTTTCTTTTATTCTCTTGTGTCTTCTCCCTCTCAGAGCGCTGAAAAGACCTTTTATCATATGTATATTTAAACTTCATATCACTTGGTTTTAATTTCCTTCTCAATGCAGTGTATCATATTGATCATCAAGAGTAAATATGTGAGAATTTAGTTTTGATATTCTCTTATTTTCAGGTTTTGTGCAGAAAGACTGGCATCTCTCCTTCGTACTTTAGAAATTGCAGATCTGACTGATTTCTCACCAATTGTCCTGATCACTCACCTCGCGACTCTTGTCTCAACATACACAAAAGGGTTCACAATTATAGTTGAACCTTTTGATGACAAAACACCTTCTGTTCCCAATCCTATATTGTATTTCAGGTAAGTCTATGTGACTTTATATGCACAAAAATTATTTCTCCTGCTTTATTTTTAACTTCATGTATTCTGTGATCATTATCTGGTGGTTCAATTCAAGTTTGAAGTTTAGAGGCCCATAACATTCTGTTTTTTGGAGCATGATATCCTTATGAGATGAAACTTACTGAATCACTTACTAATGAATGCACATCCCAAGCTGCTTGTGGTATAGCAGAAAAATTTCTGGGATATATGTGGATAACTCCATTGCAATGTGTGGGTTATTAAAAGAAATGATTATTTCAAGAAAACAATTATGTATTGGGATTATTTTTACCCCATTTTAGTTTACTTGTGTTGGTTAAGGTTTTCTTGTTGAAATTTGCTATCTTATATAATCTCTACTCAGGCTTTTAGAATCTATCATCTCATTTTACCTGTTGTTTTCAGTGGGGTCTCTATAATTTAATCTTTTGATTGGATTCAAATTTTTAGATTGTGTCAATTATTACCATTTGCTTTGAGAATTAACTTATGAATAGCAAACTACGGTGACAAATTTATGAAATTTCAGATAATACTGTCTTTGGGTCAATCTATTTGAAATCAATGACACTCTTTGGATGTTTGAATCAATTTATATTTTTTAAATCTTTTTTCTACTTTCGGAGTAATTTTTTCATTTGTTACACCACTAAGACCAATGCTATTCTATGTATGGTACTTAGCAGCAATATGTAGACTAATGAAGCTATGTTGATATTCATATAACTAAAACATGATTTTTCTGTGTATGTTTAATGTGTTATAATTGACTTTTCTTTATTGTAGTTGCCTTGATTCATCCATTGCAATCAAGCCTGTTTTTGGCCGTTTTCAGACAGTGGTTATCACTTCTGGGACCTTATCACCACTGGATATGTATCCAAAGATCCTAGACTTTCACCCTGTTATTATGTCATCATTCACTATGACACTTGCCAGGCAATGCTTGCTACCAATGGTAAGTGTAAACCTCATCAATGAAGCCGTTAGCCTACCTATTAGCCATCGTTCCTTTGATTCATAGTCAGTCAGAGTTGAAGCCCAAGGTTAGTCTGGGCAGGTGGAAGGAACACTTGAATGTGAAGGAATCAGGCACCAGCCCAGGGAGAAAGAAGGAAAAAAATCCTCATTCTTGCATAAGCCCGTAGTGTCCTGTGTGCGCTACCCTTCTGCTGTCTTAAACACTCAAAAAAGTGTCCACATGCCTTAGAAGCAAGCTGTGCTTTTCCATCTGCTGTCATTGCCGAAAAGATAATATTTGATTGCATAAATTGAAGGCCCGTGATGAATTTTTCTGAAACACCCCATGTTTAAATAATATATTATTGTTGCAGATTGTTGCCAAAGGCAATGACCAAGTTGCCATTTCATCCAAGTTTGAAACTCGGGATGATGTGGCCGTGGTGAGAAATTATGGTCAACTGCTGGTGGAAGTTGCTTCCATTGTTCCAGATGGGGTCGTCTGTTTTTTTACATCCTACCTGTACTTAGAAAGTGTAGTTGCCAGCTGGTAAGTGTGGAAACATGCAGTTCAGCCCTAATTATAGCGGTGTAGTATTTTAAGCATATTCCAAAAAGACCTGTTTTATTACCGTATAAGCGTGTGTAAGAGGCACACCCCTATTTTGAGGAAGGAAGCTATAAAGAAAAAAAAAATTTTTATCCTATCGTGCGGTGTTGCAGATGTATGCCTGGAATTTCGACAGTTATCGAAATTTCCTCTTTCAGTACTATTTAAAAGAGGAAATTTTGATAACTGCGGCAGTAATAGCAGCATAAGAGGGAGTGGAAAGAGTTCCGATCGTCTCTTCACATACGCCATCGCTCTACGTTGCTTGTCCTACTCACGAACTATTTTGTTTAAAAGCTCTCGCAGGAGTATTGCAATAGAATTGCAGCCGTGGAAATTTTTAAGGCAAAACACGACAGGCACATAGCATGAACCTTGCCAAGAGATTGGACAACAATCGGGGCAATCTCAGCGCCGTAGGATAATAACCACGTCGTAGATTTAAGGCCCCATGCACACACACCGATTTTGGACAGCCGGTAAAATATCGGCCGTCCACATTCCAATAGTGAACAATGGGAGAGCATTGGAGCTTGCACACATACTGAACATGCGCCGGCTCCGGCTAAATGCCGGTTAGCAGCCGGCCATTGTCACTGTGGATTGCCGTCGCCGGCTCAAAAACATAGCAACTTATCGTTTGACCGGTAAAAATCCGGCGTGTGTGCTAGCATCGCTTCGCTGGTAAAATATTGGCCGATATTTTACCGGCCGTCCAAAATCGGTGTGTGAGCAAGGAGCCATTTTTTTCCTTTCCGGGACTCCACAGGAAAATAGATTATCAAGTTACAGGGGATCAATGGAAACGCGTTTCATCTCTACCCCATCTCACCAACTGACCTTTTTCGGTCTACCAGGTTCAATTCTCCGAGTTTCTGGAGGTCAAATGCTAGGTGAGTCACCTTCTGAGCTTGAAAATATATCTCGATATCTGTCAGCAATTGTATGACACGCACGAGGTTCTAAAAAGAATTAGACCTGACGCGACGTGTATCTGACAGCATTTAAGTTTTTTGAGCTCTAATTGATTGACACAAAGATTTATAGCTAAAACAAGGCTACTAATGTTCAACTTAGTCCTAACAGCACAATTTCGGAAGAAACAAGCGTAGCATAAGCGCATTCAAACAAGACGAGACGGACTGGAAACTTCAGGCAAAGCAAACTGCATATATCACATTGCTGCACCTTCGCCTCTTCGCTTTAAAGGCAACGACGTCACATGCAAGATTGGACTTGTTCTTCCCTTGCTCCTTCGTTCATAGCCTTGTAGCTTGAAATATGGAGGGGAGGGAGCGCGCTCCTTCCCCTCGTCCTGGCCTTCAGCACTAGTCCAACAATGAACACACTCATTCGAATTTTTTAAACCGCAGGTTTTGACACCAATATAATTTTCAGTTGCAAAAATCCTCATATTAGCGTCTGAAGATAATTTTTGAAAAATCCGGTGCTCAGCATAATGGAAATTGCTCGGCAAGACAGATGTTGACTATTAACCAGGTATGTCCTTCAAAACTACGCGTTTCTATACGTTTGATAAGCGGTTACTATATGCAGTATATATGGCGCGGGATGCCCACTCATGGCAGTAAATTTAGCATGCACTCCGGAGCAAATCACCCCGCGCAATCTTTTCAATGCTTACCTCTGGGGTACCGAAGTGTTGGCGCGATGCTTTCAAGAAATTCAAACAGGAGCATTTTAAAAATACGTCACTAAGGGAGAAACTCCCCTGCCTGCCGCTTGATTTTGACCCAGTGTTTCAGATGACTGACTCACGCTGAAAACCAAGGCCACTCAGTTCCCCTTGAACTTGCGACCGGGTAGGGGAGGGGGGGAAGATAAGAAGTTTGTGTAAGAGGCGCACCCCCATTTTCGGCAGCAATGTCTGGGAAAAAAGGTGTGCCTCTTAAACGCGCTTATACGGTAAGCTCACATAATATACTGTATTTCTCCAAATATAGTCCCCCCCCCCTTAATTTTGAGGCTTCATTTTTGAGAAAAGTTTAAAAAAATGCGTTTGAATATAGTCCCCCCCTTTACTTTTACCACGGGCATTTTTGTAAAAAAAAGGGGGGACTATATTCAGACATATACAGTAGTGGGTGACTTTGGCTAAAAGTGAGTTGCTATGAAGTAGATAGTTGAGAGAGTTCTCGGGCTTCCCACCATAGCTCCGAGGGTTGATTTTTCTCATGTTTTGAGGTAATGGTCATGGCACTTTGGGTGGCATCTCCAAGTGTATTCTGATGTTGAAGAACAATCTTTTGCTTCACTGGTGAATTTATGTAGCTGGAAGGTCTCTTGGGTGTCTCCCTTGTGAAGAAAATCCATGTTGACAGACGCTTTAAGGTCCAACTCATGCCTCATCCTCAGGCAGTGATCATCAGGATGTGATGATACTTGGTCATTTCCAGGAGGTAGAGGAACATGGGAACATACGTACATCAAAGCCTTGGTCAAGATGGATTCTCTCAGCTGGCTTGAAACCCAAGAGAACTTTCTCCTGTCCCTATGCTGCCATATGCTGCTTGAATTACATATTTTTTTTAGTCTTTCTTCAATGGCAATGCTGATATCAATATCTAGGAACCCCATCAAAAAATAAATTTGTAGTCTGAAGAATTTTACTGTTGGGAGCAAGTAGAACTGAAACAAAAATGGAACATTTAAAGAGTTTGCTCCGTGCCATTTTCCACCACAATTTTTAGCACAAATATGTGATTTTGTTTTGATATGATGTATGTACTTCATTTTTCTGTTGTAGCATGAGGGTTTAAAGGCATGAAAATTTTCAAATTCTATGTGCATCAAGTATCTGGGCTATGTGTTTCTTTCTTCTGTTATGATTTGGAGACTTTGGAGAATTTTTGCAAATGATCTTCAAGCTCCAATCATGTTATAATAAATGTCAAAGCTGTGACGTTACGCCCAATTACACCATCCTGCTGGCTTCTCTCTTCTTTTGCTGTGAAGTACATAAATGTATTTCATGGTGCATGGGTCATAAGGCCTTATCCAGTGTCCATTTTCTAGTCCTTTTGGATGCATTTCAGGGTACACAGTGGTGTAATTTGAGCAATCTATGTACAATGTGTAGTCATCTGGGTGTTATTATAAGTTAATTGCTTTCTCTCATTGCTCTGGCTCACAGGTATGACCAAGGTGTTATTGACTCTCTCCAGAGGCATAAACTCCTTTTCATTGAAACCCAAGATGCTGCTGAAACCTCTCTTGCTCTGCTAAATTATATAAAAGTAAGTATTTTTCCATTTAATTAACTATTTAAAACAACTGATTATGTATTGCATAATATTGTTCATTCATACTCACACATGTCAGTGATTCAACCTTGGGAATGGTTTACATGGGAGAGAATAGACGTCACCCCAGACTCTGGCATCCAAATACATATGTACCTCACTTTCAGTGTTGGGGGGCAAATTCCTTTCCTTGACCCAACTTTCACATGTGTAGAGGATTTTTGCTTGGGGGTGTGCTGGGACTTCAATATAAGAGATATCATTAATTGTTTGAGGCGTAACTTGGTGAAAGCGATTCATTATTAAATTAAGAAAGAAGAACTTTGTACTTTCACATTAATATTTATTCACGACCATGGTTTCAACGTTAGACGTCATCCTCAGGTGAACTCTACAGAGGTCCATCACATCCTTTTATACCACTCCTTGCCTGGTATAAAAGGATGTGATGGACCTCTGTAGAGTTCACCTGAGGATGACGTCTAACGTTGAAACCATGGTCGTGAATAAATATTAATGTGAAAGTACAAAGTTCTTCTTTCTTAATTTAATAAGAGATATCCTTAACCTTTGGTTTGAGCTCAGTTGGCCAAGTGCTTTACCCATGCTCCCCCTAACTCATGCTAACCTTTCTGTTTCATTGGCTTCCAACAGTTTTATATCCTGTGTAAATGTGACATTTGTATATCTATACAATTGCAAACTAAATTAGACTGTCTTAAAATCATACATGTACATTAGGGCAGATCGCAAAAATCGATTTTTTTCAAATTGATCTGGCGCAATGAAAAAAAGGTGTGGGACCGATCAAAAATAAGGCCTGAAAAATTTGAGACCTCTACGTGAACCCCTGACCCTCGCTCAGATGCAATTTAGGGGGGGAGGGTCAAAATTCGAAAAATATAATATTTCATGGTCATTCCCTATAGATTTCGCAGAGTTACTTATCATAAAGGGCAAAAATTTCGTGCATTTTGACGTATCTGCCACCGTTTACCCACAGAATACCTAATTTGAGTCCGCATCCACAAAGAAAATATTCCAACGCCCACGCAGCGTCGCGGATACATGAGCAGCAAGCCGATCCCGTCCCCTCCCCGCTCGCTTCTACCCCTCCCACGCCTCCAATACAGCAAAATTCATCCCGCGTGTGCTGCTAGGAGGGCGTTCATCTTTGATAATATAAATTAGAAGATGGTAGAAGGTAAAAAACAATGCGAAGTGAGACGACTTGTCCCTTATTTGGCGCCTCGTCGGCGTTAAAAAAATCGATGTTACCAAGTTTTAAGGCTGTTTTACACAGGGCACGGAATGGCGCACGTTAGAGCTGCATTAATTTCTAAAATGACGTGTAAATGCGCAAATGCAAGAACAAAATTAGAGCAGGGGCTATTTTGCCATCTCACGACCACGAATTCTCACATGTGTTCTAGCAAATCACCGCTTTACACGACGCAATTTTGCCTGCGCCTTCGTACACACGTCAGATTGTGCAAGTACGTGTCCCGTGTAAAACGGCCTTTATGGAAGTGATGAAATATTTTTAGATCTGCGAACGCAGGAAAGAAGCCTACGGTCTATGAAGATGCCTCTCGAGGGGCTATGAAGGTGTGGGAACTTAGGATATGCACTTCTATTCCGGTATTGTTCGACAGCTTTGACGAAATGGATTTTGGGTGAAGGCCGCCGGCGTCCCCTCCCCGCTCGCCTCTCGAACGCCCCCGATGCAACAAAATTCACACCAAGTGCGTCTGTCTTTGTTAGTCTTACTACTATTTGATGTTTCAGCATCGTCCGGAGAGGAATGAAAAAAAGTATGATCATGTCGAACTCGATCCTTCGCAGGACTCTCACGAAATTACAGAACATAGTACAGACCCAATCGGCCACGGAGCCACGTAGTGATAAGAGGTAAACGGTGAGTCCAAATATGAATCCAAAGATAGGAAAAACCTCGCCACGGAAGCAGAAAGAAAAACACACAGACAGCCCAATGTCTGTGGGGACGCGAATTACCTCAATACATTCCATCCGCTAATCTTAATTTCGATTGGGCACTTGCTCCTGGAGTTTGACTCCAGGTTCACTTGCTCAGTTGCGTCCGTGTCCGTCCTCGTCGGCTCGCCGCCAAGGCAACGGATGCAGGTTGCTTCATGTGCCAACCTTCCAAGTTTACTCCGACCCGGCCCCATCAATTAAGCGGGTCTCGTAAGTATCTCCACATTATTGAAAACGATAGAATATTCGGGTAATACGAAAAAGGATTTGATGG
The DNA here is from genome assembly GCF_921293095.1 of Ischnura elegans. Classification (NCBI taxonomy): domain Eukaryota; kingdom Metazoa; phylum Arthropoda; class Insecta; order Odonata; family Coenagrionidae; genus Ischnura; species Ischnura elegans. Next base: position 3,044,526 of record NC_060256.1, read on the forward strand.
AGCAGATTACCTGATTGAAATATTTTCCATATTATTGGTGCACTGATATTTCGGTAAAAACGTAAAATGATATCTGCAGAAAGCAAAAAGAGAATTTTCTCTATTCAAAATTTTAGTACGGCAGCAGTTTTTAATTAAGTCAATATGAGTTAAAGTGGAAAAAAATGTTACTGCTATACTATGTAACTGAAAAATATTGATCCGCAGAGGTTCGAACTGCTGACTTGGGATTGCTGCCGTGGTAAGTCTTCTCCTTAACCACTGGTCCATCTCACACGTTAACTCCATTGTGGATTAATTGCGAGCTTTGTCAAGCAAGGAATGAACCAGTCTTCTAGTGCCACTATATCAAGCTGATTTTAAACACTCACTGGCAATATTTACTGTGATATTGCGGCGGATATTTTATTGTATGTCATGTTTGCTGTCGCTGATCGAAAAGCTTCAGCGTTAATTGTAAGACAATATACCTACTTCGACGGATCGGCCAACTTACGAGAGAAGGTAAATTGATGTTCTGGACGTAGATGTATTATCTAGCGGAAGCTGCATAAATTATTTGGTATTAAACATTGCACACATCCCGCATACATTTCCCTTTAACGATGTTGTTATAAAAACATTACGGGAGGTGGGAATGCTTGATTGTTTCTGGCTTTACTTTGTGAAAATCCATTCTTAATAATAAAACGTTATTGTACTTTTCCACACGATTTAATTAATACGACCGGTTTCGTCGCAGAGGTGACATCATCAGGTACAGAAACCGTTATAATAACAGTTATTTTGTTCTTGTTTATCTGGTTGCTATTACGTTGGTAGGGGAGGGTTGCGTTGGGGTTGGAACGTCACTCAGCTTCAGGGGAATCTCTAAGAGCGGGGAATAGTTTACAAAAATATTTTCATTTGCTAAAATTCCATTTTTTATATGCTTCCTTATCTCCAACTCCTCCAAGCAGTCCATCCTTCTTCCCTTTCCCTCAAGGTGGAGAATTTCCGGAACAAAATTGCTCCTGTGGTCACTCTCCCATAGATCCCCTCCGACTCCCGCCACCACCCCTCTCATAAGCTAGCCGCCTTTCATGCCATGTTAAACAGAGTACTCAACATCCCCCTCTCTGCCGAGAACTTCGCCATGGAAATCAAAACCATCAAAAACATTGCAGTTAAAAACAGATACGAAGAAAGTGTCATAGATAAATTGTTAAGGAAGAAATACTCCCTCCGGGCACAGAAAATTATATACCATTCATCCATTCATAATGAGCGTAAGAAACGCTGGTGCAAACTGAGTTATTATGGAAATATTTCACAGGCAACCGCAAACCTTTTTCCCAGAGAAGACTTTAAAATAGCATATTATAACACATCTAACTTAAGGGTGTTATTATGCAATACAAAAGATAAAATTGACTTAAATGATAGAAGTGGAATTTACAGACTTAAGTGCAGTGACTGTGAGACCTGTTACATAGGCCAGACTGGACGTTCGTTCCGAGTAAGAGCAGCGGAACACGGAAGGCATTTGAGAAACGGGGAGTTAGAAAAATCGCATTTCGCGAAACATCTATGGGAGAGTGACCACAGGAGCAATTTTGTTCCGGAAATTCTCCACCTTGAGGGAAAGGGAAGAAGGATGGACTGCTTGGAGGAGTTGGAGATAAGGAAGCATATAAAAAATGGAATTTTAGCAAATGAAAATATTTTTGTAAACTATTCCCCGCTCTTGGAGATTCCCCTGAAGCTGCGTGACGTTCCAACCCCAATGCAACCCTCCCCTACCAACATAATAGCAGCCAGATAAACAAGAACAAAATAACTGTTATTATAACGGTTTCTGTACCTGATGATGTCGCCTCTGCGACGAAACCGGTCGTATTAATTAAATCATGTGGAAAAGTACAATAACGTTTTATTATTAAGGTGGGAATGCTGTTCAAATTTCCCTCCCACTGGTACAATAGAAAATGCCAAAACTCGATTTCCAAACTGCGGCGAAAGTGGCGCCGCTCCATTTGTTGCAATACTTTTGAATCCGACTGTACATGTGTGGTACAAATCATCAGCATACTTGTTGTGAATCATTCTTGTAATATTAGAAAACAATCACAGGTTAAAAATTGGTGGACATGATAGTACAATTACTCGGATATGGAGAAATCATTTACTTTGGTGGAATAAAGAGCTTAAGTGGTTAGGGAAGGCAACATGTATTTCTGTATTTTGAGTACTTGGCCATGTACTTGAATGTATAAAATCTAATTGATTATAATTTCAACATATCCTTCTCATTTTCATTGTGGTACAAGTACAAAGGAAGTGTTGAATGTACTTGTACACAGTCATATGAGTGGACCTTGCATTTTTTCATAAATTTGTAGGATGTGTTTCTCTTGTGCGTACATATTTACAGCTGCTGTTTTTATTTATAATGCACAGGCCTGTGAGAGTGGACGAGGCGCTATATTGCTGTCAGTTGCTCGAGGGAAAGTGTCTGAAGGAGTTGACTTTGACCATCACTTGGGCCGTGCAGTGCTTATGTTTGGCATTCCTTATGTCTACACTCAGTCACGAATTTTAAAGGCTAGGCTGGAGTACTTGAGAGATCAGTTCCAGGTAAATGCATTACTGCAATACTGTCATCACAGGGCACATATTTCCCCCTGAAACCAGAAGTCTGATTCTATGATAAAAGTATGCAATTAAGTTCGTGTCCTCTATAGTTTCTGCTGCTCCATGAGTTGAGTGATTTCAATATTATTATTTCATTCCCGGAATAAATTTTGTTTTGGTTGGCTCTCATAGTGTGAAGGTGGCTTTACACTATCTTTCAAATAATAAGAACCCCCCAGATTACAGGCCCATTGCCGTCTTGTGAACCATCATTGTAGTGTAATAGATGGTAGGAAGAAAACCCAGCATACGGGCTAAAAGCATTTATTTTCCTATTAAAAAAAGCAAGTGCAGATGCACTTATAAGTTTTGAATTCTATGATATTAGTGCCTTTTATCCTTAAGAATATTTCAATTTTTTTCTTTTTATTAATTGATTTAGTAATTTCCAAGCTTTAGTGTTTTTCTTCAATTTTCAGATCCGTGAGAATGATTTCCTGACATTTGATGCCATGAGGCATGCTGCTCAGTGTGTTGGGAGAGCGCTTAGAGGCAAAACAGATTATGGGATAATGATATTTGCTGATAAGGTCAGTATTGACTCCATATCTTGCTCTCTCTCAGTTTTGAGCAATTTAAAAGCTTTGTTGTTCAGTTAGCAGCTGATGTCCTTACACTTCCCTCTCCGAGGCTATGGAGGCAGATATGTAGTTGTTTGGAAGAGAAAAACCTTTGTGTATTGAATTTGGAAGGATTGGGAGGATGGTGACGTCGTTGTGTGGAAGCTCGGTGTATGGGTGTGCTCTTCAGGTTGTTAATTGTCGCAGGGTGATGCAAAGTTGTGTTTGCACAATGCACTTATACATACCTTTGCAAGTACATATATGGTTGGACAAATGCTTGGATAGATTCACTAAATTGAATTGGGGTATTTCCTAGACCTGCATTTTTACGTTTGCACAATTTCGGGTGTTTACATAGTGCAATTTTGATGGTGACTGTGTTTATGTGTCTACTGAAATGGATAAATGCATCATGTGGGCACACCTAAAGCGTTAATGTACATTGAAGATGTGAGTCACAAATACAGCCGGGGCAGTAGGGTCCTGTCAGGGAATTTATGCAGGGAAGTGAAATTCTGTCCACAGTAACTAATAAAGCAAGACTATAGCATGTAAAGCCCCTTTTCATGGCTTATTGACTCTCCCACGAATGGATTCAAAGTCCTCCAGAAGAGCTGGATGGCTGGCATTTTCCACAGAGGTGAGGTACGGGTAATAATTCCAAAATGAATTTGTAAAATCCCAAATTTCCACACCCCGAATAAAATCAAAATGAGAAGCATTCTTGGTTTTCCTTCCATGCCTCTGCTTTTAGGCCTCTAATTTCTAGTGTACTTGGGGATCTTAACTTTGGTTAATCATTAGGCTTGTGGGAGAATAGGTGCTCTCTTTGGGGTGCTTATTAACACCTGGAATCTGGAGAAAGATTCCTTGAACGCGAACTTCAACCAACAAACATACAAACATTACATGTGTATATGCAACGTGAGTGATGATAGTATATATAGGAATTTTTCTGATGACCCAATGTGGGATTTTTTCCCGATTCAGCCACAGATTACGAATTTTGCATCAAAAGTGACAACCAGATTAGTTTCCTTTTAAAAGATGGAATATCAATTTATTCTGCCTATTTCCTTTCAAAAGTTATCAAAATGCATTCATCCCAGCACATATTTCAGTGGGTACAGTTGAGTCAATGGCCTTAAATGCCAAAATTATGCGAGCGATAGGTCATAGGATAGGATATTCTGTTGCATTTGGGTGTCTTCATGGAAGGGCAAAAAATTTTTACCCCTGAAATGCCAGTATCTTTGAATTATGCACCTTCAGCACCTAAACTATAACTTTTTATGGAATACAGAATGAATTAATGTCTGATTACCCACTGTTTACCCCCTGCTGGATTCATCCATGATAAGCTGAAAGAAGATATAAGAAGCATTCAGACCGTGCTGGTGTTCCTGCTTCTGATAGCATAGCATAGCTTGTGACAGCACCAATTGTATGTGTGAAAACAAGGCTATAGAGGAGAGATGGGTCGCTTCCGGTACCCAGTTCTCGGTACTGTTGGTTCTTGGGCAGAGGAACCGGTATCGAGAACCGATTGCATAAAGTTGGTACTTTGGAACTGGCTTGGAACGGTGGCGAGGATTTGGATTTGGCACCCAAAGCCAAAATAGTCTGCAGTGTATTCAAGGCCAAAAAGTGAAAAAAAAATTATTAAAAAATGCATGTATTACTTTCTGATTGCATGGCGTTCACGTTTTTATTTTTCTTTTGAGAGTTACTCGCCAACACATGCATTTAGGGATTCATCAGTTTGTCGTTCTTGCCAAAATTGTATCATTTCCGTAGCTGCTTTTAAATGAGCTGACTATTCGCCTGCTGCCATCCACGACACAGCACCGTCCTTTCAACTTACCATAGGCCTCTATGGATGTATATAAACGAGTCAAATCTTGATGTTGACGGCATAGCACCCATTTCAATCCGGTCTGGCCATCTATGAAATACTGACATGCTACAATGAGGCCGCTTTCAGATGAAACAACTTTTCACCAGCCGCTGTTCACGTGAAATTCAGGCAGTTTTCACGCAAGACGACTCTGCAATGCCGTCTGCCATGCTGTGAATGGCAGCCTGCAGATAATCGTTACGTCTGGAAGTGGTATCATAATTGAATCATGTGCGTATGCTGTAATTCTTCGATGTACAAGTAAGATACGTTCTGAGAGCTTGATCGTAAGTTGATCAACCTATGCAAGGCATCAAAAATTGTGGTTATCATGCAGAATGCAACTCTGTATTACAATTTTGCATTAGCTCAGGGCTGCTCATTTTATCCTTGGTGTTGCGGTGCTGGCGTGTTGAGCAGTTTATTGTTGACGTTATAAGAATTGTGACGATGAAGCATACGAATAAGTTGTCAAATAAAGTAACAATTGAAGCTAACAATAAGTCTCAGAATACAGAATATATTTTGAACAGACTCACAAGTTACCGTATAAGCGCGTATAAGAGGCGCACCTTTTTTCCCCATAAATTGCAGCCGAAAATGGGGGTGCGCCTCTTACACTAACTTCTTATCTTCCCTCCTCCCCTTCACCTGTCACAAGTCCAAGGGGAACAGAGTGGCCTTGGTTTTCAGCGTGAGTCAGTCATCTGAAACCCTCAGTGAAAAACAAGCGGCAGGGAGGGGAGTTTCTCCCTTAGTGACGTATTTTTAAAGTGCTCCTGTTTGATTTTCTAGTAAGCATCGCCCCCCTCCCCCCCCCCGTCACGTCGGCACCCCAGAGGTGAACATGGAAAAGATCGCACGGGGTTTTTCCCTCTGGAGGGCGCGCTAAATTTACTGCCTTGAGGGGCATCCTGCGGCCTTTATACTGCAAATCGTAATCGCTTATCGAATGTAGGGAAATGCGTGGTTTTGAAGGACGCACCTGGTTAATAGTCAACATCTGTCTTGCCGAGCAATTTCCATTACGCCGAGGACCTGACTTTTCAAATATCATCTTCAGACGCCAATATGAGGATTTTTGCAACTGAAAATGATATTGGTGTCAAAACCTGCGGTTTAAAAAATTCGAATGAGAGTGTTCATTGTTGGACTAAATGGTTGCTTATAAGTGAAGAGTGCTGAGGAGAGGCCGAGGGGAAGGAGCGCGTTCCCTCCCCTCCGTATTTCAGGCTACGAGGCTATGAGCGAATGAAAAAGGGAAGAACACGTCCGATTTTGCATGTGACGTCGTTGTCTTCAAAGAGAAGGGGCGAAGGTGCAGCAATATGTGATATATGCAGTTTGCATTACCTGAAGTTTCCAGTCCGTCTCGTCTTGTTTGAATGCGCTTATGCTACGCTTGTTTCTTCCAAAATTGTGCTGTTTGGACTATGTTGAATATTAGTAGCCTTGTTTTAACTATGAATCTTTGTGTCAATCAATTAGAGCTCAAAAAACTTAAATGCTGTCAGATATACGTCGCGTTAGGTGTCATTCTTTTTAGAACCTCGTGCGTGCCATACAATTGCTGAAAGATATCGAGATATCTTCAAGCTCAGTAGGTGACTCACCTAGCATTCGGCCTCCAGAAACCGGGGGAATTGAACCTGGTAGACCGGAAAAGGTCAGTTGGTGAGATGGGGTAGGGATGAAACACGTTTTCATTGTTCCCCTGTAACTTGATATTTTTCCTATTTTCCTATGGGGTCTCGGAAAGGAAAAAAAAACGGCAGAGGCATTGGCTGATGGAGGGCCGAGTGTAGTTCCGTTAAATCTACAACGTGGTTATTATCCTACGGCGCTGAGATTGCCCCGATTGTGGTCCATTCTCTTGGGAAGATTCATACTATGTGCCTGTCATGATTTGCCTTAAAATTTTCCACGGCTGTAATTCTATTTCAATACTCCTGCGAGAGCTTTTAAACAAAATTGTTCGTGAGTAGGACTAGCATCGTAGAGCAACGGCGTGTGCGAAGAGAGGATCGGAACTCTTTCTACTCCCTCTTATGCCGCTATTACTGCCGCAGTTATAAAAATTTCCTCTTTCAATTAGTATTGTAAGAGGAAATTTCGATAACTGTCGAAATTCCAGGCATACATCTGCAACACCGCACGATAGGATAAAAAATGCTGCAAAAATTTTTTTCTTTATAGCTTCGATACTCAAAATAGGGGTGCGCCTCTTACACATGCTTATACGGTACTACTAATTAATGGAAGATGTCGTCAGAAGTTAGAGGAGTTTCACTATTGATCCTGATGCTAGGCTAAGTATCTATGAAGTATGTAGACTGTGTTCCAAGCATATTTTGCACAGCCCTTTGAAATCAACATCGACCGCTACTGTTTTCAGTGAATGCCAGTTCAGTACAGGCAATATTTCTGCCAAAAATAGCATAGATAAAATAGGGTAAAATGTTGAATTTAGAAATCAAAACCTGGAGAAAGAACCAGTGGCTGCCTGATCTAATGTGACATATTGGGTGATTATGCATTCTTTTACAACGCATTATTTAAACTTTTTTACTTGGCCAATAAAATTATGGAGACGATCTTAAGTTTTTCTACAGAGCTTTCCCACTAATTTACATCTTGAGTGAAATTATTTTCAGTAACCTCTTGTGATTGTTTATTTAAATTTGCAATTAATTCAGGTACTAAGAGTTCATCCTTGGAACCGAGTATCGAGAACTGAGAACTGATGGGGAGAACCAGACCGGTGCTGGGAATCGAAAAAATTTAAGAACCAACCCATCCTTACTATAGAGCACAATAACTAGTCTTCTTGGTTAACACAGAAATTGTAAATACATAACTGTGCATATAATTGCATGGAGCACAAGAGCAAATCTCTTTGGTTAATGTGGGTTAGTTGGTGAGATTTTTCTCCCTGCATTATACATGGGAAGCACCTAAGACTGGAGCCAAAATTTCTTTAAATGGAAATTTTTGTAAAAGTTTGCTGTAGAGAGGTTCAGTGTACAGGGATTATACATTACATTTATGTAGATGTTGAATTTTATCACATATTTCTTTTAATTCTTCCTAAATTTTGATGCTTTAATTTTAGAAAATAATATTTGCTTGTGCTCACATTATAATCTTCCCAATTGCTTTCCTTTGGACGTTTGGGATAGAACCTTTTCTTTTAGAACCCTCTCTGTTGTCAAGAACCTTTTCTCTCCAGAAGAAAGCTGTTAAAGCTATCTATAGAGTCCCCATTCGCACACCAGGCAGACCACTTTTTGTAAGTTCCAGCATCTTAACTCTCCCCTCAATCTATATCCTTACCTGTGCCATGTTTGTTCGAAAAAATCCTCATCTTTTCCCTGTTAACGCCAACCTACACAATCACAACACACGCTCCAAAAACAACATACACAACCCTCCAATACTCCTACAGAGTCTGTTTAAAAGGTCCATACCACTCCATTGCCACTGTGTACAATAAGATTCCTATCACCATCCGTTCCATTTCCTCATCAATCCAATTCAAAGCCAAACTGAAAAATATGCTAATTGAAAAGAGCTACTACAATCTAAATGAGTTTTTAACCGGTGTTGTGTAATAACCTATGACCTCAATCCCACTGATAGCTGTGTGTTTGTATAGCTTGTCTGTATCATATTTCATTATATGTTAGCATTTTATGCTGTATTAACTTGACGAAACTCATGAATGTATTATCCCAATGAAGTTAATAAATATTATTATTATCATTATTAAAGGGGAGATATATTCAGAGCAATACATTCATAGAAGTCTCCATACATTGTGTGAAAATATAAATGATTGTCCGTATGTATGTACTTATTAAGCTCTTGGCATTTTCTCTATTTTGGAATTTTCTGTAAATTAGTATTTGTAATCATGGCTAATCAAACCTGCCTTTGTTACTTCTGAAATTTTTTAATCTTTGCAGCGATTCTCCCGAGCTGACAAACGTACAAAATTACCTAAGTGGATACAAGAGCATTTAAAAGATTCTCTTTGTAACCTATCCACTGAGGAGTGTGTTCAGGTGAGTCTGCTTTATATCTATGGATAAGATTCCCCTTATTGTAGGACCCAAATTGATACAGTTGTGAATGGCACATACATAATTGCTTACCTAATCTATGTACTATAGGGAGAAAAAGTATCCGAACAAAGTTTGTGCCGCCACTATCGCTCCGTGGGTTAGTGGGTTTCCTTTCCATTGGGTTGTTATTCTTTGGTCAGTGAGGGAAATTCAAACAAGGCGAATCATTTCCTTTCTTCATCGTCCAAATACGCATCCAACCACTGAGTCTCTGGCAGCCCAGAGCATGACTCGTGATGAATTTCGTAGAATAGAGACGCATTTGACGGCATCATGTGCGCACATTGGGAACGCTCCTCTAAATTTTCCTTCACATATCTCAACAAAACGACAAAAATCACTACGGGCCATAGCAAGCTTTCTCTTGAGGTAAACAAGAGAGTCAACGAGTAGAGTAGATTCAATGGGCAACATATTTGAATGCAGTTGACTTTGAAGAAGTTAAAGCTTTTCTGGAAGGACTGAGGAGCACATGGCCAGAACACGTTTTTCTTTGGATCGAGAAGGATATGCTCCTATCCTTGATTTGAGATGCCTTTGTCTGCAGGCAAGAGGGAAAGTAGTCGGCTTGTTGGGGGCTGGCTTCACAGTAGCGGAAACTTAGCAGAGGATGAATAAAAATAGAAGTACCGTGTACTACTCAGAGAAATGCAACAGGGATGGTAATGAGGCATTGAAGAATCGGAGAAGATGATTGGAAATAAAGGAATAACTTTACAAAGTTTTTTTCCTTTATTTCCGATATGGAGAGGTTTCACAAAGTCAAGCCTGAAGTTATCAGGAGAGGTTAATGCTGATACATATATAATACATTAAAGTGCAGTTGAGCTTTCGAATTTAATAAAAGAAGAGATACTGTCCATAGTGAAGTGTGAATTCATTGGAGTATGTTTTTCGTGCCTTGATTTTTTTGTCCACATTAGGTAATGTAGATGTTTAATTTGACCCTTAAATATTGTCAAAAATAATTTGACAGCAATAAATATCATGAATTGTTTTAATTTTACAAAATTGGTTTTCTAAGTACTTGAAAATAAAGTGATACATCAAAACTGCAGAAAATAAATTTTTTTGGGTATTGGCCGCTGGCTTGGAAAAAATAAAATGTTAATTTTTTTACGAATCATGGAATTTACCTCAAAAAATTGTGTGTCGTTATTTAAATTTGTAGCAACCATGCATTTATGTGTTGAGGAAATATTTTCAATCGCAATTTTCATACTAAAGCCTTTTACAGTGATAATTATTTAGGTATTTAGAGTTATTTCTGATGCTCATAAGCACTCCTTGCCATTGCTGTCTTGCAGATTACGTGCGGTGAATATTTATGCCACAAATTTTCAGAGACGAGAAAATGAGGTAGTGGAAGTGGGCTTTAAGTGAATTTTAGAACAAGTGCCAGAGTAGGGGCGAAGAAGGAAATGGGGGTGAGAGGGAGATAGCCGGAAAAAGGAAGGCACCCCTGCTGAGGATATCGAATGTGCCAACATTCTGGCGAGCAGTATAAAATTCGTTCCAGCCTTGGTGCAAGGTGGGCAAGTTCACCGTCTAGACCGTGGTGGCTGAAAAAAGACTGTGTTTCAGTTTCCCTCATCTCGTTCCAAGGATTATTTATTTATTTTCCAACTTCCCCGTTAACAGCACATAGAGGCCTTTACTGCGGAGGATTAACTAAGGATGACACAAGCATCCATGCCCTTTATAGGAACCACCTACCCAGATGGGATTCGAACCCACGACCTACGGTTTGGCAGGCTAGGACTTTACCCCAATGTCACTGAGGCCGGCATGGCCAATTATTTACCGTTAGAAAGGGAATTCATTCTCCTGCAAAGCGATGGTTGCGGCACAAACTCTGTTAGGATACTCTTTTCCCCCATAGTATGTATCCAGATTTTACATTGTCAAAGTTAATTACATAATTACCTATGTCTACAATGTGCTTTACTGGTACATACTCATATTTAATGCTATTTTTCTTCAATTTTGAAATTAATATTTATCAGGCGTGGTGTTAGAAATTAAAGTAATTGGAATCAAAATGTTTTCTTGAGAGGTATTGATCAACAGCCGGAATATTCAAGATACAAATATTTTTCTGTTGTTGGTGAGATTTTTCTCATAAAAGTCCGTATTACAAGTCACCATTGTAAAAACTCAGATTTCTTAAGTCATTCTCAAGTATGACATGAAATTTGTTAATACCTAGTCACTTAGGAAGGAGGACCTAAAGGAAGAGGATTTTAGTCATAACTTCTGAACTATTTCTAAATATTTTTGCACCATTTTTTGATCACCTTCAAAGTACTTTCCAGTGACCACAACTCACTTCTTTAAATGCTTCTTCCATTGTTCAAAACTGGTTTAAATTCACTTCTCAGGATGTCCTGTATGCCTTCCAGCCATTTTCATTTTCCTCCTCCTCAGTGGTAAAGTGCTTTCCTTTCATGTTCCTTTTGAGTGTGCAGAGCAAGGGGAAAGTATCTGGTGATTGGGGAGGTGGACGATCAGTATTTTGCCCATTTTAGTCAAAAACTGCTTCATGCACAGGGCAGTGCGGGCTGGCGCGATGTTTTGAAGGAGCGGTCGCCCTGTGCACGCCCAAGATCTGCCCTTTTCGTCTGCTTACTCTTTCTCCCCATCCTCTCAAAACCTCTACGTAGAACTCTAGGTTGACGTATGAAATTGTCTCTGGCTTAATTTGGTGGAAGTTCGATATATCCATGATGAAAGAACACAAATGGTAATTTCCACTCTTTTTAATTCAAAAACTCAACAACTGACCCTGGTTTCAACACACTTGTGTTGAACCTTGAAAAAGACACAATGTGCTGAAACCTGATGTGGTCGGTTGTTGGATTTTGGAATAAAAAGTGTGGAAATTACCATTTGTGTTCTTTCATTCTGGTTGACGGTTTGACCTGAGGAAACAAAGTCCACACCTCAGAGGAGAGCCAGCTGTCACTGGCTTGATTGCTGCTTTGTTTTGTTTGTCTGCATTGCATTACAATTCCTCACGAGTACATAATCGACTTGGAAAACAAATCATGCCTCTCTTTCCACTGATTTTGAAGCTCAAAACATGCCTGAAGTTGACGGTCCCTTTCCGTGTCTGTGATAAAGCAAGAGAGGAATTTGGCTGCAACCATTCTCATTTACAAATACATATTCAGAGAAATCTCACACTGTTGGTCAATGTTTTGGCGACTGTATTCACTAACAAGGGCATTGCTTTTTTTGACATTTTCATCAATGTTGGCATTTTAAGGGGCATCCTGAATGGGGTTGGTCTTCAAATATTCCATTTCTCCATTTTTAAAAAGTGATAACCACTCATAGACTCTGGTTTTACCTAAGGCAGCATTCCCATAAGCAGTCTTAAGCATTACAGTAGGTTCCAAGGCCAATTTCCTCAACAGGAAACAAAATTTCACAGCCTTGAATTGCTCTTGAACAATCTGCCAAAATGGGAAAAGTTAAGTTGATGCTCGAAATGTTGGGAGACATGGAGAATATTAGCCGGTGGAAAACCTGAGAAACTGTTCTGCTCCTGATATGCTCAAAATGTTGGGAGACATGGAGAATATTAGCCGGTGGAAAACCTGAGAAACTGTTCTGCACCTGATATGCCGGGGAAAACCCTAAGAACATACAGGTTTTAAATAAATTTGTGCTGTTAAATGTCTCTCTTGAAATCTGGTTAATTGGGCCTTTTCGTGTTTTTCCTTAGCACTCTGCAAAATTTATATGTAATGCTATGTTATCTGAATAGAATGAAAAGTGTATGTGTGTAGTAGGTTTTACCATTAAGAAAACCTTTATTAAAAAATAAATCAAGCAGTTCCAGCTTTTGCTGTCCATATAAGTGAAATGATAAAAAAAGGGCCTAAACTAATTAATTTCTTGTTCATACTATGGTGATCAAGTTTTTCATTTAGTTATGATTACTAACTTTCATGAAGATATCTCACCAATCATTAATTCAATTATATCTTCTTATATCTGCTGTTTTTTGGCTTGAGGTATCCGAGTATGTATCAGTTAAGGGTTTGCTCCATGTGTATATTACTTGTTTCAAAATGGAGCCTTGTAGATTTCCCTGGTGTATCAATTGCAAGCACAGACATCATGTTTCCCAAGATGCAATGAGGCACCAACCTTTGAAGTTCCAACATCCCCCTCATCTTATGGGCAAGTTACCCAACAACGATTTCAAACATAATTTTAGTGAATTTTTATCATCTTATAGATTGCCAAGCGATGGTTACGGCAAATGGCTCAGCCATTTACCCGGGATGACCAACTAGGAGTATCTCTTCTCACTCCAGAACAGCTGATGCAGAAGGCTGCCAAAGAAATGGCTGACATGGAAGAGAAGTCAATGGTTATGGTGAATTAGTGGATACACTTTTATGTACATTTTACTGTAACCATTACGCATTGTCAAGGCTCCTCCTGTAGAACTACAAATGCTTCACTCTGTGAGTATGCAGTGGTGTTCAGTGCTCTCGTTGGATGGTTTGTAAGAGCAATGAACATGCAGAATTGCATTGAAAGAATAGGGAATGCACAGTAAGGTCACTCGTGTGATGAAAGCTGTGTTTAAGATTTTTTTATAATGTACAACTTGGAATGATTTGAATTTTTTTAGGATCATTCAATGAAGAATATTGTAAAAAAAAACTCTTCTTGTGCCTCTTGAACTGGCAATAAATATTTATTTTTATATACCATATCATGTTTCTTAGAAATGATGCCATTTGATCTCTTTCATCGTTTTTGTATTCTATTTACCTATCCATGGCAACTGCTCTTGTATGTTTGAATAACAAGGAGTCTGATTGGTGTCAAACTGGAAAAAATAGCCTCTTTCGTTTTAATTGTGAAGCACTTTAGGGGTATGAATCGAGCTGCAAAAATTACCTAGCATTATGGTTTGAAAAGGAGCAAAGGTTTGAACGAAGTAATGTTGGATCAGAGTTATTTCAATAACATCGCCCCTCCAAACCCAAGAGGTAACTCCCATGCAACCTGATTGCTAGGCACTGCACTCACAGCAGGACTGAAATATGTACGTACATACATCACATTTATTGTCGAGAGTAGCTTTAGCAGGTTATGGGGTCCACAACTGGTAGTGGCTTTTTTGAAGCTCATATTCCCTTACATTGCATTCTCTGATGGATTGAATTGGCCTATCCTTACTCCTTGAAGCTCGGTCTATTGAAATGGGACTCTAGGAATCTGGATAGCATAGTGGTTTGTGCAGTGGCGTGGAAAGCCAAAGGTGCATGGTTTGATTTGTGGTAGAGGTGTTTATTGTCCCGAGTCAAATTAATGTGAATCATGCTTAGTAATATTTTTATCATCCATGAAGAATAATTTTTTGTACAGATTACATGAATCAATCTGGGGAAATATGAAATTTGTGAGGAACAATCAGTTGATTTCTGTTTGTTATATGAGTTGTCATCATAATTCAGTTGATCCAATTGCTACCTATATCATATTCATACATTCCAGAGTACTGATTGTAAAGATAATTACATTGTACGTATGTAAAATTGGCATTATCTATTACCAAATGAGGAAGCAGTTGAAAGAGTGTCAGTGCATATAGATGTAATGTTTTTCATTAACAAATTATGACATAGATATGGCATGGCACTTTTTGACACCTTGTTAGGGGAAAACAATTGGGGATATGTATTTAAAAATAAGAAAACTGCCCTCAAGTTCAGCTCACAGTCAGATTGTGTGCTGTATGCATAGTAAGTTAACACATTCCGTGCTGACCGCTTTTTGGAGAACATGGCTGACTTTTTGGCAAAAATTTGTATTTCTTTATTATTATTTTAACAACGTGATCATATGATTTGTGAAGCCTGGTACATGCTTTCACACTTTTTTTCCAAAAGTAACCCTGCATTTGTTAAAAATTTGAAATTAAAATTTTCTAAGTATCCTGTCAAACTTGTGATACCTTCCCGCAACACACCTACATGTTTCCGATATTTCTTTGCTCTTTGTGAGTACTGCTGCGAAAACCTGTTTAGACTTCATCACTTTCTGGAAAAAACTAACGAAAATAGTGATGCAGCTAATATTAATTTTTTAATCTGGAAATGATACATTTAAATACGATTTTAAATGTTTTATTGCACTGAAGTAAATATTGCGAGTATTACCAATATTTCCAGCAAAAGTGTCGCTCTCTATGATGTAAAATGCGACTGAGCAATAAGATATCCTCTGGAAAAGATTTTATAATGATATACATTGGTTTATAAATGAAAAGGAAAATTTGTGTAAACGAAGAATTATTGCAATGAAACATTGTTTTACAAATCATAAATTGACTAGCATAATTAGAATAATTTTTCATTTACCAATTACTATGCATCAAATAATATCATTTAAAATAAGAAACATTTAAATAGAAAATATAAAAGGCATGCATTAAAAAAATAATTTTTTCCCACTGGGTAAATAATTTTTGGCATCACAAATTCTTGTGATACTTCTGGAAACAGTCAAGACATAATCGAGGCTCAGCCAGGCAGGTGGGGCTATAATATGATGTGTCCTGGTGGACATTCTTCTTGAAGCACTACCTACATCTCTTCTGTTTTCATCTTTTCTGTCTTTTGTGTTTTTCATATAATCAGGGAAATGTCCGGACAAGTACTTGGTTTTGGATGAGGCGGGCTAGAATTACTATCTCCTCAAAGGGGTCGAAGGCACAGATATTGTCATTAGGGATTATATAATTTTAATTTGTAAGTCGATGAGAGGAATTTTCCAAAAATTTTCTTTGAATAAGAAATAACGGTTCAGCAACAGTAATTTCAGTAGGTGGATTCCCAATTTTTAGTACCATTTGATGGATTTCCTTTCAGTGGGAAAGTAAGACATCATTTGATCCCAATGATCGAGGCCACAATTGTAATTGCTGTATTCAACCACCACCTGAGGCTTTCTTGGTGTGCACTCTCGTCTTTTTGTGGATTCAATCATATTTTTGCACTGAATTCAGTGCTGATCATCTGCACTTCCCTCTTATCCTTCCACCTGAGGATACAGATTTTATCCTCAGAAAAGGCCTCCACCCTTCTTTAATTCCTGGCAGAGCACCACAAGCATCTTTCTTGCCTCTCCTCAGTGTCCCTGTCAAATTAGGTTTCCCATTTGGTTGGAATCTGGACTTGGCTACACTGTTATAAAAGTTATCCATATAGAAGGATTGGCCGCAGTCAAAATGATCCTCCATCATTTGTTTATCATCTTCTCCGAATGCCCTTTTCCAGACACTTCTGAGTTGGAGGACCTGCAGCGCCAAACCCTTGGCTTCCGTCAACATATACAAATTTACTGCGTACCTGTAGTGCTTTCCCCTAATATATTCAATACATCCCAATGCAGCTCTCCATGGAACCATAGACTTCCAAACTTAGGTCACGTGAGGGGGTCACTACTTTGTCCATTGTTTCCTTGAATGTCTCTATAACTGGGCTAATTTTGAATAATCAGTCGGGCAGAGGAGTGTTAGAGTCGGAGAATGCAGATAGGTGAAATGTAGATAGGTTCTCGTTGATTTGAAGGGCTTGGAGAATTGACATGAATTGATCACTCTGCTTCACTTCTCTCTGCTGAAGCCATGTAAATGATGAGCTTTTCAATAATCGGAGATACGGGAAATTTTGATCATTCTTGTATGAAAAATAAGGCCAAAAAGTGGGGAAATTCTTCTATGGTTAAATATTTCCATCTAGTAATTTTCCTCCAGGACACGCATGGCCCATTTTATATCCTCGGATGTATATATCCTCTGGCCGGATCAGTTTCTCTGAGTTCGGTAGCATGAGACTAGGTTAGGGGAAGTTGTTCTCTTAGGCATTTTTTTGTTGGGGAGGATGCCAAATAAAATGCTCGTAAGGATTTCGAATATTATGGATAAAATCAAGTAATGAGTCTCTAATTCAAATGTTAGTGAACGTAAGGATGGGGAAGTCTAGCTATTGTGCATGAAATGTAAATGGTAAATGCAATGTGGAACCAGGGGTTCACTGAAGTTATTGTAAAATTTATGCAAATATGGTTATTATTTCAAGCGTAGCAGCAAATAAACATAGTGATAAAACAAATATTGCCATGATGAAATCATAGCAAATGAAATTCACTCGGAGACTTTAAAGGTATAAGAAAGGAAGCATTTATTATTTATCATAAGGATTGAATTACACATACCTGGAGTATGCACGAAATTAGGCAACCAGCCAAGGAATTTACCACGATAGCATTTATTGACACTAAAAATAAAAATGACAACAAGGGAAAAATATTTCCATTCCTTATCGTAAAACCAATTAAATAAACACATGTTAATCATTGCGTGAAAAGTCATGAAGAAAGATAAAATACCTTGTAATAAAGTATCTTACCTATCCTCGTCAACTGCAAAAGGATCTTTTTTATTTTGCTTTGAATATTTGTAAAAGTTTTTTTTAAAGGTATGAGAACAATTGTGAGAATATATTACTATTTTCTGAATTATAAAATGAAAGTAATTATGAAATAGATTGTAAATACCAATCCCCAAAAAAGTCCTTGCAGAGCAAAACCGGGTGAAATAGAAAAACACAGAAAAAATCGGAAAAAATTTTTTCGGAGCTTTCCGCACGGCAGACAGGCGAAAAGTGGTGACTGACCCTCTCCCATACCCTAACATTGGTGGCTGGTGCTCAGGGCGGAATATAAGGCAAAAGGAAATCATGACGTAACCCTTACGTCATCAGCCACTCGGTAGCGGCTGCCATGACGTAGACGTGACGTCATAAGCACGGAACGTGTTAAACCGATTTCAGAGTGGGGGTCTACTGTAGCTGATTGCCCTTTTGTTCCTTCCCTTAGTTCCATTATTTGGTGTTTCAGTGATGTGAAAGAAATTCAAGTGAGTATGGGGTCGTTCACATGGAGCAGAAATTCCTATTACATAAGTAAAAGAATTCGGTGAATGGTATGCAGGGATAAGTTATGAAATAAGTTTGAAATGGAAAAATGCTAAAGCTGTCACCCACTTTTCAGGAATTGATGGCGTCATTGGAGTTTTGGTTCATTACCTAACGTACACAGAGAAAATGCTTTTTGAAGCAAAGAATTCCTCTCTACAGTATTAATGCGTAACAACAAACTATGTAGGACAGTCAGTGGCGCCGACTCCATGGGGCTTGAGGGGGCCCGAGCCCCCTCAAAAATTTGGTGTGAGGAAAAAATGTGTCAGACTTGCTGATTTTCCCTGGAGTGTCCAGATGTCGAGATTCGAGTTATCAGGGTTCTAATGTTGATCATATGGTTCTTCTAAAATGCTTAAAAAACTTAAAACTCACTACTTATAATATTTGCCGGGGCAAGATCCCCGGTTTGAGCCCCCCCAATATTTTTTGTCAGTCGGCACCCCTGATGACCGATGCTCAAGGCCAAGGAGCAGCAAAGAAGTAGTGAGCTTCTTAAACATAGTCCCTGGCATCGTTAACATATCTGCACATGTGTGAAGGGTCCTATTGATTTTTTGCTGCATGTAGCTCGAGAAGTACCTAAGAGTCAGATTGAAATATGGCACAATTAGGTCTATTTCTTTTTTCAAACTTTCCTCAGTCAAAAATAATAAGAAGTTGGTGAATGAACTCATTGTAGCCCAGTGATGGGGTAAAAATAATTTGTGAACTAACAGATGTGTGTAAATGCATAGTATGTTACCATATGATAATAATGATATACTACATACTTAAATCACCCTTCCAACAGTTCACCACCGATGTGTATAAATACTTCTCATAAGCCAGTACATATTTATGTCCTTGCCCTGCCACTGGGTCCTTTCCCTTGGGCTACAACCTTGTCACAGTGGAAAGGCTTCACTTCAATGACCCCTTGAGTTGCACTCGTGGGATTAATTCTTTACTCATGGCAGGGCCACCCATGCCAGATAGGTCGAAGGGTAGGAGCCAGATGAATGGTATGGATATCACCTAAACAACACTGTTGGAATGGTATTGGGAAACCTTACAAAATATCTCTTCCCTGAGAAAATGGAGTAAAACCAAATGAGTCTCGGAAACTCATTGAACGGGACCAGTCTGCAAAGGGTGGGTGTCGTTCACAGCGGCAAGGTCGGCAAGGCCCTCGGGTTGTCAGCATGCGAAATCCTTATAGAGATCATCATCAACGGCTGCAATCAAGGAGAGAAAGAGGTCCAAGAAGATGGAGAAGAAGGCAGCAATAAACGTAGGGACGTGAAATGTGAGGACAATAATGATAGCAGGGAAATTAGAAAATATCAATAGGGAAATTGATAAGGGAAGGTATCTTAGGATAATGTGAAGTGAGGTGGAAGGATGGTGGGGACCACTGGAGTGATTAGGTATGTGTTTGGTGGGGGGGAAGAAACTCAATGAGGGGTAGCTTTAGTATAAGTGGGAAGATGGGTAAGCATGTGATAGGGATAGATCTGGTAAATGTCAGAATTCTTTTGGTAGAAATTGAGGTGCGACCCACCAACCTTGTGGTTCAAGGGTACGTGCCCACTAGCCAGTGGGGTAGCCAGGAATTTTGTTTTGTGGGGCTCGTAACCAGGGTGGAAAATTTTTGAAAACGGTACAAAGTAGAGTGTTAAAAACTAATTTTAATATTTCTTGTAATCGAAAAAACTTCATTTGTCTGAGAAATTTTTGTGAATTCAATATTTTGTTTTCTTTATAAAGAAAAGAAATTGTGTTTTAATGTTTTGGTGGGGGGGTCAGGACCCCCAACCACCTCCCTCGCTCCGCCAATGCCACTAGCAGTCGTAGGGAGGAAGAAGTAGATGAGGTGTATGAGCATCTCAAAGATATACCTAATTAGAGAAACCTCGGATAAGAAAAATCTAGTAGTGATGGGGGACTGGAACGCCTCAGTCAGGGAAGGGAGGGATGGACACGAAATAGGAGATTTTGGACTAGGAATGCGGGATGACAGGGGAGAGAAAGCAGCAGAATTTTGCAAGAGAAACAAGTACCATATTTCTCTCAATATAGTCCCCCCTCTAATTTTGAGACTTCCATTTCAGGTAAAAATTTAAAAAATGTCTTTGAATATAGTCTTAATAATTACAACTAGCATTTTTGGAAAAAATATAGTAATATTCAGATAAATATGGTAATATATCACAAACACTTGGTTCAATCATCATAAAGGGTGAAGGTACACATGGAAAAGTCATGAGGGAATGGGGAAGTATCAGATGCACTACATCATGGCAAGACAGATTTAGGAATAGTCTTAAAAAGTCATGCAGCTTCCTTGCGGCGAATGCGGATTCCAATCACAACCTAGTGCTTATGACATTCAAGGTAAGATTCAAAAGACTGAAAGTTAGGGAGGCAAGGAAATGGAATGTAGCAGCTCTGAAGGGGAGTATGAGGAGAGAATAACAGGACCTAGTGAAAAATAGTATCCAGAAGATTGAAAATTCACAGCATATAGAGGAAGGGTGGGATAATATTATAACAGGAGTAGTGAAAGCTGAGAAGTTGATTGGCTACGTTGACAGTAGAAGGATAAAAAAGCCATGAATAATGGAAGAAATGTTAGAGAAAATGGAGGAGAGAAGGAAGTAGAAGGACATGGGCACAGATCAGGGAAAAAGGATGCATGTGTGGGCAAATTAATAATCGATTAAGGCGTGAAATGGAGGCGTGGTGGAAACAGCAGTGCAAGGAAATGGAAAAGCTTCAGAAGGAAGGAGAGCAAGGTGTATTGGTTGCAGAATTTAAGTCTCTATCAGGTGGAAAAAGAGGATAAGCCATGTCAAAAATTAAAGCTAAAGATGTAAAAGGATGCTTATCGAGCAAGACAAGGATTAGAATAGATGGAAGGAATGTTGATACCGCCACTGCATAAACGCTCAACAATCGCCCACCGAATTAAACCCGCTCATCTAGTACATAAGTACAAGGGCTATCTATAGATGAGCGGATTTGATTCGTTGGGCGTTTATGCAGTGGAGGTATCCATATGTGGAGGATCTCTATGACAGCAGGAATAGGCCGGAAAGATTGAATTTAGAGGAGGAAAGTGTAGTGAAGGAAAATAATCTTGGGGACCTTAGACTAAGAAGGTTTTTTGAACTCTTACACAGGATCTATGGTAATGTTGGCCGGTGGATTTCGTGAAGACAGTTTTAATTCCACTACCAAAAAAGAAGAAAGCTGTGGAATGCGGAGATTACAGGACTATCACTCTTATATCGCATGTGGCGAAAGTGGTACAGAGGATATTCAACAGACGAATGGAGGGGAGGGCAAACGATTATTTGGGCGAAGATCAGTTTGGTTTCAGAAGAGGGAAGTCAACTCGTGATGCAATAGCAATAATGAGGTCCCTCGTGGAGAGGAACCTAGAATATGAGCAGGACGTGTATGCCTGTTTCGTGGATTTTGAAAAAGCATCTTATAGGGTGAACTGGGTAAAGTTAATGGATATTTTCAAGAGAATAGGTGTAGATTGGAGGGACGGGTGACTAATTTGTAATCTGTATATGGCCCAGACTGTGCAAGTGAGGGTAGCGGAGGGAGAATCTGGGTGGGCAAGCATCGGCCGAGGTGTGAGGCAAGGCTACCCTCTATCGCTTCTGCTTTTTACTGTATACGCTGAGAGAGATGGTAAGAGATGTGTGGAATGAGTTGGTAGCTACAGTGAAAGTAGGAGGAATGATGTTCAAATCAGTGAGCCACAGATGATCAGGCATCGATTAGCTAGTCAGCAAGGGGGCTTCAGGCTCTAGTGGATGTGTTAGATGAGCTTTGCGAGGAGTATGGGATGAGGATTAATCACAAGAAGACCAAGATTATGCGGTTTCGTAAATCATCGCGTTCAAGACACAAGTCTCTCAGTGCTCATGAATCATGTTACGTTGGATGTAGATCGATGGTGGCAGTTGGGTGATTGAGCATGTAAGCATAGGCAGATGCAGGGGGGGTTGGGGGGGGGGGCAAGGGGGCATGTGCCTCCCCCTATGCATTTAAAAAATAGACAAGATTTTTTATACAAATATTAATGAATTTTATATTTTAATATAAGAATTATGTAAATGTATATATTTATGTATCAATAAATTTTATATTGAAGTTAAGATTATATTTTGTGGAGTTATTGTTGCATGTAGTTTTTAATGCCAAATATGGGAAGATGTTTTCCAGTCAGACCCCTCCCCCCCAGTAAAATATCCTGGATCTGCCCTTGTATGTAAGGACATCAGGAAGAGAACTGTGTAAGGATTATTAGAGGATCGTTATGTAAGAGTTTAAAGAAAAGTTTAGTGAAGATTCTGATCTGGGCTATAGCACTTTAAGATGGAAAAACGTGTATGCTTAGGAAGGAGGATGAGAGATGACAGGATGCACACCCAAATCTCGAATACATGTATTTGAGATTTGGGTGTGGATAAGAATAGAGAAAGTGAAGTGGAGGAATGACGAATGCTTAACTACACAGATGGTGAGAAGAGGCAGTTTTCTAGACAAATGGAGGAGACAGAAGGAGTACTCACTTGAAAACCATATGTAGGGGGTAGACTATTGGGTAAACGAGGGAGCGTAAGGAATAGAATACGATTTTTAGGTAAAATGAAAGGGAGTAGGTCTTATTGTAAATTGAAGAGGGAAATACAAGGAATAGCCTCAAGAGCAGAGGTGAGGTAAGCGCATAGCGCAGACCTTTAGACCATATAAGTAAGTAGACCTGCCGTTCGGGCGGAACGCTTTGGCCAACATCACAAAGAACTCTGTGCCAACATCGAACGGAGGGGAATGAGGGAGCGTGACGTCAAGGTTGGGAATGCAGACGATATTCCGCATCCGCGCTTGAGATATTTTAACGCTCATACGCTGCAAAGTCTCTGAAAAGTGAAGATATTGGGCACGCAAAGTGATTATAGACTTAAAAAATATATTTTTCAGATGAACTAAGGCATCTTGTAGCCTTGACTGTGCACAAAAAGCTAAATAAATCATGATAAAGAGAAAAGCGATCGTATTAAATACATTTATTCAGAATGTCATGTACTCTGTGAGTATATGCGTACAAAATTACATGAAAATATTTATTAAGTTACTCAATGAATTAAATATAATTGATTGTTATAAAGCAAATTTATTTTAATTCAATCATCTCTTTCTTTCTAATTATAAATATGTAAATACAGTGAGTCCTCGTTTAACGTCACTTACCGTTCCTGAAAAATGTGACGATAAACGAAATGACGTTAATCGAAGCACAGTATCCCATAAGAAACAATGTAAAAAGTGAATATCGGCTCCTAGACCTCACAATTCCTATGCGAAAAAATTTTAGCGTATCATATTTTGGCCATTTCTTACGATGGGAATGCCAAACTATGGCATAAACACGAGTCCCTGTCTTCATTGACGGCAATACCAGCAGCGACGTACATCCTTCTCCATTTTTGTATCTTCCCGCATTTGTTTTTTCGGCTTCGCTATGGTGGTCACCCGGTCGAGCGTCGCCTGGGCATCATCATCGCTGAAACATCGTCGCAGTTACAGGAACCAAGATTATTGAGAACACGGCGAAAAAGTGACGACAAATACACCAAGTTCTACACGGAAAAATTCCTAGAAATCACTTTTCAAGTTCCAGAAAACCGTTATATCAAGTAAAATTTGCTAAAACTTAACTTGACGTTTACGCACTTAACATTTGCGCACCCACCTAATTATTCATTTTGCAGAAAATTTGCTATAAACCTAATCGAAATTGACAATAAACACACCGTTTTACACTTTGTTTAGACTGACTGTATTACCGCCCACAAAACGAACAACCTGCAACGCCCGCCGCTTCGCCTTTTTTTCACGCCAAATTTTAAAATACGTGATGTTATCGCGAAGCGTAAGTGCGATAAACGAATGACGGTCTCAAAATTTTCGTGACGTTATCGCGAAATGACGTTAAACGGGGTGACGTAGAACGAGGACTCACTGTAGGTATTATTTATTCCCAGAATTTTCCGTAGCGTACGTAAATCGTAGGTGTCACTTGCAAGGACGGCGCTAGACCTTTTTCCACCATCACAAAATATAAATAACAGGAGAGCTGTCTGATAAATAAAAAAATATGCATTTATGAAATAACTAAATTACTTACCTAAATCATCCGAATGCTGATTTGTTGACATCCCTTTTTTAATAGCACTACCGCACAGCTCAATTTGCATTGCGTAAGTGACCGTTAAAAAATTACTATATGAAAAGGCGTTGCCGCGTTACTTCGTGGACGATCGGCAAATTCTTTACACCATGACCCTTTTCCTCTCTAAAATTCCCCCCGTTTCTAATTTTCTTTAAGATTTCATGCTTTTATAACGATGTTCCGAATGATGCTAGATCGCTAACGAGATAAGAAAAAAATCTGCGGAAGTTTAGAAAGGGCTTTGTCTTCATTTTACTGCCACAATATGTTTTCGTCGCTGCCAATGCCGAAAAATGCCACTTTTCATTAATTGCAAGTTCACCAATCCAATCATGGTTGAAAGAATACTTCTCGTACATAACGCAATAAATATTAGTACTTTTAATTGAAAAATCGCGAATAAAATGGTCCAAATACCGCTGAGATGCAGTGACTCCCCATTCGTAGCCATGCACTACAACGATGCGCTTCCCAACCGTGACGTCACGCCGCGTTAAAAGTGGGTGGGGAAGGAAGGGAGCGGAGGGGAGATGTTGGCCACACGGCGAGCCATGGGTAGGGTTGGAGAACGGTGGGTGTATTTGGTATGTGGCTTGTACTGCGGGAACTACGAGTTACGCTGCGAGGATATGCGTTCACACGAATACCGACAACACGTAGCGATAAATGTTGTATGAAAGGGGCATAATCTTTTTTTGACAAATGAAATCTCTAGTACTTCAATTTACGGAGGGTAGATGGGTTTCTGAAACATCTTCTTATGCAGGGCCGGCCTTAGGGCGGGGCGACCGCCCCGGGCACCGCGCTTTGCGGGGCCCCGCGTTCGTGAAAAAAAATTAAAATATACGATAGTTTTGAAAACGCAATTTCAACTATTACTGTATTGTTAAGTCCGTGCTAGACAAAAAATAATATTATGAAAAAGGAATAATAATGCAGTAATTTTTATTGTGCAATAGCGTTTGTCAGTACAGTACTGTGTCGTGTGAGTGATAACAACGAGTGAGAGAACGAGTAAGAGGGCCCCGCACCTGCTAGGGCCAGCCCTGGGCGATAGCATTCAGAGCGCGTAGTAATGACGTCGGCGCTACCAAATGATGGCGTCATGACCTCGCTCACAGCGCTATTTGCGAGCTCCCCGAACGGCGATAGCGCGCTATCAGCGCTATTTGCGAGCTCCCCGAACGCACCCCTAACAATATCAATTTCTGATTTATTTGTGGGTCACTCTTGCAGTTAAAGTTAAAATAGTGAATTTCGGTGCAGAAAGTTTTCAAGAATGAGCTTGAATATTAAAATTAAAATAAAGCTTCCTTAGGGACTTAACGATGTAAGTTCATCTGTACTTGCTCGGCGTAAATTGTGGAATAATTATTTCGAGTATGAGTGCTTTCCCCGTTTTATGAATTATAATTAAATGCCGTTTTAAAAAACATTTACATTAATAATTTTCAATGCATTAATTGTCTTAAAATTCAGTATTAGGGAAAGTTTACGTTTTAATAAAAATACAAATACCTAGCGATTAATAGCTCTTTAAGATATAGTCCTTTGAAATTCTATTCTTTTTTAGTACTATTTTTTTTCATTTTTAAGCTTTTATTTTAAACGTTTTACTAAATGGTTTTTACAGTAATTGTCCTTTAATTGTAGTATACTGAGCATATTTTTCATAATGTGATGGAAAATATAATAATAAAAAAATTAAGCAAAAAATATATTAATGATATAAGTTGTATGATTTTTTTAATGAATTTTCTCAGTATCTAAATTCTGTACTCCATATTCCCATATTCTACTTCAGTAAAACTAATTTTATCCTATCATCATCTTTTTATAAAGTTATCACAATATCAGCGGAGGAAATTATCCATAAAAAGTGGTTTGATTACTCACATATTATATTTTTAAATATAGCGAGGTGGAAATTGCATTTACCTCGCAAAACAAAAAGTTGTAATACCTACTACGACATTGAAGTGCAGTAGTCCATACGTCCTTCCCCAACCTGATTATTTCATATTGGAACAAGTAGAACTGCTTCCGCATAGATATTGGATTTCCCCCACTGACCCAGCGACATCATTGTAGGCTTGGGACACTGCTCAATATAGGGCCTACCCACTATCCGAAAGTTATCCCATTCACTTTTTGAATACAGAGAAAGCTAGAAAATAAATTTGGAAGCATAAACTGGAGGTGCGACCTGGGGAAGTTCCGCTGTGCTACAAGTTCTATTATCATTATATTTGAATTTAGAGCATTAAATATATAGGTAATTAAAGACAGTTCAAGGACCGGATAATAATTAAAGGTGAATTTTTGAGAAAAATAGAAAATAATAATGGTCACTCGGAGGGTAGAATCGGTAGAAGGTAGGTTTCGACAATTTCTGCTGAACTTATTTGGAGCATACAGTTGCAAAAATATGTCCTCTAGTCAAGGGGGAGGAGCTTCATGTGTTTTTGGAAATCTCATTTTTGCAAAAATTGGTCATCGTCTGGTTCTTGCACTCAGGTTTTCAGATCGTGGTCAATTCCTATGCATGCTTTGCGCATTTATTGAACTGCCTGCCTACCAGTCTCGCTACTTGCCACCAATTCGATGTTTGCCCCACCAAATCGCGTAGTCTAATCATTATTAACATTAGCACTGCAAAATTAACTCAAATATTTATATACATTTGTGTTTTCTAGGGCCGCCCCCAGACTTCCTGTGGCCGGGGGTAGAGTTTGGCTGTGAGGCCACCTCCCCCGAAGAGAAATAGCGTTTGAAATTTTACTAATCTAAGGCCCCTGGTCCGGGGCAGTCTGCCTTGGTCTGCCCCATCTGCCCCTTCTACCACTCAGTGTGCGGCCCTGGTGATTTCTATGCTTAGGATCTCAACATCCCTAATCCTGAAAATATAGAAACACCTATGGAAATTTATGAGATCACTGCTCTAAATATATTAAGCTGAGCATCAGGATAAGTAGTGTTTTTTTCCAGTTTTATTTTGCCTTTAAGTATGGTCCTGGTCAGTGGCGTAACTATGGGGAGGGTTGAGGGGGGTAGTTATCGTGAATGACCGCAAATCGTAACTTTAATAAGTAATATATGTCGTTATATAATTTTAGGAAGGTATTTTTAAAGAGCATTTTTTATTCGTGTGGATATTATTATTCCTTTTTATTTATTTCACGCTAAAGTTTTTACATATGTCTACGCTTTTTCCATGTCCTAATTGTCACATAATTCAATTAATGATTTGCTTTATTTATAATATTTTTTGATTAAAATAACTCACATACGGGTGTATGCCGCGTGTCGTAAAGGAGATAGCCCCGACGTGTCGCGACCGACTGCTGGTCACTTTTTCAAGGGAATAATGTTAGGATTGGGTTTTTGCTGCCTTTTTATATTTCAGGGGGGAGGGATGGGCGGAGGGTGTGGGGAGTTAGGACTGAGGGGGAAGATAAAGAAATATTGCGGATGACTGGGTTCCAAGTATTGCTGATTCTTAATCCGGTATCTCTACTGTAGTTGTTCTTGTTTTTCTTTATTTCTATGGCCTCGCGGATGAGTCTGGTTTTAAAATGTTTTATCCTCGCGATGACCCTTGATTTTTCGAAGTCGATCGCATGTCCGGTGGCTTCGTGCTCCGCTACGGCTGACTTTGAAGGGTAACCCAGTCGAACGGCCCGCTTGCGTTCTTCTACCCGAGTTTTGACTGTTCGTCCGGTTTCCCCGATGTATTTCTTCTCATACGATCGGCAGGGGATTTCGTATACTCCTTCAATTTGAAGTGGCGTCCTGTCCTTGGCATTTCCTAGGAGGTGTCGTACTTGGTCATGTGGTTTAAAAATAGCTTAAATGTCAAATTTCCGGAGGACGTCACCGATCTTATCCTTTCTATTCCTTTCACGTAGGGGAGGAAGGTTTTCTTTTGGTTAATGATGTCTTCTGCGTCTTGGGAATTGTTCCTGTTGTCCTTGTTGATAATCTTCTTAGAATTGCGGGATATAGCTCCGTTGTCGTAACCATTAAGACGTAGGATGGATTTCAACCTGATAATTTCTGAAGATAGATTCTTCGGGTCACTCAGCCGGATCGAACGTTCAATTAGAGAGGTCATCACAGCGTTAAATTGAGCACGGTGGTGATGAGAACTGGCATGGAGATACCGATTTGTTGATGTCGGTTTTCTATACACGGCGTGGCCTAGGCTTCCGTTGTCATTCTTCTTTACCAAGACGTCGAGAAATGGCAGATTCTTCTATCTCCATAGCGAATTTAATATTGCTGTTAAGGGTATTTAAATATTCAAAAAATTCTTCTAACTTCTGTCGCCCATGCGTTCAAATGATGAAAGTGGACCTCTATATACCTCTATATACCGTAACCAAATTTTGGGTTTATGCGTTGCATTTTCGATTGCCACTGTTTCCAAGTGTTCCATATAAATATCCGCCACTGCTGGAGAGATGGGAGATCCCATCGCCGCCCCTGAAACTTGTTCGTAGAAATTGTTTCGCCATCGGAAGAAAGTGCTGTGCAGGCAAATAGCTGTTAGAGAAGCGATGTTTTTGTAGAACATTTCTTCTATTAGTTGGACCGCCTCTTCTCCAGGTATATTCGTGAAAAGTTACGTGACGTCAAAACTGACGAGAATGTCCTCCAGGTTCACTTCGTATGTCCTTTATGATTTGCAGGAAATGCTGTGAGTTCTTTACGTACGATTTGGCTTCCTCTACTTTAGGTTGTAGAATTTTTGCTAAATATTTGGCCAGCTTGTACGGTGGGGCGTCTATGGCGCTAACGATAGGTCTTAGCGGTATATCTTTCTTATGACAAGCATCTCGCGACTCCGCTCCCGCCCAAGCTATTCTATCTCAACGGTAGTTGCTCCTCACATGCATCATCTTTAGAACGGAATTCCAATGACTACCGAAAAAACCTCACCGTTCACCATTGCAAACATCAACCTGTGGGATACATTAATATTAATCCCGTCTGAAGCCCGTTTTGTTAGCACGATGTTTCCGATTTGCTTATCAATCCGCACCTGTTATAAATTGTTTCCTTCTACATTTGCAAGCTAATGGGCCAGCCATGGGCCATTAGCCAATTGGCCAGCAATGTCAGGCATGCTATTAGTCAGCCATGGGCCAAAGGTGAAGAGTATTTTATTTTCCCAAACTATTGGTATCCTATATCTTGTATGATATGTGGCACGATATGATGGAAGTAAAACTTGTAAATGTTGTTGTAACAACGAAACGCGTCAAGTGAAAATAAATTCAGTGGAAACATTGCAATGTCTTTTTTAAACGAATGTTTGTATCCTTTTTGTCAGCGGTTTAATCCAATTTATCTGCGGAGTAGTATAAGCAGGTAAAACTTTGAGCCGTCATATTATATATATTACTGTTATATTATAAGGAGTGACCCGAGTATCCATCATATCAAGTATTCATAAATTTCTGGAAGTCTCCTGAGTGTTCCCTGCAGGAAATACATCTCTGGATCATGGATAAAATAATTTATTAGTGGAATAAATACATGTATGATTTTTCCGCCAAAAAAGAAGACTTACTCGATACAATTCCGGGAAGACGATATCACAGGATCAAGCATTTTTTATCCTTTAATTTATGTGTGTCTTGCAAACTCAGTAATTTTACTATTTCTTCTTCCACTGTTTTATTTAATATTCCATTTATCTCTTCTCTCCGGCGGTGCAAACTTCTTTTGTTTTTGCAAAAAAAATTTAAAATTGCGGAAAACATTGAGCGAGAGTGAAAATCATGCATGGAGAATCCGCAACCCGGATAAACCGCAGCCGGATAATCGGGAGTCTGATGTATATAATTTGGGTTAAATTGTTAATAAGTTTTAATTTACAATATGTCACAGTTCCAGCAGATTAAATCTGAATCATTTCTCTGTAAGTAACACTGATTTCTTACTCCATATTGTACTATCCAGCAGCCATTGCTACGCGTGAGTCGGCACGTAGGCATGCTATAAGTCCAAAGTGCAAGTCTACGAGAGGACCCGCTCGTGATCGGCGGATGTCGGTCCAGGGGTAGATAAGAGGGTTTTTTGGACCTTCCCGTGGGGAAGATTAAAAGGGTATGCCTAGCTAGGCTCGGGGCTGAGTTGTGGCGTGGCGACTGGCTGAGCTGGACCGGCCAGGAGGCTGGGGACATATTTGTTCATAAGAAAAGGGGAATAAAGTCACTGCTTTTTATTCAGAGTGACTCCTTTTATTTCCGGCACCAGATCCTTCCATTCGAGAGACGTTCGTATTGTCGCTAATATCTCGTTCGAAGACGAGCGGGATACGACATAATAAAACTGGTGTCAGGTGTTCGGGTACGCGGATTGATTGGCAGTCTTAATTGGCGTCGCAGTCGAGGACTCCATCACTCCCTGAGAGCTGTCGTCTTTGGAGAATACGGAAGGATCAACAGGAGTCGCCCGCTATCAGCCAGGAGGGAGCGTTGCCTGTGTCGCCGAGGGGACCTTCAGAAAGAGCCGGACTCACCAGAAGAGAAAAAAAATTGTGAGTAAGCCACACTTGGTCCTCTAATTCCCCCCCCAATTCCCTCATTGTGTAAAGTGAAGTAAATAAGAGTGTTAAGATGGCCAATGCGGTGCAATCTTCTGAAAATGGCGATTATTGCAGTATCGCAGAAGCGATGAAAATTGTTAGTCAACCCTTTGATGGAAATAAAAGTAAATTACGGGAGTTTGTGGAAAATGTGGATGTAGTATTTGAATTAGTAAATCCCTCTCAGCATGATAGACTTCTAAAATTTGTGAAGGCGAGAATAACTGGTGACGCTAGATCAAAGTTAATGGTGCGAGACCTTACTCATACATGGGCGCAAGTTAAGGCGATTTTAGAAGAGAATTATGCCGTTAGGCGGACTCTTGACTTTTATGCTTGTGCCATGTTTAATGCAAAGCAGCACAAGGGGGAGAGTATTGCGTCTTGGGGCTCGCGCATTGATGCTATGCAAACGGAATTGCGTGACGCGGCTCGCCGAGTGTCGAATGAGAGGGAAGAGGCTGGTGCCGTAGCATTGGTGAATCATTTAGCCAAGGCCTGCTTCATTCAGGGGCTGGAGAATGAGCGGATCCAAACCATAGTGCGAAGTAAAGGGGAGGCGTTGTTATTGCCAACAGCTGTAGAAGTAGCTCTAGAGGAAGAAAGCGCTATACTGTCTGCCATTGAGAGGGGAAAATCATCTGATGCTCGAAGTCAGGTACACTGCGATAATTGCGGAAAGCGGGGCCACCTAGCTAGCAAGTGCTATTATAAAAATAAGAAGCCCTGCGAAGAAAAGGGGATAAGGAAAATAGAGGGAATCAAATGCTTTCGGTGCGGGAAACAGGGGCATATGGCGAGAGAGTGCCGATATAAAGTGAGCACGCAAGCGTCCTTCTCCGCAGGAGATAAAGAAGAGATAAAAGAGGGCCAGAGAGGTTTCAACCCGAAAAAGCCTATGCAGATACACGTCGGCAGCATATCTGGAGTCGGCGATGGAGATTCGATAACGCTGCACTGTCCTGAAAGTAAAAGCGGAAAATTGTGTCTTTTGCTGGACACAGGTGCTGACGTAAGTTTAATAAAATCGTCAGTATTGAAAAGAGGGACTAATTATTATCCCGCTGAGAAAGTGAGGGTGAAAGGCATCACAGAGGATCTCATTGCCACAGAAGGAAGAGTGACTTTAACGCTAGAAGACCAAAATAAAGAGGCCATTTTAGATTTTCAACTCATTGATGGCTCCCGTTTCTCTCTGAGTTTTGATGGAATTATTGGAAGAGATTTACTGAGGGAATTAGGAGCTGTAATATACGTTGAGCAAAGAAAGGTTTTCATGAGAGGGTTGCAACTTGAGATGGATAAGAAAAAGAAATTGGAATGTGATCCCGTCGTGGAGCGAAGGATTAGAATCCCCGCTCGATGTGAATGCATAATAAAAGTACCTACTACTTCCCAAGGAGAAGGAGTATTAACAAAAGAGAAGTTAGAAGATGGTGTGTATCTGGCTGAAGTTCTGACCATTGGGGTGGACGGAGAATGCACGGCCAGCGTAATGAACACGACCGATAAGGACGTCGAGTGTAAATTGTCTCCAAGGGTATTGCAATAAATTGAAATAACTTCCCAAGACGCTTCATCAAAGCTAAAAGAGGGAGGAGCCAGGAGAAATGAAATTTTAAAGAGAGAATTGCAATTAAGCCACCTTTGTGGAAGAGAATTGGAAGATTTTTTGGATTTATGTCAGAATTACAGTGATGTATTTTTCTTGCCGGGCGATAAACTAACCGCTACTACGGCAGTGGCCCATGAAATTCCTACACCATCGCATGAAGGAAATAATGCCATTAATACACGCCCTTATCGCATCCCCGAAGTGCACAAAAGGGAGGTAAGCCGGCAAATACAAGGCATGCTGCGAGATGGAATAATTGAACCCAGTAAGAGCGCCTGGAATTCACCTATTCTGGTAATTCCTAAGAAGGAGGATGCCTCCGGCAAGCAGAAATGGAGAATTGTGGTGGATTACCGCAAATTAAATGATGTGACGGTGGGAGATGCATTTCCGTTGCCCCTCATTACGGAAATATTGGATCAATTGGGAAAGGCCAGGTATTTTAGTACATTGGACCTTGCTAGTGGTTACCACCAAATCCCTATGGCAAAAGATGATCAACACAAGACGGCTTTCAGCACGTTTCAAGGTCACTATCAGTTTAAGAGGATGCCGTTCGGATTAAAGGGAGCGCCTGCTACTTTTCAAAGATTAATGAACACCGTCCTAAGTGGCTTGCAAGGATTACGATGCTTCGTGTATTTGGACGATATTGTGATCTTTGGCAATGATTTTCACTCCCATAATGACAGGTTAAAAGAAGTCTTTGGGAGATTGAGGGAATATGGACTTAAATTGCAGCCTGAGAAATGTGAGTTTTTAAGAACTGAAGTTAATTATCTGGGGCATGTAATTTCGGAAGAGGGCGTGAAACCCGATCCAGGAAAGGTGGAAATGATTCATAAGTTTCCACGGCCGAAAAATACTAAGCAGCTGCAGAGTTTCCTGGGATTAGCCGGTTACTACAGGCGATTCATCCACAATTTCAGTCAAATTGCGAGGCCTTTGCATGAGTTGCTGAAAAAGAACGCGGAGTTCGAGTGGGAAGGGGAGCAAGAAGAAGCTTTCCAGAATTTAAAGGAAATTTTGATGACGGAACCGATATTGCAGTATCCGGATTTCTCTCGCCCTTTCCTCTTGACTACGGATGCTAGCAATAAGGCATTAGGAGCCATTCTATCACAAGGTACGCCGGGAAAAGACCTGCCGATTGCATATGCATCCAGAGCATTAAACAAGGCAGAGAAAAACTACTCCACCATTGAGAAGGAGTTACTAGCTATTGTTTGGGGAACACAATATTTTCGGCCATACTTATACGGCAGAAAGTTTACAATAATAACTGATCACAAGCCGTTGACTTGGATTTTTAATCTGAAGGATCCAAGTTCGAGGTTAATGCGATGGCGAATTAAGATGGAGGAGTATGATTATGAAATCATATACAAGAAAGGGAAGCTGAACTCAAACGCGGATGAACTAAGTCGCATATGGGCGATAGAAGCCTCAGAGAACGAGTCATCGGAGGTCGAGACTCGTGAGCAGATCAGCAAGGAGAGGAAGGAAGAAATTCTGCGAGAAATACATGATTCACCCGTGGGCGGCCACCAAGGAATGAATCGAACCTATGAAAGAGTGAAATTGTATCATAAGTGGCCAGGGATGAAGAGTGATGTGGAGAAATACATACGCTCGTGCGATAAGTGCCAAAAGAATAAACTTACTAAACCAAAAACCAAGATGCCGATGGTAATTACTCAAACGCCAGAGACAGTCATCGAAAAATGTAATTTGGATATAGTGGGGCCATTTCCAGTGACGTCGCAAGAAAACAAGTATCTCTTGACGTTCCAGGATGATTTGAGAAGATCCAGATCCAAGATCGTGAAGGAGTTGAAATCGAGAATGCAGGAAAGTCATTCTAAGGTCAGAAAATTATTGATGGAAGCGAAGGAGAAGAACAAGACGGAGTATGATAAGAATTCCAATCCTCAACTGTTTTTGGAGGGTGATAAAGTCTTACTGTTCGACGAGACGGTGAGGAGGGGGCGGTCGAAGAAGCTTTCCTCTCAATGGGTAGGACCCTTCTCGGTATTAGGTGTTGACGGAGTAAATGTGATCATAAAAAGGGCGAAAGGAAAGGAGGTTAAGGTTCATTCTTATCGTCTGAAGTTGTTCTTCTAACTCTTCGCAGGGCAAGAGGAGATTACCACTATACCCTTCCTGTTTTTTATGCGTAGTGGAAGGGGCGATGACAGCAGATTATCTCCTAGAGAAATATAGACGAACTCTAGGGCTATGTCGACGCTGGAAAAAGATAAAAGTGTTAAATTTAGATAGACTAAAGGGGTTGATTTCGTAGTTAGCTGCGAGCAATGCGAGAAAAGGGAGAGGATTCTTCAATTTTGAGTGATGTGAGTAAGGTATTATTTGGCACGTTAGATGGATATTAAATAGGCATGGGCATTAAAGACGCATCAGATTATACGGACAAAAATTAGTCAATTAGAGAAGGATCAGTCAGATATCTGATTATTGCGCAGCAACATGTGACCCTAATAAAGGCGACTATAGGCGCTGTGAATAGCACACTTGCAGGCGTGCAGACCAATGAAGAAAGATTATCGAAAGGTTTGAACGAACTGAAGGGATACGTGAATGAAGCGACTGGAGAATTAATAAACGAGACTAACTACTTAAAGCTGGCACTAACGGGTCAGGAACATGTGAGAGAACTTGCGTTTGTAATAGAGGAAGTGACCCGTAATTACGAGATTATACTGGACGCTATAATCAACGCGCGACGAGGAGTGTTACAGCCACAGATAGTTAGTCCAGGAGAGATCTTCAGTGTGTTCAAGAAGGAAGAGACGAAGTTGCCCAAGGAACTGTCCCTTCCCTTCCCGCCAAGTGTGGCTTACAGTAACGCTATGTTAAAATTGTTAACTTTAGATGTATTTTTGTCTAAGGAAGTTTTAGGGTATGTGCTGTATTTACCTCTTTGCAATTCATTGAGATTTAATGTATATCGTGTTTTACCCTTACCCACTTTGGTAAATGGAACTTCTAATAAGTTTATTTATATCAAGCCCCAGAAGGAATATTTGTTAATTGATAAAATGAATAGATATTATGTTAAGTTTTCAAGGGAGGAATTCTCTAGGTGCAAGAAAGTTGCAACAAATTGGAGAGTTTGCAAGCAATTATATCCATTGCAATTATTACAGCTTCACGAAGATTGCGAAGCTAAAATGATGCAGTTTATCAATGAGATTCCTTCTCTTTGTGAGCGTCGACTTGTTGGGTTAAACCAAACTTTATGGGTACAAGTAGACGCAAATGAGTGGTTGTAAACGGCTCCAAAGCCGGAGAGTGTGACTATATTGTGCAATCAACAAGATCCGTATGACGTGGTGGTGAACGGAACGGGAAGGTTAACTTTTCTTCAATACTGCAAGGGTTATGGGACGGGGACTGTCCTTCAAGGAGAAATGATAGCTACAATGAATCGCACTAAGAACGATTTCATTCCCCCACTCTCCTTAACATTTGATTGCTGTAATCCAGAGCACGGGTATTCTTTGGATAGAATACATGATCATTTGCCCCTTATAAATTTGGTATAACATGTGGATGATTTAGACTATGCTAGTACTAAAGTAAGGGACCTTGAAAAAATAATTGAGAATGAGAGTCGTGAAAGAAGTAACGTAAAACATCACTTTAATATGTCAGTACTGAGCTATCTGTGTTTGGGATTCATATTTTGCTTAACTGTGTATTGCTGTTTATGTAAATGTTGCATGAAAAAAAAATGTTGTCCAAACGCAAGAGGACGAAGAGGTGAAAGTTGCAAGGACTTGTGCATAATTTTCAAACCCAAGATTGTGAGTAATATTCGAGGGTCAGTGGAACATATCACAACCTCAAATAGGGCTAAAGACTGTGTTAGTGGTGAAAGTGCCGAAATGATGAACCTGAGTCAAAAGGAATTAAAACTGCAAGGTTATGAGTCAGGAGAGCCCTCACTTAATAAGAGATAAACACCAGATTGCTATCTGATGCTTTATAAATAATAGTGGTAATTAAGCAATTCAAACTGTTGGTAGTGAAATGCTTAGAAAGACAATTAGTTGCCAAAGTGTTTTTGCATTGTTAAAAATTGTGATGTAATCCAAACTTCTAAAGGACCTTTATATTATTGGTCATTGTTCTTTTACGCATTTTTTTAAAAGGATATAATTTGTGGTGTATGGTGTACTTGCAGTTACTTTACATATTATGGGTTCGAGAGAAACAACTTGTCGTGTTTCTCTCTTTCTAAGGGGGAAGGTGTACTATCCAGCAGCCATTGCTACGCGTGAGTCGGCACGTAGGCATGCTATAAGTCCAAAGTGCAAGTCTACGAGAGGACCCGCTCGTGATCGGCGGATGTCGGTCCAGGGGTAGATAAGAGGGTTTTTTGGACCTTCCCGTGGGGAAGATTAAAAGGGTATGCCTAGCTAGGCTCGGGGCTGAGTTGTGGCGTGGCGACTGGCTGAGCTGGACCGGCCAGGAGGCTGGGGACATATTTGTTCATAAGAAAAGGGGAATAAAGTCACTGCTTTTTATTCAGAGTGACTCCTTTTATTTCCGGCACCAGATCCTTCCATTCGAGAGACGTTCGTATTGTCGCTAATATCTCGTTCGAAGACGAGCGGGATACGACATAATAAAACTAAAAGGAGTCACTCTGAATAAAAAGCAGTGACTTTATTCCCCTTTCTTATGAACAAATATGTCCCCAGCCTCCTGGCCGGTCCAGCTCAGCCAGTCGCCACGCCACAACTCAGCCCCGAGCCTAGCTAGGCATACCCTTTTAATCTTCCCCACGGGAAGATCCAAAAAACCCTCTTATCTACCCCTGGACCGACATCCGCCGATCACGAGCGGGTCCTCTCGTAGACTTGCACTTTGGACTTATAGCATGCCTACGTGCCGACTCACGCGTAGCAATGGCTGCTGGATAGTACAATATTATTCTCTAGAATTGTACGTCCCTATTCTTACTCTTCAAAAAGAGTGTGCTGTACTTAGGTATCCCCATAGGCGGATCCAGGGGGGGGGGGGGGCTCGGGGGCACGTGCCCCCCCCCCCCCAAACCCTCAAAAATATGCAAGATTTTTAATACGGTCCCATTATCATTGCGTTCGTTTTGTATGACGAGGTATCCTTGTGCCCCTCCCAGAAAAAAAATCCTGGATCCGCCCCTGGGTATGCCCAAAGCTGTACTTTATTTAGTGCGTGGCCTGTTTACCCATTTCATTCCTATCTCTGTTAGTTATCTATGAGAGGGGTGTGGAGAATGAAGAGTATTCCTCTGGTGGTGGACGTGTACCTGCCTCTTTAGAGCGTGGCTGAAGAGCAGAAGGAGCTCGTGACGTAGGGTGGTCCTCACTTTTCCTTTTTTCGAATTTCTTTCGGGACACCCCCTCATTTTATGCCATCTGGTGTGTGAAAACACATCCTATAAAATATTATCGCAATGGGATAACTGGAAGACGTGCAGGATCTCACTCAAAGTTGAGAAATTTTGGCATTTTTTGTATATGAATGGTGAAAAGGTGCTGGTATTTTGCAACTAATTTTCTATGGTAACCAATGATACTCTGGACATTTCGCATGCTGCACCTAAAAAATTTTCCAGTTGTGACCAGTGGTTCCCGAGATAAGGCCCAAAGAATGAGTGCGTGCCAATCCAGGCAGACACTTTGGGTGGTACTCAGGTTGCATACGTTCAGTACAGTAATACCTCTTTACATCGTAATGGAGGGGACCAAAATTTGGGCAATTCGATGCATGGAGGTTCACTATAGATAGGTTTCAGTGATATGCACCATTTTTTCATATCCTTTGGAAATGAAAGGCACTACTGTCTTTTAAACCATTATACTTGTGTGTTTTAACAAACATGCACACATTAGTGAACATATATTTATTATTAACAGAAAGCTAGCACTATTGCATGATTAATTCCATTTAACTTTTATTGCTGAAAATGTCATTCCATGTACAACATTACCGTGGCTGCATTGATGGCGTCTAGTTGTCTCGGTGCAATCTCGCGCCTACCGCTTATCGTGGTGGGTATTCCTTACCCCCACACACCCCTGTATTAGTTGCACCTAAACCCCCCCCAGCCTTAATTCCTAGCTACCCACCTGGCGAGTATGACCCACAATGTGGTAGTGAGAGTTACAAGTGATCTCGATGATTCATCGTCCAGCATATTCGTATTCGACTGCTCGTCTCCGATTGCTGGGACAGAGTTCGGGCTATTTCTCCGTTTCATTTGTTCGTCAAAAACATGAGACAATCGCCGGTGGGCATCTAGCACCAAATGATCCCTTCTCAAAGCACTCAAGTACGTGGATCGGACAGCCTTGGAATATTTTCTGCCACTGCCAAGATTCGAACCCGGATTGATAGGGTTGAGTCCGTGATTTTGTGTCAAACGCCGAATGTAGGTCCCTCTAAATTTCTTTGATTTTGTCTTCATCACTGTGCAACATATCCAAAAGATTAATTCTCTTAAAAGGTTTAAAAGACATTGTCGAGCCCATGATCCTACTTTTTGTACCAGACTCGCAACGCAAATTAAATCATTATATACCTTGTTCGTCTTCTTGCAGGTCATTCATTAAGCCTATCTCGAGGAAAATTGTGGTTCGCGGATGATGAGGCCAGTGGTGGATACAGTTGGGGGGCTTAGGGGGCGCCCCCCCCCCCTTGCGGGCCCGCCAGTATTGGCAAACATTGCAGAACCACAATTATAACTTTTATGTATATATCATAAAATGCCATTGTCTTGTATAATAGTGTAATAAATTTAACTAAAGTTTTCTTATACTCGCGCGTGATTTGACTATTTTTTATTAGGGTAAAAGTAAAGGTAACTCAAGATATCTATTGCGCCCCCTCCCCCTCGAATTTTTTCTGTATCCACTACTGGATCAGGCGTAAATTAGCCAGTCAGCGAGGGGTCTGCAGGCTCTAGTGGATGCGTCAGACAAACGTTTCGACGAATATGGCGTGAGGATTAATCACAAGAAGACAAAATTTTGGACGTTCTATAAAGCATTATGTTTTGCGCGTCTAGTCGTTTCATTAATGCCGCGTCTAGCTGACAACAATGTGTTAAAGAACTTTGCATTAGATAGACGTTAAGGATATTTGTCTGTAATTAGATGGCTGCTCGCCACTTTTGAATATGGGCATTACATTGACAATTATCCAGTGACTAGGCACTTCGCGTTGCTTGATGGATTTCCTGAATATTAGCTGGAATGGGGCGTCAGATTTGTGTTGGTGTGGGTGTCATGTCCTGGGTCCGGGGAGCATGGAATACCATGGAACACTCTCTCTACGATGAATACAACGCAAACTTCTCTCGCTTTTGCGACTTGTAGCCATTCTTTGCATAAACACCCCATTCAATCCTTTACAAGAATATAAAAGCTATTGGGCTAATATAAATTGGAAAATTTTCATTAGAGTAGGGGTCGGGGAATCATGACCCCTCTAAATCCTTCCCTGAGGATGAGACAGTTTACTAAGACTTGGGAGAAGGGATTTCTTCTGGACCAGGTGATGCTCATTATGTACATGTATAGGATCCTAATTATTATTAGTGTTCTTCCGATTAGGGTGGATTTGCTTTGAGTATTTCGGCAATATCTCCTCCTTTCATGGACCTCCCTCTTCAGTTCTTAATAAGGCCTACTCTATCTTTTCATTTTTTCAAGAAATTACAGGGGGAAGTAGCAGACCCCCCCAAAATCTTCCACTAGGGACGGATTCCATTGAGGTCTCTGTTATTTCTAGTAGAGTGCCCATTGAGTTGACAAATATTTCATACGGTCACGCGATACATGCCAAATAATGTAATATCACTCTCTGAATTCAGTTATAAAACATATCTATGCTTGGAGAGAGTAAGAAGCCGCATTCTCAGGACGTTTAGTCAGGCACGTCGTGAACGTGAATAAAGGTTAAATATCCGTTGCTACGTGTTAAAAAAGGGTGATTGTTTTGCGATGATATCATATTTGAGGAATACCATTGAGGAGATTTACAATATGCGTCACTACACCAAAATCTGGTTTCCTCTGCTTCCTAGGTCTCGTGTCATTCCCTTCTCCTTTTTCCATACATCATTTTAAGCTGATCACAGTTTGTCGGTCGATAAGAAATAGACTATGAGTAATGATGAACCTAGTACGATGTCCAAAATTTGTGTTCCATTGTGTTTCATTGGCTATTCTTCTAACGTTTCCATTTAAAAATTATAATTCACGTAATGAAGTTTTTAGGGGTCTTCGAAGATAAGTTTTCATACCAACTGAAAGCAGGGATAGGTGAGTTACACAGGTAAAAAGTAAAATTCCGTATTGCAAGCCCAGATATCTTCTGTTCGTATGGGCATCATCGGCATTACTAGCCATTCCGTGAAGACGCTCTTCCGAGTCGTAAGTGCTGTGGAAAATCCCATTCGCTTCTAATGCTTGCCTCCAAGTCGAATCGGACGATATCCAATTCTCCGATTAAGCATTCGGAGGGTGCATTTTCGGGTTGTGCGGAACATAGCAGTCATCGAACGCGCTCTCGGCCTCTTGACGGCTATCAGTAACCGGGCCAGACTGCATGCAGCTCCTTATTATTGGCGTTAAGGGTGGTAGGGAGATAGATAGTCGTGTGATTATCAGTTGTTTGACGCTAGCTCTGAAGAATGTCGCCATCATCTCCACTTTTGAAAGGCCCTCTCCCACCCTATCCACACGAACACCATTCAACGAGAGTTCTGCAATTCATTTTTTCTAGAGTGTTCACGCCTAATTCATCGGACCCTTGTCCTTCCCCACCCTCTCCCCTTTCCACCCAACCAACGGCTCTAGATGTGTATATAAGGCCAAGAGCGTTCAATTCGAATTCTCAATGGTTCTTCGTCCGCCGTGCTGTTAACATACGAGAGTGCTGTCTGTGATCGTAATGTAGAGGTTGAAGCGCTGGAGTGTCTGCGGATTCCAGGACATCGTGGTTGTCTCGTCTCATGCTTTGAAAATGTAAGTCGATAATTGAATGACGAAGAACAAGTATTATTTCAATTGTCTGCATCAATATATTCGGAAATAATCGAGTTTGTGATATTGTTATCGGGTATGCTCGTGAATATTTGTGCTTTCACTCCGTAGTGTCTATTAATCTCTGCCGATGTCATGGGCGTTACTACTACCCTCGTAATTAATGACTCGTACATAATCCATATGAAATTCTAGTGTTAGTATTTAATAATTGCATCGAAGTACTAAATTTGATTTGGATATTGAAATATATTGTTTCGCATATTGTATCGAAGTACTAAATATGAATTAAATATTAAAATATATTCAATCCATTCATTTCAGGCAAGGGCGTCGGGAGTCATCGTTTCTCGGCCATTTCTCCATTTCTCTACGCCATGCCCAACGCTCTCCCAGCTGAGTCTTCACTTGAATATTC
Source organism: Ischnura elegans (assembly GCF_921293095.1). Classification (NCBI taxonomy): domain Eukaryota; kingdom Metazoa; phylum Arthropoda; class Insecta; order Odonata; family Coenagrionidae; genus Ischnura; species Ischnura elegans. Next base: position 3,086,716 of record NC_060256.1, read on the forward strand.
TCCAATTCTACTTCAAGCGCTTCGCAAGTTGGTCATATTCCTCGCTATCCTTCATTTTATTATGCCATATGTCTTATTCGCAATGCTCTATTTTCTGGAAGTGCACCTGAATCTGTCTTCATTGTGTCTTTCTGTATCTCGTTGACGTTCTTGCACAAAAGTGGCTTGCGCCAACGTTGACCTTGGTTAATCTCTATTGTTTTTTTACCATAATTTAATTTCTTCTGGGTTCTCTCATGCTCTAAACAATGCTGCATGAATCTTCTCCTCAATGCACGCCTTTTTCACGGGGACTAAGATTATCTCTCCGAATGTGTATCTGGAAACTCCATTCTATAATCTTCACTTCCTTCTACATCATTGAGAGTAACTTCGCTGCTCTTAAGTAATTCCAGTTTAGTTCCTAGGTTTTCATGCATTTGTCTGGGGTTTTTCTCTTAATTATCCAATTTCATCGCCTATTTCTAAATCTTGATACATGTCAAAAGCACGGGTTCTGACTTTTTATCGTTGTCTATTTTTTCTAACTTCTTTTACACTATTTATTAAGGCAGAAGAAGTCTCCTGACATTCTCTGTGAAGCATGCAGCTTACCTTAAATGTTCTTCTTTCGTAATTGTCACAGCATCATTTTCTTAAATTATCTATCAATTGCCTTCGTTTGCCTTGATTGTGGCTTCGATCTCCTCACCCTTCTACGAGATCATCATAAGTGCAGCAAGCAGCCGAGAAGAGAGTGATCAGTGCAGTGTGAGTTTAATAGTGTTCTTAGTGAAATGGTCAGTTGTGTGATTAATGCAGTGCGACGTGGGATCGCCGATGGAAGGCAGAGTTCTTCCGCCGAGGGACCTTGCAGATGATTCGAGGTAAGGGATCGACTCCTCTTCAAGGGCACATAGTGTGTAGGGTGGTTAAGTTTATTTCACGAGACATGGTCTCTTCGCGGTAGGGCCCTCCGACGGGGCTTTAGAGAAACATTTTATACTCTGTTCACTGCTCCAAGTTGATGATATTGCGAATTCTCTCACGTTGAATTCATATTTGCATAATTTGAAGTTACTTTGATTAGGGCAATTTGCATAGTGCGTAGTTTCTTTTTCAGGTGGACGAGGTTATAGTTAAAGAAGTAGCTTGTTCTCATTATTTTTGTACTGCTTTAAATTTCGATAGTCCTTATTTCTTACTGTGTTTTCATTATGCCGTGTGTATTTTTTTCAGGTGGCTGTGATAAATTAATTTCCGTGAATTTTACCCTAACTTTTAAATGAGATAATTCTGACAGGTTAGTTAGATCGTCCAACTTACGTTAACAATATTCTTCAAATCATTATAAATCTAGTATCGCGCACGTTATCGAAATTCGTTGTGTCGTGTAGTGGTAATTAATTAAATATCTTCTTGGAGCGTGCAGAGTATAAACCCCTTAGAGAAGTGGAGGGAGAATAAAGTGATTTAGCTGACGGGTTAGGTAGGACACTTAAAGATGTTAGGCAACTAATGTCACTTACAAACACACACTTAAAGGCATTAGGAAATTCTATGGAACTCCCAATCCTCCATTAATGATAATGTAGCAGCATTTATTTTGGTTCAATGTGAAATATTGTTTTTCTAATGTTTGCTTTTATTTTTCTGATGTTTAATCGATGCCTGTGTATAACCTTCAATTTTCTGTAATTGTTACATGATAGTGTAATTTATTTCTATTGTACCTAGTTGTAAGCAATATGCGACTCTTCATATAAAGTATTGTTAAGGAAATGTTAACATTGTCTCGTCATTTCTTACTTCCGAAGGCAGCCTTTCGTTCGCCTGTTTTGAAGGCGGGGCTGTAACATGGCACAGTAGGACGTCTCTCGTATCTATCATCATGAGAGGTGTAGATACGAGATGCGTGATGGGGCCGGCCATTCGGCCTTCGTCGCTTCTATGACGAAGGCCGAGAATTGGGTCCCAGCGATGCTAGCATGGTACCCCTTTGGGTGGCAACAGGAAACCCATGCAACCTATCCCTGTTCCCCGTCTCTTTCTCCCCTTATTGCTTTTTTCATGTTCTTCTATTCTTAGTGTAGTCATGTGTGTGGTCCTCATGTTGGTGTTCAGGCGGACGATGGTATGTATTGCAACTAATATGGCTAACTCATCTTTCACGCTCACCTGATTATATTTTTTGAATTGTCGTGTTTTGTTTGCAAATCGGGAATTCGCGTCGAAATTTTGGTCCCAGTCCAGCGTTATAATTTCTCCATTAGTGCGATGGTTAAAAATTTAAATATTTTGCATTTATTTTGCTTTCTAATCAAAACTATATACGGGAGAAAGTGCTAAAACGTTAGATTACTCGTGATGAATGTGGTACTTTAATAAATTACGGAAAATGAATACCCGTTCGCCCTGGTGGAAATAGTTAACGCCAATGAATCAATGAGCGACACAGATGACGCCTAAACAATCATTTGCAAATTTCTCGAAGAAAAGAGCTGGATTTTTGAGTATTGTGGTGGGTGGAATAATCATCCATCGAAGTTCACCCGTGCATGAAATAGTAGTAAGTCATCCCCACCATGCAGTCGTAATGTTATCTATATTTCATTATTACATAATATTCGGTCTTGAATTCCGGCCAAAAGTAATATTTTTCCTCAGTAGAATTTTTCACGGTTATAGGAGTGGTGGTACTCCTTGATGTCAACTTTTCAAGATTTCATGTGTCATTCGTTATTCATGTTTTTTCTACGGTGCTTCAGATTTTTTTCAAGAAGGCGCACAAGCCCGCGTTATCAGGAGTTTTAAATATTGTTTGCACTAACGACTGGAAAAAATACGCGATTTTCGAGTCTAGAAATTGAATATAGATAGTAGGGAGTTGAGATTGAAATAAATGGAGTTCGTCCTTCAAATTATGATGGTGCACTTTCGGGCGACTCAAAGGGGTTCGCCACTATCCAGCCCACTGTTATTAATCGAAGTATGACCAACTTATCATACCAGTGTGATTGGGAAAATGTCAGAAGGGGATCTCCTATAGGTACTAACGTTCAACATATCAAGATGGTAACCTCTGTTTTTTTTAAGATTAACATTAAAACCGGCTTGGTTTGAGTGATATTATACTAGACGTTAGATGAAACAGTTAAATCGATAGGAAGACTTGATTTTGGATATTTTGATAAGAGTTTTTAGCAGAATTTCATGCATGCTGATTTATTTTGCAGATGATATTCATTAATGTCAATTTCATTGGTCGATGTTTTTCAGGGAGACGGAATTCCTTAACATTCCGTATATTGTCCCTTATTTGGAGTTCAATTGAATTTTATTTGCAGGGATGAACCGAGTCTTTTCTTGGAACCGTCATTTTGTTCCTCAATCCTTGATTCTGTATCGCGCCCAGTAGCGGATACAGAGAAAACTCGAGAGGGAGGGGGTCACAAAAGAGCTACCTTTACTTTCATCGCGATAAAAAGTAATAAAGTCAAATTCAGAGGTTAGGAAAATTTAAATTAAGTGATTATACACATATTCAAGACAATGCCATCTTATGATATAAAAAAAAGGTAAAATTGTGGTTCTACAATATTTGGCAATACGGGTGGCTCCGCAAAGGTGGGCGCCCCCCCCCCCCCCCTGCATACGTATCCGCCACTGATCACTCCTGCAATTGCAATTCATATTGGTGAGTATTAATTATCCAGGAGTATGAATGAGTCAGCTTGCAGGACGTGAGATGCATTTTAAAGTGAAGTGCATGCGGGATATTTTGACTAATATTGGCAAGTAAATCGCTAGATTACACGTCGTTGGTTGGTTGTTTTGTTCACTTGTCCATATCCCTGACTCCTTCCTTTAACCGCATAGTAACAGTGGTCATCCATAGGCCCCATGGATTAATATTGTCATCTTACATCGCGGGATGACTGAGCTGAATCAGGCTATTTGGTGATTGTCGTAAGCATTGGCGCAGCGAGGGGAGGGGGAGGGTTTGGGGGATAAAACCACCCCCCAAGAGCACAGAGAAATTTTTAAGTTTAATCCTTTTTACTTCATTGGATTGACATTACTAATAGCATAGTGTAAGGATTAACAAAATATCCCTCGGAAAGCCGAAAAACTCACCATTTTGAACAATTTATCGTAAAATTTCGCAATTTATTAATCCCGCACCTACCGCTTACCCTGGTGGGTATTACATACCCCCACACACCACGGTATTCATTGCACCTAAAACCCCCCTCCCTAGCCTTAATTCCTGGCTGCGCCCCTGTGTTTCGCAGCTATCAGTCCCGGGTTCATTACCGGCCACTGAAGACTACGAAGAGGAAAGGAGGAAAATATTTTGCACTTTTTATTTTAGTAATTTTGAAAGACCGACAACTTTTTCCAAGTCCGAACGTTATCATATGTCCCAGTTCCTTCCAACGCACATTAAAATAAGTTCCCTTGGAAGGTGCTGCCACCATACGACATTCGATAAACTAAACATTTCGCTGAAACCATACAGCAAAATGCAATGAAGTAATTTATGCCACAGCAAGAGGTGAACAATATTTCAAAGGTTTTAAGCCTATAAAATCAAGGTTGTCTCCCTATATTGACTTATTGGCTAAACACTCATCGACATCGACAACTTTTGAAAAATTTGAAACGCTGTATCTAAAAAATTCGGCCAAAAACTACAGGAAAAGTGCCTCAAAGTGAAACTTTCCGCTAGTTTACAACGGCCAATAGGCTCTTTGTGTCCACCAAAAACCCATGCGCCAATTAAATAAATTTAATAACTTTCATTCAAAAAGTGTAAACGCCCATCTTGTTTTAAGTAATGCATTAGCTGATGACGCTGTCATATATCGCGACATTAGTGCTCACTCTGGCTTTGGAATTCTATCACCGGATTTAAACAACGTCGATATGCGGAGCGTAAATTTCGGACTGGACTTAATCTGAGCAAATGCACAGCGTTACACTTCTTCAGCAAGAAAGATAAATTCAGGAAGCGTTGCAGAGGCGTTGAAGGAATTAGGCTGGGAGCTGCTAGAGACCCGGAGGCTACGCACTAGGCTTAGATTGCTTGAGCGATGGACAATAGAAATCTTTCATAGAGACATGGATAAACTCAAATTCTAGCCTCACTATATGTTCAGGTCTTCCAGAAAAGATAAATTAAGAGAGACATTTTAATGGACAAAGAAGTATGGGACTTCGTTTTTATCCTGAGCAGTTAATGACTTTAATGAATGCTACGCGTAATTTATAATAGGGTTTCATTTTTATGTACTAACGACTGGTGTTCTAACACCCCCCGCCACTTGCCAATTGAAGCGGCTTGCGAGGTAGTATGTAGATTTAAATGTCCTGCTTTATAGGATAGCTGATGACGATAGGATAATGAGGTAGATGACGATAAAATGTAGTGAAATACAGTTATATGACAAAATACATAATTTTTTCAATAATTATGTTGCAGAACAATAATAAATTAAGGAATAAGACACACAGTGGCGGCGATGTAGCTTGCCCGCGCCCACTTGTAGTTAGCGGCCTCGTAGAGTCCCAGCCAACTATAGTAGCAGCTGGCCAGTCGCTCGCATGCTTCAAGCGGTGAGTGTCGGCGGAGTATTTAAACTGCGCTCGGCACAAATTGTACGAATTTTGCCGTCGAAAAGGCAAATTTGCATGAAAATATCATAAAAGTGCAGTCATCGCATCTATGTCGCATTTATTTGCGCACATCGCATTTTTATCGCATTTGCAATTTTCACGCAGCTCTAGTCATAAATAGGCAAATAAATAAGTGCTTAAAAATGTAATGGTCTTGCAAAATCATTCATGTAGGCAAAAAAACAGCCGAAGAGGTTATTTAGGTGTTACACGCGAATATCTATTGCAAGGATCTTTAATTTTCAAACAATCAAGGATAGATAATTAATTTTAGTGGCAATTGCAGCTCAAAGAAATTGTTATTAGCAGTTGGAATTAATTCTACCAATTCGATATTTAAGAAAGCTATCATTCATTGCCTCAGAAACGTGTTCTCTCTTCATTCAAGTTTACATAGAGTAAACTATTTATCCTAATAACAAGAATCCTACGTGGAGGTTTTCATCGTGAATGTCAATGTGAATATTTTAAAAGTAATTCTTCGTTTAAAACCCATACTAAACTTCAATCTTTCTTCTATTCTTGAAGGGGTCTACCAAATTCCTTGCCAGACCTGCGGGAAGAACTACATCGGCGAAACAGGCAGATCAGTCAAAACATGCCTAGAAGAGCACGCGATAGCGATTCGACTGGGGCAATCAACAAAGTCCGCGGTAGCCGAACACGCAGAGCTTGGCCACATCATCGACCACAAGGAAGTCAAAATCCTCGCCAAAGTTAAAGGTTTCAAACAGAGACTCGTCAGAGAAGCCATTGAAATATCCAAAGAGGATAAGAATAATTTCAATAGGGACACCGACATTAAAATTAGCCGTACTTGGCCACCCGTAGTGAGAAAAAACAAGCAGAAACCCACCCCTCCACCCACCACAGATACCTATATAAAAGATTTTAAAGTTCCAACTCCTCATAATCCCTTGAGAAAGCGACCAGCATCGGTCGGGAAACGTTGGGGCCACGCAAGAATAGACGCGGCGACATAGCCCTAAAGTTTTTAATAATATTTTTTAAAGTAGTTTTTCATGACTGCGGATGAAGCATGCATAAAAAAAATCCCTCCGTAACGAGTATATTCATTTTGTTCCACAAAACATCAGCTTGTGTCATCCAGGGTGTGTGGTACGAGGTATTATTGGTAGGTACTTGAGTACACTTACTTAACGATCAAGGTTATTTTTATTATCAGCTAATCAGTCTATTAAAGTTATTTCAATCAAGTGGAGTGGTTTCTGTAGGTAATGTCCTGGCACAGTCTAAACAGGGGTTGTTTAGACTGTGTTACTCGATCGCGAAAAGTTACACCACCAAATACCCACTCACCATAATTAAGTTCTTGCACCCATGAACCTCACCATGGTTCGCAATATTAGACGTGTGTAACCTTCGTGACACCTTAAAAAGCCTTTAATTAAATTCTTTTTGCATGATAAACATAGGTAGTTTATATTTATGACTTAATCTTATCACTAATGTAACAGCATATGCATGCTTAATGCTAATCTGTGTTTAATATTTATCTCCTTACCTTGATAAGGACCATTTTGCAACGATTATCACAATCAAAAACTTTTACTATGGTTGTGTTGGCATAAAAACAGCATTTTTGGAAACCGTAGCTCATTTGTTTATGATTCACAAAATGGCCAACTCTATCCTTGAAGGGCGGGTAGGGCGCAGGATACACCACGGATACACCCTTACTCTGGATTGGGACTCGGCCTGAGCCTCGTTCAAAAGGCGAACCCTGATGTCCTCGAAATCGTTGGTGGCTCGAGGTCTACCGCTTCTTTGGAGGAAAAATGGGGAAAAAACACTCCGACGCGCAGTGGGCTGAAAACGAAAAAAGATGGCCAAAACGTCAAAAACAATTTTTTTTGAACTGGGAAGTTGAAACATCGAATACATATTCTACATGCATTTTTGTATAACATGCCCAGGTTATTCTTTTTAGCGAAACAAATTTAGGGGTACAGTGGTACTTGCAAGGCCGGATTTTGAAACTTTCTTTGGGGGGTTGAGGGAGCTAGGGCGTGACAGTCAAACGGTTTTCTTATACTTATTTGAGATTAAAAACAACATACACTACAACCTATAGTATGTGAATATATTTATTTTAACATAAAAGTCATTAAAATGGAATTAAATGATTAAGGCTCCGTAATTAATAAAACAAAACGAGTTTAATAATATCTGATTTAAAAATGTTGTGTATTATTTTTTAAGGGTCCAGGGGAGAGGGTGCACGTGCCCTCATCCTATATCCGCCTATATATTTTTTTTAGAAATAATAAATGAATATGCGCAATGAAAACGTAACATACATACAATTGAAAACGTAACCTACAAATGAGTACCTCAGCTTGGGAAGAGGGAAAATTGAATGGTTCAATGCAACATCCACGATTGCAGTATGGTAATTAGAGCGAACCTTCAGACCATGTGAGATCCATCTACTTTTAGGGGATGAAAAAATGCCATACTACCATTCCATTGTGTACATTACTCTACATCCCACCCATCGCCAGTCCACGTCATCGTGAATCACATCCCTCATTCCCATTGTGCATACGAAAACCATCCATGCTTCATTACCTCACGATTCCAGAAACCTCCTTCCCCGAAACTCTACCCCATCTCACCATAAGACCGTTGAGAGGCATGAATAGGCCGTCATCCAAAAATCGCGTACTTTGAAAATGGCGTTATGTCCTCATTCGAAGGCCCATGCTCACGTAATACCCAAACCGGGAGGGGATGTTTTTTTCGCTCATCGGCGTGACGCAAATCGGAAGTCAGGGTGGATAAATTATTTGAATCAGCCGTGAGGAGCCGGAGTTAGCTTAGTTGCTTGGTGACAAGGTGAGGAGAGTGTTGAATCTAGATATTTCGGAGTGGTTTCCTATTTCCGGAAAAGTGAAGTTTTATTACGCATTTCCAATGTGTTTTCAAGCGAGCATAGTTATTAGTGCAGGTAATGCGTGCCAACTATTCGTTGTGCACCGTGAAGAAGTGCATTTCTCTATACGCAGTTGGAAATAATTTCAATTATGAAGGCAGTGCTTGGCATAGTGTTGATAGTGTGTTTGATGGTGCATAAGTGTGGAAGCACATTGTGCTAATAGTGTGATGGCGTGTTTCTTCCTACCGTGAGAATTACAGACGCGGAATAACCAACTCGGCGGTCCAGTATCTTAGAATATGGCTCCATTCCATTGGAAAGTGGGGAAATCTTCATCTCATCAGAGGTAACTATACAATTTCATCATCGTATTTGAAAACTTATTTTTACCTGGATATGAGAAGTTTTCGATAAGAAAACGATTACATTTACTCTACGAATAACATTGAAGGGCATTTCAATTTCTTTACGGGATGCGACCATGGTAAGATCGAATGTATCCAATATAAAAGTTTTTCTGAACGTTACCTCGGAGATGTGGGGGGAGGGAACCTGTCTGGGCATTTCAGGAATATTCAAAAGCGATACACGAGCTAATAGTTTTTTGAAATAACTTAAGAAGAAGGATCGATTAGTGTTGGTATTGTAAATGGCAGTCTTGTATAAATAAAAGCACAGCAATATATTTTTCTATGCGAACCTTAAGAGATAATGAATAATATAAAGGAAGTCAGCTGTAAATACGAGTCTTGCTATACTGTCGATTCCGTAAGTTGAGGTGACTAAATTTTGCTTTAGAATCAGTAATTAGGGACTCCACGAACTATCGTAGTAAAAGGTATAATCATAGACTACGTATCCTTGAGGTGAAGAATTAAAATAATATTTCAGAGTGAATTGACAAGCTTCTTATTAACCTCCTTTAAAGTTTGATGACTACCGCCCTTGACAATGTTTTCTTGCAGAACGATATATTCACTTCCATTTATTTATGTAAAAAAACTCTATTTCAACCTATAACCTGCAACTCATGCTTAGAATCTTAACGTTAAATTCATTAATGACTCTAATACGCTTACACAACAACACGCGAGCGTTAGTGGAATACATCTTCATTATTTCTCAAGAATTATTTAGCTACCGTGCCCTAATATAGCAGATTGTCAACCATTACAAGGATATACAGCTGAAACCATAGTCAACCTGATCATGAATAAATTAATTGTTTAATTATTACTAAATGAAACACGTATTGTACGCTTGAAGAAAACTAGATGAGCCATATACGAATCGGTTCTCGCTTACTATGATAAAAGTCTGTTCAGAAAACATAATAAAACGTTGAGTATTTCAAGAGTAGATTTTTTTTCTAGAGCCTATATAGTAAACCGTGATAACGTGCGAATTAGGACACAACGTACTCTCACTCAATTCTTAACTATTTTTTTAAACGTTTTAAGATATAGCTACGAAAGGATTGTATGCATACAAATGATCTAAGCTGGACAAGATGTAGAGTGTGAAAAGAAGACGAAAACAAAGAAACACGCGAGGTTAACAAGTGATCATATAATAAGAAATAATCACCATTATTATACGATGTTTAATGTAAATACCATGAATAGCTACTCTTCTTATGACACCACAAGCATTTCGTTTCGCCTGACATTAGCGTACCTGCCTTTCCGACCTATCCCCACTACCCCCCAAACCCCAGTGTGCCTATTGGAGCACTCCCCCGCAAGAGAGTGCAGAACAACGACCCAATTCTGCCCCAGCGTGTGAGAACCGGGGACTCGGTTAGCCAGGCCACGCCATTGTTTGTGTGGGACGGTGTTCTGAAGTCGAAGCCCTGACCTGCCTTAAGAGTGCAAAAGGCGTGCAATGGTCAGGGGTGTGTGCTTTTCGGGGCCCTCAGCCAGGCCGAACCACTGGTCGGTGGCGACTGAGGGGGTCTTTGTGCACGATCTCCGGATCGGAAAGCCATTCTCTCCAGGCCGGAACAGCGAGTCTTGATTCCCCGGGCGAGGAGACTCCTTCGGAAAGTGGGTGCGAATGATTGGCTACCTTGGGTCGGACCTCTCAATCGTTCCAAATCCCTGTCCCTATCACGTCGTCTGCCGTTCATTCTGCCATGATGCGTCGGTGTCCTGTCTGGAACGTGAGAAACCATCGGATTTCGCGGCTTTATATAGGACGATAGGGGGCGCCGCTGTGATTTGATTGGTCCTCCCAACAACCTCTGGTGTATCGTTTTGCATCGTCCAATCACAGAGCTGCAATTTAAAAAATCGATTCCTGGTTTTTCCCAACTGAACGCTTCGAAAAATATTGATGTTCCAGAACGTTCTCAATACTACGGAACGTAGAAATTGTTTCCAAATGAATGCCATGGTATGTTTTGTAGTACTCATCATTTTTTATGCATACAGCGTGTATTAATTCTTGGCAGCTGACTTTTGATATAATGTGTTAGTTGTAAAAGAGAGAGATTTATGTTGGTTTATCTGTTTAGAATTTCATATTTGTCGTGCGAAAACATAATGAAGAATATTAACATTGTTTTCGATGGATGAAATTTCAAAAGTTTTTATATGGTTTAGCAATATTTCCAAAGGTGAGTACAAATTATTGTATTCATTCTGATGCTGAGCGAATATCTTTTAGCTTTTATTGTTTGTTTGTTGTAACAAAGTGAATACCAGATTTAATATTTTAATGGATTCAGCGTGCATTCATGCTTGGCTGCAGACTATGTAAAGAATGTATTGGTCGGGGAAGAGGACGAAATCGGAATTAACTGGTATTAGGGCCGGCCCTAGCAGGTGCGGGGCTAGGGGCGAAACTTCGGTGCGGGGCCCTTCAATTGAAATATTGAACTCTACACCCCATCTACAAACTCGAGCATTCATGACAAGCTCTCTCACTCGTTGTTATCAGTCACACGACACAGTACTGTACTGACAAACGCAATTGCACAATAAAAATAACTGCATCATTATTCCTTTTTCATAATTTTATTTTTTGTCTAGCACGGACTTAACAATACAGTGACAGTTGAAATTGCGTTTTCAAAAATATCGTATATTTAATTTTTTTTTCACGAACGCGGGTCCCCCCAAAGCGCGGGGCGGTCGCCCCGGTCACCCCGCCCCAAGGCCGGCCCTGACTGGTATGACTAATAAAATAGAAGAAGATCTATTTAATAAGCCCCTTTTAATTAATTAATCTCTTGCCCTTCTTACCTTCCACGACAGCTTGCATTCCTCTTCTTGTGTTCATTTTGAGTTTATACATGCATGAAAGAAAGTCACCAATTTTGCATGTCTCATTATGTGCCCAACTATGTTGTCCCGTCTTCTTCTTAAGGATTTAAAAGACTTCTCTTTTCTCCCACTCTTCTTAGCACACCGTCGCTACATAAAACGTCGACGCGTTACATATTCATCATTCTCCGGTAGCACCACGTTTAGGTTGCTCGAACTCTTGACTTCTCTGCCGCTGTCAACGTCCAAGCCTTGCTTCCATAGAGAAACATGCTCCATATGCAGCATCTGATGAACTGTTTTCTTTCTTCTACGCTTGTATTCTCAGCTGTAAGAAGGTTCTTCTTTTTGTAGTAAGGCACGCACTACCACTTCCGCATTACTTACACGGCCGATCCATTTTTACTTCGCTTATTGGCCATTTTTCTGAAAATATCGGTAGCTGTGAGTGCTAAATGCGATCAAAATTATCACGACTTGAAGAGCCTGAAATGAAGATTCAAAAATGACTCACGATTAATGGTTGGGGAAGTGATAGCAGGAATAATGCAACTAGTGTTCATATATCTCCTTCGTAACGATTTAAACAATAAGAAGATGAAATACAAAAATACAGCGAAGTTAAATTGGAAACAATTTCTACGTTCCGTAGTATTGAGAACGTTCTGGAACATCAATATTTTTCGAAGCGTTCAGTTGGGGAAAACCAGGAATCGATTTTTTAAATTTCAGCTCTGTGATTGGACGATGCAAAACGATACACCAGAGGTTGTTGGGAGGACCAATCAAATCACAGCGGCGCCCCCTATCGTCCTATATAAAGCCGCGAAATCCGATGGTTTCTCACGTTCCAGACAGGACACCGACGCATCATGGCAGAATGAACGGCAGACGACGTGATAGGGACAGGGATTTGGAACGATTGAGAGGTCCGACCCACGGTAGCCAATCATTCGCACCCACTTTCCGAAGGAGTCTCCTCGCCCGGGGAATCAAGACTCGCTGTTCCGGCCTGGAGAGAATGGCTTTCCGATCTGGAGATCGGGAGTCGAGAAGACTTCGGCCGGTACACAAAAATACCCCCTCAGTTGCCACCGACCAGTGGTTTGTTGTCTACTAGTGTTTTAATAGAAGTACTTTTGAATCCGCAATGGCGTGGTTGAGGATATCGTTCTTAAATGTCGTTGGTTTGCGTATTTTTGTTTTTCGTGGAGTTTCGTCGCGCCTCTAAGTCGCGAGGCGACTTAGAGGCGCGACGGCGCGTCAATTATTGATGGTTATAGTCCACTAAACGTATAGACTTCCTCGATTTTGACATAATTTCTTATTGAAAAAATTGAACGAAGACATTATCTTTCCCCAATTTCCAGTTTTTAAGCGATTCCTTCCGCAATCGCCCAAACCAGGATGCAGCATCATAAAAAATTTTTGGGTCTTACGTGCATTGAGTATGTCGTTTTTTCCATCTATCCACTAGAATCAGAGGTTTGCGGTCTTGATTTAGGCTTAACTGGTGATCGGAGCATGTCTTGGCAAGAGACCGTGTCCTATCGGGTGTGAAGTGAGCGTGTCAAGTTTCTCAATTAGAGGCCCCTAGTGATCCCGACGATTCCTAGCCGCGAATGGAAGGGGGCACTGAGGTTAATCACACTACTCTCCCTATCCTACTATCTATGTTCCTCTGAGAGGACTGATACGTAATCCGAGAGTGCAATGAGGTACACCCCAACAGATAAGCTCCTTTCGGGGCCTTCTTCTCGAATCGACCGATTGGCTTGAAATGGCTTCTACCACGCGGGGATGATCAGGTGCACCTCGCTTAAACCCCCTCGCGAATGAAACCTGCCTGCGTGTCGTGTACGTGAGTCTCTTGCCGTTATTTCATATGACATATTTCTTCTCTTTCATAACCTTTATAACCTATCCTATGTAACTCATTCAGGACAATCCCCTGCCATTAACAAAATTATCACGACTTGAAGAGCATGAAATGAGAGTTCAAAATGACTCACGATTAATGGTTGAAGAAGTGCTAGCAAGGATAAAACAAATAGTGGTCATATATCTCCTTCGTAACGATCTAAATAATAAAAAGATGAAATACAAAAATGCAGCGGCATTAATTTGGAAACAATTTTAACGTTCCGTAGTATTGAGAACGTTCTAGAACATCAAAATTTTTAGAACCGTTCATCTGGAAAAAACAGGACATCGATTTTTGAAAATGCAGCTCTGTGATTGGATGATGCAAAACGATACACCAGAGATAGATGGGAGGACCAATCAAATCAATGCGGCATCTCCTATCGTCCTATATAAAGCCGCGAAATCCGATGGTTTCTCACGTTCCAGACAGGACACCGACTCGTCATGGCAGAATCAACGGCAGACGACGTGATAGGGACAGGGATTTGGAACGATTGAGAGGTCCGACCCACGGTAGCCAATCACTCGCACCCACTTTCCGAAGGAGTCTCCTCGCCCGGGGAATCAAGACTCGCTGTTCCGGCCTGGAGAGAATGGCTTTCCGATTTGGAGATCGGAAGTCGAGAAGACTTCGGCTGGTACACAAAGACCCCCTCAGTCGCCACCGACCAGTGGTTCGGCCTGGCTGAGGGCCCCGAAAAGCACACACCCCTGACCATTGCACGCCTTTTGCACTCTTAAGGCAGGTCAGGGCTTCGACTTCAGAACACCGTCCCACACAAACAATGGCGTGGCCTGGCTAACCGAGTCCCCGGTTCTCACACGCTGGGGCAGAATTGGGTCGTTGTTCTGCACTCTCTTGCGGGGGAGTGCTCCAATAGGCACACTGGGGTTTGGGGGGTAGTGGGGATAGGTCGGAAAGGCAGGTACACTAACGTCAGGCGAAACGAAATGCTTGTGGTGTCATAAGAAGAGTAGCTATCCATTGAATTTACGAAAAAAGCTTTTACTAATTATTGATAAAGCTATGGTAACTTTTTCACCTCGTTTTTTTATTACATCTTTATTTCACACTACACAGCTTGTCCAGCCTAGATCACTAGTTATCTACTAGCATCACTACTATCCCTAGTCGGTGATTAGGAATTTGGCCTTGCCCTTCCATTTTCTTTCCTAAGCGTACTACACTTAGATAAATGTCCTGTTATTATCAAAGCACTAACGCTATCATCAAGTGATAGAAATACTATACCTTTGATGTTTTCTGTCGGACATTCTGTTGCTATATTTAAATTGAATTCTTTTGTGACGTACTATTTATTTATGTTTGGGAATTGACGCGTCAAGTATGCGGAAATTACACAATTACGTTAATTTGCATATCAATTTCTTACGTATTTTTATCTCGTTTGTATTTTCGTCGCATTAAATTCTAAATACTTAAAATTGATAGTTTAAGGCATGATTTGGGGAATGTGCTTAATGATGAATAATGAACCTTGTAATTTATGATAAATAAATTCAGTGTACGTACTTAGTTACGAAAGAAATTTTGCATTTTAAAAATGGCCGATAATGAGTCGCGATAGAGTTTCTTGATTATTCTGTGTATAGTGTTTGCTTAAGTTATTTATTGCGTTCGCAAAAAAAATGATTCGCCGAATGAATACTTAAACATTACCAGTAAGAAAAGAAAATTAAATAAGTTGAATTATTGATTAGTACTTCTTGGCAGGGAACCATTCAGACAGGAGAAAGGAGAAGACATTGATGTGACCATACGGTAATGCACACAAGCCGGGTTTGAAAAAGAATGGTAACAATAAAGATCGGGATTGATATAGAAAAATTCCACTGTTATAAGAGGTCATTGATCCATGACCTCTAATAGGTAACGGCTATAATTTATATGGAAAATGTGTCAGTGTATAAGTATGCAAGAGTTCTTCCAAAATCAAATATTGATTTTATATCGATAAAAACGGAAAACATATTCTAGAAGTGAAATAATTCCTTTTTTTTACACAATCATGACGTCAGTTTCCACCATGTTACTTTCGAATAAATTAAATTTGTGTAGGGTTGTTTGATTTGTCTCTGTAACGTGGATGTTGATAAAACTATAGGTAATAATTTTTATGATTTCTATTTTATTTTATGTTATACGATTTACGAGACACTTCTAGTTAAGCTCTGGTACACCTATTTTATTCAAGCTCTTGTTTTTTATATATTTTATTATTCAAATAATTGTTATAGTGATTTAATTGTTCTGTATAGTCTTATGTCAATTTTTCCATTGCGTTTCCAAGGAAATGATCCGCCCAATGATTGCTAAACGTTAGCAGTAAGGAAATAAATTAAATGAGTTCAATTATTGATAATTATTGCTTGGCAGGAAGCCATTCAGACACGAGAAAAGCGAAGACATGCATGCAATCGTACGGTAAACCGTATGTGCCGGGTTGGAGAAAGATAGTTAACATCAATTATCGGATTTCATGTAGAAAAAAATCCATTGTTATAAGAGATCAATGATCCGAGAATGAATATATAAAAGCTGAAATTTATATGGGAAATGGATCAGTGTATCAATTCATTCAAATATCCAATAATAATGAGTTTATTAGAAATATCAATTTGCGCATCAGATTCTTTTCTTTAGCAATATATTTTAGCTTGGCGTTTCCTGGCGATGTAATAATTCGAAGTAGTTACCTTGTAATACACGAAAAAATATTTATGCTAATATTTTCTCGTGTAATACATTGTATTTTCGGATATTGTTATCCTACTAACGAATCTTTTCATATGTCAAAATTATACCTTCCACAATTTGTGCTATGAGCACCTAGGAAGGAATAACTTCCATTGATTCAAAATCGTTGACTAAGCTAACTTACAAACTTAATTCTTGATCGTCATAAGTGAGAATAGAATAAAATGCATTAGACTCGGAACTGGGGTACATGCAAGTCAAGATCCAGAAACTTTTTCCGGGGGGAGGGCTACAGGGAAACGGTCTTCTTACATTTGAGTTTAAAAAAAACGCATAACAATGGTTACACGGAATATACTCTTTAATTTAAAACGAAAGTTATTAATATGAAATGAAATGATTTAGGCTACGTAATTTACAAAACAAAACGATTATAATAATAACCGTATTAAAAATGTTGTATATTACTTTTTAAAGTGCCTGGGGAGGGGGTGGGGGTCCCTCCACCCTAAATCCGCCTATGGGTACGTGATATGCTAGTAAGTACCTCAACTTGGGAAAAAGGAAAATTGTATATTATATAATAGAGATATAAAACGGGAAGAAAATTAAACATTTATAACACTTCTTACGTATCACTCATATTATATAATCGCGGGGCGAGAAGTATACAGAAATACTTAAAGAAAGGTCAATCCCATTTTTTACAAATGAATTTTGCAGATTATCTTTTCTTTCTCGAAGTACATCTGAGTGGTTTCCACGTGCCCATGAGAGAAATTTGGCTATAGTATACTATTAAAAAATTAATTGCAGAATATTTTCCCATGTGACGGTTCTTTTATCTGCCATAGCTTGAACTATAGACGAAAATATATGCAATATCCACTCGAGAAATCTAATGTAACAACGTGGATTTGTATTAACGTTTGAATTCTGATCCTAGATCGCTGGTATTTGCTTCTTCTTGTTGATTATTCATTTCGGATATGTTTATCTTACTAACGAAACATTTCATATGTCCACCATTATAACTTCCACTGTTTATATGTAGCACACTCGGGAAGGGATTACTTCCAGTAATTACTTTTGATTCTAAATCGTTGACTCAGCTAACTTCCAGACTCAATTCTTATTCGTCATAAGTGAGAATAGAATACAATACAGTAGACTCGTAACAGGGGTACGTACAAGGCAAATTTCAGAAACATTTTTGGGGTGGGGGAAAGGGCCTGACAGGCAATTGGTATTCTTATATTTGAGATTAAAAGCAGCATACCCTACAGCCTATAGTACGCGAAATATCTTTATTATTACATGAAAGATATAAAAAATGAAATAAATTGATTAAGGCTCCCTAAATCACAAAACAACACGAATGTAATAATAACCGTATTAAAATGTTGTATATTATTTAAACGTGTAAGGGGGGGGAGGTGGGTGCCCGTGCCCCCATCCTAAGTCCACACATGGGTACGTGACATGTTAGTAAGTACCTCAACTTGGGAAGAGGGAAAGGTGAATCGTCCAATATCGTCGTCCCATCGCTCAATAGAGAAAAAAGCACTCCTTTAGGAGGTCATTGATAAAATGATGAATACATAATGGCTAAAATTTATTTGGGAAATGGATCGGTGTCCATGAGTTCTCCCAAAATCAAATATTAATTTTAATTAGATAAAAACGGGAGACGAATTCTAGAAATAAAATTATTCCATCAATTGAAGTAAATTTCCATCATGTTACTTTCCAATAAATTACATTTTTGTAGTGTTGTTTGACAAAGCTTGGTTCAGCCAATGGTTTTTACATAAACGCCGAGGAGATACTTCCGACGAGTGACTTAAACCACACCTGTACGTGATGCCTCTACGGTGTGAATCTAATGTGAAATCTTACTCATTCTGGACACCATAAATTTTGCTTGGTTTTTTTCGATCCCGCGGGCGACTCCGGCTGTGGCTGGCGGCGATGCGCAGTGGTCCCAAAACGAAAAATGGTGGCCAAAAGTCTTTTTTTATTACTTTTTATAAGGAAGTTTTTACTTCCAGTAATTACTTGTGCTTTTTAATCGTTGACTCAGCTAAATTACAAACTTAATTCTTAGCCGTCTAGTGAGAATGAATGCAATGCAGTAGACTCGGAACAGGGGTACATGCAAGACCGGATCCAGAAACTTTTTCTTGGGTGGAAGGGGGCAAGGGCTGGACAGGTAAATGGTCTTCAATGATTATGCATGGAACATACTCTTTATTTTAATCTGAAAGTTATCAATATGAAATTAAATGATTGAGGCTCCGTTATTTAAAAAATAAAACGAATGTAATGATAGCCTTATTAAAAATGTTGTATATTATTTTTTAAGGTCCAAGGGAGGTGGGTGAAAGTTCCCTCACCTTAAATCCGCCAATGGGTACGTGGTGTATTAGTAAGTACCTCAACTTGGGAAAAAGGAAAATTGGATGGTACAATGCAACTTCTACAGTTGTAGTATGGATAGTTGAAGCGAACCTTCAGAACATATGAGATACATCTACTTTTAGGGGATGAAAAAATGCCCTGATACCATTCCACCGTACACATTACCCATCACCTCTCACCCATCGCCAGTCTACGTCGTCGTGAATCACTTCCCTCATTCCCATTGTACCTGCGAAAACCCTCCACACCTCAATATCTCACGAATACAGCAACCTCCTTCCCCGAAACTCTACCCCCACCTCACTACCAGACCGTTGAGAGGTATGAATAGGCCGTCATCCAAAAATCGCGTACTTTGAAAATGGTTTTATGTCCTCATTCCAAGGGCCATGCTCACGTAATACCCAAACCGGGAGAGCGTGACGCTAATCGGAAGTCAGGGTGGATAAATTATTTGAATCAGCCGAGAGGAGGTGGAGTTAGCTTAGTTGCTTGGTGACAAGGTGAGGAGAGTGTTGAATCTAGATATTTCGGAGTGGTTTCCTTATACCGGAAAAGTGAAGTTTTACAACGCATTTCCAATGTTCTTTCAAGCGAGCATAGTTATTAGTGCAGGTAATGCGTGCCAACTATTCGTTGTGCACCGTGAAGAAGTGCATTGCTCTATACGCAGTTGGAAATAATTTCAATTATGAAGGCAGTGCTTGGCATAGTGTTGATAGTGTGTTTGATGGTGCATAAGTGTGGAAGCACATTGTGCTAATAGTGTGATGGCGTGTTTCTTCCTACCGTGAGAATTACAGAAGCGGAATAACCAACTCGGCGGTCCAGTATCTTAGAATATGGCTCCATTCCATTGGAAAGTGGGGAAATCTTCATCTCATCAGAGGTAACTATACAATTTCATCATCGTATTTGAAAACTTATTTTTACCTGGATATGAGAAGTTTTCGATAAGAAAACGATTACATTTACTCTACGAATAGCATTGAGAGCATATCAATTTCTTTACGCGATGCCACCATTGTAAAATTGAATGTATCCAATCCATATTTTTTCCCAAACGAATCGATGGTTTTATCATTGTAGCCAGTTACCATTGAAGTGAAGGCTATAAGATTCTACGAATGCTCATATGCGCTCTAAATTACTGATTCTGAAGTGCCGAATACGCAAAGCATTACCGCGTGAATTAAATTTTTTTGTTCTCTGGAAAGTGAAACAATAAACTATTTTCCATGCGTCACTAGAAGGAAAAAAAATATTGATTCTATTCTGTGGATAGATGAGACTGTAAGTCTCCGCGTAAAACAGGATTTAGTAATTGCTCCAAACATTGTGATCCATTTGAATGGATGGGAAATGCACTTCATTCTGGGTATTTGTTTTGAAGGTAACCTAATTCCATTTGCAATCGCCACTTTTAGGGGATTGCCGCCATTATAAACTCTAAATTATGGCTTTTCGTCGAAGCAGAGCATAACCTCGGAGATGTGGGCCGAGGGCTCCTGTCTGGCTATATCCGGAATATTCATAAAAATAGTTTGGAGCGATACTCTAGCTAACTTTAATTTTTTTCGAAATAACTTAAGATGAAGGATCGATTTAGTTAGTATTATAGGTGCCAGTCTTGTATAAATAAAAGCACAGCAAGATATTTTCTATTCGAATCTTAAGAGAAATTAAAAAAAAAATATATATATGAAGTCGACAGTAAATACGTGTCTTGAAAGACTGTCTGTTCCGTAAGATGTGGTAACTAAAAATTGTTTTAGAGTAAGTGATGAGGGAATCTAAGAACTATCGAATGAAAAGGTATAAGCGTAGGCAACGTATCCTTGAGATAAAGAATTAAAATAATATATTAGAGAGAATTGACAATTTGCTCATCAACCTCCTTTGAAATTGGATGGCTACCGCCCTTGAAAATGTAATCTTACGCATCGATTTACGCACTTTATAATATTTATAAAAAAAACATTATTTCGGCATATAAGCAGTAACTCCTGCAAAGATTCGTAACGTCAAATTCATTAAGTCTTGAATCCGCTTACACAACATTGCGCGAAAGTTAGTGGAATACCTCGTCACTAATTCTAAAGGATTATTTTATTCACGTATCTTTAGAAACAGGTAGCAGACCATTACAGTGTTGTTTCTCAACTCCACTAAAAATAAAAATACACAAACCAACGACATTTAAGCACGATATCCTCAACCACGCCATTGCGGATTCAAAAGTACTTCTATTAAAACACTAGTAGACAACGAACCACTCACTGGTCGGTGGCTACTGAGGGGGCATTTTTGTGTACCAGCTAAGTCTTCTCGACTCCCGATCTCCAGATCGGAAAGCCATTCTCTCCAGGCCGGAACAGCGAGTCTTGATTCCCCGGGCGAGGAGACTCCTTCGGAAAGTGGGTGCGAGTGATTGGCTACCGTGGGTCGGACCTCTCAATCGTTCCAAATCCCTGTCCCTATCACGTCGTCTGCCGTTGATTCTGACATGATGCGTCGGTGTCCTGTCTGGAACGTGAGAAACCATCGGATTTCGCGGCTTTATATAGGTTGATAGGAGATGCCGCATTGATTTGATTGGTCCTTCCATCTATCTCTGGTGTGTTGTTTTGCATCGTCCAACCACAGAGCTGCAATTTAAAAAATCGATTCCTGGTTTTTCCCGAGTGAACACTTCGAAAAATATTCATGTTTTAGAACGTACTCAATACTGCGGGAAGTGAATTTTTTTCTAAATGAATGCCATGGTATTTTGTGGAATATTCATAATTTGTAATGCATACGTCGTGTACTTTATCTCTCTCAGCGTGTTATTGGCAGCAGACTTTTGACATAATCCGTTAGTTGCAAAAGAGAGGGAATTCTGTTAGTTTGTCTATTTAAAATTTCATATTTGTCGTGCAAAAACATAATGAAGAAATGTACATAGTGTTCGATGGAATACCTTTGATAAAATTTCAAAAGTTTGTATATGGCTGAGGAAGTTTTCAAAAGGTGAATGGAAATTATTCTATTCAGTCTGGTGCTGAGCTAATATCTTATGTCTTATATTGTATGTAAGTTGTAACAAAATTAATACATCTTTAATATTTTAATGAATTCAGCGTGCATTCATTGGGAGTATTCATTTCTTCTCTTTTATATCATTCATAATCTGTCCTTTGTATCTAATTCGGGGCTCTTTCCTGCCCTCCTTCCATTCCACCTGTCCTTCAACGATTGTATTTATCAGGCCTCATTATGTGGCCAACTTAGTTGAGGAGAGCGCACGTTAAGGCCATTCGTTCCCGTAGTTTTTGTTTCAGTCGACTAAAATAAACTACGCTGAGCATCGTACGTGGTTAACTTCACTCAATCTTTTTCTCAGCACATGTAACTTCAACTTATTGAATTTTCGATATAATTATGTTTTTGATCTCGAATATAATAATATTTTAGAGTTTTTTCGAAATAATAATGTTTTAGAGATCGACAATAAACGGTTACCGAATATAATACCTTGTTCATATCGCGGGAACATCAATATAATTTTAGTTTTTTTTGCCAGTTCAACGTCTTATCATTTTATTTCACTTTCCATTTTGAATCAGTTTTTCTCATCGCGTTTTGGATTTCTTGTTTCGTTGGTGTCATGGAACGTGCGCAATTCGGATGATCATTTGACGAACCTAAAATTTTCATTTAATAGTGTAAGTGCCGTAATTTCATTTACATTATTCCGAGTATTTGTATTTTAGAATGAACCATATTTTATTTGCAATTTTTTCTCACTTTCTGCTAATCATACCAAAAATGCAAATCGAACGAAATATGATGATATTTACTACGTTCTGCAAATCTAAAGCAATAATTATGTTAGTCATGCATTACTGTACTTGATTGGCAGTTATTTATCGCTTTCTCTGTTTGTTTTTAGATTGTGATAGAGTACTGTCACGTAATACTTCTCTCGGGGCTTCGGCGACTGCCCGCGATGCACCCACCCCCTGAAATGGCCACACTCCCACCCTCTGACACATGAACGTATACAGCGGGGAGTCAGAAGGGGCCGCTGACCCCCCTCTAGAAGCGAAAATTAATTAAGAAAATCGGAAGCGAAAAATATTTTGATGAAAAGTGTTATTAGTATGAGAAATGGAACTAAAATGAAATCATCATTTTTTTGGAGCAGGTAATTGTAAAGCTTAATAAAACGCTGTCATAATGCTCTTAAAATATTGGTTTCTTAACTTTTTCTGTGCAAAATTGTTGCTACTCGAACGACCATGGCTTGCCTCCAGTCCCCCTTGGTTTGGATCATGGTTACCCCCATGCTCTGACAATATGTTTTTCGGTAGATTTAATTTTCATACTGACCACCACCAGACCTCTTAAAATAATTATATCAATATTTTCAATATAGGCTTCTTTTCAACCTACTTTTCATGCCATCAAAACTCAAATACAGGTCGAGGAGTTTTTGAAATACAAAATACCTTTGACTTAGGTATTTGAATAACTACAAAATAGTATTTGAAATACATTTCAAAATACAAAATACATTTAAATGGAAACTGATATGTCGAAAAAAATATAACCTACATTGGTAGTACGTTATAGATGGTTGGAAACATGAAGGAAACTATTGTAATGATGGCATTCAATGAAATAAATATATAAAGTTAAATATATTTAGCATGGAACGGTTCTTCCTTAGTAGGAACAGGATAGATTGGCATTTTAATTCTCCCTATTTTTCTGTACATTTCCTTTTATTTTCCTCCCTTAATCTCGTCTACCACAGTTATACGGGAAATAGAGGATAATTTTGACGTCGTCTGGTAAAAACTCTTATTATAATTTACTTAGTAAATTGAGCCTTCACTTTGTTCTATCTTCTATAAAGATTCTCATCCTCGTATATTGCGAACGCTGCAATTTTTATCATAACAACCCATCGCAAATTGTATTGCCTTACGCTGTACTGCATTGATTTCAAATATCAGTCTTACTTGCTGAGGGTCTCACACGCTTCCAGCATACCCCAAGTGAGGCCTTGATATGGCCAGGTAGCCTTATGTCTTAAACCATTCAATGGCATTTACCGAGAATCTCTACAAATCCCAGTTTACGGTTGGCTTTCCCACATACTTTGCGTATATATTTTCCACCACGAGAGATCCCGAGTAATGGTGAGCCCAGTGAGAGTAGTATTTCACGAACTCTACATTAGATAGTGGAATCACGTTAGCGAGGTAACTCCTTCTTGATGAAAGATCTTTTTTTTCAAAATGCATCGCCTACATTTATCAAGCATTAATTCTAACTCCCAATTTCTGTGGCATTAATTTATGGCTGAGAGGTTGTAATGCCAATCTCTTTATCCCCGAGAAAGAGAGAGATAGATTGAAGAGTTGACCTCAAGTGGTTGGCGTTGTGGATTCAGACTGGTGTGGGTCCTAGTGGAATGTGTGTGGCTTCGATGACTGGGGGAAACATGTTGTAAGCACTTGTAATGGAGTTTTGCCGAGTCTTCTACACGTAGTTCACATTCTCTCTGTTCTAATGCGTCCTTTTGGAACCAGAGTTAGTGCTTCGGGTTGCAAGGTATTGCTGTGACCTTCATTTAGAATGTGTTCTTCGAAATTAGAAGTGACGTCTTCGCCTTTAGTGTCCGTGAGCCTCGTTAAGAAATTTATTTCTTTTCTGGTCAGTTGTAAAACCTAGGCAATGGTCGCACTTCGTCGCAGTGTCTCTAATCGCAGACTAAAATAGAGATCGTCATGTATTTCGAGGTTGGTATGCTTACGTCATACCTTTCCCTCAGGTCCTTTCCTTATCTCTCCGTTAATATTTAATCTTGATAGTATTTCAAGTTCTCATGTTCGCAGCTGCTAATTGACGTCAGCGTTGTCCTTGACAATGCCGACGGATTTCCTAGAACTCGCTGTTCAAGGCCGCTCTTTTGTACTCTTCACTCTTATTGATCGATAGCTTCCATAATTGGTTTTAGCCCACTAATACGGTATAAGTCTTCATATTTTGTATATTGTGTCAGTGAGAATATTGATCGTATTATTTTTCTTTCGCTGATTTCCATTTTCTGTAGTGTTTCTTTACGTAAATAACATCGCCAAGCAGGGGCTGCGTAAAGAAATACCGGTCTTATGTGCGTCGTGTACATTTGTACTTTTATTGCTTTGGTCGTCTCCGTGAATCTGATAATTCCTGCAAGATTTGGCCGTATAATATAAGATTTGTTAATAACGTGCTCGACATGATTTTTCATATTCATTCTATTATCAATTTTTACGCCGAGATATTTTGCATTTTCGCTCCATTCAATGGGTTGTTGTCCTATTCGTAGGCAACTGCCTTTTTTATGTTAGTGCCAGTCCTATAGAAGGCAATTACCTGCGTTTTCTTTTTATTAAAATTCAGACTCCACTTCCTATACCATTTCGTGGCTTGGTCAAGAGAATCTTGAGCGTACTCTTTCGCCAATTTCCAATTCTTACTTCTTGCCAACAGGTATGCATCATCTGCGTAAAGAGTACGATTAGTCATCCAACTATCTCCTATTGGGAAATCAGTCATGTAAAGGTTGAAGAGTGTTGGTCCAAGGACAGATCCCTGTGGAACATCAGCTCTTATTATTTTATCGGGGCTTAGATTTCCGTTGCAATCACTTTGAACGTCCTGTTTTTGTGATACGAATCGATGTATAGCAGAGCCCAATTAGGAAAATTTTTCTGATCTCTTTTATGTAGCAGGCCTTCGTGCCATACTTTATCAAAAGCTTTAAATACGTCAAGGAAGATTCCTATTGCCATCATTTTCCTTTTGAAGGTGTCAGATATATAATCCTTTACTCTATGAATCTGGTGTGTTGTCGATCTTACCTTCTTAAACACAAATTGGTCTGTTGGGAATAGGTCCATGTTGTCAATAATCGGTGTTATGAAGCTTGCAATGCCTTTTTCGAGTATTTTTCCAAGATTTGAGATGAGTGAGATTGGACGAAAGTCCCCAGGCTTTATCTGTTTCCTTCCTTTCTTGGGAATCCACTTATTTGTGGATTTTTCCAGTCTTTTGGATAATATCCAAGTTTTAGAGAGTTGTTCGCCATTTCCAGAAACAAGGTTTTTGCTTCTTTCGGCATTCTTTTAATTATTTCGTTTGGCAAACCATCTTCCCCAGTTGATTTTTAGTAGGCAATGTTCGAAGTATTTCTTCTAATCTCTCCATTGTTACAAACTGTATTTCTTCGTTTGCCGATTTTTCTTGCCATGCATGCATCTCTATTAAGACTAATAATTGGCGTTCAACTCCTATCTTTCCTGGCATAAAAGTTTGTTCTAGTATTTCACTCATAAGTTTAGCTTTTTCTGCCAGAGCCACGACTTCGTTTTCGCCATTGTCTATGATGGGGTCCTCTTTTGGCTTCTTCCGCATCCCATTGCTACTTCATAGATCGATCCGTCCGTGGTACTGAGGTTTTCCACTTTGTTCTTCCATTCCTCCAGTCTTAGGGCTTTAATTCCTCTCTTAATTTCTTTATTTAGTTTTTTAAGTTCACGTTTCAATGTCCTCGTACCTATGTCATTACCTCTTTTGCGTTTTTGATTTCGTCGTTTGATAAGTTGCTTGACTTCGTCAGTTAGTCGCAAGTGCTCAGATGTTCTCTTTTTTTTCTTTGGAATTCCCTTTACATTCCTCGTTTAAGAGCCCTCTCGAGTACCTCGACGAGTTTGTCTGTATTATCAGTGGTGTTGTCATGCACTTCGTTATTAAGTTTAATATACTCTGATATAGTATCGTCAAAGAATTTCCAATTAGCTAGGCCGTAGCAGTATCTTGGCTGTTGTCAAGTTGTAAAATAGGAATATTGCCAATATACATTAGAACTGGTAAGTGGTCGTTGGTCAGTTCGTTAACAACAAAAGCTTTCTTGCGTCTATGGATATTCCGTGTAATGACGTAGTCGATAACACAGTTTCCCCGGAGTCGCGTTGGTTCAGTTGGGGCAACTACGTCAAAGGCATTGTCACTAGTCCATTCAAAGATCTTTTTGTCGTTGGCATTCGTCTTAGGACAATTCCAGTATGGGTGTTTGGAATTAAAATCCCCTCCGATTTGTGTCGGTTCGTCATCGAGAGTAAAAAGTTCGAAGTATTTTCCATCGAATTTTTTCGTCGGCGGCAGGTAGCATGAATATATGTTTATTGTACCCATGTCCGAATTTACTTTCATTCCTATAGTTTTGAGCGCACTACTGTCATTTGTTATGAGGATGTAGGCCGAGATATCCTCTCTTACGATAACAGCAACACCTCAAGCCTGCTACATTTCCGGGACTGCCTTTCCTTAAAATGTTGCATCCCGGACATAGTTCACAGTGTCCGGCGATAGTTGGTGGAAATGTTTTCTATCCATGAGAATAAAATAAAATGGTAAATTTCCACTGAATTTTATTTACAAAATACCGATCCGGTTTCGACCGAATAAAATTGTGTGCAAATTTACCATTTTATTTTATTCTCTTGCATCCCGGAATCCCGGGGTCGGCCTCCCCTCGTCCGCTTTCGCTGTTTCCTGAGTGCCTTGTCCTATTTTACTGGGGCCAACTCTAGTTTGATTCCTACATTAATAATAGTCAAGCCTTCTCTTCTCCCACGGGTTTTCTGTCGGAATTTTTTTCCGCTTGAATGATTCGCTTTTTCTCTGATTTCACGGGTTCCTGTAATTCGATGACGTGTTGTCTGTCGCTGATTTCTTCCATTTTCGATATTTTCTTTTGTCGTCCTTCTTTTTTTCTATCGGCCACTTGGTTAATCGCTTCCAGTTCTTTTTGGTATACATCGCATTCTGTGGAGAAGGCTTCATGCTCTCTTCCACAGTTGCAACATTTAACTTGATTAACTCTTGGGCAGTCCTTGCCTTCGTTATCCTTTGCGCATCGATAGCACCCAGGAGTAAGGGTGCAGAAGCGCGATCCATGTCTGAATCTGCTTCATCGGAAGCAGCGTTGCGGCGTTTTATATTTAAAGGGAACGGTGGATATTGTGTGATTGCATACACTCGTTACGTACTCTAGAACTTTACGGTTAAAATCCTTCCCTTTCTGTACCGTCATTGCGTAAATTTCGGTGTTTTCTCTGCCGATTGGTTTCACATGAATACAAGGAATGCCTTGGAGATTTAAATCTTCTTTGATGTATTCCAAGTCCATGTCTGCGTCTAATCCATGGATGAAATATTTGGCCACCCCTAACCCTTTTTGTGCCCAGGAATATTTCTGGGCAACAGATTTTTCGAGAAAGTGATTTACTTTATCGTAATATTCTCTTGTTTTTAGCTGTAACCTGGAGCCGTCACTCCACTTTTTAATGAGGAAGGTTTTATCCTTCACCAATTCTCTGATTGTTTTGACAAATTCGGTAGGGTTGAGGACTTTCTGCATCACTATTTGTGGTGGCCACTTGCTTCTTGGAGGTCTCTCGGAATTTGTTTACCAGTCCAATGTTTATTATGTCTTCCGTCAGTTGGGAATGCTTCAAATCGGTTATTTTTGCTCAAGTTTGTTTCTTGAGCCCGTATTTGGCTTCCTTGTCTCTTCCTCTTCCGCCTGGTAGCGGCGACTATCTCAAACAGAGCTCCGTCTTCGTTCGCGTTAGCCATCTCCGAGATCGAGATATTTTCGATTGTCATATGTTTTTGCAGTCCTCTGTGATCAGCATCTTTTCTTGGGACTTCCGTGAGGATATCTTCATGAACCATAGGTGGTTCATCGTCTTCTTCGGCTAGGTGGTTGGTAGTCAATGGTTTTTCCACAGGCTTCTTTGAAGTTCCCCCGTTATTTTTAAATAAAATGTTTTTGACGTTGTCAGGTATTGGAACCCTGCCTTCGATTTCACGTTGCCGGCGAGGATCGCGGGGGTTTATGGAATAACCTTGTGCAGGTGACCGTTGAGTTGCCATCGTGAAAGAGGACTCTCTTACACGTACTCAATGATGGGTATAATAGAGAAAATCTGTGGGGGACCCTAGCGGGAGCCCTGGCCGATCCTACCACCGAAGCGGCAGGGTACAGTCTTTTGAACCCAGACCCCCCCTAACCTGTCCACTAGTCCCTAAGAAATGGACCCGCTCACATTCACCAAGAGTGCAATGAGCCAAATATCCCTCGTACTTGGCTATTAATGAGCGAGACGACCCATGGGTAACTCGTTACTTGGACGCCGCTCTTGACGTGAGAACGGGATTCTTAATTACTCACGCCGCCAAGTGCGCTCCGTTCACGACTCAAGAGTCCTCAACTGCTTTTCACCAACGATGCCAACTTTCCGTAAGAAAAAGGCTTCGAGCACAGTGAAATTGCGAGACGCATGTGTCTACGACAATCCGCCACCGAAAAACCGAGAGATGGAGAATTTGGATGACAAATTTCTTATCTTTCACATCATTTATCACCTGTGCTACGTAACTCATTCGGGGCCATCCCCAGCCCTCTTCCCTTCAACCTGTCCTACTACGAATGTATTTATCAGGCCATCATTTCTCATAATGTGACCAAATACGTTGTCCCGTTTTATGTTTAAGGATTTAAAAGACTTACCTTTTCTCCCACTATTCTTAGACAAGGAGTTACTTACAGGGTCAATCCGTTACATCATCATCGTTCTCCGGTTGCATCACGTTTATAATGCTTCCACTCTAATGTTTTCAACGTCCAAACCTCGCTTCCTTAGAGAAACATGCTCCATCAGATTAAACAGTTCATCAGATCCTAGCATCTGATGAACTGTTTCCTTACTTCTACGCTTGTATTCTCAGTAATAAGAAGGTTCTTCTTTTTGTAGTAAAGCACGCAGTACCACTTCCTCATTACTTACACGGTCGATCCATTTTCACTTCTTTTATTAGCCATTTTGCTGAAATCATCGGTATGTGTGGGTGCCCAATTTGATCAAAATTATCACGACTTGAAGACCCCAAAATGAGGGTTCAGAAATGACTGACGATTAATGGTTGAGGAAGTGCTACCTGGTATAATGCAAATGAGTGTCATATATCTCCTTCATAACGATTTAAATAAAAAATGATGAAATAAAAAAATAAAACGGCAATAATTTGGAAAAAAATTGCACGTGGTATTGAGTACGTTCTAGGACATCAATTTTTTAGAATCATTCAGTTGGAAAAAACCAGGAAATCGATTTTTGAAATTGAAGACCTGTGATTGGATGATGCACAATTATACACGAGAGATTGTTGGGAGGACCAATCAAATCACAGCGGCGCCCCCTAGCGACCTATATAAAGCCGCGAAATCCGATGGGTTCTCACGTTCCACTTTTCGCCGATGATGCAGCGATCGTAGCGCGTTCCTGGAAGCCTCACATGGCGGCGACATACCTGCAGCGTACCATTGACATACTCCTACCGTGGTACGCGCAATGGCGAATTACCATCAACGCCAAGAAAACTAATGCAGTTTTCTTCTCAACATCGCCGAAAACACCAACACCAGGGGAAGTGCTGATCGACACGGAAGAGACACCGTGGAAAACGGAAGCCCTCTATCTCGGCGTGATGCTGGACAGGCACCTCTCCTTCCGTCAGCATGCCAGATACGTGACGAACAAGGCAAGACACAGAAGATTCCTGCTGTCACCGCTTCTACGGTCAAAACATCTCTCTTTAGAGAACAAGCTGAAAATCTACAAGATGGCCATCCGACCCATACTCACATACGCTGCACCTGCATGGAGCGGCCGGATGCAGAAGACCTGGAGTCAACCTATTCGGGTTACGGAGAACATTGCCCTAAGGACGATCCTAGCACTCGGATGGACATACCATCGTGAAATTATGTATGCACTGACAGGAATGGAGCCCATCGAAGACTTCCTTCGCCGGACATCAAAGGAGTTCTTCACAAAGGCGAAGGAGTCCGAAATTGAAGAAATTCGACGCATCGCAGCAGCAAAACCAACGGTCTACGAACGGTTCAAGCGACCATGCTCATCAACAGGCGAGGAGGAGGACCTCCCGCCATTGAAGAGACGGAGGTGAAAGGACCCTCACTGAAGATGACGACGGGAGTTACACTCCAAGGACTCATCTGCTGAAAGACTCAACGTTGGTCAGCAAAGAAGATCTGGCAAGAAGGACTGCCAGACCTAAACACATCCCTGTTCTCACGTTCCAGACAGGACACCGACGCGTCATGGCAGAATCAACGGCAGACGACGTGATAGGGACAGGAATTTGGAATGATTGAGAGGTCCGACCCACGGTAGCCAATCACTCGCACCCACTTTCCGAAGGAGTCTCCTCGCCCGGGGAATCAAGACTCGCTGTTCCGGCCTGGAGAGAATGGCTTTCCGATCTGGAGATCGGGAGTCGAGAAGACTTCGGCCGGTACACAAAAATACCCCCTCAGTTGCCACCGACCAGTGGTTTGTTGTCTACTAGTGTTTTAATAGAAGTACTTTTGAATCCGCAATGGCGTGGTTGAGGATATCGTTCTTAAATGTCGTTGGTTTGCGTATTTTTGTTTTTCGTGGAGTTGAGAAACAACACTGACCATCGGACGTAGTGAACTTCACACGATTTCTTTTTTTTTTGGGAGCACATTTAATAGCGTGGTAGCGTACCTTCTGAACCGTCGGCACAAATTCTCATAATTTTTTCTGTAACGTGTTCTTAAATATTTTTATTATTGCTAATTTGAGCCGTTGATATATTTTTCCATCATTCTAGGATATTTCGGGTAGGAAAGGATGAAACGGGAGCTGAAAAATGAAGAAAATAGTGAAAAAGTTGCGAAAAAAAGGAAAGGATGATAATTTTTAATTCGTTTTTTTAATCATTAACGGAAACTATTCCCCCCAAACCTACATCCTTATCATTAATTATCATGTTTTAGAACTTTTCACCCATCAGAAACCTATTAAGAAATATATATGTTAATATAATCCTGTTCATTCCTACTAATTATTTGCAAACGTGATGAAAATCGGAGGAAGGCCTGCCCCCCGAAAATGGTGGGTGATGGAGAATAAAGGATGTCATATTCCGATTCATGAGGTCATTTTACACAAGAATCAGCAGGAATGGTACCAGGGCTCGAGAAAAAATTATTTTTTGCCGTCCATTGTATCACACACTTCCTCAATATTTTAATAAGTTTTGAAGGATCGTACGAACAATTTCTATTTGGAATTCTTATGGCCTCACCTTCTGATTTCACCAATAGCAGCGAAAGAATAACACCATGCTAGATGATTTACTCGTCCAAAACCCCATGAAGGACACCCCATGGAGAACTTATAGGGAATCATGACAAAGGAATGGCAACCAATGGGTGCTTCAACAATGGAGGAGCTAGCGGCGAATGTCGCACACACACGCCGCAGAGGGGCGAGAGAGCGAGGCCCATCCGATGCTTCGACTCCCCAGTGGGAAGAAGGCCAGCAATCAAAATGTACATTAGGCCCGCTCATCCACGACGCATGACGCCCAATTCCTCCACATATTACTAGCGGAGGGCGCAACAACCCCACCCCCTCCCATTAACGCGCACGTGTATAATGTTTTCACGCCAAAAACCTCGCCGGGCTTTAGGAGAGATCGATGTTTTTAGTTCCGGAGCGGCGGCGCTGCTGAACGCCCACGCCTCTTTCAGCAACGCGCGCCTCCCCAGAGTACCATGTCCTAGAATTCTTACCGACATTTTTGTGAAGCACACGTCCGCCTTTAATCTGGCGTTAACCAATCCCAACCCACCCCTGTCCCTATCACGATATAACTGCTCCCGCTTAACTTTTTTAGTTTGGCCATGCCAAATCATGCCATTAGTACTTTTAATAATTTCCGCATGCACTTTATTAGTCATATGCAGGGTATGCGCCACATACCATATCTTCGGGTATAAAAACGTGTTAATTACACGTACCCGAGCCGTCAGGGGTATTGATGTTAAACGGTAACTAGCAACGCCCCATTTAATATAGTTTATGACGATTTGCCAATTTCTGGCAATCATCGCGGAAATTGGTGTCTCCCACCACAGGCCTAAAATCTTTATGCCTTTCTCAGAGACATTCCACACGGGATCAGGTGACGGGGTGCCTTGTAAAATAAGAACCTTGCTTTTCTTATTGTTTGTCTCAAACCCCGCCACCCGGTACACCTCAATTACCTCTCGCGCCGTCTCAAGCTGTTCATTGTTGTTTACGAAGAGGGTAACGTCATCAGCGTACACTATCCCTGTGTACCGCACACCAAATCTCTCGACACCAATCCCCGCCAACCGAAGGGTCCGGATCACCGGGTCCATGGCGACGGCAAAAAGCGCCATGGACATGCGGCACCCCTGACGGACGGAATTCTTAATAAAAAAAAGGGGGAGAGGTTTTACCCTCGACCCGAAGACAGGCAGTGGCACCGTTGTAAAGATTAAAAATACAGTTAGTAAAATTAGTAGGAAAGGCCATCTTTTTTAAAACATTTAAAATGAATTGAAGACGGACGAAGTCAAACGCCTTAGTAAAATCTACGGCTAAAATCGCGTAAAATTCATCTGCCGGTGACGGAGCTAAAAACAAATCTCTGAGTAAGACCGTAGCATCCAGGATGCTACAATCTTTCGACACCGCATACTGTGATTCGTCTAAAATCAAATCGGCTACGGCCGAGAATCTAAACTTTAAAACACGAGTAAAAATTTTATAGTCTGAATTTAAAAGCGCGATCGGCCGAAGATCGTCACACGACCTGGGCCGATTTCTCTTTGGTAGTAGTGATATCACTGCGGTCCGCTGACTTGGAGCCAGCTCGCCGCCGAACAAGTAAAATTCATTAAAAATGCGCGTAAAAACCGGACTTAAAATATCACAGCATGCGGCATACAACTCATAAGGGATCCGAGCCGGGCACCTTACCCTCAGAGAGGGAGCAGAGAGCCAATTCCACCTCTTCCCTTCGGATCGCTGACTCTAACTCGCGGATTTTCTCATCAGGGAGGGAGGGCATGGAAGGGAGTTGGTGGCATCCCAGGGAGGGTATCTGTCATATACCCCCCTAAAATGGCGTTCTGCCTCTATTAAGAGGTCGGACGTATTATTTCCCATAGGTTTTCTGTTATTAAAATTTATGATCCGCCGTAGCTCGGCTAGGGTCAGCGGACCCCAATCTTCAGGGTCAACTTCCCTCTCCCACCTGCGTGGGGAGTGTCGGCGTAGCTCATGAGATAAAATTGTTTCTTTCAGATCTCTTGCGATATCATAGAAATTTTCTGGCCGCTCACTGGAGGAGACCAACTCCCCCAGCGCAAGGAACGACGAAGAACAAAAGCAATATTTGTTGCAGATTGCTTCCCAACTTCGGAAAATGGGGGTACGAGGAAAGAGCTTGTTCAACTGAAACCTGGCTTTGTTGAATAATTTTCTCAGTAGGCTAACAAATTTATAACGATTTTCCAAAATAAGGTTAAGATTGATTATTACCATACGTGCCGACATGACTTGGTCTACGAAAGGAGTTCAAAATCTGAATTTGAGAGAGAGAGGGTCACTGAAGCATGTGAACATGGCGGGCGACGGCAGGTGGGAAGGAGGGGTGGTGGAGGGGAGGGGGACGGCCTCAGCCGTCAGTTGCGCCGCGTCGCGCGAGCCGCATCGCTTAGCGCCGCTCTTGGCGCCAGGCTGCGCGGGCCGCAAAGCCTAAACGGTGAAAGATACGCAAAAACCGACGAAATTTTAGCCCAAAGGGCCATAACTTACCCTGACTACCCATAATTTGACATTTTTTGGAAATCGTATGATAAATTAAGGGTGTTAGTATTTAGGCACCCCTCGCTAACTAATTATTTAAACTTTTTCGAAAATCTTTTTTTGCCTACCCTTGTATACCCGAGGGTCATCGAAATCCGAGTGACGATTTTGGAATTACCAAAAAAATGTTTTTTTGGGACAGCCTACTGGCACATGTTTTCCGTTGTCCATCATAGGTCACCAAAGCACGATGCCCCCCGATGAACAGGTATGACGAGATGTTTCTTTCAATCGCGATTTTCGCGTAGAAAGAGCCTGTATACGAGCCAAGATAGAAGTCCGCTGACCCCTGCCAATGCGCCTCCCAAATGTCGATCACTTTGCCAAACCGTTTCAGTTCGACCTCCACCATCTCCTTCGTGACCTCGAAGGGGAGGCACATGACCTTTACCGTTGTCGGCGTCTCGTCAGCCATGTCAATAAGTGCTGTTGTCAGTTGGTTTTCCTTCGAAGGGAAGGGCAGCTTTCTTGTTTTTTCGTCTAAAGTCTTCTTTAATGTCTCAGCACTCGTCAGTTTCAAATATATGTTTCTTCTATTATACCCTATTTGGATCCCGTAGACTTCCTCACGCGCGAGGCCCAAAGTTTCCCTGACAAACAGGTGGACCTCTAGCGGCGTCGGAATTCTGAAAGACTCGTCCGTCGCAATTAGCATTGTATTAAGCCTCTGTACGGCCATCGTACAGAGCTTGGGGGCAAAAAAATAATAGTACTTGATAAAACGTAGAAACAAAGAAAAAAAACTCTCCTGCCTGGCACAAACGGTGCCCAGGCAGGCACGTAGCGCGGCTCCGCTCGCGCACGGAAGAACAAAAGTTCACTCGAACAAGAAGAAACAAAACTGGATATCACCAAGAGAGAAGAATCCGTCGTCAACCTTAAATGTCACTGATTTGTTTCAACAGCTCACGATGGTTTCACATGTCCATGTTAAAATTCCACCAGTCCGATGGAAAACTGGCCCGATACGGGCGAACGGCGGCCGAAGCCGGCGAGGCGAAAGGCGATGCCACGGACTCGGGCCGTCCCAGCCCGGGGATTTTTCGTCCTTCGGCACAAACCCGGAGATATGACACACCTCCGTTCAGCTCAGCTACCGAGGCGTCATTTGCACCATTTGTGCATTGCGGGTGACTCCGTCAAAAGTTATCACCGTGGCTAGTCCCGGTATACTTTAATAAGTCCAGAGCGAACACCTCTAGTGTTCGAAGTTCGGGCTTTGCTCTCCGGCTGTGGCGCCATGCGCACGACCTGGACTGCTAGTCGCATCTTATGCTCAGCAGTCCATACCACCTTGTCCGGTATACTCCACAAATTTCCACAGGTAGCTTAACTAGCTAAAGCACACTGCCAGAAATCGAGGAGTCCGGGTTCGTATCCCAGTCAAGGCGAATGATTTTTCCTCTGTGGATTTTTCGCACAAAAAAGTTGTATATTATTTTTTTACGGTCTAGGGGATTTGGGTAAAAGTTCCCTCACCCTAAATCCGCCTATGGGTACGTGATATGTTAATAAGCACTTCAACGTGGGAAAAAGGAAATTTGAAAAAAGGAAATTCAATTTCTATTGTTTGAGTATGGATAGCTGAAGCGAATCTTCAGAACATGTGAGATCCATCAACTTTTAGGGGATGAAAAATGCCCATATACCATTCCACCGTGCACATTACCCATCGCCAGTCTACGTCGTCGTGAATCACTTCCCTCATTCCCATTGCACCTACGAAAACCATCCATACTTCATGACCTCACGATTCCAGAAACCTTCTTCCACGATACTCTACCCCAACCTCACTACCAGACCGTTGAGAGGCATGAATAGGCCGTCATCCAAAAAACGCGTACTTAGAAAATGCCGCTATGTGCTGATCCCAAGGCCCATGCTCACGTGATACCATAACCGGGGGAGGTGAATTTTTTGCCCATCGGCTTGCCGCTAATCGGAAGTCAGGGTGGATAAATTATTTGAACCAGCCTTGAGGAACCGGAGCTAGCTCAGTTGCTTGGTGACAAAGTGAGGAGAGTGTTGAATCTAGATGCATCGGAGTGGTGTGCCTTTTCTGGCAAGTGAAGCTTTATAACGCATTTCCCATGGTCTTTCAAGCGAGCATAGTTATTAGTGCAGGTAATGCGTGCCAACTATTCGTTGTGCACCGTGAAGAAGTGCATTTCTCTATACGCAGTTGGAAATAATTTCAATTATGAAGGCAGTGCTTGGCATAGTGTTGATAGTGTGTTTGATGGTGCATAAGTGTGGAAGCACATTGTGCTAATGGTGTGATGGCGTGTTTCTTCCTACCGTGAGAATTACAGAAGCGGAATAACCAACTCGGCGGTCCAGTATCTTAGAATATGGCTCCATTCCATTGGAAAGTGGGGAAATCTTCATCTCATCAGAGGTAACTATACAATTTCATCATCGTATTTGAAAACTTATTTTTACCTGGATATGAGAAGTTTTTGAAAAGAAAACGATTACATTTACGTTGCGAATAGTGTTGAGGGCATTTCAATTTCTTTACGCGATGCGACCATGGTTAAATCGAATGTATCCAATGTAATAGTTTTTCCGAACGAATGGATGGTTTTATTATTATAGCCAGTTACCAGTGAAGTGAAGGCTATAAGGTTCTACGAATGCTCCTGTGTGCCGTAAAATACTCATTCAGAAGTGCCGAATACATTTAAGAGTGTGCTACTCTTTACCGTTTGGATTCCGTATTTTGTCCTCTAGAACCTGAAACAATACACTATTTTCCATACTTCATTAGACGGAAACAAAATATTGATTACATTCTTTCGATACATAAGACTCAAACTCCCCGTGTAAAACAGGATTTAGTAATTGCTCCAAACATTGTGATCCATTTGAATGGATGGGAAATGCACTTCATTCTGGGTATTTGTTTTGAAGGTAACCTAATTCCATTTGCAATCGCCACTTTTAGGGGATTGCCGCCATTATAAACTCTAAATTATGGCTTTTCGTCAAAGCAGAGCATAACCTCGGAGATGTGGGCCGAGGGCTCCTGTCTGGCTATATCCGGAATATTCATAAAAATAGTTTGGAGCGATACTCTAGCTAACTTTAATTTTTTTCGAAATAACTTAAGATGAAGGATCGATTTAGTTAGTATTATAGGTGCCAGTCTTGTATAAATAAAAGCACAGCAAGATATTTTCTATTCGAATCTTAAGAGAAATTAAAAAAAATATATATATATGAAGTCGACAGTAAATACGTGTCTTGAAAGACTGTCGGTTCCGTAAGATGTGGTAACTAAAAATTGTTTTAGAGTAAGTGATGAGGGAATCTACGAACTATCGAATGAAAAGGTATAAGCGTAGGCAACGTATCCTTGAGATAAAGAATTAAAATAATATATTAGAGAGAATTGACAATTTGCTCATCAACCTCCTTTGAAATTGGATGGCTACCGCCCTTGAAAATGTAATCTTACGCATCGATGTACTCACTTTCTAATATTTATTTAAAAAAAATTATTTCGGCATATAACCAGTAACTCGTGCTATTAATGTAAGCGTTAAATTCATTAAGTCTTGAATTCGCTTACACAATAGTGCGCGAAAGTTATTGGAAAACCTCGTCAAAAATTCTAAAGGATTATTTTATTCACGTTTCTCAAGAGACAGGTAGCCCACCATTACAGGGATATACCGCTGAATTCATAGTCAACCTCGTCATCATATAAATATTTTTTTTATATTTATACCGAGTGAAAACCATAGTGTACCCTGTTAGATAAGTAGATATGCACTACATAGACCGCTCTTCGCCTGATATGATAAAAAGTAGTTCAAATAACAAATTTAAACGTTGAAAATTTCAGGACTAGATAATTTTTTTCAGACTATTAGTAATTATTGCTGGCATGCGAATTCGGACACAACGTACTGCTCATTATGAACTAATTTTTTAAACGTTATTTCATACAGCTATGAAAAGATTATATTTATACCTAGTGATCCAGGCTGAACAAGCAGGATAGTGTGAGAAAAATACGTAAACAAAAAATTATACGCGAGGTGAAGAAGTAATATGTCTTTATCACTATTTCGTATACGCTGTTTTTTAAAAATTATATGGATAGCTACACTTTTTATTACACGATAAGCCTTCCGCTTCGCTTGACGTTAGTGTACCTGCCTTTCCGACCTATCCCCACTACCCCCCAAACCCCAGTGTGCCTATTGGAGCACTCCCCCGCAAGAGAGTGCAGAACAACGACCCAATTCTGCCCCAGCGTGTGAGAACCGGGGACTCGGTTAGCCAGGCCACGCCATTGTTTGTGTGGGACGGTGTTCTGAAGTCGAAGCCCTGACCTGCCTTAAGAGTGCAAAAGGCGTGCAATGGTCAGGGGTGTGTGCTTTTCGGGGCCCTCAGCCAGGCCGAACCACTGGTCGGTGGCGACTGAGGGGGTCTTTGTGTACCAGCCGAAGTCTTCTCGACTTCCGATCTCCAAATCGGAAAGCCATTCTCTCCAGGCCGGAACAGCGAGTTTTGATTCCCCGGGCGAGGAGACTCCTTCGGAAAGTGGGTGCGAGTGATTGGCTACCGTGGGTCGGACCTCTCAATCGTTCCAAATCCCTGTCCCTATCACGTCGTCTGCCGTTGATTCTGCCATGATGCGTCGGTGTCCTGTCTGGAACGTGAGAAACCATCGGATTTCGCGGCTTTATATAGGTTGATAGGAGATGCCGCTGTGATTTGATTGGTCCTCCCATCTATCTCGGGTGTATCGTTTTGCATCGTCCAACCACAGAGCTGCTTTTTCAAAAATCGATTCCTGGTTTTTTCCAACTAAACGCTTCGAAAAATATTGATGTTCTAGAACGTTCTCAATACTACGGGAAGTGAAAAGTGTTTCTAAATGAATGTAATGGTATTTTGTGGAGTATTCATAATTTGTATTGCATGCAGCGTGTACTTATTCTTGGCAGCAGACTTTTGACATAACGTAGTAGTTGAAAAACAGAGGGATTTATCGTATGTTAGTTTATCTATTTAGAATTTCATATTTGTCTTGCAAAAACATAATGAAGAAATTTAAATAGTGTTTGAGTGAATACCTTTGATAAATTTCAAAAGTTTGTATATGGTTAAGCAATTTTACAAAGGTTGAATGGAAATTATTCTGTTCAGTCTGATGCTGAGCTAATATCTTATGGTTTATATTGTATGTGCGTTGTAAGTAAGTGAATACCATATTTCATATTTTAATGGATCCAGCGTGCATTCATCATCATCATTGTGTCCCTTTCTGCGTTTCCGCAGAGTTTTCGGGGTTGGTGTGCACTCTTCACACTTGTCCCCCATGTCCTTTCGCTAACTTCCTGCTAGGCGCTCAATGTTGTTTCACAAGTGCCGCATTGTCTGCCTACTGATTGACGTCAGTGGTGTCCTTGAATAAGTGAGCGATCTTCCTTTTCGTTAGTTTTGGTTCTTAGGCCGCCGCATGACGTCATCACTGTCCTGCGGCGCGAGGCGACTTAGAGGCGCGACGGCGCGTCAATTATTGATGGTTATAGTCCACTAAACGTATAGACTTCCTCGATTTTGACATAATTTCTTATTGAAAAAATTGAACGAAGACATTATCTTTCCCCAATTTCCAGTTTTTAAGCGATTCCTTCCGCAATCGCCCAAACCAGGATGCAGCATCATAAAAAATTTTTGGGTCTTACGTGCATTGAGTATGTCGTTTTTTCCATCTATCCACTAGAATCAGAGGTTTGCGGTCTTGATTTAGGCTTAACTGGTGATCGGAGCATGTCTTGGCAAGAGACCGTGTCCTATCGGGTGTGAAGTGAGCGTGTCAAGTTTCTCAATTAGAGGCCCCTAGTGATCCCGACGATTCCTAGCCGCGAATGGAAGGGGGCACTGAGGTTAATCACACTACTCTCCCTATCCTACTATCTATGTTCCTCTGAGAGGACTGATACGTAATCCGAGAGTGCAATGAGGTACACCCCAACAGATAAGCTCCTTTCGGGGCCTTCTTCTCGAATCGACCGATTGGCTTGAAATGGCTTCTACCACGCGGGGATGATCAGGTGCACCTCGCTTAAACCCCCTCGCGAATGAAACCTGCCTGCGTGTCGTGTACGTGAGTCTCTTGCCGTTATTTCATATGACATATTTCTTCTCTTTCATAACCTTTATAACCTATCCTAT
Organism: Ischnura elegans; assembly: GCF_921293095.1. NCBI lineage: Eukaryota > Metazoa > Arthropoda > Insecta > Odonata > Coenagrionidae > Ischnura > Ischnura elegans. The sequence continues at coordinate 3,127,639 of NC_060256.1, forward strand.
GTAACTCATTCAGGACAATCCCCTGCCATTAACAAAATTATCACGACTTGAAGAGCATGAAATGAGAGTTCAAAATGACTCACGATTAATGGTTGAAGAAGTGCTAGCAAGGATAAAACAAATAGTGGTCATATATCTCCTTCGTAACGATCTAAATAATAAAAAGATGAAATACAAAAATGCAGCGGCATTAATTTGGAAACAATTTTAACGTTCCGTAGTATTGAGAACGTTCTAGAACATCAAAATTTTTAGAACCGTTCATCTGGAAAAAACAGGACATCGATTTTTGAAAATGCAGCTCTGTGATTGGATGATGCAAAACGATACACCAGAGATAGATGGGAGGACCAATCAAATCAATGCGGCATCTCCTATCGTCCTATATAAAGCCGCGAAATCCGATGGTTTCTCACGTTCCAGACAGGACACCGACTCGTCATGGCAGAATCAACGGCAGACGACGTGATAGGGACAGGGATTTGGAACGATTGAGAGGTCCGACCCACGGTAGCCAATCACTCGCACCCACTTTCCGAAGGAGTCTCCTCGCCCGGGGAATCAAGACTCGCTGTTCCGGCCTGGAGAGAATGGCTTTCCGATTTGGAGATCGGAAGTCGAGAAGACTTCGGCTGGTACACAAAGACCCCCTCAGTCGCCACCGACCAGTGGTTCGGCCTGGCTGAGGGCCCCGAAAAGCACACACCCCTGACCATTGCACGCCTTTTGCACTCTTAAGGCAGGTCAGGGCTTCGACTTCAGAACACCGTCCCACACAAACAATGGCGTGGCCTGGCTAACCGAGTCCCCGGTTCTCACACGCTGGGGCAGAATTGGGTCGTTGTTCTGCACTCTCTTGCGGGGGAGTGCTCCAATAGGCACACTGGGGTTTGGGGGGTAGTGGGGATAGGTCGGAAAGGCAGGTACACTAACGTCAGGCGAAACGAAATGCTTGTGGTCTTGTAAATACCACCAATGAACTTTGCTTCACGCGTACATTATCCGTTGTTTAGTATTGGTTTAATCCAAGTGCTTTTGTTTCCGCAATAAGGTGGTTGAGGATGTCATATGTAAAGGTCGTTCGTTCGCGTATTTGATGGTTTCCGTCGACTTAGAAAACCATACTGACCATCGGACTTAGTTAACTTCACACGCATAGACTTTTTCTCAGCACATTTAGCTGCAAATTACTGATTTGGAGCCAAAATTACTACTCTCTAATAATTTTTATGAGCCAAAATGTTGCCACTCGAAAGAACATGGCTAGCACCCAGTCCCCCTAGTTTTGGTCATGGTTACGCCCATGCTCCAACACTCTGTTTTTAGTGGATTTAAATTTCATAATGAGATCCACGTAACCATATTAAATACATCGGAGGGACCTCGCACCTCCCGCTTACCCTGGCAGGTGTGCCATACCCCCAGACCCTTATTAATTGCGCCTGAAACCCCCCATAGCCTTAATTCCTATCTGCGCCCCTGACTCATGCTACTGAATATCTTCGGTGCAAATGGGGAATGTTGTTTTTTGAGAATTACCCGTTGTATGAGAACATTAAGTGGACATAGTTTTGACGTCTTGAAGGAGTTCCTGAACTGGCCGCATTCAGAGGCCATTGAGCTTTGCGTTCATTTTCTTCGGTATTGTATTACGTTCAGGTGAGGGTAAAGGTTGTCCGTATGAGAGGCGAGTTTTGCCGACGAGTGAAATCATAATTCCCGTTATCCTATAGCATTAAGTTACTGAGCCAAGCACATTAAATAAAAACTGTCCGGACTGATGGGATTACTGTGGGATTCATGGAGGCATCTGTGCATATTAAGTTTGTAGCGGGTCAGTCCGTCTGCGTTGAAGGTTAACTTGGTGGCCCCCTGCCTTGCACCCGCGATTGTCGAGAGCGGCAGGAAGGGGAATCGTGGATTGGAGTCCAAGTTGATCGCTCGCATTGATTGCGAAAATAAAAGCTATCCGCCGACGGAAGATTGGGCGACGGACGTTCAGCACATCGCAACGGCAGGATTGCAGTCAGTGGCTGGAGTCGAATTGGTCTATTGGCATTTCAATGCAAACATAAAATTCTCGTCCGTAGTTGCTTTTCGTGAGACGAGAACATTTGTGCTCAGTGGCGCAGGGAGGGGCGGGGGGTTTGGGGGATAAACCACCCCCCTCCAGAGCACAGAGAAATTTTAAGTTAAATCAATTTTACTAAATTGGATTGATATTACTTAAAGAATAGTGAAAGGTTTAACAAGATATCCCTCATAATGCAGTATAAAACACCATTTGAACCATTTGTCTTAAAATTCCGCAATTTATTAATCTCGCAACTGCCGCTTATCCTGTGGGTATACCATACCCCACACACACCGGTAGTAGTAGTACCTAAACCCACCCCCACCCTTATTCCTGGCTGCGCCCCTGTTTGTGCTCACATGAAACGATACATTCTTTCGAAAATAGCTACATCGCGTAGTTTGCGTTCGACGCAGAATCCCTGTTACGCACATCTTAGACTTGCCCTTTAGCTCCACTTATTGCGTAAAGTCGCGGGCAGAAAATGAGCATAAACGATCAAAACTGCCTGCCCGCAAATCGGGAGACAAACAGTGGCAAGCCATAGTTAATTCCTTCGATGGCGTAGCCAGGAGTTCCCTTCGAGGGTTTCCGGGGATGGAGGGTCCAAAACCAAGGGGGAAATTTTTTTAAAACGACACGAACCTCGACACTTAAATTCTCTTGCGTCATAAAATGAGGTCTATCAGAAATTTTTGGTCCGAAAATTGGGTCTTTCGAGATTTCGAATCCATCATTCTCTGATACTTTCTGAATATTCGCTAAGATTATTTTTGTGTGGTTCCACCACTGGTAAATTTTTCAAGAGTTGGACTGATTCCAGGTTGTTTGGATCTTTTACTGTTGTGTTATGTGTTATTCCTTTAATTTCTGTTTCACAAGAACAGTAGTCAGAAATATGATCCTTAGCTGTATCATACAATACAATAGATGCATACTGTATCCAGTCCACCCAACGGACAGTCAAAATAATGTCTAAAACACTGTCTCAAAAAGGCAGTATTCCTCCTTTTAGCCTTAAAAGCAATTTGACCGCACACGTAGCAAAAGTAATCGTGGTAGTTCACGCACTGTTTAGGCCCATTTGACCTTTTAAAAATGTCTGTCAAAAAAAAGTATGGCTTGTAAATTTTTTCAAATGGTGGTTTGTGATTGTCTACTTGTAGGGAACCTATGATAAAAAAATTAATTTAATTAAAAATACTGAGCAACATTTACAAGGGATTGACCCCACGATGAGAGCTAAGACAATTCACAACGATTAAAATGTAATAAGCTGACATTTCCTGCGAGCAACAAAATTCTCAAATCGTCTGCAGATGAAAAAAAAGTATTTACGCGCCGACAGTCACATACTTATTTGGAGTGGAAGCTAATTATGCATTGCATTGAAAGGTTACTGCAAGTTTAGTTACATATTTTGTTGGGACAGGAAGGCATGGCATCGTAGGACAACATGTTATGATAGGAAATTACTATTTTTAGCTGTTCATGCTATTATGATATATAAATGAAATAAATTACTACTTTTGTAAAAGAAAAAACATACATTAAGCTGTCCTAATGAAACTAGACGTGATGGAAATAATCCAAGCCCAGATTCCGAAGCAGCAAAAAATACGCCTAAGATCCTCCAACGACGTCTCCAGGACAAAATCATTGTTCGCCAGTGTGGGAAGTTATGTAATTAAAAGCACCAACGATTTGCTTCCAATAGAAGCGCGATATACAAATATCTCCAAGGATTAACTTGAAGTAAATTGGTACATGAAATCTTTCACCCTTAAAAAAGGACGAAGGGGCGGCCTGGGGTGATTGTGTGACCTCGGCTAGGGCCCATGTTAGGGGGTCCTCCACCGAAAGATTTTGGGAAATCGCATGTCCAGAAATGGATTTTGATGCTATTCTGGCTCCTAAGATTTAGATTAAAGTTAACGAAAGGTAGCAATTTCGTAAATAAAAATACTAAGAGAAATGAAAATTACATGGCTTAAAAATTTAGATAGGTGTGATGGTTCTATTATCTATTTAGAATATTTGTACCTTAAAACCGAAACTGAAATCTAAAAACCCTCTAAAATAACTTTCGAATAACCCTTTCAAAAAGCATAAGGTTCTCTTTTATCTTCTAAAACCTTTATTTCATTATATTTTACAATCTTGGTTGCTGATTAAGCTGTAAATAAAAAAATAATCAAAGCTTAAAATTTTATAGTTAAAAATAATTTGGTTCAAGTAATCTGAGTTTATTTTTACTCCTTTCATATACACTTCGAGATACACGCGAGCGTTGTGGGGGCCCTATAATCTCGGGGGCCTCGGAGATAGCCGGCCTACCAACCCATCCACATCGCACTAATCGGACAACAATAAATAATTATAAATTTATGACCGGATGGATATCATCCATTTCTTCAACGGACAGTAGCAAGGACAAATTACAACCTCTGCCTCTTACCCTGCTTATTTCCACTCTTTGAATAAATATTCTTAGAAATAAATGTGTTAAGGCGGGTTGAGTCACTGATTGAGGCGGATTGAGGATTTATAAAAAAATTAGTCGCTAAAAAAATTCGGTGTTGATTTTTTTATTGAGTCAACTATATCTATTATGTTGATGTTATCAATGGGGAATTTTCACGTTTTTTAAAAACTCTGTCAAAATGTCGTAAACCTCTAGGAAATAATATCTACCGGGGGAAATTTCATTGCTAGCGGTAGTTTTCGAGATATTAAAGGTCAAAATGGAGGAGTGGGGGGTGCAAGCGAAAGTAGTGTGTCCAAGAGGAGTGACGTCATTTCTCCCCAAACAGAGTTGCTAACGTCCGAGGCGTGGAGTTAGGAGATTGTTGCGGTATGCCTATGCCAGGAAGAAGTTGTTTTTACCTACGTGAAGTGCTTTTATGTCGAATTATAAATATTACGTGATGCCTATTTGTTCAAATACATCACGAAATTCTTTATTAGATATATTCGTCGTTATATTAGATTATATTCGTCGTCATGAATAATGAAGCGAGAAGAATGTAGTGGGTTAAGGCGATGAAGACGAGGAACGATCTGTCGACGAAAACGACGGAATTTGTTTGTAAAGATCACTTTAAGTAATTACAACAGAATTATGTTGAAAAATGACTTGAGCGTGTGGTGCGGAGGACGTGCAGCTGCCCTGTTCGCGCAGTACCCGCCGGTCGCTTGCATGGTGTTTTTGCTGAGTTATCAAAGGTTGAAAAAAAACGGCCGTCGTAGTATCCGATGGCTTAAAATTATTGTATTTCTTTAATTTATCAATGATTAATCATGATAAGAATACGTAAAGGGTACATACGGTAGGCCAAGGGCCCAGCTAGGAATTAAGGCCTGGGGGGGTTTCAGGCCCAATTAATACTGGGAAGCCTGGGGGTATGGCTTACCCGCCAGGGTGGGAGCGGGAGATGCGGGGGCCCTCCGCCAGAAAACATTTAAGATAAATGGTTTAAAATGGTGAGTTTTTACGGCCTTCTGAGGGATATTTTATTAATCCTTACACTATTCTACAAGTAATATTAATCAAATTATGCAAAATAGTTTAGACTGAAAAATATCTCTGAGCTCTGGAGGGGCGTTATCCCCCTCACTGCAGTGAGTGACATGTAACGAATTTCTTTTTGTACAGATCAGTTTTTTTACTGCGATAAGTATATCAAACTGCGCTTAGTTTATTACTGCGAAAGTTTTAATGCTAAAATTAACCGAAAAAAAGTGAATTGCTAAGGTAACTCTAAAACCGTTTTTTTACAGCAATCAGTGCATTATACTGCCGATAGAGCAGAAAAATAGAAATAATGTTTTTCAAAGGCAATTATTTCAAAGGAATCAGCTTTTAACAGTGCTGTAAAATTAATGGAATGTTAACAGCTCAAATATTTCTATCTAAAGTCAATCAAAAAATCATGTGATTCTTCTTTAGAAAATTTCATTTCGAGGGGTTATGATGGCCGAGCAATAGATAGTCTTCTCTTCGACTGAATTTCTTGAGCAAATTCCAAAAGGCTGTGGGGTAGTGGCAGATCGCGGCTTCACACAAACTGCTCACTCATTTAGTGGTAAAATTTGAGAGTTAATTAGACCATCAAGTGTTTCCAAGAATATAAAGATCTCTAAAGATGAAGCAAAGCTAACTAAGCAAAAAGAAAGCTTTAGGATACGCGTTGAGAGAGTAATAAGAAAGGTCGGAGAAAATTGTGAGAATAGCTTGTCCTTCATTCCGGCATTGATAACCATTTGGTGCAAAAACAGGATTACAGGATAGCTTTAAAAGACAAACAATTCTACCGTAACGATATTCGGGTTCTGCCACAATGATGGGGAAAATTTGAAGGTAGCGTCGGAAAATACTTCGAACGATTCATTTAAAACCATTTTTTCAAAATAAAGTCGTATTTTTCATTTCAAAAACAGCGAAATTACCTTAAATCTGTGCACAGAAATCATACTGAATCAAAAAGCTGATGTACTGAAAGCAAAAAATCATAACTCATATCATATAAACTACATTAGCAGTAACTAGATGCAGCAACATTTCATGCAGAAATTTTGAATAGAGGCCAAGTAGTTACGTCTGTATTCGTAAAAGCTGGCCCATTAATGATAAAAAAAAAACTAGAAAAACTTACCGCGAAGCCTTCACTTCTCTAAATTATGCAGCCAAAAAGCCCTGGTTACTTTTAAAATATAAATCCATCATAATGGAATCCACCTTTGGGAGATTATCGCAACAGCTCACTCGAAACCGTCTTCCATTTCGCAAATATTCGATATATTCCTTTTCTACGAATATAGGAAATGGATGAAAACTATTTTACGTGACTAAATAACATCATAACATGTCTCAGAGAAAACACGATTTAAAAAAATATCGAGATATTCACTTACTCAACGAGAGCTTCATTGTAGCTTCTGCGGGCGTTCATTCAAAACGATAACGTAGTAGGGAGAAATGACGTCACCAACAATCAGAGCTAACTTCGCGTTTGCAGACGGATTTCACTGTTTTAAATGCATTTTAATGATAAAATCAATGGTTTACGAGAAGTTTGATTGGTGAAAATGGATTCCTGGTGAAAATTGCTATTAGAATCATGTATTATTTTGATGAAAAAATGTTCATGCAACTTCCCCATTGACCTTTCACAAAATAAAAAAAATACAACTGACTCAGATTTGAATCCCCCCCATAACTTCAGTGCATCAAATGCGCGTGAAGTAATCCTACTCAACTACGGAGCCACGCCGCTATGCGCATAGGGAGAGAACAGACAAATAACCGTCTTCTCACATTATCACAGACGTGAAAGAGACAAGGCGTTCCAATTTACATTCTACGAACAGTCGCCTGACTGTTGTCACTCGGACAAGGAGCAGGGAACTAACAGCCGAGGAAAACAGGCAATGAACTGACAGCGCACAGTCCCCTGCCTGTTCATTGTCTGTGGTCCAACAGGTAAGGAACAGAGAATGCCGCTTTCTTAACAGGGAGGGAACAGACAAGTAACCCTTTTCTCACAGACAAGGAACAGACAAGGCGTTCCAATTTACATTCTACGAACAGTCGCCTGCCTGTTCTCTCTTGGTCAGGGAACAGGGAGCGAACAGCCGACTGACAGACAATGAACAGACTTTATTGTTACAGAAATCGACAGGGTTGCTAGGATCAGCCTAGGAATAACCAAGTTCCTTCATCTTTACGCAATCTATCGCTTTCAATGGAGGAGAAATAGATCAAATAATAGCCCTGAAGACACAATGAACAACTCCGTTACGTCTGCACTTCAATAAATGAATCATAACAACACGTTGCTGGTATTCAAGTATGCAACCTCTACTATGGCCGTGCCGCCGTGCCTCCTCGTACTGAACTATGACGTCACTCTTCTACCAGCCAATCATCGGGCGTTTTCGATTCTCACTTGCATTTGAAAATTCTCGTGAACTTTGATGCATTAAATATCGCAAACCACGTTATAAAATAATTTTAAAAAACTTTCACCGAGGTATGCAAACATATATTTTTATATAATTTTGGGGCTATTGATTATATCTGAAATATATGCAAGTTCCCTATTGTAAAATTTTGCTTACACTCAACAAAACTTAGGACCTTTCCCCTTAAGTGTGCCAACTTTCATGAACATTGCTCTATGGAAAGTTACTAAAATTACAGGTCAAAAATGACACACGACCCCTGGGACAGTCTGTTTATTCATTTTCTAGAAATGTCACCGATAGGTTAATCTACTAGTAAATAAGTAATATTTCTAAAATAATTTTGCCTTTTTATGGACCCCTCCCTACACCCTTTGTGAGATATCGTGGGATTTTGCTCCACGCCTTCTCTCTAATCTCAGGTAGGATTTTTCAAAATGCGTATTTTCAGTGTAAATACGTTAATCTAGGCTTCATTGTGTTGGATTTATAAATAAAACGATTTGTTTAATTATTTTTATTGAAGTATTACCGAGATCGCAATAAACTGGTTTTTGCGGAAAAAATTACGTGATACTTGCCAGGACCCCTTCTTTTTACCTAGAGGGGGAGGACCATGGTCTAGGGGGAGGAAATATCTTATACTAATACATATCATTTTCCGTTGGTTGAAGAAAATTTGTTGGATACTTTCGTTTCAATTCAGTGCTGATTTTTCTTAAAGACTTTTGCGATTTTTGCCTCTAGGGGGCAGCCTCCCCCCAGCCCATCGCTGGGTACGCCCATATTTGCATATGACATTCTGAATCAATGTATTTAATACGATCGCTTCTCTCTTTATCTTCATTTATTTAGCTTTTTGCGCACAGTCAAAGCTATGAGATGCCTTAGTTCATCTAAAAAATGTAATTCTTAAGTCTATAATCATTTATCGTCCGCGTTCCCAACAGTGACGTCACGCTTCCTCATCCCCCTCACTTCCCCACCGTGCGATGCTGGCCACAGCGTTCCGCTCGAACGGTGGGTCTACTTACTTATATTCTACATTAGACCTTAGACCATTTAAGTAAGTAGACCTGACATTCGGGCGGAAAGCTGTGGCCAACATCGCACGGCGGGGAAGTGATGGGATGAGGAAGTGTGACGTCACGGTTGGGACTGCAGACGATATTCCGTATGCGCGCTTGAGATATTTTAACGCTCATCCGCTGCAAAGTCGCTGAAAAGTGACGTAATTTGGCACGCAAAATGATTATACACTTATTAAATATATTTTTACGATGAACTAACGCATTTTATAGCCTTTACTGTGCGCAATAAGCTAAATAAATCAAGATAAAGCGAGAAGCGATCATATTAAATATATTGATTAAGAATGTCATATGTAAACATGGCCGTGACCCAGCGAAGGGCAGGAGGAGCATCTGTCCCCCTAGAAGCAAAAATCGCATAAGTCTTTACGCAAAATCAGTACTGAATTGAAACGAAAGTATTCAACAAATTTTCTTCAAACCAACGAAAAATGATACGTATTAGTATAAGTTAAGTAACTGAAATAAAACTATTTTTTTTCAATGAAATAATCTCATAAACTAATAAAGCGCTGTTATAATGTTCTTATAATGTTGGTTTCAATCATCTTTTCCACGCTAAAATGTCAAAACTTGGCTTGCCCCCCCACCCTCCTAGATCATGACTTCCCCCCTAGACCATGGCTTTCCTCCCCCTAGACCATGGCTTCACCCCCTCTAGGTAGAAGGAAGGGGTTCTGGCAAGTATCACGTAATTTTTTCCGCAAAAACCAGTTTATTGCATTCTCGGTAATCTTCAATAAAAATAGTTTTAAAAATCGTTTTATTTATAAACCCAACACAATGAAGCCTAGATTAACGTATTTACACTGAAAATGCGCGTTTTGAAAAATCCTACGTGAGATTAGAAAGAAGGCGTTGAGCAAAATCCCACGATATCTCACAAAGGATGAAGGGAGGGGTCCATAAAAAGGCAAAATTATTTTAGAAATATTACTTACTACTAGTAGATTAACCTAACCGTGACATTCCTAGAAAATGAATATTAAGACTGTCCCAACGGTCGTGTGTCATTTTTAACCCGTAATTTTAGTAACTTTGCATCGAGCAATATTCTAGAAAATTGGCACACTTATGGGGAAAGGTCCTAAGTTTTGTTGAGTTTAAGCAAAATTTCACAATTTTGACCTTTTGACCTCACAATGTGGGTCCAAACCAAAAATTTTAATTTGCCTTATGTCGTTTTAATGTAAAAAATCGAGATTGAAAAAATGCCTGAATTTCATTGACCAAAATGTCAATTCTTGGGTTTTCGGACACGAGAAACCCGAAAAAAGCACTTTCATTTACGAAAATTCAACCGTTGACCCAGTAAGGTCACCGTCAAGGTCATAAGGGTGGCAAAAAGAATAGCATACCAACAAAGGTGTCGATCCATGGATTTTATAGGGCACCCAAGTCATTGGTATTGTCCAAATACCCGTATTATTCACTAATCGACCTCCAAGGTTAATACGGAGGTCAAAGGCCATAGAGGTAAACGTCCGGCCATCGTGACACCCAGGTTTCGAACCATATGTTTTGAAGGGTGCCAAAGTCGATTTTTCAGTTAATAGATCCATATTGTTGATTTTTTGACCACCGAGGTCTCAATGGGGGTCAAAGGTCATAGAGTTAAATGTCTAGCCATCATGACAACCAACGTGTCAAACCATAGGTTTTGAAGGGTCCCAAAGTCGGTTACGCAGTTTATTCATCCGTTAAACAATTTATTTTGCCCTCCGAAAGTCATAATGGGGGTCAAAGGTCATAGAGATTTTAGTCGACCGCTTTGACTTTCTGACCGCTTTTAATTCAGATATTTTAAACTTCATTCGCTACTTCGATTACCAAAATTTTATCACCCTCAATAACTTTAATAGCATTTTAAAAAAAGGTGATTGATTGCTTTTAAACTCTAGCTAAATTCGGGGATTCTTTTTAAAACTCTCTTCTACAATTCTAGGACATTAAGCCTGGTATAGAAAGTAGGAATTCATGGTGTGGTATAATTTAAAAATTCTATCTACAGTTGACGAAAGAGGTAACTAGCGCGTTTTACAGTAACCAAGTATTTTCTTATACATGCGACTTCCGCAGTTTCACAAAATTCTTTCAGTATTTGAAGCCGCACAGTGTAATGTAGAGATACAAATATATTTTAATGACAATATTTTCCACATCTGCGGGCAACAAAACAGCAGCTGTTTGAACGGCGTTATGTGCCATGTGCGCTGCAAAACCGATTTGATAACTTGTGATGTACAGGCCTTAGATCTGAAGGAATGACTACGAAAAATGGCATGGAAAGACATCCTTCTGCTGATGCTAGTTTCTTTTCTTCGTTTTTATTATAAATATCTGTATTTTGGAGGAAGATGCAGAAGTATTTAAATATCTTTTATGCTCTTGCGTCTCCAAGTGCTTCGAAATATCATTCCTACTGCCATGAAAAATAGAAAATTACCCGTTACATTTCACACATTAGACAAAGTAACCGCTCCTGGATTTTTTTAATAAAATGAGATTCACTTCTTAGATGATCTTTTAATTTGCATCCTCTTTTGTTACGCATTATGACAAAAATCTAAAAAATAAAATCATGCCATAAATAGTTTTTTAAAAATTTCATTGAAAACTCGGTAAATACTTACGTACAAAATTACAAGAATATATTTATTAAATTATTTAATGAATTAAATATAATTGATTGATTTAAAGCAAATTTATCTTTAAAATTATTTTAATTCAATCCTCTCTTTCTGTCTAATTGTAAATGTGTTAATAGGTATTATTTATTCCCAGAATTTACCGTAGCGTACGTAAATCTTAGGTGTCACTTGCAAAGCCGGCGCTAGACCTTTTTCCACCATCGCAAAATATAAATAACACGAGAGCTGTCTGGTAAGTAAAAAATTATGCATTTATGAAATAACTAAATTACTTACCTAAATCATATGAATGCTGATTTGTTGACATCCCTTTTTAATAGCGCTACGGCGCAGTTCAATTTTCATCGCATAATTGACCGTTTAAAAATTACTATATGCGAAGGCGTTGCCGCGTTACTTCGTGGACGACCGGCAAATTGTTTACACCATGACCCTTATCCTCTCTAAAATTCCCCACGTTTACAACTTTTGTGCAAGATTTCATGTTTTTATAACGATGTTCCGAATGATGCTAGATCGCTAAAGAGATAAGAAAAAAATCTGCGGAAGTTTACAAAGGGCTTTGTCTTCATTTTACTGCCACAATATTTTTTCGTCACTGCCAATGCCGAAAATTGCCACTGTTCATTAATTGTAAGTTCACCAATCCAACCATGGCTGAGAGAATACTTCTCGTACATAACGCAATAAATATTAGTACTTTTAATTGAAAAATCGCGAATAAAATGGTCAAAATACCGCAGTGATACAGTGAATCCCCATTCGTAGCCATGCGCTACGACGATGAGCGTCCCAACCGTGACGTCACGCCGCGTTAAAAGTGGGTGGAGAAGGAAGGGAGCGGAGGGGAGATGTTGGCCACGGCGAGCCATGGGTGGGGGTGGAGAATGACGGGTCTAGTTCTTATATGGTCTAAGCATTAGACCTTAGACCATATAAGAACTAGACCCGCCATTCCCCACCCCTACCCATGTCTCGCCGTGTGGCCAACATCTCCCCTCCGCTCCCTTCCTTCCCCACCCACTTTTAAAGGGGCGTGACGTAACGGTTGGGACGCTCATCGTCGTAGCGCATGGCTACGAATGGGGATTCACTGTATCACTGCGGTATTTTGATAATTTTCTTCGCGATTTTTCAATTAAAAGTACTAATATATATTGCGTTATGTACGAGAAGTATTCTCTCAGCCATGGTTGGATTGGTGAATTTACAATTAATGAACAGTGGCATTTTTCGTCATTGGCAGCGACGAAAAAATATTGTGGCAGTAAAATGAAGACAAAGCCCTTTGTAAACTTCCGCAGATTTTTTTCTTATCTCTTTAGCGATCTAGCATCATTCGGAACATCGTTATGAAAACATGAAATCTTGCACAAAAGTTGTAAACGGGGGAATTTTAGAGAGGAAAAGGGTCATGGTGTAAAGAATTTGCCGGTCGTCCACGAAGTAACGCGGCAACGCCTTCGCATATAGTAATTTTTAAACGGTCGATTATGCGATGCAAATTGAACTGCGCGCTAGTGCTATTAAAAAGTGATGTCAACAAATCAGCATTCTTATGATTTAGGTAAGTAATTTAGTTATTTCATAAATGCATATTTTTTTACTTAGCAGACAGCTCTCGTGTTATTTATATTTTGCGATGGTGGAAAAAGGTCTAGCGCCGGCTTTGCAAGTGACACCTACGATTTAAGTTCGCTACGGAAAATTCTGGGAATAAATAATACCTATTAACATATTTATAATTAGAAAGAAAGAGAGGATTGGATTAAAATAATTTTAAAAATAAATTTGCTATAAAACAATCAATTATATGTAATTCATTGAATAACTTATTAAATATTTTCATGTAATGTTGTACGTAAATTCGTACATATGTACTTACAGAGTTTTCAATTAAATTTTTTAAAACAATTTACGACATAATTTAATTTTTTATATTCTTGTCACAATACATAAGAAAAGAGGATGCGGATTCAAAAATCATCTAAGAAGTGAATCTCATTTTATTAAAAAATCCAGAAGCGATTACTCTGTCAAATGTGTGAAATATAACGGATAATTTTCTATTTTTCACGGCAGTATGATATTTCGAAGCACTTGGAGACGCAAGAGCATAAAAGATATTTAAATACTGCTGCATCTTCCTCCAAAATACAGAAATTTTTAGTAAAAACAATTTATGGAGACGAAGAAAAGAAACTAGCATTAGCAGAAGGATGTCTTTCCATTCTATTTTTCATATCTTTCCTTCAGATGTAAGGCCTGTACATCACAATTTATCAAATCGGTTTTGCAGCGCACATGATACATAACGCCGTTCAAACAGCTGCTGTTTTGTTGCCCGCAGATATGGAAAATATTGTCATTAAAATATATTTTTATTTCTAAATTACACTGTGCGTCTTCAAATGCTGAAAGAATTTTATGAAACTGCGGAAGTCGCATGTATAAGAAAATACTTGGTTACTGTAAAACGCGCTAGTTACCTCTTTCGTCAGCTGTAGATAGAATTTTTAAATTATACCACACTATGAATTCCTACTATCTATATCAGGTTCAATATCCTAAAATTGTAGAAGAGAGTTTTGAAAAGAATCCTCAAATTTAGCTAGAGTTTAAAAACAATCAATCACCTCTTTTTCAAAATGCTATTGAAGTTATTGAAGATGATAAAATTTTGGTAATCGAAGTAGCGAATGAAGTTAAAAATATCTGAGTCAAAAGCGGTCAGAAAGTAATTTTTTTCCATTAACCATCGATAAGAGCATAAGTGAGCTCGAAGTGGGTGCAATAAATCATGCAGATATCATGAATCACGTTAAAAATTTCTATCGTAACTGCAAAGATTATTTAGAAGAGTGGACGCTATATTAAAATTATATTGAACATTTTCATTGGATTACATTAAAAGATAAACTTAATTGGAATGATGTTCTAAAATCATTCGATCATTGTGCATAAAATTTTCCATATAATAATATTTCCAAAAACGATCTTTTTAATGAGGTATCATTATTTAAAAAAATATATTGGTTAAAAAAGGGTAAAATCTTGGGCTTCAGCACAATTCTTGATAGAGTACAAATGGTTCTAAATATTTCATCATTTGAAACAAAGCATATTCCATACAATATTGCCCTAAAATTAAGAAATATTCTTTGCCCTTACCACAAGCAATTGCTGCGACTGAACTCGTTTTTTCTACTGTAAATGAAGTGTGTGCATCAGAAAAGCAATTCAATGTGTGAAATATAACTAAACAAATTCGTGTGAAAAATTTCACGACCTTTTCCGCAAAAGAAATGAAGAAAAAATCACTCAAATATAAGAAATATGCCAAAGAAAAAATTATACGAAACTTAAGTTTTAATGCATCATATTTACTATTCTTTTTGCCACCCTTTTGACCTTGACCTAACTGGGTCAACGGTTGAATTTTCGTAAATGAAAGTGTTATTTTCGGGTTTCTCGGGTTCGAAAACCTGAGAATTGACATCTTGGTCAATGAAATGTAGACTTTTTTCTATCTCGATTTTTTTTAGATTAAAACCACGTAAGGCAAATTAAAATTTTTGGTTTGGACCCACATTGTGAGGTCAAAAGGTCAAAATTGTAAAATTTTGCTTACACTCAACAAAACTTAGGACCTTTCCCCATAAGTGTGCCAATTTTCATGAATATTGCTTGATGCAAAGTTACTAAAATTACGGGTTAAAAATGACACACGACCGTTGGGACAGTCTTAATATTCATTTTCTAGGAATGTCACCGTTAGGTTAATCTACTAGTAATAAGTAATATTTCTAAAATAATTTTGCCTTTTTATGGACCCCTCCCTTCATCCTTTGTGAGATATCGTGGGATTTTGCCTTCTTTCTAATCTCACGTAGGATTTTTCAAAATACGTATTTTCAGTGTAAATACGTTAATCTAGGCTTCATTGTGTTGGGTTTATAAATAAAACGATTTGTTTAATTATTTTTATTGAAGATTACCGAGATCGCAATAAACTGGTTTTTGCGGAAAAAATTACGTGATACTTGCCAGGACCCTTTCTTTTTACCTAGAGGGGGTGAAGCCATGGTCTAGGGGGAGGAAAGCCATGGTCTAGGGGGGGAAGCCATGATCTAGGAGGGGGGGCAAGCCAAGTTGTGACATTTTAGCATGGAAAAGATGAATGAAACCAACATTATAAGAAAATTATAACAGCGCTTTATTAGTTTATGAGATTATTTCCTTGAAAAAATAGTTTTATTTCAGTTACTTATCTTATACTAATACATATCATTTTTCGTTGGTTTGAAGAAAATTTGTTGAATACTTTCGTTTCAATTCAGTACTGATTTTGCTTACAGACTTTTGCGATTTTTGCTTCTAGGGGGACAGCTGCTCCCCCTGCCCTTCGCTGGGTACGCCCATGTTTACATATGACATTCTTAATCAATTTATTTAATGCGATCGCTTCTCGCTTTATCTTGATTTATTTAGCTTTTTGCGCACAATCAAGGCTATAAAATGCCTTAGTTCATCGTAAAAATATATTTATTGAGTGTATAATCATTTTGCGTGCCCAATATTGTCACTTTTCAGCGGATGAGCGTTAAAATATCTCAAGCGCGCATACAGAATATCGTCTGCGGTCCCAACCGTGACGTCACGCGCCCTCATCCCACTCACTTCCCCGCCGTGCGATGTTGGCCACAGCGTTCCGCCCGAACGGCAGGTCTACTTACTTAAATGGTCTAAGGTCTAAGCATTAGACAAAGAACAATCGAGAGTGGATCGTCCGTCATCGACGGACGATAACTGGAAGGGTTTAGTTCTTCGTAAAATAATTAATTTTAATAATTTGTTTATCTCTTTTAATTTAAAAATCATTCCAAGCCAGCCTCAAGCAGCTGTATTTCAATTACGAGTGCTTTTTAGTTCGCTCTCTTCATTTACTTTCGTGAGATTTTGAGGTACATAATTGTCTAAGGACGTATTATGAATCTATATTGCATAATTTTTAAATATTTGATGGTATAAGATGCATATTCTCGATTTTTGATAATGTGAATTATTTATAGTTTAATTTGATGGTTGTATTTGTGTGACAGTTATTCTTTTTTACGTTGGCGTAAGTTGTGATTACGTTTCAGAATAAAATTTATTGTGATGGATAATATGGAGCCCGTAAAAGTGATAAATTCGGCAATGTCACCATCTCCATGGGGAAATATCAAGCCCTCGATGGAATCTTCTCTTGCTGACATCATGTCAGAAGAATTGGCTAAGGATTTGCAGCTCAAGTGAGCCATATGCCTCTACTAGTAAATATTTCCCGACTTCCATGCATTCCTCCTATTAATATTGCCATGCCACTTATAGGGAAGAGTCATACTTGGAAGGCAATAAGTCCGACTTGGATTTGTTGGCTCTTGGCGATGACATCATGGGTGAATCTACCATTGATTGTGATAGCGATGAAGCAATTGCTCGAGCGCTGCAGTTACAGTTTGACAAGGAACATGACGAAATACTCAAACGTACAGAAAATAAGTTCAATGGAGATTCCAAAGGTAGGAAAGTGTTTGGAATGTAGATTTTTATTATTTCGCTTTTTGGTTGATTTTGTCTTAGTGTTTTTTCCAATTTGAATATTTTAGTGTCCATTTCATACACAAAGTATCGTAGAGCCCCTTACAGCGACGACTTTGAAAGTGAATCTGAAGCCGAGGATGAAGTTGATGACCGTCATCGAGTGTGGGACAGTTTTGAGGTAAAGAGACATGTATCCAGTCTTTATTATACGCATTAGGGTTTACATAATACGAGATTTAAAAGTATTATCACAAAATTGCGTTTCATACATTCGTAAATCTTTTCTAGTGTACAATTGTACTCTGCTGTGATTAATAAGTTTTTAGTTCATTACTTTGTGCAGTTGCCAGAGTCCTCAATTAAGCTGTATACGTTTTTTAGGCTCAGATGTTGGATGTAGGTTTCTTACTTTGATTACTTATTTCAACTCTTTCAACCCAAATCTCGTCAGGCTGTCCATTTGATCATCAATATGTTGTGAGTTCGCACGTGCTTGGAACCCCAAGTTAGCAAAAACGAATTTAATCAAAAAGTACAACCAATTATTTCAATTACTTACCTACTTTTAGTAATGGAGATGATATGTTTTTATCCTGGAAAGAACACTGTCAATTGATATTCATGAGAATGTTAGACTTTTATGTTATGATTATGTGGATTGATTTCTTTCTCTGGCTTTTGTGCAGGCGTCTGAGAAGTCATTTGCTCCTATTCCAAGATGTGGCTATCGTAGATTGGGGACAAATGAGTTAGCACCCAGCGATGAAGTCCCAAAGCCAGAGACAAGCCTTGGCCGATCTCCAGGGAAAAGCACAATGGTCACCAAGCATGATGTTGTCACTGCAGATCGGAAGAATGCTTGTCGTGTCATGACTGCATTTCCTCCTGAGGTGTGCACTGGGGACGGAGGTGGATTTGATATGCGACTCTCCAACAAAGTAAGTATTTGTTTTTTGTACATCCTTTGCCTAAGACAGGGTTCATCCCGGTCAGGTCATGGAAATGTGATGGAATTAAAAATTGGAAGTGGAAGTTGTGGCGAAATTTTTTCGATCCGAAGGTTACTAACGTACACCCTGTTGAGAACAAAAATTCTTTCCACCTGTTAGTGAAACAATTAAGGGAATACTTTGAAAACGACAAACAAAGCCAAATAGAAAAATCAATGCGATACATTTCCAAAAATCTCAACAAAGAATATTACAATCCAGCATTCGAAAATGATGACCTTCATACTGGCAAAAAGTAAAACTGTCCTGGTGTGTGACAATTGTGGGTGAGGTTTAACCACTGCGCCAATTGCAACGCAAGAGAGAGAATTGCACTATTACATGGAGGAGGGGAGGTTGGTTCTCCATGAGCCATGCGATAAGGGGAAATTAGGAGTGTTGGAGGTTGAAGGCAGGGGGGTGGGAAGGTGCAAAGGGAGCCTTGATTGGCTAGCCGATTTCTGGAGAATTCTCTGCATTGTCTGGGTGGACTGGAACTCCAGGAAAAACTGGTAACATGTCAACTTGGAGGGTAGGCAATAAAGCATTTGAGGAAATAGCTCAGTTATTCGCTCACCTTCTTACTTGTGTCTGCTTACCAGGTGGTATGAGGTGCTGTTGTCTATCTAGAATTTTATTTAGTCATTTATTGCCAGGTGGAATTGCAATATTCCTGTAAGTACATATATAGTTTGGCAAATATAGTGAAACCTCGTTAAAGCGAGTACGGGATATAGCGAGACTCCCGCTATTACGAGAGATAGCCGATGCACCATCAATTGATCCTATAATAAGCATGTTGAAAATTTCGTTTTTACGTAGCCCTTTCGGTGTTGGCTCTCGCCATAGCGAGGGTTTCACCGCCGGAAGACTTTCATCAAGACTCTTTAGCCTCTGTAATTGCTAGCGATCTGTTACAAATGAAGTTAATGGAGTGCTCAGTCTCAAATTTATGTGGTAAACTGTCGTTCGATAAATATAATGATTGACGAAACAATGCTCTGCATGATTTTTTCAGTGCCGCGCTTATAAATTGTTTGAATAGTTAGTCGTTATTTGAGTAAGGCAATTTAGTGATGCAAAAAAACATCGCCTTTCGTCTGGATTTATGCTTACGTTTATCGGATAGATGTTTATCTGTCGCAGCACCACTCCTGTTCCTGTATTCGCGATTCCAGCCAAGGGAGACACCACCTGGCGGAGAACGCTCGAAACAGAGGAACGATGGTCATGACGCTATAGTGCTATGAGCAATAGTGTATATGAGACATTTACACTGTTTTATAGACTAGTTACGGGGTGATACCTACTTTTTGGTTTAAAAGCAATTATTACCGTTACTTGAGGTTAAATATTCTTTAATTCTACGGCCCTGTAATAACTGCAGCAGAAGTAGAATTGTTTCAAAGCGAGGCGACGGCTGTCGTTCCCGCACGCAGGTAGGAGCAGAAAGCTCTTGCTTAGGACGATTTTAATGGAGATACGTTGGTTTTACATGTTATAGCTATTAATATAGTGTTATTTCAATTGAAAATCGTTCATGTGTCAGGTTACGCAGAAAAAAGTAGAAAAATAGCGTATATCCAATGCATCAAATTATCCGATATCCGTGATCGCTGTTTTCGAAATTTTCAATATAACATACTCAATATTTACATCGCCGTTATTATGAGCGGGATGGTATTTGCCCGTGTTAGTCTGATAAATGTGTTTTTTTCTTCTGTGCGCGATGTGCTATTGAACAATTTACCTAAAGTCGCTGAGTATAGTAACTCATGATTGACGTTAAGTTTCAATAGCAAGGAGGATGAACCTACTGTACCATTGAACGAACGATTTTGAACAGCGTCTCACGATGTAAATTAGTAATATATGCATTATGGTAAACATTATTAGCTTATTTTTATTGATTCCAGGTGTCAATTCAGTAGTCAATTCGAAGTCATACATAATCACAGTACGTAGGTACTGCTTTCAGACAAGAAATGGACGACTTTCACCTATTCAAGGCAATGCCAAGTTTCATTTCGACTTTGAAATGTAATAGTGGGCAAAGAAACTTAGTCCTCAAATTCCTTTCCCCGTAGACAGTTACAATAACTCATTCAACGGATTATTATTTAACTGTGATACCCAATTTAAATTCAAAACCCAGCCAATTTCATGTGATGCTCTGTCGAATAAGCATAACCTGGTGTTAATAAGATTGCTATAAATAATATTGTTTCTACAGAATATTACAAAGATAATATTGCAATTCCTTTCTGAGGTAACCAAACGATTAAAACTAATGTTATTAAGACAAGTACAACATATCATACTATGACATAATTCATGTAAAAATATCAGGTCATTCAGTTTCCTTCTAACCATCAGCGGTTGGATATCCAAAATATGCATTGTTTCTCTGTAGGGGGTATGTTTAGTATTGAATCCACCATAGTAGTTTAAAATTTCCTTTGTACCCTTTCAGTTGTAATCATTTACGCTTCATAATAAGGATGCCATATAACTCTGTTAAATTCGAGAATAGGGCATGCCAGTTCTGAAAGCAATACTTTGAGCAAATGAATGTGTTTTTGTTACTCAAAGCAAAAGATTTATAAAACCTAACATACATACGAGCCTTTTGCAAATTACCTATTAATTACACCAACTTGTATATTTTCATCTGTGGAATTATTAAAAAAAATATTAAATATAGCTAAATTAGTATTAGTAGACATTATTTATCTGAAACCTTGCTGTTCAGTATGTACATACTTCAACATGGGGATAAAGAATGAAGAATTATCGTCTCCATGATTTTACCAAGAACAGGGAATCAACGGTAAAGATCCTTAAGTCGTCCTTAAAATTCAAAATTACACCTAACAATTTCATTTCCCAATGGTAAATCACATCACATAACTATTTAGTTCATTTCTTATCCGGAAATATGATAATAATAGGTGAACACAGCAATCCACATCAGTGAAGCAGACGACTGTGGCACCCAAATACAACACGAAAACTGCCTGAAATGGATTATGGTTCCATGTATTGAAGCGGCAGATTGTGTATGAAATACTATTAAGTTCATTTGTAGTATATTCCATAGAAATGGCTAGGAAGTAACGCGATACGAGTCGGATAGATGCAAGTCGAGAATCGAACCTGACTCGTAATGATTAGGTACATTATAAACACCTTTAGTTACATCGTCAAGCAGTTTTCTTCAGTTCTAGATCTTCTTACGGACAAAAGAAGCCGAGAAATACACCGTACGAAGGTTTTACAAGAATATTTCTATCTTATTAGCTCTTGATATTATGGTTTATGTTCTCTCCGTACGCCAAAGCTTTATGATTGTTTTGATTTTACCATCACTCTGGCGGCCATATTGGAAATTGATGTCACTGACAGCAGCGCCACCATCGGTCATTTGAGTCTCGAATATCTGTTCGCAACAGGTATATTGGCTATTATTTGCTCCACCTCCGGTAAAGCGACAATTCGCTATAGCGAGTGTTTATTAGTGCACCGTGGGGTGTCGTTATATCGAGGTTGCACTGTATGTTTTGTGTTTTATTTGTTTCTGTCAGACCAGGAAATATAGTGTGGTTTTACGATGATATTCTCGTGGTCAATCTTGCTGATCCTTATGCATGGGAATCCTATTATGTATAATGGAAGAAATAAAATTTCAGGTATTTAACAGCTTGCGAGCACATCACCAAGCTGAATCGAAGCGTCGATTGCGTGTGGCTGATAAGAGTGAGCGCGCCACGTGTGAGCAGTGCCTGGACCCCCCAACGCGTCTCCTGCTCCTGAAATTGCTTGATGGTGGTACCTTGGAGACAGTCAATGGAATCCTGAGCACTGGCAAGGAGGCTGTTGTCCTCCATGCAGTCGGTGGCTCAGGTGTACCAGCCAAGGATCAGCAGAGTAGCGGATGGAAGTGAGTTGTAATACCATTGGTGGATTATCTCCTCCTACCTTTTATACGCAGCAGTTAAAGTATACCATTAGCACATTTAGTCCCCCTGAGTCAATTGATTCATCAGGCAGAACTTAGCGAAATGAAAATTTTTCACTCTATTTTTTCTATTTTATCATATACGAATTAGGATTGAGAACATTAGATAAATAGTAAAAAAATAAATATTATAAATTTAACGAAGTCAAAATAATTTGAATCACAATTGATAAGATCACAATGGACTGGTTATCACTGTTCCCTTGTAATTTGTTTATTTTTCCAAACAAACCTTTTTGACCTGTGTCTAAGTTTTGAGGAAAAGTTTAGTCATTTTTCCTTTTTTGCCAGTGAATTTTTTGCAAAAAAATGGTATCATTTGGTATGACATTATTATTTTTGTACTTATTACATATATATCAGGTACTGTTGAATCTGGAATACAGCTTTCGAATTGTAAAACTTTTACAGGATGGCCATGATTCCTAATGGCAATTAAATGGTAGCCATATTTTCAATTAATTGCATTGTACTACTAATACAAGGTAGGTTGTTACGCATCTATTGGTGTCATTGAAGTCCATTTACAAATCATGTATCAACACTTGTGTGTCCATAGCTTAGTGGCAAAATTCCAAAGAAAAAGGGAGAATATCGTTTCTAGTTGGATGTAAAGGAGATATTTAAAAAATATTTTTGTCAAAAGTCTAGAGAAATGAGAGCAAACATTGTAGTTCAGTTGACTCTCCTACATTTAACTTGTATTATTTCCAGTCTTAGTTTGATTGAGGAATGAAAGCTTCTATGTTTTGATACAAATTATTGATCTGTGTGCCAAATGATATCCAAAAGATTGCCTGAATGAAATACCGTATAAGCGTGTGTAAGAGGCGCACCCCAATTTTGAGCATCGGAGCTATGAAGAAAAAAATTTTGCTGCATGTTTTTAATACTATCGCGCGGTGTTGCAGACGTACGCCTGGAATTTCGACAGTTATCGAACTTTCCTCTTTCGATATTAATTGAAAGAGGAAATTTTGATAACTGAGGCG
Organism: Ischnura elegans; assembly: GCF_921293095.1. Classification (NCBI taxonomy): domain Eukaryota; kingdom Metazoa; phylum Arthropoda; class Insecta; order Odonata; family Coenagrionidae; genus Ischnura; species Ischnura elegans. The sequence continues at coordinate 3,151,004 of NC_060256.1, forward strand.
GTAATACCGGTATAAGAGGGAGTAGAAAGAGTTCCGATCCTCTTTTCGCATATGCCGTTGCTCTACGATGCTTGTCCTACTCACGAACAATTTTGTTTAAATGCTCTCGCAGGAGTATTGCAAGAGAATTGCAGCCGTGGAAAATTTTAAGGCAAAACACGACAGGCATTTAGCATGAACCTTCCCAAGAGCTTGGACAACAATCGGGACAATCTCAGCGCCGTAGGATAATAACCACGTCGTTGATTTAACGGAACCACACTCGGCCCTAAATCAGCCAATGCCTCTGCAAATCCGAGACCCCACAGGAAAATAGGAAAACATCAAGTTACAGGGGAACAATGAAAACGTGTTTCATCCCTACCCCGTCTCACCAACTGACCTTGATCGATCTCCCAGTTTATGGAGGCCAAATGCAAGGGGGTCATCTACTGAGCCCGAAGATATCTCGATAGCTTTCAATAATTGTACGACACGCACGAGGTTCAAAAAAGGAAGGAGATCTAACGCGACGCATATCTGACAGAATTTAAGTTTTTTAAGCTCTAATTGTTTGACACAAAGATTTATAGTTACAACAAGGACAATTTCGGAAGAAACAAGTGTAGCATAAGTGCATTCAAACAAGACGAGACGGACTGGAAACTTTAGGCAATGCAAACTGCGTATATGACATTGCTGCGCCTTCGCCCCTTCGCTTTGAAGGCAACGACGTCACATGCAAGATCAGACGTGTTCTTCCCGTGCTCCTTCGCTCATAGCCTCGTAGCTTGAAATACGGAGGAGAGGGAGTGCGATCCTTCCCCTCCGTATTTCGTTGCTTGCTTCGAAGACGGTGGGATCGCGCTCCTTCCCCTGGACCTCTCCTTCTGCGCTCTTCACTTATAAGCATTTCTCATTTCTTCCATCCACAATTTAGTCCAACAATGAACACACTCGTTCGAATTTTTTAAAGCACAGGTTTTGACACCAATATAATTTTCAGTTGCAATAATCCTCATATTAGCGTCCGAAGATGATTTTTGGAAAATCAGGTCCTCAGCGTAATGGAAATTACTCGGCAAGACAGATATTGACTATTAACGAGGTATGTCCTTCAAAAATATGCATTTCTCTACGTTTGATAACCGATTACTATATGCAGTATAAATGCCGCGGGATGCCCACTCGTGGCAGTAATTTAGCGCGCCCTCCGGAGCAAAAAACCCTGCGCGATCTTTCATGTTCACCTCTGGGGTACCGACGTGACGGCGCGATGCTTACAAGAAAAGTAAACAGGAGCATTTTAAAAATACGTCACTAAGGGAGAAACTCCCCTGCCTGCCGCTTGTTTTTGACTGAGGGTTTCAGATGACTGACTAACGATGAAAACCAAGGCTTCTCTGTTCCCCTTGGACTTGCGACCGGCGAAGGGGAGAGGGGAAGATAAGAAGTTTGTGTAAGAGGCGCACCCCCATTTTCGGCTGCAATTTCTGGGAAAAAAGGGGCGCCTCTTACACTCGCTTATACGGTAGTTCTACCTCTGAATGCACCCAATTGGCTTGTGATATTGTCTGAGGCATCATATCTGTCCAAGTGGCATAACTTGAACCTAACTATGTTCTCATGCAGAGCTAACTAGGAGCATTTGTGAATTGAATGGAGTTTTTCATTTAGCGGGAGTTCGTAAAGTATGAGTTTTTACTGTACTACCTAGAAAGCAGCTACATGCATTATACACTTATTAAAACACATACAGCAGACTCTCGTTATTACAAAGCAAATCGTTGGTCCCGACGAAAAGGCCTATCCAATCAATATTAAAAGAAACATTATTAAAAAATTTTCATTATTACGAAATTACGAAGCTAAGTCCCGGTCCCGGCGATTACAAAATAAACTTTATTACGAAGTTCTACGAAAGAGCAGCGGCATTTAGATGGATATACACTGCGCAATGCTATCATCATCAATCTACGTTTAAGTTCTCTTCTTGTGCTGTGCCCAAGAGTGTCAATAATAGTTCTTTCTTTATTAGGATTAGTTTAGTTAGTTGTAGTACTGTTAGTACTTCAATATGCAGCATCATCATAAAATAAGCTGCATTCATGTAGAATTATGGTGACCCACCCATTAACTCTCGTGAATTACAGTCAGTATATCCTCTTCCTACCCACATTGGATTTACGAACTTTCAGAGATACGAGCATTCGAAGAATTCAAGCACGCCCGAAATTTCAAATTTCGCACCTTTAGATTTTGCTGATGCGACATGACATGGCGTAGAGGAAGGAACTCGCACTTAGGGTATAATCGGAACAAAGTATCATTTTATACGGAGTGAAGTCAGGAACTGTTCGATCATTTTCGCCTCCGGCTACGTTACAACCTAGATCAGTTCGTCGCAGTCATGAGTTAACGCAAGATTGTGATGCAGTGTTGCATTTTGCAGGATAACCACTCTCCTCGATGCCTTGTATAGGTTTATCAACTTACAAGCATGGTCTCAGAACGCATTGTCTTCGTATATCGAGGACTTGTGCATAATTTAATCGCGTATGTAATGACTTGACTTTGAAGATTATAAGTGCGGGAGATCGAAGAGAAAAGAAATTTTGATAAAGTATGTTTTTTTTCTTTCGATGATTCCTAAAAGGAACATTCATGCAAACTCCGTTATTATGAACCTCCGCTTTTTCGGTCCCATGACCTTCGTAATATCGAGAGTCTACTGTACTGCTTCATTTGTTCTTACAGTCTGAATTATAATTTTCAGTGGAACCTCGTTAGAGTGAGTACAGGCTATTGCAAGACCCTCACCATTATGAGAGTTAGCTGAAGCACCATCGATTGACTATATGATTAGTATGCAAAAAAATTAGTTTTTACAAGGTCCTTATGGTATTGGCACTCGCCATGAGAGTGAGTTTCCATTGCCGGAAAACCTTCACCAAGAGTCCTTTATACTGTAATTTCTGGATGGAAGATGGGACTTTCTAGTCCCAATCTCGCCCAATAAAGACGTGTTATTATTATTATTATTATTATTATTATTACAATGAAAATTTTCATAAGTTAACAATTATAAAATAATTCACAATAACTTTTTACCAAAAACATTTGCTACTTTGATTAAATTTACTTGACTACATCAATGAATGAAGGATAGCATAGCATAAGCTAATAGATCAGAAATCCCTTGGAAAGGAAGAACGTAGCAAATCTAATTTCATTGAAGAAAGGTCAAGAATTTTCACGAGATTACAAAAATGAATCCTACAAATATAATACCAAAAAATCACAATATGACGGACACGCACCCAATTCAAAAGCAGATGACCAAAATATTCATGATAGACCCCTGACAAATCACAAGCTGCTCTTTCAATAACACTAAAACTTTACCCAAAAATTAGTAGGCAAGATTCTGAAAGAAACCACTCCCCTTCTACTGATGTTGCGCACTGGTTTACAAAGAGAATATAATTTGCGCATACAGCAGACTCCCGATTATTCGGCTGCGGTTTATCCGTGTTGCGGATTGTCCGTGCATGATTTTCACTCTCGCTCAATTTTTTCTGCGCTCTCTATAAAAAAATAAAATCGGACGCAAAATGATTGGAATTACAGCACAAATGCTATTGTACACTGGGCTTATTATTTCCGTTACAATCTTCTACGTAAAACGGAAGCGATGGCGCACTAGCTGCATTCACAGGAGCACCATGTTCCTGTTTTCCAAACCTTGCAGTGCGCGACCGCTCTCGGTGATCATGGATATATGTCCTGCAGCAGTTGCACCCCAGGCAACTTGTGCAAGATGCGACTCTGTGGCGTGGTGCCTGTTGTAGTTTCCAATGTCGAGCAGTGGTTTTGAAACATTCGTACAAACCACTTTTCTGTACCGGTGATCACACAGCCATTGATGTGTGGTTTTCGAAACCAGGCCGTATATGGAGGATTAATAGTATGAGTACAACCATGTTATGTCACTAAAAGATCGCAAGCTGGCGAAGAAAGCTTTCATTGAGTCCGGTAAGCACTCTAAAATGACAGAATACTGGCATAAATAATAAAATATTGTTGGTTTTAGGTAAATTAAGAGCATAACAAGACATTAAAGTAGGGATGGGTCGAATAGTAGATTTCTCGAATTCGAATATCAAATTCGAATATCAAATTCGAATATCAAATCATTGCTCGAATATTCGAATACCTCGAATTTCGAATAGCTCGAATACTAAACTATGAATGTGAGAATGTTTGACTAGGTCGCCTATGCAGCAGGAAACCCAAGATTTTGGCGAGTAATTGTGATTGCCTTTAAAGGATTCAAACAGGAATTTAGCTGATTAATGGAATATTTTAATTTTATGTAAGCAATAGGGTAGTTTCCTTCATTAAAGAAAACGAAAGGCATTGATTGTGATTCGTTACCTACCATTGGTGTATTCATAATATACAAATTATTTGGTTCTAGAAATACCGGTCTAGACCAATGGCAATGGTCAATTTTATCCTCATTTGAAAAAGGCCACATTGGCACCCATGTGATGCCACTCCACTTGACATCACAGGGACCTAGTTTCTACACGAGAGGATAGGGGTTTTACATCGTCTGAGGTTACTAATGCATGCATGAGGCACAGAGCTCAGGGAAACATGTCTTAGTAATCACTTATTAAAACTGGCTAAGGTCGGAAAGTTTTCTTCGTTTGATAAGGTAAGGTTTGGCAAGGTATCAGCGCTCTGAGCCTCGCCCAAGGTCACCTCACTAGGCGGGAGGGGGAACCAGAAATGCGTCACACGGACTTTTCCCCAACATACCCACTGAAGCGTCGCGTTTTCGCGCGCTTGAAAATTTTCACTTTTAATTTAATCACGAAAAATAGATATCGTCCAATAAAAATCTAAAAGCGTTAAATACGTACTCCAGGAGTATTAATATTTCGATTCAAGCAATAAAAAATAATAGGAAAGCACCTTATTTGAGCATTACGCCAAAATGCTAAGCCCCCGTCGTATTTCTTCGTCTTTCCGGCATTTATTTTCCTGCGTAAAAAGCTTAAATGAAGTCATAAATATGTCGTGTTTGGTCTTATTCTTTCTTAAATTACGCGCATATTACTAATATTTCAATCCAATAAAAGTGTAATAATAATTGCCGAAAGTCATTGTTAGACACCTTTCGGGCTAGTAGATGACTCATGCAGCAGTTGACCTCCAGAAAGGGGGAAATTCGAAGCAGGTTGGTAAAAAAGGTCAGCGAAAAGGGGGTGGGTGGGAGACACGTTTTTATTTTTCTCGCGTAACTTGATATTTTTTTCGAAGCTAAGGTCTTCGTAATACGATCCCTGTGCGAGGTCGGATCTTTTGTTTGATATCGGAGAAGAGGAAATCGTCAGAGTGGGTGAGGCGAATGCTGAAGGGAGGGGGATAGCAGATCGTGGGAAATGCGCCAATGTCACTATCCCACGGCACTGAGTTCCTCCCTGTGGTAGTTTCATCTCCTAGGGAAGATTCAAAATAAGTGCCTGTCGTTATTAGCCACAAAGGACACATGGTAAACACCTCGTCTCATTTTTATGAAAAGATGGATGCCGGAAAATGGTCAGTGGGGGAGAAAGAGTGAAGGGTGAAACGCGATTCTATTATTTTCCGGTAACTTTATATTTTTTCGAGGCTAAAGTCTTCGTAATACGATCCCTGCACGAGCTGGGACCTTTTGTTTGATTTCGGAGAAGAGGAAATCGTCAGATTGGGTGGGGTGAATGGTGAATGGAGGGAATAGCGGATCGTGGGAAATGTGCCTATGTTGCTATCCCACGGCACTGAGTTACTCCTGACGGGGGACACCTGGGATTCCTGGATTTTTTCACCCTATCAATTTCGGTTCCCCATGTCGAACTCTTTTCACCGCTCTAAACCGCGAATTTGATATAGTTCGTCAGCTTGCCTAAAATGGCGCTGCATGCACTAAACGATTAGATTTCTCATTTTTTGAGTCTACTACCAATGACGTGCGAGCGAAAGCGTATGACGCGAAATTCAAAGTATTCGAGGTATTCGAGACGGTACCTTTGGCATAACTATTCGAGATCTCGAATATCGAATACTTTCTGGTATTCGAGGTATTCGAGTATTCGCGGATACTATTCGCACATCTCTACATTAAAGTGAAAGTTTGGGTTATCCGTGTTTTCCAATGAATGGATGAAACTGCAAATGGTTGAATGTTCCCCTAGAGTTACACCTCTCAATTTTTTGGCCTGAAAAAGGACTGCAACTTCCCAGAAAATAATTCCATGACAAAATTTACGTAATGAAATTGGACTCATAGTAAGTTCCATTGCACTATTGAAACAATCGCACCCCTTGTTGGGTGCCATTTTATGTGACCCCACATCTAATGCTTCCCACAATGTAGGAAATGCTGGTTGCAAAAAATTTTCGGTCTGTTGCCCAGGCACTCAGGCTCATAGCTCAGTGATGGCACCACCACTGATGGTGAGTTTGGGGTGGTTCCCAACACTTAGCACATTTCTTTAGGGGTAGAGTGAGCTACCTGTTGGAAACAAGAAGTCAAATAAAGTGGAGGATCAGGTGGGTGTGCCGCTGCCAATTAACTCAGTATGATTCATCCTTTAAGTTATTGCCTCATTGGTGTTAAAATTACCCATTTTAGAAAGGTATATTTCAGATGGTAAACTATTTTTGCCCCATGTGACCCATCTCACAACTATTCACTGTGCCTGTGAAAACAGCTATTTTAGGCATATTATGTACATTGCTCTCATAAATATGTGTACTTTAATTTGTGTTTGATAGATAAGGATATTTATATCAGACAGAAATCCATCATAGCGGTGTAAATGGTGAGATGCAAACATTTTTTAGTGAGATGGTGTGTTCCCTTAGGTTATTGGAAAGAGAGACTGACAATGCTACCAGTAACATACAGACTCTAAAATCTCTTGAGTACCCCAAAGAAGGTGCTCTTTACACATGGTTTTTGCAAGAACATATCAGGCACACTCCTGTCTCTGGCAAAATCATTAAAGAAATGGCCAGATATCATTGCAGCCAAATTATTAAAAAGGATGATTTCAGGGTAAGTGATGGATGAATTCAAAAAGCATTATGAGGTATAAGAGTATCTTAAATGTCCTAGAGATAGGGAAAGAGACAAAATTCTCAATTGTACTTCATAATTTTATTCAAAGAGTGTTCCACTTTACTCCTTCACTGCTGGTCAGTTTCATGAAAAATGTTGCCATGAGCGGCAGTAGTTTTTCTGCATAATCAAGTAAATATGTCTCTATTGGTACTGTAAAAATTAATAATAAAAATCCTATGATTGTTTTAAACAAATTAAACGAAGGACGCACCAGTGCGTTTGACGCACATAGCTTTGGAGAAGGTATGTTGCCTGTGAAGCATGTTTTGCAGCCCACACCTCTAGAAATCTTCTCACCGTTCCTTCTCAAACAACAATATATTTCAATTAATTAATCCGGCTCCATAACGTTTATTACCTTATTAAGGGATTTAACATCAGTTAACACTTTCAATGCTGACCATGTAAAACTCAAAATCGTCCCCCGGTGCGGCTGTTGTTTTTTTAATGCAAAACGCATGCATGGATGCCAAAAGAGCTGGGAAAAATAATGAAAAAATTTTCTTGGCCCTAATTTGTTAGCTATGAATTTTTTTATTCATGGCGTGATATCACGTCACCCGCACAGCGGGATAGAAACATGATGCGGGTTGCATACTGTCAGCTTTTTCCCTGCGCCACCGTTTTCTTTCAAATTTTTTTCTGCGCTATGTATCCAAAAAAATACAAGGAAAATGAATTTGTTATGTTCTACTGGTATCGCCATTGGTATTTTGCCACTGCCATAGGGAAAGTTTTGGTTTAGATGGATGTAATGCAAGTTATAAGTACAAGGAATCGCCATGAACGGCTGTTTGATTGGGATGGTAATTCTGCGCAAGATATTTCGGCGTATTCCTTGTACTAGTAATCCTGAGTATTGGAGTAGGGTTCTGTAATATTGAATAATTTCTACATTTTCATCTCAAGCCACTATTCTCGTCACAAACTCCTTTACTCGTTTCTTGTTTTCAGCTCCAATTCCTTTCTTCCCATACGACCACCCGTAAGCATCAGATATTTAACAAAAATGGTTTTCACATACCATTATGTATTCCATTTCACTGCAGGTGCTTGAGATGGGTGGCACTCTGCTTTCGAGATTATTTTCTGACGGTGTATTAGGGTGTCTCTTGACGTGCACCACTCCTGCCGGCTATTCTTAGGTTGGAGGGGGTACGGAGATGAAGCGAGGGGTGATAGTAAGATTTAGTCGGTCCGCTTGTAAGAACTAGGAAGAGCTTTTTTGGGAGTACCATCGGCACATCAAAAAGATGAGGAAGGTATGAGGAAAGATTTTGCTGATACGTGTCCTTTTTGGGTCATTGGGGTATAAAATCCTTTGCTGAAATAAAAATGGATGTGGAAACAGAAATAATCAACCCATAACTTCCTCATTACTATCTTCTAAACTCAAGCCATTAACATATTTTTGTAATATGATGTGACCGAGTTAGAAATTAATGCATAAAAACTGGAACTAATAGTATTTGCAAGCAAACATCTTACAAGTAATCTTCATTTAGGCCACGTATCGCAGTTCTTACTACGAATATTCTGTGAAAATCTAAAAATGTTGTAAATTTTTACCGCAATAATATTTTTTCATTTGGTGCATAATAATATCAATTCGAGTAAACCATTCAAAAAACGTTTTGCTAGGAATAGATTTGCAGCATCTATGCCCCGAATCTTACTTACCCGATTACTTACCCGATCACCGAAAGCAACGATAGCGTTTTCTTTCTAATTACACGAGGGAAAGACTAATTCCATCGTGCTTGGAAATCTCTAGTTACTTCTTATTTATGAAAGAGCCCTAGTCTATTGAAAAAGGAATCACATGACATGAAAAAAATATTATATTTACCCAAAACAAATTCAATACAATCGAAATGATGACCATTTTCAAATTATATACAGTGGAACCTGTTTAGTACGTTTCTGAAGGGACCACAAAAAATGAACGTACTAACCAGGAAAACGTGCTAACGAGGAAAGTAAAAAATAGCAGTCGGGGTAATTGCAATCTGTGGAAAAGTCGTCATAATTACAATTACTATCGGTAGTTCTCGTAGGATCGCCTTCCTGAACTCTTTTCACCTTTAAAATTAAGAAAATGGGCGCTATATTGAAAAACAATACTATGTGAATAAAAAATCACAATGTTTCATAGATTTCCCAAAGACAATTACATGAAAACGGCGTCTTTCTCCCGTGATTTATCTTATATGTATTTATAGAAAGAGGACAAGTATAGCTAAATCATTTCTTTTTTGTCACAGCATACTTGGAGAATATAACAGCAACCCTGAGTATGTCAACGGGTTGTTTTTAAACATCATAAAAATGGGACAAAATTATATTAACCTTAAATTACGGCAACAGCCGTACACATTCGCGCTTCTGGAATAAAGCCATATCGATTGTCATAGCGATCGATATATCGAATAATAACACGCAAGATTATTAGATTACGAGGTAATTACAAGAAGATTTTATATTATACAGTTGAAATTTACTTTTAAAATTTGTTTAATGTCGTATGTTTTCGTGCCGAGATCAAGTATTTTTAAGCTAAGCTTCGCGTGTAGATCCAGAGCATCGTCTGCTCCCACAGCAGTAGTCAAATACGCACGTACCACGTAGCATTGACGACGTGCAGTACTGCTTTAGATAAAGTGGGAATTGGATAAGACTCATTTCTTCATCATGATAACTCGTGCAATAGCAACAATTGCCCACTCATGAAATTTGTGCGCAGTGGGCACTCCAGAGGCAACAGAAGGTGAGGAGCTTGGGGTGGGGAAAATTGCGGCTTCTCATTGGCTGCAGTTTTGCATAGTCAGACATTCCTGATAAATGGCCATATTTTATTATTCATCGCGTCAATACAATTGAAAAATGCATTTGGATAAATCACGGTCGAAGAAAGATATGTGGAATGAATGCAAGAATTTTAATGGCTAGTAGTAATAAATTAAATCATGAATTCGGAGCTTTACGACCCTTAAGAAGATACTGGAAAACGAATTGTGGGTTGCGTCACGTCTAGCAATTGAGCGTACTAACCAGGAAAGTGCAATTTTTTCAAACGTACTAACCAAATACTTTTACCTGTATTTTGTTCCGATGGTACCGGGACCGAGAGAAATCGTCGTACTAAGGAGGAAAACGTACTAAGGAGGAATGTAGTAACCAAGTTCCACTGTATTACATACAACTACATACAGTCATGTATGTTTTACCAATGTAGGAAATACCTCTCTCACAAATTTTATAACAATATATTTAACCTATAATACTATTTGCAAAATATGATACAAAAATATATAATACTATTTATGCCTTCTTATGAAAGAAAGAAAAAAGCTTGGGACAGAGTAGAGGAGAATCCTTGCAGTCAGTGTAGATATCTGCGGTCTCTTTCCTACGCCCAAGAGTGCTTGCACTGCAATAGTGCAATACTTGCACCACCGATACTTCTATCTGCCGCCTTCCTCCTGGATGAGTTCAGGAAAGTGAGATTGAGATAATGATGGTAAAAGTGGCTTGGGATAAGGAATGTAGGATGGAAGAATAAACGGTCTAATGACAGAAAGACCGAATTTATAAAGGGAAATCTTTCCGGCGGGTTCACGATAAATGAAAAGGCATGCATAGTTTTTGGGAAGGAATTATTAAGGAATCGATGGAGGAGTGAAATGAATCTAAAAGGGACGGCATCGACTACCAGCCAGCATGAAATATTTTCCGTTTTACTCCTCGCTTCCATACCATCTGCAATAAATACATTTTATTACTTTTTGTAAATATTATGATAAATAACAGGATCAAAATAAACACTCTCGGTGAAATAGGCCAAAGCTGAAATGCTACAAACAGCTTTACTAATGTAAAACTATCTTTAGGAACTAAATATTCACAATGGCGAGACTAAGAATTGAGAGCACCCACAAGCCTTTGATTTCTCCGTTATCAAGAAAATAAAAGCATTTTTATAAAGCAACACCTAAGAATCACTCCTTCGCCAAGCCATGGGATAATGTGCAAACAGTTATTTGCAATTATAATAAGAATGTTTATAGATGCATAATATACATATATCAACAATAAATATTATAAATAACTTACACTTTTTCCGTAAATAACTTTCTTCATTCTCGTAATATTGCCGCTTGTTGATCCCCTCCCTGCTTAGGAGTTGCACTGACAAACAAAGAAAGGGTGCAAAAGTTAGATATTATATGTTACGTTATATAAATAAAATGTAATGGCATTTTCAAATTTCCATTAAAGTTTAACTAATCACAGTACTTCATGTATTAATTGAATAAAACTTATTAACATCAGACAATAAAGGTTCGAAAAATACTAGGCTCGCAAAAAGAAAAAAAGGAAGGATGGAAAAAAATCTATATTCTTGCTAAACATTATAAAAACGGAATAAAAAATAAATAAACACAACTAATTAAGTTCCAGATAGTAAATACATATGATTTGTAAAATAAAACTCCTACAAAATGTGTCATACTCACGCATTAATAGAAAGAAATAAAAATAATAGCATAAAATACAGGGGGGAAAATGAATGGAAATTGGCTTACCTTAAGGTAAAAGAAAAAATTACTCCCGATCCTCACAGGAAAGGTTGCTTGAAATGGCATCCACAAATGTGCTGCTAGATCCCTGCTGAGCAACTTAGGGGGGCAAAATGTCATAATAGAACTGAACCGAGCTCTTACAGAGGGCCGGACACCTCGGGGTATGCATGATGTGATATCATGTCATCAGCACCAGGGGATAGCGCACCATGACGTGATATCACGTCATGCCGCACTCAAGGTGTTAACATAAAATCTATTACATTAAAAAGAAGCAACCATGAAAATGGTCTAAACTAATCTGTTCGCATATTTTTGCTACCTTCAGTAATATCTTAACATTTCCATTGTATTGTTAATATACAAATACAATAAATGTAAAAATTTATTTGAATTACTAAATTCTGAGGAGTTTTAAATGTAGGCATATTGTATTTATCTCTGATTCTGTGATGATTAAGTTCTGAAAAATGGAAATGGCATATAAATTATGAAAAAATGTAAAAAGTTGAAAAAGTAGTTAAGGTAAAATATAAAAGGTAATATCTAGAAAGGCAGCCAATAATAAATGGTACGGAATGTAATACGGCAGTGAGAGGTGATTTGGGGCACCCAGGCCGTCCTTGGCTGGTTGTGGGGGCATTTGAAATTGGGTCGGAGTTGGAAGCAGGGTGCATCCTCCGCACAGGGCAGTAGTTTTCCCAGGATGCACTGGTGCATCCACTGCAGTGAAAGTGTGAAGCCGTGGCTGACAGGTCATATCACCTAGTTAATGTTAAACTTTTTTCTGTCTCACTATATAATGTCAAATAAACTTATTAACCATTTATTCCTGTCATTCTCTCCAGTGCCAAGGATATTGTGATCCCGGAAGAATGTGCAATTAAAATCTTTAAGACAACATTGAACCGCTTCAAGTCTCGGGAGAAGTACATTAGAGAAGATTATCGATTCAAGGACAGATTCTCCAAGCAGGTTAGAGACACACTGCATTTTGGAATTAGGGTGAAAAATAATTTTGTGTAGAGTATAACAAATTTTATTTTGTATAACTAATAACTTCAGACTTCACTTTGTGAAACCTCTCCATATTGGAAATAAAGAAATAAAACTTTTTAATGTTCACTGTTATTTAATTATGGGCACGACCCGGGTTTCGTAACTTGGTTACATTGTCATCGTCACCTGACGATGTAACCAAGTTACGAAACCCGGGTTGTGCCCATAATTAAATAACAGTGAACCTTACTAAGTTTTATTACTTTATTTCCAATTTTATTTTGAGATGATTTTATAAATAATACGTATTTGAGGACACTGGGTATCATTTAAAAGTGTTCATACAATTTAATTTTCAGAATCCTCGTAAGGTCATTCATCTGTGGGCTGAGAAAGAAATGCACAACTTGATTAGAATGCAGAAAGCTGGTGAGCCCACTTTTATTTTTCCTCCCCTTAATTATTTTATGTATTTATTAATTTTTGTTACCTCCTTTCTTTCCTTTAATTATTAATATGATGATGCAATAGGTTGTTTGCCTATACTCTGTCCCTAGTGCATTCAGGCCTACTTTTATTTCATTCTCAATGACAGCTTTTTTCTCATCTAATCTAATTTATCCCACTATGACGTTGTGCTAAAATCTCTCTTTGAAAAAGTGATGCATTAAATTCAAGTACATATATGATCTAAATGAATAATTCAACACTTAGCATAAATTCTGTTCTGAAATTGATAAAATTTACTAAATCCAGCATTGCATCACAAAGTGTGTACTCTGATGTAATGAAACTAGCACCTTATTGGAAAGTCAATGTATTCAATTGAATTTCTTCATATTCAATTGAATATTTGCATATTCAATTGATAAATATTCAATATATTCTATAATTATATAAATATTCTATAATTCTCGTTTGCTTCATATTTTTGCATAATAATGAATCTCACTTTTAAAATTTAACGTTCCTTTCATTAATTTCTGTAAATTTGCAATTGAATTCGATTAGCAGTCTGTAAGACCGCATGTCACTAAATTAGAAAAATCAATAAAGGCAATGCTGTTGGAAATGATTTAAAAAGTTGTTAAAAACAATTCGTAGTGATTTCTTTACATAAAAATTACTTATATTTTGCTAGGAAGCATCTTTAGTTGTACAAAATGGATATTTAATAGAGATGTGCGAATAGTATCCGCGAATACTCGAATACTTTGAATTTCGCGTCATACACTGTTGCACGCACGTCGTTGGTAGTTGACTCGGAAAAATGTAGAGAACTGTAGTCATTTAGTGCTCGTAGCGCCGTTTTACGCAAGTTGACGAATTACATCAAATTCGTGGATTTTAGCGGTGAAAAGAGTTCGACGAGGGGAACCGAAAATGGTCGGGTGAAAAAATCCGAAAATCCCCGATTCCCCCCACCAGAAGAACCTCAGTGCCGTGGGATAGCAACCTTAGGGTATTTCCCACGATCCGCTATCCCCCTCCATTCAGCTCTCGCCTCACCCACTCTGAAGCTTTCCTCTTCTCCAAAATCAAACAAAAGGTCCCAGCTCGCGCAGGGATCGCATTACGAAGACCCCTGCTTCGAAAAAAATATCGAGTTACGAGGACAATAACAACGTGTTTCACGCCCTCCCCCCTTTTCTCACCCACTGACCTTTTTCTGGCTACCTGCTTCGAAGTTCCCCATTTCTGGAGGACAACTGCTGTGCAAGTACCGTGGGATACTTACATTAGCGCATTTCCCAAGATCCGGTATCCCTCTCCATTCAGCACTAGCCCCCCCCCCTCTGAGGCTTTCCTCTTCTTCGAAATAAAAAAAAAGGTCACAGCTCGCGCAGGGATCATATTACGAAGACCTTAGCTTCGAAAAAATACCAAGTTACACGAGAACAATAGAAACGTCTTTCGGGCCCTCCCTTTTCTCCCCCACTGACCTTTTTTTTCCTACCAGCTTCGAAGTTCCCCATTTTTGTGGAGGTCAACCGCTGCATGAGTCATCTATTAGCACCTAAGGTGTCTAAGAATGACTTTCGTCAATTGATGTTACACCTTTATTGAATTGAAATGTTAGTAATGTGCGCGTAATTTCAAAAAGAATAAGACCAAACACGACGTATTTCTGAGTTTATTTAAGCATTTTATGCAAAGAAATAAATGTCAAAATATGACGGAGACTTAGCATTCTGGCGAAACTCGATATGAGCAGCAGAGCTTCTTGGAAGTTGATGCGGTATTTTTTCCGAAAACATATATCAAGTTACAATTTATGAATGGTGCTATAAATCTTTATTGTTACAGTCCCAGACAAAGGGATATTTTCTCAGAATATTTGGTTTCTCCCTGATAGCAATTCCAATTCATCTTCTTATCTCGTGAGAATTCCCAAAGATGGACTGAAAATAATTGAAGAAAATCCGGTGGAAAAGAGCTTGAATTTGGCAAAATGCCTCAGATTGTCAGCTAGCACATGGCAGCAGGAGTGGGGGTAAAGCGATGTTAGTTGAATTAATGAAATATCCAATTGTTTCCATAAAATTAAAATATTCATTAATCAGCTAAATTCTTGTTCGAATCAAGGAATCAAGGACTTAAAAGAAATCAAAATTACTCCCCAAAATCTTGTGTTGCCTGCTGCATTGGCAACCGAGTCAAACATTCCAGCATTCATCATTTAGTATTCGAGGTATTCGAAATTCGAGGTATTCAAATATTCGAGCAATGATTTAATATTCGAATTCGATATTTGAATTCGAGAAATCTGCTATTCGATGCTGTAATATTTAAGCCCTTAATTTTTCTAAAATTCATTGCGTTAGAATAAATTACCAATCAAGAAGTTTCTGAAGGTGAACGTTAAACAAATGAAAGACAGTTTTGATTGGAAATATCACTCATTTTGTTGTTTAAATGGCAACATTTTTTAATGTTATCAATAATTAGAATAAAATAGTGGTGAATTTCTCGTACCCTTAGTAGGCAGTACGCATATAATGTAATTTGTAAATTGGAACCAATTGAGCCCCGAAATTTCGCGCGCTCACGTCTGAAGCGCAATATTTATTTATGGGTATCTTTCAGCAGTCGGTCTCCTCTGAAATATTTGGGGACGGGACATGTTAGCATTGAGTTTTACCGCAAGAAGAAATAGTAAAAGCCTGGGAAACACCGAGAGTGAAACGTCGAAATGCAAGTGACATTACGTCTAGATTTGTCCGAAGCGTTTTTTGGCCCCTTTTTTTCAAGTAACCAGAAAACCCTTGAGTGCGCAGTTTCTGAACTAGTGCGAAAATCTGTCGACAAATGCCGACAAATACAACTGATAGTGAAGGAGGGAGCACAGATGATGACAGAAGTGATGTAGTAAAAGATCTCCCCAGGCAAGAACAATATTTTTACAGGAGAAATCGCAATAAGTGGTAATCAAATGAGCCAAAAAGGAAAATTCGTATACCCTTCCATAATTTCGTTACTCAGAAATCTGGTTTGAAGGATTACATAACATCACTGGTAGGGATATTGAACCTCTTGATTATTAGTCTCAGATTTTTGATGAGCGAATTTTACAATTAAATATGTTCGTACAATCAAAAAAATAGAAGGGCCTAATGATTTTGCGTCATCCAAAGGATGCATAATGGGCTCTTCATTTTACGGATTCTCGGCGAACAAGTCTGTAATATTCAATGTCTCCAAAATATGTAATGCTGTTTGTTTAGTTTCAATTATGCACAACAGGGTAGGTGATGATATAGAGTCAAGGAAACCAGTGGTAATTGCATTTTACAAGGCAAACAAAGGTGGCGTAGATACATTACACAATTTGCACTGTACATACACATCCGGGAGGTTACCAATGACAGTATTTTTCAGAATATTAAATATTTCCTTTGTCAACTCTTTTACGCTTCATTAGTCTGAGAAAGATATTAAAATATGAAACGATTTAATTGCATTAAATCAATGGCGGAGATCTCGTTAGACTCCATATGGGAAGGAGAATGTCAAATGTAAGACTCCCGAGAAGGGCAGGATAAATTATTGCGCAAATTCTCCATCTAGCATAGGAAGAGGCTGAAGAAGTTGAAATGTCTGAAATGCGGGCAGTAGGTAGACTTTTCCCGCCGTACAAAAACACGGAAAACCTCCTTCTTATTTTTCCAAGGCAAAAAGCCTGTGTGTGCTTTTATGAAAAATTGTAATTATGATCGCCTGCAGAATGCAACAAGAAAAGGAATAAGCGGGATAAATTTCATGTCTACTTACTACTTAGTCTTCCAACTATAACATTTAAGGTCTTATTTTTAAATCTGGCAAAATATAGATACATAAATATTATAATTATAACTCAAGTGTTTTTGGCATCAGTTTTTTGGCCCTGCTTCAAATAACAATTTTTACTGACAAATTGGTTCGTATTGGGAACATAAAAATTTTAATATAAGTATTAGAATAGTTAAGCATTTAAAGAAAAATTAAACAAAACATTAAAAATGGCGTTGCAACATTTTATGAATTTTTGATTTAATGCGGTCTCCCAGACCGCACGTCACTGGTAGTGTAATAGGAATTGCACGTCACTGGTTAAGGGTTAATACCACCATGTTTCAATGGGAATGAAATGTCATCCATTTAGTCTTCCAACTGATGAGGATTCAGAATGTCTAGATCTCATTTCGTAAGAATAAAATCTTATGAAAGTGTAAATATTTTTAAAGGTCTGATCAGTCATAAAATTAAAACTACAGCGAAATTTAAATTTTTTTTATTTTCTCTGTATTTACACCTTCCGGCTGATACTCTTCATAGTTGCCACTCCAATTTGGACATGAGTCGTAGGGTGGTAACAATGCTCCAATGCCGCCATCTTAAAACGTAGCCTCCGCTCTCAGTCAGTTCTCTGCACTGGTCTTCCGCTTGCTGTCTGTGCCAAAGTGCTCTCCCCCTTGCCAGCGTTTCGTTTCAAGTGCGTGTGGAGGGCGATCGACCACTTCCCATCAAAAATATTGCTGTCGTGGTGATCCACTCTCTGGACAAGATCATTGGTTGAAGCTCGCGCACTTCCCTAACCACTTGCATCATGAGGATCTTTACATCTTGCTGTAATTTGTTGTCGCTCATGAAGGTGTCATCGTACACATTACTCATTTGACAATGGAATTTGGTGGTATTGCACCCCTCTGCATGAAGAAATAAAAGCAGTACACAATTCAAACCTGGTGAAAGACTCATTTTCTGTAGCCATGTTTACATGTTCACTTTGCCCTCAGGACTAGCATTTTCAATGTGATTGTGTCGTCAGGCATATAATAGACACTAAACAGCACATTTGATAAGAGCTTATTGGGATTGTCACTGTGGTTTTATTTTTGGACTGATTGGACCTTAAAAAAAATTACCCTTGTTAAGTACAGTGGTGGAAAAAATTAACGCAAAGGTCATTGGTTGCTCACAGCTCAGGAAATATTTGATGGCATTTGTCCTCCAAGCTTTTGTCCTCACAATGTTCTCTTACTACCAGTAATTCTCAAAAAAGATTCTCCTTATACCAGGGAAGTTGAATCATGTGCTTCACAGTAACACCCAACTAAGAATTTTTTCAGTGCATGTTATGCCTACGTCTTTCATAGAATGGAGTTTTACTCTTGTAGAATGGACATCTGTGAACACGGCTGACATTTTGGACGTTGAAACTGCTGGAGATTGCAAAGGTTCTGCTGGTGTGGTGGGTAAAGTGTTATGCTATGGGGCTTGGGTTCCATGTATTAAATTTTGGATGATGATGCTGCACACACAATGTGGACATTTTTCTTATCTCAAAGACTTTGCAGAACCAAGTATTACATATGTGCAGAGGATGTTGCATGGCTATGATATTCGTAATTGCTTATTTATTTGTTGAAATTCAACTCCTTCCTTGCATAATCCTTTTAGCAGTTGACTGTAGAGTTAATTTGGACTACCATTACCGAGTCGTCCAGCCCCACTACAGTGTCCCTAACCATTAGCCTCATTTGCAGTGCGTCACGGCCTCTGCTCCCTCCCCCATTTCAAGTTTTAGTTGAATTTCCAATGTTCGATATCCAGTAAAGAGGCACAATAGAGTTTTTTGACTAGAACCTTGATTTTGCCATTTTATTTCCAAAAAATCTATCCAGTAAGCCACCCAATGAATATTGAAGTATTTGTATCATATATAGCTGAATATTTCGCCTTTTAGGCATTTACTTACACATTGCTGCTTAGCTGAAAGGTGCATTGAAGATGAACTGATGGAAATGTTAGAGCGTAGGTTTCCGCGGCGATGGTTTGATCTCTGCATTTCTCCAGGGTTTTCTTCCGCGTCAGATTGTTGGTTGACAACAGTTTCGCTGGCTATCCTGCCAGCGTCTTCAGGTCGAAGGTGTCGGCTGTTGGTTTCTGCCTCGCTTATATACTGTAGGCTGGATGGGAGCTGCACTGTGATTGGCTATCTGAGCCAATGGATGGAAATGATTACGTAGAAAGAAAATTGAAGCAAAATGAGTTCAATCGTTTTTAATATAAGTTTTGCAGGAAACCATTCAGATGCAAGGAAGGAGAAGACTGGTTGTGACTGTATGGAGGAGAGAGAGAGAGCATACGTATGTGCTTTGGTTTAAAAAAGATAGTGAAAGATCGGGTTTGATCTGTGAAAAATTCCACTTGTATCAGAATAAATTGATCCGAGAATAAATAGACAATTGCTGAAATTTATGTGTAAATTGTATCAGTCTATGAGTTCTAACTAAATTAAATATTTATTATAGTTTAATAAAAACAGAAAAAATTTTTCTAGAAATACAATTTATCCATTTTTGTAGTCTTTGAAGTTGTCTCACTGACTTGACTATAGATAAAAGTCATCGTCAATACTTTTTCTGGTTCTTATTTTATGTTTCATTATGGAATTTTTCTAAGACATTTGAAGGAAACCTCTTAAAGACCTACATATTACATTCAAGCTCTAGTTTTTAATTCTTTTCTAATTCAAATATGGACTTGAAGGGATCATATGTGATTAAAATTCAAGTTTTCTGTCATTATGAGGTTCAAAAAGGTCCATTTACATAGACCTTTCCTTTGAGCATAAATCTGACAAGAACAATAGGTAATGACCAAATTGATGATCGCTTCGGGCACCTTATAAACCATATAAAAGAAATAATCAAAGTTCAATTTGTGCATAGGCATTTTGGTTAAGCCAAAAGCATTTTTCTTTGTGTTTCCTTTCAATGGAAGTACAAACATATTTTAAGCTATTTCAATGTAATACATGAAAAATATTGCTGGAAATAGGATATTCCATCAGAGCATGGCAGCACTGACTGATGTCCTCAAGGAGTTCTTGAGCTGGCTGCATTCAGACGCCAATGAATGTTGCATTAATTTTTCCATCACTGTGCAATGTTATTAATGTAATGAGTATTGATATGGAAGCATTAAATTTTAAATGAAATAATTTCACAAGAGTCTATGTGTGATACAACTTTTTGAAATTGATCATGCCATTCGCATTACTCATCATTAGGTATCCCATGTCCAGATGTAGTGTGCCTGAAAAAGCACATATTGGTTCTGTCATTTGTGGGGGATGGTGAACGGCATAGAGCAGCTCCCAAGTTGAAAGATGCCATTCTCAAACCAGAGCAATATGTGAAAGCTTACAATCAAATTGTAGAGGTAAGTGATTTTGATTTTTATGCTAGAGAATGCATCAACACATTTACTGCCGGTGATGCGTCTGTGTTTTGTTATCAGGTGATTATTATTGGTTCATTACAATCCAAAATATCATTGAAAGTGAATCTGGAGTGAATTCTACCTTGTTTTGAAGTGGGTTTTAATGACCTCTTTGGTCTCAACTAGAGATGGGTTGGTTCCGGTACCCCGTTCTCGGTACTGCCATTTCTTGGCCTGTGGAACTGGTATCGAGAGCTGATCGCATGAAGTCAGTACTATGGATCTGGCTCAGAACGGCATGATGCCGTTCTTTCAACTTACCATCGGTCTCTATGGACGTCTTCAAATGAGTCGAATCGCATCATTGACAGCATGGCACCCATTTTAATCCGGCCCGAAGGTCTACGGCGTGAAATACGGACAATTCTACATTTAGGCCGCTTTCAGACGAAATGATTTTTTGCCGGCTGCTGTTCACGTAAAATTCAGGTGGCTTTCAGAAGAGACGACCCTCTGCAATGCTGTGTGCCGTGCCGTGCCGTGAACGGCGGCCTGTGGAAAATCGTTTTGTCTGAGAGTGGTCTTATGGTTGAATCATGT
Organism: Ischnura elegans; assembly: GCF_921293095.1. Lineage (NCBI taxonomy): Eukaryota > Metazoa > Arthropoda > Insecta > Odonata > Coenagrionidae > Ischnura > Ischnura elegans. The sequence goes on from NC_060256.1 coordinate 3,172,049, forward strand.
ACACATACAGTAATTCTTCGATATCGGAGCAAGATGCGTTCAGAGAGCTTGCTTATAAGTTGATAAACCTTTTCAAGGCATCGAAAGGTGTGGTTATCCTGCAGAATGCAACATAGCATAACAATTTTGCATTCGCTCGCGGCCACTCAAGTGATTCATGTTGTCACTCTACCAGCGTGTTTAGCAGTTTATTGTTGATGTTACAAGATTTGTGACAGTGAAGCATGCCAAAAAGTTGTCAATTAAAATAACAATTTAAGTTACATTGAAGAATACAGATTATATTTTGAACTGGCTCACTAGTTACAACAAATTAATGGATGATGCCACCAGAAGTTGGGGGAGTTTCACTATTGATCCTGATGTACCGCAGGCAATATTTCTGCCAAAAGATGAATAGATTGGGTAAAAATGTTGAATTTTTGAAATCAAAACCTGGAGAATGAACCAGTGGCTGCCTGATGTAATGTGATATATTGGTCGATCATGCATTCTTTAACAACATGTTATTTAAACTTTTTTACTTGGCCAATGAAATTATGAAGACGACCTTAAGTTTTTTTTACAGAGCTTTCCTGCTAATTTATGTCTTTAGTGAAATTATTTTCATTCACTTCTTGCAGTTGTTCATTTAAATTTGCCATTAATTCAGATAATAAGAGTACATCCTTGGAGCTAAGTGTCGAGAACCGATGGGGAGAACCAGACCGGTACTGAGAACCGAAAAAATCATGCGGTAATAATCATAGATCGAAGTGTAACATCCACTGTATTGAAGTGTATAGACATATGCCGTAAAAATGTGGGTGATAGATAAGAGGAATTCTGGGATAGATGTTTCAACCTGAATGATAATCAATGAGGCCAAAGGATTTGCAGAAAAACATGGGAATCAGAACTTTTCTAGGGCTAGTGGTACAGTCAAACCTCTTTATAACGAAATTCTTGGGACCAAGAAAAATTTTTGTTGTATAGAGGTTTTTGTTATACAGAGGTATCCCTTTTACAGATGTTATGACCCATTTTAATGTACTGAAAAGCTTTGTAGCAAATAAAGGACTGATATCTATTTATAAATTCACTTAAATAAGATATGTTACCTACATAAATATGGTAAAATTTGTCAAATTTACTTTAAAAATGTAAAAATTTGATATGGCCTCATTGGAATAGCAAGAACTTAAAGCGAATCACTAATTGAACTCAATCATACAATGATTAGACAGGAGCACATTTAGGAACAAGGGTAATTGATATTTTTAGTTATTTATGGCATTAACAAATAACTTTCTTTATTTCACTCACAAAATTGAAGAATTCTTTATAAATAATAATATGTTACAACTTCAGGTAACTCTTAAATTAAAGAAGATATATCCCAGTCTTCCTGGTAACAGCCAGTGATGAGCATTATAAAATATTAAAGATAATATCACAATATGTGGGCATTCCATGAAATTTATGGAATTTGTAAAACTAGAGAAAGCTTAAAAACAAGTAACTGAAATGCTCTTTAGCAGACACAAAACTGTGCAAACAAAAGGATAGTAATTAACAAACAGCAAATTGACTTTTTGCATATAAATAATAACATATCCCACTATCAACATAAATAGAACTAATTAGAATTTAGATGGCCGATGCTCTCAAAATTAAAATAAAACTTATTTAAAGTAATCTGGTAATTTTTTCTGAAGGGTTCGCTTTCCTTCCAAGGACCATCTCACACAAACATGCCGCAGTTGATCAAGAGAGACTAAATGCTCAACAGGTATATCTCTCTGGGAAAAAATTTCTGCAGGGCTTCAATGTATGCAAGGGCCTCATTTGTAGTAATTTCTCTCTCAGGGTTACCTTCATCCTTATCACTCTCAGATGAATCATTTTCCATAACTTCCTGTAAAATATCCTCATCTGTTACTTCAGGAAATACTGGCACGTCCTCATCAGCAGATACAAAATCATCTGCAGTCACATCAGTTTGCACTCCTGCTCTCAAAATATACTCCTCCCAGACTGCATCAATGCCAATGTAATTACTGCTTATACTGGGACCTGCTTCAGTTTCTTCTTCTTTATTGAAGTCAAAGCCTGCCTTTCTCCAACATTTCCTTATTGTTTGTGGAGTCACACTCCACCAGCCACCAGTAGCCATTTCAATCCCTTGTTTTAAGTTAATAAAATAAGGGTTGTCCATTTTCCTCTCAATATTAATTATGATTCGATGCAGCATCCTTGATCTGTAATTCGATTTAAAAGATCGAATAATAACCATATCTAAAGGTTGCAGGCAGGAAGTGCAGTTCGGAGGGAATAAATACAACTTCACATTTGTAAGCCTATTTATATCACAAGAGTTGTGAGCCGAACAGTTGTCTAATAAAAGAGCAATCTTTCTCTTTTGTGCTTTCATTTTCACGTCAATTTCTAAAACCCACTGCTGAAATAATTCAGAAGTCATCCATGCTTTTTTGTTCGCCTTGTAATCTGCTGGTAAACTTCTAATGTTTTTAAAGCAACGTGGGTTTCTCGCCTTTCCAATCACTAAGGGTCATAGCATCTCAGTCCCATCTGCATGACAGCAGAGAAGGACAGTGATGCGATCTTTTGCCTTTTTCCCACCTTTACATTTATCTGTTTTTACAGCCATTGTCCTCTCAGGTAGCAGCCGATACATTAAAGCCGTCTCGTCGGCGTTGAATATATTTTTCGGGGGAAAACTCGCCATAATCTCCTTTAATTTTCCACTCTGCCACTGAGCAATGGCATCAGCCGGTGCAGACATCTCTTCTCCTGATATTCCCTTGCACAAAATATTGTGGCGAGTGCGAAACTTTTCAAGCCAGCCTTGTGATGCGCAAAATCCGTCTTCACCTAAAGTCACGGCCAATTGCTTGGCTTTCTGGCAAATTAGAGTTCCAGTGACAGGGATATTCAAACTTCGTATTTGTAAAAACCATTTAAATGTTGCTTCATCAACCTTGTCGTAAGTTGCGGCCCGTAATCGCTTCCTCATGGGATTCACAGCGTTGAACATGGTGCTTTTTTCTATTTTGTTTCTCTTTTTTAAAATTGTTGTCAATGAAGACGGCGATATGTCGTACTTCTTGGCCACGTCCAATTTCTTCATTCCCGTGTCAACGTCTTTTAAAATGGCAATTTTCTGCTCGAGAGTGAATTGCTTTCTTTTTGGTGGCATTCTGTGAAGTCCCTACGAGTTGGAGTAAGATTTAATAAAGATCCCCAAAATTAACCATAAAACACATTCTGATGGACTGCTAATGGTACCTTTTAACTTTTTGCTCACTACTACGAAGATTCTGAGACTTGACAATATATTTAACGTCACTTTTAAAAGAGTTATTGCTTCCGAGGACTTTCATCTGCTAACTCGGCGTGTGAAACTTCGCAGAAATAGCCAATATCGTCAGTAATCGATAGGTCGATAGTTTCCGTCGATACCTATATAATCGATCCTCTGCATGACGGCCGTCATGTGAAAACGAAATGCAGACGATGATAAAATGAAAGATGTAGGTAATAGTGCTTTGTTAACGACAATGATCAATCAACACAACCTTTAATCACATCCAAATTATTAATCATATTTCAAGGAAACAAATTCATGGATTCAGCGATGAGGAAAAAATTGAAATATGTACTCCCTTCTCAAAAAAATTAATGCGTCTATCTCGAGCGCAAATGATATCAATGAAATGGAGGATACGTAATCACAAACTTCATTATTTCGCTTTAAAGAGGTAAAATAATTGACTCGGGGCCAAAAGTTTATTTCGTTCTAGAGAAATTTTTGCTGTACAGAGGTTCGTTGTACAGAGGATGAAAATACACATAACTTATGGGAAGAAAATCGGGACCGTAACTTTTTTTCGCTGTATAGAGAACTTGTCTTCTACAGAGGTTTGTTCTAAAGAGGTTTGACTGTATAGGTTCATGAAAAGGTAAGGCTTATCAATGCGCACAAAAACAACTATTGCTCAGAAAATGCCAGCAGACGAAGAAAAAATGCTAGCATTATATAGGTTTGTTATAAATGCACACAAGAAAACTTCATTTTAGCTCAGTCAAATAGGAAATATGGATGAAATTCTATTCACATATGATGTACTATCATTTGCAAAAGCCTTGCAACAAATCGAGTGGCGCCACTTTCGCTCCATTGTCGATTTCTGGCCACCATTAAGATTGAATGATCACTATCGAGGTATGAATCTTCATGGTAGCTCGGGAACGACTCACGAACGGGTCATCGTGACACGGGAGTGAGACGTAGGAAATAATTACGATGTTCAGTTGAGTAAACGAGGGTAGATGTTGTTAAGTCGTCGCGGCGTTTGAGATTATTTTTGTACCCGTAGTTGACTGGAGTAGATAATTGAAAATATTTACCCGTTAAAAGAGTGGGTACCTATGATGCCTGGCTTCCAATGGTAAACCCCAAAAGGCCGGCTGGGGGCACGATTTCGCCATTAGGAACACGGAAATCAACTCACTCGCAACCCTTTTTTTAGGGATTCAACGTCGTTCAGGAGACTTTATATAAAGTTGTAGAAATATTTGTTCGATATAGAAGAATTAATAAATGAAAAAAAAATTAACTGGCAATTTTCCGAAAAAAAACACGACTCTGTCGTCTCCACCATATTTAATGGATTGGCATTAAATAGTTCTTTACGTTGGTTGAAGCTGATAAAGATAGCTCCATAGATAGCTCCACCTCTATGGATAGCTCCATAAGCTTTCTTCTTCATTAATTATAAATTTTTTAATTGGATAAATATATTTACACCGATGGAAATGTTTCTTCGGAAAAAAGTGAAATTTTGATTGCCAAAAAAAATCGCTAGGCCTCATCGTTGCTAGCAGAATGTCTCTATTTTTACTGTTTACATATCTAGGAGACATACATTACATATCTAGCCCTAACATATTTAGTGATCATGTCGCATTAATCTTCTTTTTGTTATAATAAATTAGTTATTGTTTCGATTTTAATATTTCGGTCATTATTATATTATTAAGGACAATCAACTTAAAGAGTGACTTAATAGTGCGACTTTTCCCTATCCATGAATGCCTCCATTGGTAAGGTTTCCAATAACAACAATGGACAGAGATTAAATTAAAAGTCAATTTAAACCAATATTAGCCCTTTTTTAGGGAGGGAAATACTTTGCGCATAATTTAGCCGCTCCATCAGCTCTTAACGCTGAATCGGGTGCTCCCGCGCCGTAGTTAGTCAGCTAAAAGGTCCTGCACCTCGTCTTGCCCTACATCTTTATCCCAACTTTACCAGCCAGGGATGAGGAAGTAGGTTACCTGGAGTAAAACTTGCTGGCCGTAAGTGATTCTCACGTACTTCCAAAATAGCATAAATAGGGCCAATTTGTAGCCCTATCATATACATGTTGATGCCACAATTTGCTTGAAGAAAATACGCACTAGAAACATAGTTGATAAACACCTCAAGATAAGTCTTTCCTATATTTAAAAATAAGCGCCGTGGCGCGTGCACGATTAAGGATTACCATTACATAGGTTATTCCTAGGATTGTGCTTAGTAGATCAGCTAGTCTCACATTCTGTCCCTTTCCAACAAAATTACTGTATTAAAAAAACACTGATTGTAGAATACTGAAGCCTAAAGTTTAAAAGTAAAATTCTTCACTTAATTTATATCTTTTTCTATCTCTAAGAAAAGTTTCCGTCACTGCTCATTTACGAAACGAAAAAGGGTAAAATTGTTCTGAAAAACTTTACTGGAGATATTAACTTGGTAGGAAATGGCGACAAGTTGATGACAAATAGGCAGCATACAACATAAACGGACAGCATAATCGCTGCAAAATATCATTCATAATTTTCTTTTTAATCAGATAAAATTGATCTATTTAAGAAATTACGTATATGGAACCTTAGATTATTACGATAGTTCTCATTCCAAAGGTTAATAATGTTGAGCAGTTACGGATCTGTAAAGGAAACCATATAGCACTAGGAATTACATTCACCAGTGATTCTGATTGAAGTTCCTTCAAGAAAACGCAATTGATTCGTCCTACCGCGCTAACTACGCATGATTCCCGTCGCACGGTCATTTAAATTAGAAATAGCTGCAAAAAATGCTCAAAAATCAACAGCTGGTACCCTCTTAACATAAATTTCAAAAATAAAAAAACTTTAAAATAAAATACGGCTGTGCGGAGGATAAAAAATTTTCGTCCACGGGATGGACTTGAACGCGGGCCCCTCCTATCACCAGCCCAAAAGTTACTTCACTGAGCTATTTCTATCTCAAGGTCATTAAACGGTTATTTTGATTATTTGATGTTATTGTAACACTGAGCTCCTTCATGTGCTTCTACGGCTTCTCACTTGAACGAATTTGATCAAAATAATCACTTACTCGGTATATTAGTCTTTTATTCGTTTATATGATTATAACTTGAGCACGGAGGCTTTCGCATACTCTATGTTTCGGCTGGTTAGTATATACAATAGGAATGTAATGATGTTGTCGCCTGCGACTTCGGTATGGTATCGTCTTTTTAAGTTATTATTATTTGTTATTATGTTTCAAACTCGGTATTTGTATTTCTAATGAAGCAAGTGTATGCATTTATTAAAAACAGTAATTCTGCTAGGATTTGCCTACGTCCCTCTTACTCGACTTGAAAGGTTTTATGAAATGAGCTGCAGTTCCACTGATGCCTTAAACATAAAACGTATTGCCAACAAACACATTTCCTAATACAATGTAACCTACTTAATGCAAGTAGATAATTCAATTAATAATGCTAAGTAAGTATCCTACAGTATCCCGAATTCATCAGTGCATATGTAAATGATTGCATCTAAATAAGATAACTTAATCATCAACGACATAGCAGCTTAGAGTTATTATTCACATTCACACTAATGAGGAACTTGCATGGGTCGTAGATTGCTCTAAAAACTATTTTGAATAAGTCAAATGGATACATTAGGTCGCAAAAATACCTTCAGTTTCTCCATTCAACATCAAAAGAAATAAAAAAAATTGCATTTAAAATCGAGAAAATTTTCTCTGAGCCGACCACTGCGCGAAGACACCCGAGCGTTGCCGAGGCCAGGCGTGACGTCATAGGTGCCTAAACAACCGTAGGGAGTAGGGAAATACGCTGAGCGCATGGTGTAAAATTTGTTTTGAGGGAGTATTTAGCCGCTCATCGTCATTTTATTTTGTTCTGTTATTCTTGGGCAAGTTTTCCTATTGCTATTGTGCCTAGATTATTTCTTAGGATATTAATAATGCGGCATCGGGATGATGAAGTACAAGCGTTTCACTTCGTTTGTTTTGGTTATCAGAAAAATGGATGATAACGTTGCCACTCGTTTGAATAGTACACCTGAAATTCATCTACGTCTACATAATACCCCGCAAGCCGCCTAAAAGGCGTGTGGCATGGGGTGTTAGGACACCAGCCTTTTTTTAGGACACCAAAAATTGATGCCACGACCCTCATGGAATTTGTTAAGACAAATTATTGCTATACGTCGGCGGCAAATCGAGTTGTAAAAGAAACTTGTAATACTGGATGATAACGATCGTAAGCTGTGCTGTTGACATTAGAGTAAGCTGTGCTGTTGAATTTGGCAACGCCGGATTAACGGAGAAGGTAGTCCTATCCGTCCTACGGTACGAATTCACAGCAAAACAGTCTGCACACAATCCACATGTGAGATCGCGAATCGGTTCCGCTGCCAACACACACACACAAGCTACAACCTATTTCAATAATATAGGTAAATCCATAAACAATATTCTAGCATATACCATAAAAATATAGTGGGGAATAGGCAAATACTCTTATCAAAAACTGGATGTCACTATCACATTCTTATATTCATCACGTACAACTTACAATAACAGAACTCGTTATGATGAATACAACTATTTATTCACTGATTTAAACCCTTAAATTAGCCCACACAAGTGACATTTCTCACTACTATTCGTTGAAATAATGGAATAACAAACTTCACACACAGTTTTTATTTCAATAGCGTGATCGTGAAATGTCATATCTACGGTGAACAACGGAGATTAGCTGACAATTTTTACACTACTGTTAGACATTTATCGATAGCGTAATAGCACTTTTTACAATTCAATCACGATGGAACACTGATAACTCTTGGCCGATATTTTTCAACCTTGTCAAACTTTGTGCATTACAACCACTGGCACTGTGATTATTAGCAGTAGCTTAACGGGAGATGTCACGTTGAAAATAACACTATTTTGGCACAAAAATGTTCCAAGATGTCTCCAATCAGCGAGCAAAAGTTGCATTGACTGGAATTCACCCCATAATACAAGCACAGACAGTCCTAAACCACGAATTCTCCGGTACCTACGAATAAACGGATGAAGTTATTTGTATATAAAAGCTAAGCGGACATCAGTAAACATCAAAATCGTTCTAATTACATACTTAAATGAATGATATGCCGTCGATAACATCAACTTACAATTAACGTATCCCCCTTCCAATGGCCGTGGCTCAGACTCCTGCTACGATGTTATTTAGGTATTATAAAATTTTTGGTTTAACTGCTACAGTTTTATATTTTACGCCCTTACTCAGATATTAATATTATAAATAGTGCAAAATACGAGGGCTTCCAAGCCTCTATCGTCGGATATTTATCTTTAAATATAAAATAATCAACACGTCTAACAAACGAAGCTCTCACAACTGCTGGCAACTATTACAAACAATCACAACAATAGCTTCGCGTGATGTTTAGGCACCTTTGACGTCATCGAGGCTTCGTCGGCAGTGGCTTGGGGGGTGAGGGAGTTTTTCCCGCGCTTTAAAATTCGTTATATTTATCATTAAATATCTCGTGAACGAAAACTCACATTTACATGCGGTTTTCTTTGTTGTATTCAGAAAATAATTTTCTGTCCGCCTATGAAATAAAAAAAATTCATGCAAGTTCCCCATTCAGCAGTAGAACATATTATCAAACAATACCTGTTGAAATCCGACAATCATTAAAAATGGGACTTTTAGCTGGAATTAAGTTTTCCTAGTCATACTTTGAATAAGTGGAAAGGAATACATTTTTACCGATTGACGGACGCCAGAGAACTCTGTTATTAATTACGCCACGATTAATGCCGATCAGCTTAACTAATTCATATTTTACGTGTTTGCTCAGATATTTATACGATGAAACACTGGGAATTTCAAAGCTGTCTCGTATCATATGTCGTAGATATTGTATTAAAACATCAACCCGAGTCGATAGATGTAAACAAAAGTCTGCCATGTTCACAGTGAACGACTCGTGATTTCCAGCTCTCTGAAAAGAGCTGAGATCACTCAAAAAGAGCTAAGCTACCAACTTTTTAAAATCTCTCCGAGGAATTACCTTCGATCTTTCGTACTGCATTAAATGCTACAATGTGTTTGGGGGAATATCATGAACATTAATTTCACGTAAATGGAAGCGGTCAAATCCCGAGACTGAAAAGGATGACAAAATACCTCACCCACCCAATGACCTGTTCTCCATGCATTGAACCATGAAGACTAGTATTGGATTGTTGCATACACCCGAAAACCATACAATTTCCGGGCACAATCTTTGTGGAGCGAAAGTGGCGCCGCTTGATTTGTTGCAAGACTTTTGCAAATGATAGTACCATCCAACTAGGCTGTGAGTATTAAAGGGTCTAAAACCATAAAAACCACAGGTCATGAAAAAACGTGATAAACAGTAGTTCTAACATGTTGTGCTGATGACACAAAACTACTGCCGTTTTTCATATTCAGAACAAAAACTCATCCAAAAGAAAAACTTCCAACGGGTGTAATTGTTCATGTTCATCTGAATGGCTGGATGGACAAAGCTGGATTGAAACTGTGGTTACAGAATGTATGGGCAAGGCAACCTGGTGGACTCTTAAGAAAACCCTCTCTTTTGGTTTTGGATCAGTTTAACACCAATAGAACTGAAACCATAAAGAATGAAACAAGAGAAGTAAAAACCCAGATAGCTGTCATTACTGGTGGACTGACTAGCCAATTGCAGCCTTTGGATGTATCGGTGAATTAGCCATTGAAGGAAAAAGTGTGAGAACAATGGAACAAGTGGATAGGAGAGCCACATCATGCCCTCACACCTTCAGGTAGAATGAAGCGGCCCTCTATTTCTCTAGTGTGCGAGTGGGTAAAAAGATCTTTGAAGGACATAAAGGCTGAAATAATTGTTAAGTCCTTAAAGAAGTGGGGAATCAGTAGTGCTCTTGACGGAACAGAAGGCGACGCATTATTTTTTTCCTTGTTTGTGGCCTTCTAAATAAGGGTGCGTTTCAAATGCCAGTGAATCTTATATGCTGTCAAACACGGTATCTATTGTAGATTCAATTAATTCACGAATGTATTTAGGTAGATGATGTGCTGTCTTATTTTCTTTTCCCTTGCTTATGAAGAGGTGGCATGAGAGTTTTGAATGGATCTATACTATACTGGAGGTAAAGCAGGATGATTACTTGAATTAAGTGAGAAGAGCAAAGTGACTTCCTGCATTTAGTTACCCAGGAATATCCTCACCTTCCATCTGGTGGTATTGTATGACATGTGGAGCAGTCGGCCATAAGCTAAGGTCATTTGCTCCATGATTTAATGCACAGTGTCCGGCGATACCTGGTGGAAATGTTTTATATTCATGAGAATAAACTAAAATGGTAATTACTAGAGATGTGCGAATAGTATCCGCGAATACTCGAATACTAGAAAGTATTCGATATTCGAGATCTCGAATAGTTATGCCAAAGGTACCGTCTCGAATACCTCGAATACTTTGAATTTCGCGTCATACGCTTTCGCTCGCACGTCATTGGTAGTTGACTCAGAAAAATGAGAACTCTAGTCGTTAAGTGCATGCAGCGACGTTTTAGGCAAACTGACGAACTATATCAAATTCGCGGGTTAGAGCGGTGAAAAGAGTTCGACGTGGGGAATCGAAATTGATAGGGTGAAAAAATCCGAGAATCCCAGGTGTCCCCCATCAGGAGTAACTCAATGCCGTGGGATAGCAACATAGGCGCATTTCCCACGATCCGCTATTCCCTCCATTCAGCATTCACCCCACCCAATCTGACAATTTCCTCTTCTCCGAAATCAAACAAAAGGTCCCAGCTCGTGCAGGGATCGTATTACGAAGACTTTAGCCCCGAAAAATATCAAGTTACCGGAAAATAATAGAATAGCGTTTTACCCTTCACTCTTTCTCCCCCAGTGACCATTTTCCCGCATTCATCTTTTGATAAAAATAAGACGAGGTGTTTACCATGTGTCCTTTGTAGCTAATAACGACAGTCACTTATTTTGAATCTTCCCCAGGAGATGAAACTACCACAGGGAGGTACTCAGTGCCGTGGGATAGTGACATTGGCGCATTTCCCACGATCTGCTATCCTCCCTTCAGCATTCGCCTCACCCACTCTGACGATTTCCTCTTCTCCGATATCAAACAAAAGATCTGACCTCGCGCAGGGATCGTATTACGAAGACCTTAGCTTCGAAAAAAATATCAAGTTACGCGAGAAAAATAAAAACGTGTCTCGCACCCACCCCCTTTTCTCACCAGCTGACCTTTTTCTACCTACCTGCTTCGAATTTCCCCCTTTCTGGAGGTCGACTGCTGCATGAGTCATCTACTAGCCCGAAAGGTGTCTAACAATGACTTTCGGCAATTATTATTACACTATTATTGGATTGAAATATTAGTAATATGCGCGTAATTTAAGAAAGAATAAGATCAAACACGACATATTTATGACTTTATTAAAGCATTTTACGCAGGAAAATAAATGCCGGAAATAGGAAGAAATACGACGGGGGCTTAGCATTTTGGCGTAATGCTCAAATAGGGTGCTTTACTATTATTTTTTTATTGCCTAAATCGAAATATTAATACTCCTGGAGTACGTATTTAACGCTTTTAGATTTTTATTGGACGATATCTATTTTTCGCGATTAAATTAAAAGTGAAAATTTTCAAGCGCGCGAAAACGCGACGCGTTAGTGGGAATGATAGGGAAAAGTCCGTGTGACGCATTTCTGTTTCCCCCTCCCGCCTTGTGAGGTGACCTTGGGCGAGGCTCTGAGCGCTGATACCCTAGCAAACCTTACCTTATCAAACGAAAACTTTCCGACCTTAGCCAGTTTTAATAAGTGATTATTTAGACATGTTTCCCTGAGCTCTGTGCCTCATGCATGTCAAGTGGAGTGGCATCACATGGGTGCCAATCTGGCTTTTTTAAAATGAGGATAAAATTGACCATTGCCATTGGTCTAGACCAGTATTTCTTGAACCAAATAATTTGTATATTATGAATATACCAATGGTAGGTAACGAATCACAATCAATGCCTTTCGTTTTCTTTAATGAAGGAAACTACCCTATTGTTTACATAAAATTTAAATACACCATTAATAAGCTAAATTCCTGTTTGAATCCTTTAAAGGCAATCACAATTACTCACCAAAATCTTGGGTTTCCTGCTGCGTAGGCGACCTAGTCAAACATTTTCACATTCATAGTTTAGTATTCGAGGTATTCGAAATTCGAGATATTCGAATATTCGAGCAATGATTTGATATTCGAATTCGATATTCGAATTCGAGAAATCTACTATTCGACCCATCCCTAGTAATTACCCATCTTTTAAGTCAAACTCTCCCCCACCCCCCCTTGCTATCCTTTCCACCCCACCCTTCTCTTGCTGGACGGTACATATAGAACGAGGAAAGCCAAATTTGTACCTTTATAATGACACTACGTGTGGAAACTGGGTTGGTACTTAAGTAAATAAAATTATGTGGAAGTTTACCATTTTAGTTTATTCTCATGCTGCGTGATAGTCGGATAGGGAAGGAAGGGTGTAAAACTGCATCAGCATTAGCCTGCTCTCAACTGAAGGCACCGAGAGGAACACGGCTTAACGTCCCATTCCACAGACAGTGTGTTTTTTATCACTGATCCATAAAGGTAATATGTACATAGTTTTTTGTCGCATTTATTTACTTGGTCCTTCATTTGCTTTTCAGGCAATGGTAAAAATGTATCGGGATGCGGAATTGGTCCACTGTGATCTCTCCGAGTACAACGTGCTCTGGCAGTCCAAGGAAGAGCGGTGCATCATAATTGATGTTGCTCAAGCTGTGGAGGCGACTTCCCACCCCCATGCCTTGCCTTTTCTGCTTAGAGACTGTGAAAATGTTACATCGGTGAGTGTTTGCATGAATAGCATTTTCTAAAGGGCAAAATATAGGTAGCACACTTAGCATCTGAGAATGGGATTTACCATGAAAATAACTCTCCTACCTTTGTAAGTACCCTTGCGAGCATCAGACAGCAACGCCGGAATAGAAAAAGCATTTTGCTACCATATTTCAAAAGAATGCAAATGGCATCACTTAAATCCTCACACTCTTTGACGTCGTAACCGGTGCACAAAACTTCCGTTTCAATTAAAGCTGAATTTCCTGCACCATACTAACCAAACACAGTACGGGACTTAAATATAGGTTTTTTATTATATGAGCACTGAGTAGGTATGTACTGTGTATTCCATTGGAAGAAATGGGCAAATAAAAAGAATGATTGCACGAAACAAGGAAACATTTAATGAATTATTCATCATAAAACTACAAATATTTCATTTCAACATGAGAAAATCTTCATACCTTCAACGTTATATTATTAACACTGATATAGTGTTTTGTCCAAGTCTTATCAATGCAAAGTTGTTTGAAATAACACGCAATTGGTATTAAAATGCAAACATTAACACTTCCATATAGATAGTGCAAAGTATGTCACACAAGTTCACAATCACAAAATAAGGGCCATGATCACGACACTCAATGCAATGATTCCTTCCGTGACATCCACGCAATTTCGGTGTTTTTCTCAACAAATGTATTTTAAATAGACCAAAATGTGATTTCAAGCGACAAAAACGTTTTGTAATTAAATAATTACCGTATAAGCGCGTGTAAGAGGCGCACCTTTTTTCCCAGACATTGCAGCCGAAAATAGGGGTGCGCCTCTTACACAAACTTTTTATCTTCCCCCCCTCCCCACCCCCGGTCGCAAGTCCAAGGGGAACTGAGTGGCCTTGGTTTTCAGCGTGAGTCAGTCATCTGAAACCCTGGGTCAAAATAAAGCGGCAGGCAGGGGAGTTTCCACCTTAGTGACGTATTTTTAAAATGCTCCTGTTTGAATTTCTTGCAAGCATCGTGCCGTCACGTCAGTACCCCAGAGGTGAACATTGAAAAGATCGCGCGGGAAGATTCGCTCCGGAGCGCGCGCTAAATTTACTGCCACGAGTGGGCATCCCGCGGCATTTATACTGAATAAAGTAATCGCTTATCAAACGTATGGAAACGCGTAGTTTTGAAGGACATACCTGGTTAATAGTCAACATCTGTCTTGCCGAGCAATTTCCATTATGCTGAGCACCCGATTTTTCAAAAATCATCTTCAGACGCTTATATGAGGATTTTTGCAACTGAAAATTATATTGGTGTCAAAACCTGCGGTTTAAAAAATTCGAACAAGTGTGTTCATTGCTGGACTAAATGGTGGATAGAAGAAATCGGAAATGCTTATAAGTGAAGAGCGCTGAAGGAGAGGTCGAGGGGAAGGAGTGCGCTCCCTCCCCTCCATATTTCAAGCTACGAGGCTATGAGCGAAGGAGCAAGGGAAGAACACGTCCGATCTTGCATGTGACGTCGTTGCCTTTAAAGCGAAGGGGCGAAGGCGCAGCAATGTGATAGACGCAGTTTGCGTTGCCTAAAGTTTCCAGTCCGTCTCGTCTTGTTTGAATGTGCTTATGCTACGCTTGTTTCTTCCGAAATTGTCCTGTTTGGACTGTTTTGAATATTAGTAGCCTTGTTGTAACTATAAATCTTTGTGTCAAACAATTAGAGCTTAAAAAACTTAAATTCTGTCAGATATGCGTCGCGTTAGATCTTTCTTTTTTTTGAACCTCGTGCGTGTCATACAATTATTGAAAGCCTTGCTATCTATTGAAATATATCTTCGGGCTCAGATGACTCATCTGGCATTTGTCCTCCATAAACTGGGAGATGGATCAAGGTCAGTTGGTGAGACGGGGTAGGGATGAAACACGTTTCCATTGTTCCCCTGTAACTTCATGTTTTCCTATTTTCCTTTGGGGTCTCGGAAAGGAAAAAAACGGCAGAGGCATTGGCTGATGGAGGGCCGAGTGTAGTGCCGTTAGGCTCCTTGCACACACACCGATTTTGGACCGGTAAAATATCGGCCGATATTTTACCGGCGAAGCGATGCTTGCACACAAGCCGGATTTTTACTGGTCAAACGACAAGTTGCTATGTTTTTGAGCCAGCGATCCACAGTGACAATGGCCGGCAGATAACCGGCATTATACCGGTGCCGGCGCGTGGTCGGTACGTGTGCAAGCTCAAATGCTCGCCCATTGTTCACTATTGGAATGTGGACGGCCGATGTTTTACCGGCCGTCCAAAATCGGTTTGTGTGCAAGGGGCCTTAAATCTACGACGTAGTTATTATCCTACGGCGCTAAGATTGCCCCGATTGTTGTCCAATCTCTTGGGAAGGTTCATGCTATGTGCCTGTCGTGTTTTGCCTTAAAATTTTCCACGGCTGCAATGCTATTGCAATACTCCTGCGAGAGCTTTTAAACAAAATTGTTCTTGAGTAGGACACGCAACGTAGAGCGATGGTGTATGCGAAGACAGGATCGGAACTCTTTCTACTCCCTCTTATGCCGCTATTACCGCCGCAGTTATCAAAATTTCCTTTTTCAAATAGTACTGAAAGAGGAAATTTCGATAACTGTCGAAATTCCGGGCATACCTCTGCAACACCGCACGATAGGAAAAAAAATGGAGCAAAATATTTTTCTTTATAGCTTCGATCCTCAAAATAGGGGTGCGCCTCTTACACGTGTGGGCCTCTTACATACGCTTATACGGTACCCTTGTGGAAGTTACGGGATGCCTGTGCCATTAATAAACTCTAGGTGCTTGCCTCAAGCCACTCAGCCACGGCACTATGTAATAAAATGGACTTGCGCAAGAGAAGTAATTGCATGACAAAACTTTATTTGCGTGTATCTCTTGAACCCGGGCCTAAGGGGAAGAAAGTGCAACTCTTTTTCTACATTGCCGGTTTACGAAACGATTACATAGATTCAGAGAATAACATGGGCATTCAGATCCCAAAAATTGATCTCACGATGTCTGCTTGTTGGTAAAATATGGCTTTGATATTGTAACCCACCGGTCCGCCGTCCGTCCGGGTCTCACTTTCAGAGGGGTGGGGGAGGATAGTTTAGAGGGATTGCTCAAGGTTAGCGAGTCGTGGTTCGATGGCTAGGGGAAATGGAGGGGGTGGGAAGGAAATGGAAAAATAAGTTGGGGTAGGTTCACTTGCTGAATGGAGGCTGGCGCGTACGAAATAATGAAGGCTTACGTAACAGTTTACAATTCCAACAACACGTTTAATGAGCACTTCAATTGGGAAATGTTCCACAAAATACATAAATAAATGACTCTTTGAATAACACAAATTAAACTACTGCTACTGGCCAATTAGGTACCTTGTAACATCAATTAATAAATGACAGAAAAGAAAATAAACCCTGATTACAATTGTTGGCGTGAAATATTATAAAAATGCTTGAAAAATGACAAACGCCAATTCCAAATTATCACTTATTGTCCTACTAACTACAATGAACCATTCACACACACACGGGGACACGGGGGAACTTAAAAAATATATAAAAAAAATGTACGGGAGAATATCACTGTTCTTCTTCTCTTGAATGGAAGAGAGAGGGGAATGGGGAGTGGGGCTCTTCTGATTCTGTTGAAATTTGGGGATATTGGTGGCTAGAGTACTTATCGCTCTCACTGATTTGCTGGTGGAGAAGATTTCCTCGGCTGGCTCGATATTGCGACTAGGATCGCTGTGGGATGAGAGAACTCCTTTGTTGGCGCCGTGGATTGACGTCTTCTGCTGCGAGTGCTAGGAAGATACCGTCTTATCTCCTCTTTCCAAAGTCATCGCCGTTTAAATCTCGCGTCTTTTTCCACGCTGGGCTGCCTCTCTCTCTTTATCTCTCCTCACAGGACGGGTGGTTCGCTGAGCAGAGCCTTCAGCCAATTTCTCCAGCAGAATAGTCTTCTGCATGTCGTCCGCATTCCGCTTCTATAGCCACTTTCTGGGAGGGGGGATGAGTGAACGGAAAAACCCCAGGCATCGGGTTTTTTCGGCTATTCTTCCGTAGGGGAGGGGGGGTTTCTGTGGAGGGCGGGGTTGGAGGATTTCATCATCTCCATACGCAGGTGTTCCGGCTTCACAGTGGGGTGGGGAGAAACATGCTACAAATCACAAAGACACCGGAACTTTCCACTTCGTAGACGGAAGAATCGAGGGAGGGGTGGGGGATGGAAAAATACAAAATCTAGTCATTCATTCATCACTTCACATTCACACACACATTTACACAAAATTACATGAGCATTTACACAAAATTAAATAACACTTTACAATATTTATTCGACCCTTCATAATTTACGCAAGCCTTCCCTACCTCGTAAACGCCTCTTTAATACACCATGAACCGAGCCAAATGGCAACGGCTACAATATTGCTTAACTTTCGCATAAAATGTGTTCATTTCCCCTTGTAGAAAGGGTAACTAGGAGGTTAGAGAGAGAGAGTGATAATGAACTTGTTAAGTGATCGGAGGGTAACATTGTAAACATGAGTTTTTGTTTTTCAGTTTTTTCGAAGGAAGGGTGTAAAGGAAGCAAAATCTGCGCAAGAGCTGTTCACGCAAGTGAGTGGACGGTCAGTGAATGACGAAAGTGGAAGGACTCTAGAGGAGCAGGTCTGTACATAGTTGCTAACCAATTACTATTGTGTACTGTTGTTTACTAGTTAGTGTTTTACTCTCCAAAGCCTTCTGTGGTTATTCTGCGTACACCATGCCTTGATACTCCAATAGCCTGCCTCAATTTGCCTTTCCTTGATGAGAGTGAGCTGCTTTGATTTTGGCTTTTGGTATTGTCTTGCTGCATGCCAATGCTGGAATTTGGCAGTATGTGGGTGGATGAAGTGCTGTTTTCATATTTTTTTCTTTTCATGTATTTCATTAGTGGTTGTATATGTCCTTAAAAACCTGGTTATTTGGTTAATTTTATGTGTATTAATGTCAGTGATACTTGAAGATCGTTTAATTTTTATCATGTTCACCAAGGGTGATGAAAACAAACTGTTACTTACATACAGTTTAGGACATTGCAGGCATACATAATTATGTATTGTTTTTTTTGTCGATATCACTAAATTATGCCGAGGGGTGCAGAATGCACTGAAAGAAATAAAAAATTTTCTGTAAAATCTACATTTGGACACCTTTTCCCATCAATTTGCTTAAAAATGTCCTAGAAAAATTACAAGAGTGGGTTGCCAGATTTAATAGCTTTCATAATTTACAACAACCTCTTGGACTATATGGCACTCGCACTTTGGGAGCATTTAAATAAAATCTGAAATCCCGTCCCAAGAAAGCGCAAAATTTCTGCCATTTTAATGTCATAACTATGTTGAGTGACAGAAACTTCCGGTTTTTGGAATCTTCCTCTGGATCATTTCCGGTCCTCTACCTGTGTGCTACATTTCAGCTCTCAGCTCTTTTGGAAGTGGTCTGGAATTTATATGCGTGAGTGAGTGTGTCACACATCCTGTTGCATATGTATATAAAGGGGGATTTTGAAAAACTTAGGAAAACCTGCAATTAACGCAATTCAATAAAAAAAACATGCAGAGGAGATGCATGTTCCTTTCAAAGCCCATATCAATTTCATGTGGGGCTTAGGCTACCTTGCACTTTGAAGATTTGTTTTGAACCCAAGACCTTTTGGCCAGCAGCCAAATACTTTATCCTCAAGGATGCCACATTTACTTATGAATGTACAATGTACATAATACCAAATACATACAGAGTTATTCTAAATGATGGGCCCATTTTCAAAACTTTATTCAATTACAAATCCAAAATTAACTACCGTATATCTCCGAATATAGTCCCCCCTTTTTTTCCAAAAATGGCCGCGGAAAAGTAAGGGGGGGGGGACTATAATCGAGTGTAATCCAATTTAGAATTTAGCATACTAAAGGTGACCATAAAGTAATAAATAACGGCATAATGGCTAATGTTCTCGTAGTCTTTCTATTTGAGTATATTTATGAGGATTATAATCGGAGATATTAGTAAATACTGCCACGTTTTACCGGAAATTAAGACAATTTTTACCACAAATGTTGTACAGATACGATTATTCCGATTCAAATAGCATATCGAATATGCGTTTTCACGGAATCCATCGGGTAGCCGCTAATTTTTCTTGGAAAAGTATTGTTAGAATAATTCAATCGACACTGATCACTTAATGACGCAAAACAGTAAATAATTAAAATGAAAACTAAACACACACTATCATTACATTAATCGAACACTAGAATTGAATCAATAGTATATGTACCCGTCGCTCATTTAATAACTACACGATTTAAATAATTGCGAAAAATAAACAGATAAAGTGAACCTTTCGTGACGATTTAGCATTTCATTGCGTCCGTAGCTACTATACGTCCGTGCGGTTCGTGTTTACAACCACTGCCTTTACCGCCTTCACAGAACAAGAATGCGCCATAGGTGATGCATTTGTTTCTGAAAAGGCGCAATAATCGACGACTTTAAACCAGAAGCGCCGGCATTACTGCATTTGATCGAAATACAGCGACTCAGCATCGAAAGTGTAATCAATTTATTGAGGAATATCTTCAATTCGTCAGGGTAAATAGGATCGATAAATTACGTCGCATAACGTTTCGCAATTATTTCCGCGATATTTTCTTTATTAAAAATAATTTTACGTTCAACAGTGAGGTGATGGATCAAGTAGAAAGATGAGGATCAATCCTGCCGCAGATTAGAGGCCTTCAAAGACGGAGTTTCGATGCCAATTTAAAAATAGCCGTTGCAGAATACGCCGTAAATCATAGTATTTACAGCGCTTGCAAAGCGCTAATACATCGCGGAAGTCATTTCGGGGGTCTCGATGCGGCAGATTCAAAGAATTAGAGGAAAATATCGTCGAATTTGTGCGCAAATGCAGAGCAGAAGCTCTTTGTGTAACTTATGCAATGATTCGCGACGAGGCATTGAAAATTGATATAATTTTTTTTCAGTTTTAATGTTTGTTGGAAAAAGTTTATTTCTTAATTTTATTACTTTGATATTTGTAAGTCCTGTAGTTTAATTGTTTTGCTTAGCAGGCATTTGATAGCAATATTTTATAATATTTATAATTTATTTAACACAATTTTATTTAGATTTCCTAAATTCTTCAGGTCACTTGGATTTGTGATGACTTGATGGGTGTGTTACACTGGATCTAAGGAAGTTTCAGGGCCAAATGCAATACTGTTTATGGGCTTTAAGTTAAAGCTTATATATTGACATTGTCTGTAGTCATTTGGAAATCAAAAATATTAATAATTTGTGAAGGTTTAAAAAATGCAATAGCCTTGGATACTTAAAAAAATTTCTCATTTCTTCATTACATCTGGTTAAGGAACTATAAATTACTGATACATGCAATGGATCACAACATGTTTTAGGTATAGTTATTTTGTTGTGATGGAAAATATGTGAACAGATTTGTTCTTAATCTTCACAGAAAATAATAGTTTTTATCGAATCTAGAATCTTAACTTGCTAACCACAGAAAAATTGCCTTCCTTTACATTTTAAAATTTTTCCCAAAACTGAGGTCTCAAAATTGGGGGGGGGGACTAAATTCGGGGGGGACTATATTCGGAGATATACGGTATGTAACTTTACACCTATGGAAAAAGGAAGTTTCAAAGGTTTTAATTCTTAATGTATGATATCAATGTAATTTAATGAATTTCATTATTTGTAATAATAAATGAGTTTTTAATAATTACATAATTATTAGAAATGCGATAAATGTTCAATAGGGCCACTGTTTGTGGCACGGCAAACATCAACATGTTCCACACTCTTGAAAGCGTATCTGCTATTATTGCGTGCACGGCAGCAGTGATCCGGTTCTGTTTAGAGTGGTCGGTAGAAGTGCTATGTGAACAGCATCCATCTCATAGCCCATTGAGAAATAGTCAATAGTCATTTCATTCCATATGTTGGTGCTAAATTTTGTAGGTTTTCCACTTCACTTGTAAGCATCGTATAGACGAATATAGACGCTATGTTTATATTCGTGGTCACTCGCGTGACGATCCACGCACTGGGTGTTTTCCTTCGCGTATTGTGGCATCCCACCCCCGACTCGCCCGGATACCACAATAGAACCGGGGGGAGACGTCGCACAAAAATAAAAAGAAGTATACAAATCCGCGAAGATCCCTCCCGCATGGGACCTACGGGACAAAACTATGCCATTCACTTCTTGTAATTCACATAAATAAAAAAAATATTCCCCTTCTTTGGAGATGATTGCGGGTGGGGGGTTCCCGATTCAAACTGATGGGTGACATTCGGGCGCTGATGCACTCGTCCCACGCATTTACGGGAAGGAAAACGGACAGGGCGAAAGGAAGGGCGAGGGATATTTTCCTTGAGGTGACCCGTGAAGGAATCAGAACAAAACACTTTCAATTAAACAAAATATAATTCACACAAATAAGGTTGCATATGACAAAAACAAAAGAAACCCTCTTATACACTAATGAAGTATGAGTTGGTGAGAGCCACTTATGAAACATCAATGATAAATAAAAAAAAGAAACAACAACAATATAACTTGGTTTCGAGATGAAAATCAATATAGCAAATGATGACAACAAAGTAAAGTTCGGATGTGAACACGTAAATATGATATAATTTCAATGATTTCTTGACTGGGGAGGTAAATGATAGTCCATCCCAACAAATGTAAATTTGGGTGCGAACGTTAATTGTACTTGGTGATTAATTTCACTTTCACTAAGTAACGGGTGCGTTCCGTGACTGTTTGTCTTAACTTGGCTTGGCAGGAGACACGAGGGGGCTTTGGGGGGGGATAGCTGCAATCTTACTTTATCGTTGTCCGAGTTTGGACCAGGTTGGATCCAACAAACTCTCGTTCCATTTACTGCACTCCTTTCTCCCTTGTTGGAGGAAGCTGCATCCGGAACGGAGGTAATGCGTCCTCTTCAGCTGGTCCTTTGCTCCTTCGGACAGGGGGGGATTCTTCTTTCAGATCAATCAGTCTGAAATGACGTTTGGGCCCCTTGTCTCCTCCTGCCATGCGTCGCACTCAGATTTCGGGCATAGGCTCCACCCGACAGTCACTTAGGAATTCTCTCTCTTCTCTTCCGCGCACCACCGTTTATTATCTCTCAACTTGGGGTGGGGGTAATGCACAATGAACAAAAAAGGGGGAGTAACACGCCATTCTCTCAGGAAAAACCCGAGCTCCCCTCCTCCCACACACACTCACACACAACCATACAAAAATCAGCGAAAATACATTCATCCCCTCTTACTCATCCACGCCTTCCTCCACGGGCCATGGTCTGGGGGTGGAGTTTTGGGAAAGGTCGTGGAAAGAGCGGGTAAACTGGTAGGGAAGAAAATGCGCCGAGTAGAAATGCACTGTAATGGGGCTTGAACCATTACAGTATATTATTACCAAGTTCTTCGATAAATTTTAAAGTCGTTTTCATCGTAATCTTTTTTCCCTGCTTTTTTCGTGACAGCGTCAATAAGCGCGAATCAAATACGGAAAGGCCCAGAAACGAGACGGGAAAACTTTTTCAATCGAAAATAAAATACAAATTTTGGGAAGAGTCGACTCGCATTTTAGGTACTCGCGTTTCCCTTGCCAAAGAACTTGGGATTCCAGTGTCCACATTAAACACAGTTATTATAACTCGCAAAAACATAGAAACCAGTGCAGTGGATTGCGGACCCAGTCCAAAGAGGCAAAAATATGTTAAGTACTCGAAATATGATAGACTAGAAGAAATTTTAAAAGAATGGTTTAGTGCACCAGGTCCTCGAACATACTCATCAGCAGAGTTATTCTGAAGGAAAAGCACAACATATGGCAATGAGGCTTGGAATTGAAGACTTCTAGGCTTCAAACGGATGGTTAAGGAGGTTTAAGACTAGGCATAATGCGAACACAAAACAATTTGTGCTGAGTCCAATAGTGTTGATCCCCCAACAGTGGCAGGAACATTGTTTAAGTGAGCATATAGAAGGGTATGCTCCAAAAGACATTTTCAATTTAGATGAGAAGGGCCTTTTTTTCAATACACTTCCCCATAAGACTATAGAGTTTAGAGGTGAATCTTGCCATATTGGGAAGAATAGCAAAGCTCATTTAACAGTATTGTTAGGTGCTAATGCCAATGGTAGTGAAAAGTGAAGGCCATTTGTCATTGGAAAATCAAAAAATCCCAGATGCTTTAAAAATATCAAGACATATCCCACAACCTATGCCGCTAATACCTAAGCTTGGATGACGTCACATTTCTTTCAGGAACAAATGCAGGCTCTAGATGCCAAGATACCCATATGGGTGGATAAAGCCAAACAATTGTAGTATTTTTAGACCAATGCCCAGCCCACCCAAAAAATATGAATTTGAGGAATATAAAACTGGTGTTCTTCCTATCACATTGTACCAGCCATTAGATTTAGGGATAATCCATGCATTCAAATCCAACTACCGCAGGATTCTAGTGAGAAAAGCAATTAATCTTATAGACAGTGAGAGGGACCCAAAGAGCTTCAAAGTATCAGTATCAGTTTGCACTACACTATGTAGCATGATCTTGGAAAGAAGTTGACGAGGGAAAAATAGCAAATTGTTTTAAAAAAGTGGGATTTAGTTTTTCTGAAGACTGCAACTTGGAACAGGATGGTGAAGAATCGCTGGAAGAAGGGAGAGGTGGCAATATAACTTTGGGAGCCAATGATCAGTCGCCATTATTTGGAGATGAAATCAGTTTTTCAGATTTTGTGGGAGTGGATACGCAATTATCAACATGTAAGTCACTTACTATTGATGAAGCTATTGACCTGCATGACAGTGATGAGACAGCAAGTGAGGAGGATGATGATGATACAGAAATGTGAAAAGAAAGCGCAATCAATGCTATGTCTGCTGTCATTGCACTGAGGCTACATTTATCAACTGTTGCAGGAATGAGAAAGAATTAGAGCTGTTGGACATCATAATAAAAAGAGTAGAAATAATTTGCTCAAATAAAATGACCAAGCAAAGAAAGATAATGGAATATTCCTAGAAGAAGGCTAATTAAAAGAACATGTTGTAATGGTGCTCCTTTTTTATCACTGAATTCATCCCAGAATGTTTAATTTAAATTCGGTGTTATAAAATTATTTGCTTTAAATTTTGAGAAGACTTTTTGAGAGTTAAGGCTGATACATATTGTTTTTAATTATATGTTAAATGGATTTTAAGTCAAACATTTTTTTTAGTTTATCCAAAGATTAAAATATTTTTACTTTAGAAGATATTTTTAAATTTTATGGAATTAATAGAATATGTTTATCCGTTTTACTTATTTATCAGCAATTATCTGCGTTAAAGGATCTCTTCCAGAAGACTGATGTTTTGTATGATCTACCTCACTGAGAGTTCAGTACTAATAAACAATTTTTTGTTATCATAATTAAAGGTTTTATACTTACTATTCATTTAGAACATGATTCATATGAAAAATAGAACATTTAACTATATTTAAAGAGTTTATTTTTCATAAAATTGTGCCTAACCTCGATTTTACACTTTCCCGCGATTTACCCTTTTTTTCCTTGTCCCCCTCAAAAGTGTAAAAGAGGGGTTTTACTGTATTACTAATGCCATTCATCGTCATACTTATTTTCTTCTTCAAATCACCCCGGCATATGTATTGCTTTAAGCCACATTTTCCTTCTTTCCTCTTAAATTGGTGCATTCACAAATACTTTATCTGCCTTAGATGTGATTGTACTTCGAAAAAAAGGCACAATGCACCATTTCCATGGAATGATGATTTATTCCCACTTCAGTTTTTCACAAGGACTTTGACTGCACAATTGGCTGAAATGGAAAAAAGCTGGCCAAAAATCAAAATATTGACTTTTTCTTTTTGAACTGAGAATGGTACTACATCATTTTACAATTTCCAGGGCATGTAAAATTCTAGGTTATTTTTTTCAAAACTAATTGTTTAATTTTTATAGTCTCCAAATAATCAATAAAAATCTATGAAATGTTGTGTGAGCACAATTTTTATGAAAAAGTTCACTGTTTGTTCCCCAAGCAATAGAGTACAATTTATCATTTTGGAATTTTTGATGATATTTATTGATAGTACTATCCTTTAAATTAGTTATGGGCAAACTTTTGTTATTGTCAATTGTTTTTTGTTAACCTTATGAATTCTTGATAATATCACAGTTTTTCATTGATTTCTCACCCAATGCTAGACTGAATGAATGTAGTTGCTGCTCCTCAGATATTTTCGAAAGTGGAATGAGTGCTCCAGAGTGAAGAGAAGGTTTCTGAAGTTGAATAAAATTTGATTGAAGTAGCTAATGGCCTAATAACTACTTGTCGCTGTGTTAAAATATCTCCCAAATATCTTTGAGTTGGTAAAAATTATTAATCTACAGTCATAATTGAGTGCTATATAAAATCCTTTTCCAGGAATTTCGGACAAACTAATTAGCCGCTTTTCAGTCATTTTGAGAGCCTTATTGCTTGGACTTCTAGTCAATTAAATGATTTTTTCAACTTACTGCCTTAAATTAGCTAAACTGTTTGTAAAGCTTTATCTATGGTACATACCACCAACTATTCACTAAGGTTTAATCCATGGAGTGGAAATTGTGAAAAATGCAATGCTTCTTACTGGACAGCTTTCGGAAGAGGCGTTGTTAGCCTGACACAAGGATATAAGAAGACATCGTGAAAAAAACATCAAGAAAGTTTCCAGGATTGCCGCAAACTATGGCTTTTTCCTTAGGCTTCTGCTTACATCAGATCCTTTTACATATTTCTTGTTCAGCAGGGAATCCCTGTAAAGTAAAAAAATCACCAGAGGAAGCAGAATCTTCTGGTGTATAGCAAAAATATTTTAAAATATGAGTAGTCTTCCTCTTCTGACTCAGAATAGGATTTCAAGCTTCTGTTTTTGATTGATTAGCAATAAAAGTATTTGTTAATTATTTTTTCTCAATTAATTCTCTTTAATAACCAAAATTTCAAATCTAGAAGGCTAAATAGCAATTTTCAGTCATCAATTACCTTATGTAAACGTATGAGATAGCTGAACCATTGTTAACAATGGAAGAAATTCTATCTTTCCCTTAATATCCCCAAATCAGAATTTCGACTTGCCCTTGGCAACTATTGTTCCTGCATATTTTTTCTAATTTTTAATTTTTATTGCACTCCTAAAGAATATTATGGCCTACATTGTCCTAAATAAGTTTCATTCTATCCTTACATTACGCAATTGCAAAAGTTTCATTAGTTTTGCAATACTTAATGCTACAGCGATATTTGGCCAGCTTTTTTGGATTTCAGCCCACTGTGGACTGGGACTAGTCCACTGCCACTACGGAAACATATTGTTTATGAGACCCTGATGTCAAGCTCGGAAAGCATAGCGATGGGTCTTTTGGAGTGCAAGATCACTATACAATTTTCAAAGTGGGATATCATGATTAATATGCAGGTTTTTGCTTTCATCGTAATTTTCACTGTGGAGGACAGTTTTTATCCCATAATCATCCATTTTTAGTGGAATTTCATTCAGACAGCACATTCATTATGCCGGTTGGATGGTGTAAAATTCAGAAAGTCAAGCAGTTTATTTACGTGCCTGGTATTTTCGGACAGAAGGGGTTTAGTGGAGAGAATATAAGATGTAGAATTTCCCTGAGAAAGTATTATGTGAGCAACCTTCTCGCTACTCCTTTGCACAGTGTACACTCAAAGAGACTGAGCAGAATTGGTTATTAAAGGAACCATTCCATAATTTCTTGTGTATGCTATTCCTTTGCTTCTGATTTGCCCAAATATAAACAACAGAATAAAGCAAAGAATAAATTTTGTCTGAAAATAATATTTTGCCCCAAGAAATACGGTGCTTAATGTGTCCATAACTTGTGCTTCAATTGGTGGCCATGCTTTCAGCCTCTGCTCTTAATTTTTCTCGTCTTCACCTCAAGAGTCGGACGAGATGGATTTCCAAAATTCATTTCTATCAAAGTTACATTTCCACATTCTCAATCGTCTTTTCGGTGATATTGTTTTATGTCGCAGTGAAAATCAATTGAAGCTTGACATAATGAGTGATTGAATAAATTTGATGAAAAGGAATAACATTGACAAAACTTCACGAGAATAAACTTCAAATCAAGTTTTTTTTTTTGGAAAAGATTTGACGAGAATTTTTAAAAAGGTTTGCAGCAGATTTATCCTGAATTTTACTTTGAATGAAGTCCTATTCCTTTCACAGATTCAAGAGTATGAGAAGAATGAAGAGCGATTAACTCATGGTTTACCGGATAAATCTTACTCATTCGATTACTGTTGGGAACAGTCTAAGAAGATGTTAGCCGTTGAAGACCATGAAGATGTTGAAGAGCAGTAGTTATTCTTCCTTGGAATGAAATGATGATTCAGCATGCAGGGAAACCTTTCATTTCTTTTATTTTTTCACGGGCAGAAGGTAAAGACATGGCCATTGCACAATTACTTGATCATTTGCAATGAGTGGAGAGGCTGAATCGAAAAGGAACAAGGTGAAGTCTTCTTTCTGTTGACTGAGGAGTAATTGTGGCTGGGCGTGCCCTCAAATGATTGATTGGCTTAGCAAAAAGGAAAAGAGGTTGTGAGTATGAGCGCACTCTCCAAATTCCTTTGTGTAATGATACTCTGCTACTGATGAATTTTTTTCCAGTGAAAGCTTCAGCATCTTGTTTCACTGCCATGAGGGAGCTGGCCTTTCTCAGTACTTAAACACTATTTAATAGTCATGTCAATCAGTAGCTAAGACATTGGTCAGTTCAAAAGCTCTAATTTATAAACCAGTAATGATTGCTCTGCTCATGGAATTTTGTAAATCAATTTACCTAACTGTAAACCAAAATGATACCTCTCGCTGAATATAAATTTTGGGTCAATGTGGTTTTCTGAAAAAAGCAGTGTTACTCATTGTCAAAACGTCTTTTTGAATGATTTTTTTATATCAGCTCTTTCAATTTTTATATGTTCATTCTGAACTTCTCAGGAGATTGAGAATTTGGTGTAAAGTTCTTGATTGATCCTATTCTCATTTGAATTAAATTTTTTTTAAATTGTGATGGATTTAGCTCGATCCTGGCAGTGAGTAGTGATTTATATCATTTAACCTGGCACTGACATTGTATGGACACCAGTGGAATTGTGCAAATATATATTTAAAAGTTGATTATTCTTTGAGGTCTTTTTTTCACTTGCTAATTTTTCTACATCTAGAGTATGTCTTTTAAATAACTAATGGACAACAAAGTGGTGATAGCTTTGAAGATTTTCTGAAAAATAGATTTACAAAGGTATCTCATTCACTGTGATCAATGAGTTCAATGGTCATCGATTGGAGATTCTGAGAAACTGGGCACCTATCCTGTATGATTCTGCTTATCTTCAGGTGCACTCATTCTTTTTGATCAGTCACTTAATTTTGTATGAATGGATTGGGAAGATTTGCGGTACATTATGCATTGGTATCTATTCTAAAACATTTTGATGAGAAGAATGTCTAGGTTGGAAAACTAAGGTACATATGTAGTTAGAGTGCCTTTGGTGGAAGTCGCAAGATATTGATGAAACTTGGGTCACACATTCTTTGAAAGATACACTTTTATTAATCCAAAGAGAAAGGTATTCCCATGGGCTTTTTTTGAGATACTTGACAAATGGTGAAGTAAGGATAATTTAAAATGGGCTCTTATGTAGAAATACATTTTTTTTTTAGCTGGAGAAGCTGTTTGTGACAAGAGTTGTTATTTTATATGTATATTTATAGAAAAAAATATTATGGCATTTTTAAAAATCCTATTCCGTGGTGTTGCTGACATATGCCTGGACTTACAACAGTTATCAAAATTTCCACTTTCAATAATTTACGTGGCATTTTTCAGCTAAATTTACACAATATGTATGGCACTCGGAGGTAAGTAGGTATTCACTTGTAGTCTTAACCGTATGACGTTTACTAGGGATGATCGAATTGGATATCTTGGATCCAAATATCCACGGATAATGCCCTTCACCTTATACTTTGAATCCAAATCCGTCGAAGAAACCGAATCTGAAACTTTCAATCAATACTTTCATGAATGCCCTATAAGAGGGAGTGGAAAGAGTTCCTCTCTTCGCATGCACCATTGCACTACGGTGCTTGTCCTACTCACAAACAATTTTGTTTGAAAGCTCTCATAGAAGTATTGCAGTAGAATTTCAGCCACGGAAAAT
This sequence comes from Ischnura elegans, assembly GCF_921293095.1. NCBI lineage: Eukaryota > Metazoa > Arthropoda > Insecta > Odonata > Coenagrionidae > Ischnura > Ischnura elegans. The sequence continues at coordinate 3,201,727 of NC_060256.1, forward strand.
TTTAAGGCAAAACACGACAGGCACATAGCATGAATCTTCCCAAGAGATTGAACAACAATTGGGGGAATCTCAGTGCCGTAAGATAGATTTCACAAAACAACCCTCAGCCCTCCATCAGCCCATGCCTCTGATGTTTTTTTCCTTTCCGAGACCCCACAGGCTATAAATCACTTGCCTCAAAGGGAAATATCAAGTTACACGGGAACAATGGAAACGTGTTTCATCCCTACCCCATCTCATCAACTGACCTTTTTTGATCTACCAGCTTCAAGCCTCCCAGTTTTGATGCCAAATGAGTCACCTACTAAGCCCGAAGATATCGTGATAGCTTTCAGCAATTGTATGACACGCATGGGGTACAAAAAAGAATTAGACCTAACACGAGGCATATCTGACAGCATTTAAGTTTTAAGTTAATGTGTTACTATATTAGATAGCGACAAGCTTTATTAGGCAATATTTCTCCATTATCTGTTATTTTTTTTCTTAATACCCATCAGGTCCGTAAGTACAGTAGACTCTCGTTAATACGATCAACGTTTTTACGAAGTCCTCGTTATTACGAAGCAAATCGTTGGTCCCGTCGAAAAGGCTTATCCAAGCTATAGTAAAAGAAACGTTATAACGAAATTTTTGTCCCGGTCCCGGCGGTTACAATATGAACTTTATTACGAAGTTCCACGCACAAGTCATGGCATTTAGGTGGATATTCTCTACACTTAAGTTTTAATAATCGTGCCCCGTTTAAGTTCTTCTCGTGTACTGTGCTAAAGAGCGTCAATTATGGTTCTTTATTCAGTTTGCACGCTACATCATATAACGAGCTTCATTCCTGTGAAGTCATAGTGACCCACTTATAACCGTTAGTAAATTGGTTGTACAGTCAATCCTCTTCCTATGCACATTCGATTTACGAATTTTCAGAGATACGATCATTCAGAATTTTCAAATTTCGAATTTGGCCGATACTACGAGGTGTGGAGCTGGGAAACTCTTACTGTGATCACAATCTGAATAAGGTATCATTGAATCCGGTGTGAATTTAGGAACTGTTCAGCGTTTCACCCGTTCTTCGTCACCGTGGGGAGCTATTTTTTCGGCTCCGAATGCATCGCAGGCCCCGCTAGATCAGTTCGCCACAATCATGAGTTTGCGCATACGTGTAATGCAGTGTTGCATTCCGCAGGATAACAGTACTCCTCGATAACTTGCGTACAGACCGGCTGGCGAGGGTTGTCCGATTACGGCACAATAAGAGGGGTGGATAATCCTGTGCCAGCACGGTTTAAAGCCAATCGCTGTCTCCCAAGCGCACTTTACACCCTCGCCTAGTCATACAACGTTGTCAAATGCATAAACGAGCACCGAAATAAGCCTGATCCACCAAAACAAGCTCTTTCTTCGAATCACAAGAACAAGTGATTATTCCTCTAGGTCCTTCACGCTCGTCGTCCCTTCCGGTTCTTTTCTTCACGGAACAATTTGTAAGCATTTCCCTTTCTTACCTGGCAGCTTTGCCCCCTACCCAGACCTAGACCATTTTGTCTGTTATTGGACAAATCTCGGTGGCCGGACTGTAATTTTATCAACCTAGGAACAAGGTCTTGGGACGCATCTAGTATGAATATCGGAGTTCATGTATTCGGGAAGATATCAACCCTTGATTGCGTCATGGCGCAGTCTTCTGTTGAAAAACTGAAACGAATTTTCCTGTTTATGTATATTTCCGCATAATTTAATCGCGTTTATAATACACTATTTTTTTCGACGATTCTTAAAAGAAACGTTATAACGAAACCTCCGGTTTTTCGGTCCCGTGAACCTTGTAATAACGAGAGTCTACTGTATCGTATTTGCATGTCCAAATTACCATGAATCATCCGTCTGTATGTAGTGCACTTTTTTACTCAACATACATCGTCTTATGAACTACACTCCATTACATTGGTGCACATTTATCTATTACGTTGGTTCATTTTTAACTTCATTTTACAACTCTACCATGGTGTTTGAACCTGGAGAGTGCAATGGAAAACAGTAACAAGGTGATCTTTCTGCCGAGGAAAATGACCACAAGGAGAAATTTTGCATTTCTCAATGTTATGTGGTGGCAATTAAACCCTAAAGTCTGAACTCTGTTTCAACACTTTCCTCTCAGATTCCTTTTCTTTTTGAAAATTTCATTGCTCCTCTTAAAAAATTCACTTGTGTGACCATTAGGCTCATGGTTGAACTGTGACTTTAATGTTCTCGCTAATTAACTTCAATGTCTTCATTTTGATGAACCTGCTTGCTATCTGAAACTTGCATTATAAACATTTTATCATTGCTCATCGTTGAACTCTACCATGAGTGTTCTCTTTTATGTTGTGTTCAATGCCTTTGTTTATATTGACTTGCTTTCTCCCAGAACTTGTTTTTTAAATATTAATTATATCGACTGCAAAGCCTTTAATGTTATCCACCTGCCATTTTTCTACGTAGAATACTGAAGGTCCCATGTCTAACCAGGAATCCCTTAACTTTATTGTTTCTGTCTACACAGATATGAACAACATAGTTTTGGTAATCTCTACCTACCTCTTGTCTTCTAATGTGCTCTTCAAATGTGCATAAAGCATAATAAAAAAGATTCACCTTAACCCCTCAAGCGCAGTGAGCACTTAACCCTAGGAAGACTGAAAAAAAATTATCGCGTAGTAGCCTGACTGGGTCCAATGGACCCTTAAACATTTTTTCCACAATATTACCAGTTTATGATGAATTTAGGCTGAGTTAAGTGATGGTTTCCATCTTATTTACTTACTCAACATATTTCTTCACGTCTTTATTATTATTAAATTATTTTGTTGGAAGCTAGTACTGCAGGGAAGCATAATATTATTCCCTCTACCAGAAATATCACTTCACCTACCCCATTTTTATGAATATTCATTAGCACAATTACATTAACACAAATTACAAAATTGATTTTTTGTCAATGATAAATAAGATATGTAACAAATTTAATGAAACAAAAGTATGATGCATTTACAAATGTTTTAAAAACTGCTGTGCTACAACAAGCCTTGATTGCATAAAATTTCTGAATGCCCTTGACATATATTTTTCGCACATCGTGAAGAGGATGTTCGTGTCTTTCTATCCTTTTTGTTGTTGCACTTACGACACTTATTTTCCTAGGTTGCTAAGGTTGTCAAGGAGTGTGTCACATTTTCTTTTTCGCGATTTAAATTCTTCCGATATTGATATTCTCATGGATTCCATGAGATTCATGAGATACCACTTTGTTAGGAAACCCTATATGCTCTATGGCATTTACAGACGTGAGCTCGAGTGGAATCCCTCGTTTATTTTACCTCATGTTCTCTACAATCGCTAAAGCTTTGGAAAGTAGCGGGCGGTCTACTTTCACATATTATGTTTCTGACTGATTAGTCCCTCAACCATACCTGTAACTAATCTTTTCCCTTGATTGACCTCTAACCTTTTATCAGAGTATCTACCTGTGCAGACTTGGATATTCCACTTGTATGAATCATTACTACCACTTGCAGCTGAAATTTTAATTTTATTCAAAATTTTAATTCCATACTTTCATGGTTTTGATGAAACAAACTGTGTAAAGGTACAGCGCCCACGGAACATCAATAACTGTTCGTCAACTGTCATCAGGATCCTGGCACGATTGCATATTTCAAATATTCATTATGCCCATCAAATATCTCTCTAATAGTCTGCAAGTTGTCTTTGCCTCTACTTTTCCTCATTTCTGTCGCATTATCAAATCGAATAACCCGCAGTATTATTTTGACTCTATAATACTGTTGAATATTGGTCGCCCGTCTACTTTACTCCAAAGCTGTGAAACATTTTCATTTTTGACTTGTAAAAACGATAGATATTAGCAATCCCAGAACCTTATTTATTTCAGAGTCATTTTCTTCATTCTACAAAGCTTATGCCTTTCAATGGTGGTCCATTTTCTAACCACATCAAAGACGTTAGGACAGAAAATTAGCAAAGAGGAGAAGACAGAATAAAAATTGCGCACGGCGCACAGGATATGACGCAAAATATTACGCCTTCGCATTCTACCCTTTTTAGTGGCATGAGGTTTTGTTTACCACTCCTCTTTCAGATTGCGTGAAAAAAAATTTCCTCCCGATAGGAATTCCCCATTTTCATATTTCTATCATCTTCTCAGCATGATGAAGAAAAGTCACCCAAAGTTCAGTTCAGTTCATCTCCATCCGCATTCAACATTTTAGGCTTCATCTCCACCGGAGTCACTACTACCCTCCTCCTGTCAGCGCTGTATGTTTAGATGCTGAACACGTCCTTCTGCAATCTTTAGATGAACGCACTCCAAATTTGTGCCACTATTAGCAAGCCTGTGGATTAAGTGACAATGAAATTGATCGATTTTTCATTCCAAACTTTACTGAGATATAAATGGAAGATAACATTGTTCGTGCTACTCCTTAGTTATGAATTTAGGTAAACATTAGCAAAGCACTGTCTCATATTATGTTTATGATATATCAAGCAATTCGAAGAGCTCAATAATTTTACTAGAACAGTTAATTTTTACCATAATTATAAACAATGCTTTTTTATTATTACCTCAAAAATATCTTGATAGTTATTTTGACTGTAATATCCAAAGGGCGACGCCGACTTCTTAGCTCCTCAACTACGCAGTAAGTATACACCCATGTCTCGTATAGCGCAAGGGATGCGTTCCTTGGGGTCTTTGCGCTATACGAATTTGCGTTATACGAGAGCGTTTTAACATAGGGAAGATAGGGATGCGTTCCTATGGTAGCATAGGTCTTGGGTATTGAATTTCCTCTAAAACATCTATATTCCCATAAAAAGCCTTAGAAAACATTATTTCTATAAATATTTATAGTTAAAAACGTCTTTAAAGATAGTATTCACGCATTCAAAGACTTTTATTCACGTTAAAAAAAAATTCTTACGTGCTTTCGAAATTCCGTCCTGTCGTGCGGGTGGGCTAACATCTGCTATCTCAGGGGATCGTAATGCGTTGCCGGCAGTTGATGATTTTTCAAACTAGTCTACAAACAACTATTGTGTCACCCAGGCCCTTTTGTCGCTCATCGAAATGACAGGAAAATGCTACTTTAAATGCCATTTCATAGCTGGCGGAGTTTATGAATGATAAATCATTTTAATTTGAAGTCCTCCGAGTCATTAGCAGCTACGTGAAACAGTCTTTAAATGCCTTGAAACCTGACCCAGGTTTTCCTTCCCTGAAAATTAATGAACGAGAATGCATTATTTTCCAAAAGAATATCGTCTCATCTACACTAAAAACTAGTTGAGGGGGAAAGGAGCCACTTTCAATAACAGCTTGGAGTTCATCAGAAAATGTTGTGGTGGCTGCGCTATCAACACTTGCAGATTCACCAGCTGATATCGCCGCACTGAAAATACCTGCTTGCCGTTTAAATTCTGGAAACAACCGGAGCTTTCACTTAATGTCTCGGAGCGATTACCACTCTCGTCTTTTTGTACTGATTCACCATGAACTTTCCGTATGTGTAGACCGCTTGGTTGAAGTTGGTGCGGCTGAGGTCACTGATATTTTAGCTTCGTCTTTATTCAGAATAAGGCATCGTGAGTTTAAACTTCCGCGCAATATCGCTTTGACGCTCTCCATTTTCAAAGCAATTGACCTCTCTCAAGTCCTCTTCTAGGTTAATGGTTTTTCTTGATAAATTCTTGATTTTTCTACACGCATTCCTATTTTTTGCCATATTCTCTTGGTTTTTACCCTGTATGGCTCTATCTAAATCACCTTCTTCTGCTGAACTGTATTCCTGAGACGCAGAAGGGCTATGACTGCGGGGAGGGAACGAAGCCATTGTGTTTAAGACTCTATAGGGGACCCTTTTATGTGTTGATGCTATTCATGCGCAACTCGGTCACCGCTCCGTGAATACCGATGACCTTGAAGGCTTTAGCGTAGACTCTCTACCTGGAAGTCAATCGCCCGGTAACCTACGACGGCAAAAATACGTCTCAAACCGTATTGCTGAAAAAAAAAACTCATTTCCACTAGCCCCACGCTTAATTAACGATCTAAATTATTTATTATCATTCTGTTAAGGAGACGAGATAAATCTTCGGTAGGCCGGCTATCTAGACCCAATGACGAGTAATACTTTTGGCAATTGCGCAGCAATGAATTTCGATTAATATATAAACAAAAAAGAAGATTTGAGGCAAGAAATAATATTAATATGCGTAAATTGATAGAAATTTCGTGTGTACTTAGCGCAAGTTCACGTTTTATCACGAGGGCGTTTAAGATTTTTGATTAGGCTACACTGCGTTGCAATGTTTCCCCGAGGGACGAATTTGCGCTATATCGAAATTGCGCTAATCGAAATTGCGCTATACGAGACATGGGTGTATAAATAGTCCCTCTATGAATTCAGTCACATCAATATCTCACTACACGAAATTTGGTGCCACTAAGCATCCGGTAAAGACAGGAATAATAAAATTGCTGTATATCATAGTAGATGAAAATCAATACACAACTTCATCTAACTAATCCATCTGAGGAGTAAACGATTTGGTAAATGAGGTAAATACTGAAATATTACATTAGAATGAAAGAGTATAATCTTTTATATAATCCATAAAGGTTTGTACTTGCCATGTACGGCATCAAAATGCAATGATGGTATTCAAATTCTTCAATGCCTTCAGTTAGATAGTTGGAATAACAGCAAATGTCGACAGGCAGCAAGACCAGCTTTCGAGCGTAACTTCTGAATTACCACCACGAAAGCACCGCAGACGCTAGATGAACGGTCTCACATATAAAACTGACAGATTATGGGACTGAATGTAGATAATTCACACTGTGTATGCGTCAAACCAGAGAAAGTTGCAAATACTACCGATTACGAAACGATGTGGATACATGTTTCTGACCGTACCACTCTAAATGTGGCATTGTAAGAGCATATGAAAGGCTTCAAGCCAATCCATAAAAATTGCCCACTAATTGGTAATTGGTATCGCCTACGACTTTGTTTATAACTACATGAACATTGAATCTCCCGAAAATACAAAGTAAATAAGAAAATTGCTGGTAAGTTGAAATGAATTACCCATAGCATTGAAAATAGTCGACTGGGTCCAATGGACCCAGTCCGTCCACTATGTAACTTTGTAGTATACTATAAAATGTAATGAGCCTATTCTCGTTATTTCTTGCTATGTTTTAGAGGACATACATTTAGGAAAAGTCACGGAGTCAAAATGAGCTTCGTGCATTTTTGACATAATTATAAACTTTCAAAACTACCAACTGGATCCATTGGACCCAGTCCGTCGTTCTAGGGTTAATTAAATTGCATCCTAGTGGCCGGATGAGATTTAAACGACTTCGCCTTTTTGGCATACTATCATTCAATAATTTGTAACTTCCATAACATACGATCAGTATTGTTGAATATTTTGTAAACTTGTGTAATATTATGCGCCACTATATGATTATTTTTCAAGCGATTTGAATAAATATTTATTGTTTTATGTATGTTGTTCTATGTACTAATGAATTAATTTTTAGTTTTCAAAGATTTAAATTTGGTTTTGAATAAGCTGCGAGATCTCTAACATTCCATTTATTAAAAAAAAATACAATTACATGATGTATTTCAGTTATTTGGGATTGAAAATTTCATTACAGATTGGATGCTTTCTATAGCATTACCCATCTCGCCTACTTGAAAATTCATCACTTCGCCCATTTCTCTGACTTTGTTCTATTATTACCGTATTATTTCATATAGGTAATCATGTGCTAATGTTTCAAATGTCAATATGTGAATATTCAAATGATTTTACCATAGTAATTCTGCTTTGTGTGACATGATTTGAAGCAATCCAAACTTAAGCCCGCTGCACATTTTTCACACCCGTACACGCTGTCTCCTCATTTCCCATATTAGGCACCAACTGAACGCCTCCTTTGATTTCTTCGCAGCTGCAGGAATTGTCCTTAGGAAATGTAATTCGGTGAGTCTTGGTACTAAATTGTCTAAGTAGTGACGGTCCAAACAGTCTTATGAAGTTGGATATTTCAAAGAAATTATATCAACTAATTGCACCCAAAATGATAAGAGTCAGTTTTTTATGCAGGCATCCCCCGAGTTACGTAAGAGATGCGTTCCGGCAGACTCTGCGTAAGTCGAAATTTACGGAAGTCGAACCTTTGTGTTAGTGCTTCAGAGATTGCGATCGGCGCGGAGAAATGCGCGGTAAATTCTCGGTGAAGTTTCATTAAATTCACTGCGATATTCATGAACTCTACCGCGTATTCTTACGTTATTAGATACAAAATCAATAAACATTAATATAGTCTGAGAGTTGCATCTCGACCATTGCCAATCAAAATGCGTAATATTATTCCCAGAGTTGACCGATCGCGTGGATTCGGGAAAGTACGTTATCTCAACGATACATTAATAAACTGGATACTTAAATTGATTCATTATGTTAAACTGCGATCTAAGGGCCTAAAGAATGCATCGTCTACCTACCTATAATCGTTATATCTTCTGCCTTTTATGTATTACGTTGATCGATGAATCTGATGGTTTGACTGTCACAGTTAATACACGTAGGAGGAGTTTCTAGGATTACGAACAAACAACACACAAAAAATACCAGTAAATTACTATATTCTTTGATACATTCACACGCACATACACTCAATCTTTCACGCACGGAAACATACTTTCATTCTCTCATATCTCAATAAAATAACGTGAAAAACGTAAACATGGCTTTATTAAAGGCAAGTCAACTATGTCTGCTGTTTTTCAGCTTGTTAATGACATTATCTTAGGTAAATGAATTTTTGTCTGATAGTTTATGACAACATGTATGTTTTGATGTTCTTCCTGACAATGTTCTATGTCACATGTTTGACCCATAGAACAATAAAGATATTATTATTATTATTATTATTAAAATATCATCATTTGAATATTTACTTCGCTGGAGACATCGAGGAGTATTTCCAAAGCACAAAGCTAATTAAAAGTGAACTTTTATTCAGCCAACTCCGTCATTAACGTGCAACAAAGTTAGTGGGAAAAAGCTTTCAATGATGCAATATTCATTTACAGTTGCACACAATATGAGAGAACGAGAAAATGCAGCTTAATAAAATCTTCCGCCAGAAACATGTAAACAATTACGCAATTAATTCCGTGTGTCAACTTTTCCGCGGCGTTCATTGCCAACACTCAAAATTTCAATGCCGTTACGTGGGTACTAAACAATTCTTTTCCGCAATAAAGATTTCTGCTTGAACTTCTTTTTCTTTTAATTCCACAGATGGAAATGTCCAAACTTAGGCCGTGTTCCAATCCACCGTAAATGCACTCTTGCGCTCTTTCCCGCACTTTTCGATCGTCACATTTCAGAAGTGACGTCATGTAGTGCGATTCCAATCCGCTCTACGTTCTGCTCTGAAGAGCGCATAGTCGAAGAGCACGAGAGAGCGCAAGGATCCACCCTTACTCGCTCTTCAGCCCGTTCAGCCCTGTTTAGCCCTTCGCCTACCGCCGTTGAGGTGGAATTTTCGTGGGTTCGGATGGGATTTGATTCAGAGCAATGATTCGGTTCTTTAAATCGTTAATAAGGAATCGAGTGAATATCGAATCCGAATGAATCTTGAATAGATGTGAATTTAAGGGTGTCCAGCGACCGGGAAAGTCGGGAATTATGCATGAATTTTTGATCCACCCCGGAACTGTAGAAACGTTTATATCAAATTCATTTCACAGATAATTTTTCCAGTTCAACGCCCATTTTCTGGTTAAAACGTGTTTGTTGTAGATTTAAGTGCAATAGTTAAGAAGAGTTTTTTCAGCTGCAACGAAACGTGCAATGTCAGACGAGACAACAGAACCGAAATATACTAATATATGTACTCTATCTGAATGAATGTAAATATCTAACAATGTACTCGAGTAAGATTAAAAAACACGAAGAATAGAATGCCAGGTGACGTCGACATGGAGCAGCTCGTCAGCCTTGCTTTGAATAATTTCAATGCTAACAAACGTATTCAATGTGTTAACTAACATATTTCTTTTCCTAGTAAATGCATGAATATGATAATGAACAAGAAATCACTTCAATGATTTAAAGTCATGTAAGGGATTCGGGTAAAATCATGTTAAAAATTCGTATATATCGCAGTTATCACGTAAGATTAAACTGGGATTTGTAAAATTTCCCTGGAGAAGCTGGAATTATGCATGAAGTTTTCTGCTTTGGCTGGACGCCCTAAATCTGTCGACTTACTGCATTTCAAATATTATGACGGGTACCTATTTACAGTGATTATAATTTTTCATTTTCACTACATCTTTAATAAATTGTTTTCAGATATAAAAACCACTTAAATTTGTCTGAATGTACGAAATTGGTTGCCTACACGAAATTAGTAGCCTACAATTGATAAATATGTCGCCTATGCCGTATTTTATTCGTTATTACTTCTGCAATTTCATTTATAAGTACATATAAGCATATATATAAGTACATATATTTATAAGGCAATAAATTATTGCAACACTCACTTCATAACAACAACAACATTGCACTATTTTCTTACCCTCCAAATTTGTTACTCAACTTTTTTCAGTTTCGAAATCTGCCACTTGACAGTGGTGGCACTACTTGCAATAAGAGCAGGAAAGAGCGAAAGAGCCATTTAGAGCGTAAGAGCGCAAGAGCGTAGAGTGCACCCTATGGATTGGAACACGGCCTTAGGATACAATTTTTAAATAGTCGAAAGTCAGAGTTCGGGTGTGCATGCTGTATAACAAGTTGTATCGTACAGGAATGAGCGCAACCACATCCATCGCTTGAACTGCAAATTTTCACGATGATTGCTGACTTGGGATTTACAAGCGATTTTTCTACAGAAATTAATGAAAATTCCTTCGAGGAATGACAAAATTGGATCACTTTGTTATTTTTAGCTCGTAAAAAACTCGATAACTATTCGATATTTTTTCTACCATAGGTTGTACGAGCGAATATCTACCTACTTCTTCGCGCTCGCATTCGAAAATTGACGTAATCATTTGAATTACGGTTATCGCTTACGTAAGTACGGATTTACGTAAGTCGAGGTATACGTAACTCGGGGGATGCCTGTACATGTTTTTCTTTGAACAACAAATAAATTTAGGACTGTGGCATTCAATAGTCTCCTAAATAACTTCATACACCACTTGTTATGGCGTTTTCTTTCCATTAGGTACGAATGCAATAACAGGTCCTTGAAATTCACCCCACCAATGAATTTTTTATAACCTAACTCACAAACAAACGTCTGAGTCTCTTTTTTGCCTTTCAATACTATTCCCATTTCTTGGATCCCCAATTATAAAAAAATGCCACACACAGGAAGTACACCCGAAGAGAATTTCAACACACTGCCTGAGAGAACACCACACAGCATGAATGACTAGTGGACTGAAGCACGTGGTTTTGAAGCTCCTTCAAGAGATGAGAAAATATCTCGAAGGGGTCCTCGTATACACGGACTGTTCAGAAGGAATTTTATCTTTGTTGATTAATGTCCAGAAAAGAAGAAAAAAATTAATGCAGAGCGAAGCACATGGCCCCTTCGCTTAGGACTAACGAGGCGGACCAAACACACTTGAGGCTTGAGGTGATGACTCACTAGGAGAAGACAGAGAGAAGGCAGTGGGTGTATAAGGAAGACATCTTACCTGAAGCTAAAGTAGATGACCCCTCTTGACATCTCACTAACAGAATATGTGGCAGTTTTCAAGATAGTACAGTTGAAGGAAGGCGTTGAGAATTCGTCAACTCGCTGGTTTTCAACGGAATTTCATCGAAACATTTAAAAAAGATCCTGGAGGCATAAAGTTGCTATGGATATTTCATTTGAAAGGAAAAATATTTCTTCAAAAGGTATTGCAATTAGTTTTAATTTAAAAATACAATATCTGACGGATAAAAAATATTATATGCAGAAGTTCAGGAAGTGTATTGGGTATGCATGACGGTGGAATTTGAAATTTAAAGGGTGCGTACTGGGTACACATGATGGCGTTGAGGGGTTAAGTTTTCTTCAGTTTAGCTTAACTCCATCCTAATTTTCTGTGGTCTTGCTGGTATCTTTTCTTATGGACTCTATTTTACCCAGGCACTTGTTTTAGCCAAGTGTGATGAAAAATGGGGAAGAGGCAAGGGAATTGACAGAAAGTAGAGAGGGGGCGGATATCCTCGCTTATCAGTGTCCTCACTCAGGCGGACGGAGGGAGGGTGATGTAAAGTGCAGTGGTGTGGTGAGGTGAAAAAAGTAGGTGTTAAGGTAGGTACTTGTGAACAAAGTTTTGCGGTATGGAAAATATTTTGGTCCAATTTAGTAATTGCTTCTGAATTATAATTGAAAAGAAAACTTTTTTTAATTCCATCTATGATAAAATAAGTTGTGTTCACAAAGTTAGGCTTGAGTCGATATATGTTACTATCTCCATGTTGCACCTTTACGTTATTTAACCTATCAACTCCACTGTCCCTTGAAAGGAGTCCAGTCACACTAAGTGATAGTCATCCTTGGGTATTTGTAGTAGTAGTAGTAGTAGTAGTAGTAACCTTTATTTGCCCAGAGGACACTGAACACAGTAAAAAATACGGGAGTTGAGTGTATAGGACACGTCATATACATATAACTGTTGCAAACAATAATAAAATAAAATACACAAGTGTATGGCACCATAATTTGACCTAAAGAAGTTCATTAAGTACATAAAATTTGTTCCATATTCAATATGATTATTTTTTCCCCAAAAATTCCTTTACGGAATAAAACTGTTCTTTCCTTAAAAACGTTATTAATTTCCTTTTGAACAGGACTGGGTCCTTTTCGTACTTAAAATCAGTAGGGAGCCTGTTCAGTACAAGAAGGCCCATGGATTTAGGCCCCAAGGATGCATTTAAAGTCCTGCAATATGTTTGATGCAGATCTCTAAAGGCTCTAGTTTGGTGGGAATGAACATTGTCATTAGACATATAATTAAATAAATTTCTTTTAGCAAACATGCTTACAACATAAATGTAAATGCATGGAACTGTCAAAATATTTAACCTTTTGTAAATTTGTAAATTAAACTCTATAATGCTTTCCTCGTTGTGGTGTGACAAAGGCCTCGATTTGGAAGCCAAAGGTTCAAGTACTGCCTGAGATGGTTTTTCTCTCCAAAGCATGGGTGGTGGTGATTGTTCATAATTAATTTCTAACATATGTACTCAATATAGGGCCCAAATAGGTTATAGGGTCTCCAACAGGTAAATAAATAATGAGGAATACGTTATCAGTACAGTTAGGGTTTGTTGCATTATAACTTACCAATTTCAGCACCAAAGGACATTTCCTCTGTGAAGCAGTTGTAGGAATTAGGGGGAAGGATTGCATCCCAATACATAATTAGAAAAATTTTGTACTTCTCAGAACCCACTGTAAAGTAAACTCTCCCTAAATATTTTCTTACCATCCCCACTTGCAACTTGTATTCACCACCATTGATAAGAAGCACTAAGTCAAAATTGCTTTGTCAATGTATTAGAGTGGAGTTGTTGAGGCAGAGTCGCTGTCGGTTTGGCTTTAGAGTTCCAGTCAATGGCGGATCCAGGATAGGGACAAGGGGGGCTAAGATGGAAGTTTTAGGGGTAACCTCCCATCAGTAGTGGGGGTTCGAAAAAAATTTACCTTTTTATCTAGCGTTAATTAGGCAGCCAAAGATGTAGAGCCCCACTGGCCCCCCTCTGAATCCGCCACTGGTTTATCTGGCTCTGGATCTTAGGAACATAATAATCTTAGAGTAATTTCAAAAATATTTTGTCATGGTGCTAAAAAAAAATAGAACATCACTAATGAAACTTTCAGTGGGAAATGCAAAAAGAAGTTACACGAGGAGATTTCATAATTGAGGTTTTATGGTACTCTTGGTGTAGGGGAGACAGGAGCTATACCGTACGGCAGGGCAATACCGTACACCATAATTTTATATCCGCTGGAGTATGTAGTTAGCACTGGGAAGTACTGCTTCATAGCGGAAGGAAAGCGAGACTGATAAAGACAATCTGGGAGCTTCTTCCTTTACGCACAAATATGTGACAAAAGTTTTTCTGTTTCATCAACTTTTTTTATAATTTTAAAGAATAACTGGAACTGGAGCAAGGGAAACATTTTATTAGCGACTATATTCAAACTAGTGGTTTTTAATAGCCCATTTCATGGGCTATTTCTGAATACCAACAACAACTCCTACATAGTTCTTATTTTAGTTAAGGGTTGAAAATGCTGCATCATGTTGTTTTAAGGCAATTCCGTACACCTTGCATGAGACAATACTGTGCAAGGCGTAAGGTGTATAGTATTGCTCCGTGTTGAACGATAATGCCCCATATAGTATTATAACTTTTCTGAGCAACATGAACATTAAAATGCGTTTATGAATTTTGAAGGACCTTTGAATGTATAAGATGCCAACCCTCCCAAGTACAGGCGAACCTCGATCGTCCGAACACTCGATAGTCGGAACACCTCAATAATCCAAATGACCTTCATCTGTCGTGTCACCAGTGTGTCTGCACTAATTACGGATTGTCATATTTTGATGCTACAATAAAACATTTAATCGTAAATTGAAAAGATAATCTTAAATTTTAGTTTTATGTTGCCTCACTTTTATCACAACTAAGATTGATCTAACACAAGGTTGGTATTGAGCTCACTAAGGTTGTTATTAATTTAATTTTAATGCAAGCTAGTATGCTATGTTTTACTTATTTCGATGATGGGATACAACTTTAAATTACATTCTCCAACTTTGTTTTTCCTCCACAGTCTTTGTAATATCGTTCCTCATCACCAGTTAGGGGCAATCCAAATATCCAAATATGAAGTAAATAATTGGTGGGAAATAGAATTTCCTTCACAATAATGGGAAGGAAATTCTATTTCCTTCACATCATCACCTAAGTAATGAAGTTTTCAATTGAAAGATATAAAATAAAAATGCTCAAGTGAATGCTATTATCCCACTCTCCCCTACAATATGTATGTACTTATCTTTTTCTTTATTCCACTGAATAACCTTGTCTTGTTGATTACTTTTTTGTTATAATTAGAAATTAACGGTCAGTGGTAGCTTAATGGCAACTTAAACAGTATTATTTTGGTATAACCCCATTGCGTGCTTGGTGAATTTGTGTAAGCAGAGTAATTTAGCCTTTATCCTTTGGTTTCTGCAACCCAACGCACTGTTGTGTCGGTTAGGTTAGGAAACTTAAGGATGATTTTTTGTCGACGTCTCACTCATTCTATTCCACATACGAGGGCCGTTTTTTTTCAACCTCCGATGGCGCAGCAAAAACATACAAGCGACAGGCGAGTACTGCGCTGGTAGGGTAACTGCACGTCCTCCGTACCACACCCTCGAGGCATTTCTTGCCGTGAGTTGTAATTTTAATGTTAGTAGCAATCTCATTTACTACACTGCCTCAATGGATTCTCCCGCCAAGTGTGCGCTGTGGAGAGAGAGCCAGAAAACTCGCCGAATGGCTTCAGCATTGACATGTCTTCACCTTTATGCCAATAAAAGTGAATTTTTCTTTAATGCAGTGTAGCTAGAGTGTGAAACAGTAAAGGATTACGTCCAAAACAAAAGGAGGGACATGCTGATTTCTGGAAGTGTTCTAATCCATGGTAACGGCCGTCATCTCAGCGCTGGTGCAGCCCAACTGCTCATTGAGCAATTTCAATGGGGCATTTTCGATCATTCACAGTGAAATGCCGACCTAGTGCCGCGTGGCTTCCATCTTTACGCTGAAATAAATATGTGGTTAGATGGAAAGCGTTTTCCAACGGGCGATGAGCTTCGGGACAATTCATTCAGGCATAATTAGAAGTCATTAGCGGCAACATCCTACGAAGAAGATATAGTAAAACTTGTCCAAGGGCACGCCCAGTTCCTCAATCAAAGAGGCTATTATGTCGAAAGGACAACACAAGTGTACTCAATATTTACGAATGAAATAATTTTTGATCAATCATTTCATCTTCTGTTCATGGCCCATCGGAGCTTGAAAAAACACGGCCCTCGTATCTACGGATCGTATTCTATGGAAGAATGGGAGCAGATTTTCCTTCTCCATAGAAACATCTGCCTCTCCCGTAGAAACATGAAATTATGGTTTCGCTGGTAGTGGCCTACGTTGCTCTAATGGCGGCGTTGGGATTCCCCTCCCGCCCAACCCTATCCTCTCCCCGGAGGCGTCGCGTCGCGTCGCTGAGCTCCGTATCGCTGCGGCGCTGCTTTCTTTTGCTTCTTCCTTTCCACACCTCTCCCCAGAGTATACTGGGTTGTAAGTTTTGGTACTTGGTCCCTGACCCTCGTGCGTTGTACCCTTCGAAGTACTCACCCTGGGTCTTCATCCGCTAATTCGGATCGTAGAAGACACGGAAATATACTAATTAACTCCTGAGAAAATTTTTCCACGGCATCTTTTGTGTTTCAGGACGGTCTATTGCCGTTTCAGCAGTTATTTTCACAAAAAAATGTTCAAGGCGATATCCTGGAACTTAAATTTTTTAACTGGATGTTTATAGCGAGATTGCATAGACAAACGCTAGAAAATATTCAAGTAAATAAGAATTATATACACAGTATGAGCTTTGAAATTAGTATATGACTAAAAAACGTATGTAGGTTAAAATCATTGATCTCATTGTCGTGGCCAGTTAATATGTCTCTGAAGGGGCTTGGGACCACCCTAGAACCCTATACCCACCCTCCGTGGAGCATGGATAGGGGTGCCAGGGTTGTGTGAAACGTAGCCGCCATAATTTCGATTTGTCTCATTTTTCTGAGGAGCTGCAAGCCTTCGGCATGCTAGGGTGGCATGTAAGTATTGTACCATAAACTCTGTCTCCTTAAAGGACTTTGAGGTACTAATAATAAATTAAATAGTAAAATTTGCATTTGATTGAATTGATACATTTTAGGAAATGAAAAGGGTGAAATTTCTAAATTAAAAGAAAGATACCAAAATATCGTGGCAATAAACAATTCAGCATTAACCATAATGAAGCGGAATTATATATATGTGAGTCTGTAGTTATTTGTTTGTTTTGTCGGCATTGGTACTCATGGCAACTCCTTTGGCAGCCTTAAGGATTGGAAGAATTCTTATCAAAACACACCAAAATTTTTTGTGAATCATAAGAAAATTAATGGGACTAAAACCACAAGCTATTCATCGATATTTTTCCGTGAGTACCCAAATGTTCTTTCCCTCAGAGAATTAAATTCAGTGCAAGATTATGCTTTGTTGTTTGTGGTGAAGAAGAGTTCAAATTAAGTCTATGAATGATCAGAGTATGAGAACTCGCGACATCATAACTGGGACATACCAATCTGAATTATATACATCTTTGCCAAAATTTGTGTTCGCCTCATTAGAGTGGACTTACCTAGCTATCAAAGAGATTTTAATGCCACCAAATCTTCTCAATATGTTATCTGTTATTGTGAGCGAGAGATATCGCGGGTTAATAATTTTTCTCGGAAACAGTCTACTTTTATCGAAAAGCCAATTTTTATTGGATTTTCACTCAATTTTGAATTTTTAAATTGTTCAACATTCTAAACAACCCTAGGTGTGGACGAATGCGCTGCAAAAACGATTCAAATATGATAAATACGCTACTTATCTTCATTTCGGATGGGTAACTTTTACGCTGCAGCAACCAACCTAGACGACTTCTGTGGCAGCACCAAGAACTTTGTCAGAGCCCACGAAAGGTACCCAGCATCATCCATCCACGATGCCATTGAAGCCGAGGACTGGACATTGTTTTAATCCCCCCAGCAGCCTCACCCAACCTCCAGCAACGCAGCAGACATTAGGTGTTTCATCACCTCAAACAGACCCTTCGCCAACCGCGATGCATCCAGACACGTATTCGTGGCCCGAGTTCAGCCCTCAGGGCGATCCTCAAGAGTCACCCATCTGGTTGAATCTTCGTTCGCCGACTGCTTCACCCACATCGTGCCAGACTCAGCCGCGAGGTAGGACCGAGCCTTCGTCTTTGAAACAGCAGTCGCCTCGTCCTATGCTGCGGGAATCTCAATACGCTCGGTCATACAGCCCAAGAACAGCAGTCCACAGATCATCACAGCCCTGCCCATACGAGCCAACGTCACCGTGTCCACGCCATTCAACTCCCATTAGACAAAGAGAGACTTCACCAATCGTGATGCTACCAGGAGAGTATTCATCGCCAGAGCAGGACGATCTTCAAGAGTCACCCATCTGGTTGGACCTTTGTTCGGCTTCACCCGCATCGCGCCAGACTCAGTGGCAGTTCGGTTCGGACTCGTCGCCTTCTCGGGCCGCCTGCACTCCTTCGTCGAGGCCTTTCCAAAGGTCTTCCCAGCACGCCCCATGCCCCGGACATGGACCGCGCGTCATGAACCGCACGTATACGGTGTGCGAAGGTGTCAAGCGGGTCGGCTGGGCCGACGGCGGGGCCGACGACGGGGCCGAGGTGAGTCCTGGGACGGTCAGTGTGGACAGCTGGGGCGATGGATACGGGGGCACGGCGTCATTTTGCGTCGAACCACACTCGTACGAATTTCACACGCGGGGAACTCCTCCTCGCGTCCCGGCTGAACTACTGCTTCCCGACGATTGGGAGGAAGACTCCTACCAGACTCCATCCACAGCAAGACTCAGGTATGCGTGGTAGTAGTAAGTTGTCCGTTGTATTTAAGACTTATATGAAGCTCAATATGAACTTTGAGCCCTAACGGTCGTAGGAAATATTTCTCCCGACGCTGGTCCCGCAGTAAATCACTGGGTCGGGATGCGGGAAGGGAATCAAACCCCGGACTCAAGGGGGGAGGAGTGGCCGCCTCCCCACGTAATTTATGGGTAAATTACAAATATATCAATGTTTACAATAGCTCTCCAGTGGAAGCTTCTATTGTACCAGCTATTAAAAATGTGTTTAGAAGTAATTGATAAATACCTAAAGGCCTCATGTGCACCCATATGAGACATCAGATGAATTTTTGCGAAGAGGTATTGCATACCACCAAGGCGACTCAGAAGTTGATGAAACATATACCCCCAAAACAATGACCTAAATCTGCCCCTTTCAGGCTGATATGGAAATGTCAAACATAACTACAAACATTTCCAAAGGAAAAATTAATGACGCCAAATATGCTAGAAAAGTGATTGCAATTATTAATAATTGTTTTAGGAAACATTGCATTATACATAAACACCTCATGCCTTCTGGTGCTATGAAAACATAATCTGCAATTGTCTGTACGGCAAGTTGCCAATAATATTTTAAAGAATAGTCATTACATACCAATCCCACAAAGTGACCAAACCAAAGTCCTGCCAACCCCACCACAACTTATGTACGATATTTCCCTCCTATCCCAATTAAGATGATTAATAGGAAATTTATTACTTTAGTGGTCAGTAGCCTTTTCACATGGAAGAGCCCGAGTTTTGCAGTTTTTAGAGCCACTAAAAATTTTTTTGTCGACGCTTTGGTATTTTATTAGGATTAGGTATTTAAATTCGATTTTTTATTAAAAATAAAAAGCTTTCAATATAAAATAATTTTTATTCATATTAAAAATTTCAACCTTAAATAAATGATTTTGATAGTCGCTACTAATGGTACATCAATGAGAGCATTGGTCTAGCATGATTTTTTAAAGTAAGGCTAAAGCTAGCTCATAACTTGTTATTTTCAGTTTCAAGCATGTCTCTATATTTTCATTTGTTAGCCTACCGTAACCTCAGTTTAAACCTAATTTATTTAACCCACCGTATTTTATATTTAAATCATATGAGTAATCATGTGTTAAGAGAGTATCACCATCCACTGTGGCCATGCCCTCACTCATGATTCATGAAAATGATTAAGACCACAGCACTAAATGATTTCCTTATTTTCCTCTTTGGCTGGAAGGGAGGGTGGCGTGGCCCCTTACTCGCACCCTTACTCTTAACCCTTTTGACTGCCACCGGCTGCCGATATATCGGCCCTCGCTGGTTGAGCGAAAACTGCCAGGGGCCGATTTATCGGTCCGAAATATTTCACTTTTTAAAAATGATTGTGGCCTTTTCAACGACTGTAATTTATGTAAACCCCCATAATCTATCTATGGTTATAAGATGTAAATATATCTCAAGAATTGGGAAAAAAATCTGGACGTATTAAATAAAATTAAGTAGCTGAAAAACTTTTAAATCTGCAATGTTGCTAATTCCGGAAAAAAGCCTTGGCAGTCTTCCTGCATCCCTCCTGAAATGGGCTGGCAGTAAAAGGGTTAAACATGTATATACCCACCCATGGATTTTACATCTCCAGGCGCCGGCCAGCCCCTTATCGTCGGTGGAAGTCTCCATCCGCAATGGTCAGGAGGTTCAACGACACCCCACTCAGTCGATTTCCCCTGAAAGATGAGCCAAGGTTTGAGGGCTACCATAAGCGGATATGCCCGAAGAATCTCACGGACATCTTTGAGGAGGATGCCATCGAAGGAAGCATATGCGAGGCCGCTTGCCCGCAGGGCCCTCCAATCTCCATTCCAGAGGGTTCCCCGTGCCCCCCCGATAGTCCCCCTGACTCATGGTTCGAGGAGGAGGATGAATGCACCCAAGAAGTTGAGTGTGGCGAAGGCACTGCTTCCAAGAGCAAGACCAAGGTCCGCGTTGTGACCAAGGAATGGACTAATCCTCCCTACAAGTACTCTTCAAGGGTTAAGGATACGGAGACCGTGGAAATATTGCTGAGGTATGGCATACAGTATAACCCATTAGCATCCCATATTACTTGGGAGTTGTATACTCAGAAATATCTTTATCTTTTGATATTAATGGCAAATAACTGACGTCTTGGTAGGAAAGGGCCAATATTTAGCAGACAGTGAATCCCCGTCTTTGTAATCATACAGGGTTATTACAAATGATTGAAGCAATTTCACAGCTGTACTATAACTTTATTATTTGAGACATTTTCACAAGACTTTGCACACACATACAAAAGCTCAAAAAGTTTTTTTTGGCATTTAAAAATGTTCGATGTGTGCCCCTTAAGTGATTCTGCAGACATCAAGCCGATAATCAAGTTCCTCCCACACTCGGCGCAGCATGTCCCTATAAATGAGTTCGAAAGCATCGTTGATGCGAGCTCGCAGTTCTGGCACATGCATACCATCGTCGAATGGAGTTAGCAGTTGGTGGATCTTTGTTGAACTTCGTCCTGAAGTGTCGTTGCACTGTTATGGCTGACTGATGTGAGTGCAATTCAAGCACGGCATACGCTTTCTCGGCTCCTGTCGCCATTTTGTCTCACTGCGCTCTCGAGCGTTCTGGCGGCAGAAATCTGAAGTGCGGCATCAGCCAAACGAAACTTTATGAGTTTTTCTACGTATCTGTAGTGTGTCGTGACCATATGTCCGTGAAAGAAGCTACAGTGAATTTATGAAATCGCTTCAATCATTTGTAATAACCCTGTATGCCTTGAATCAGTAGATTGAAAGGTAGGCTTGCAAAAACTATTCATGAGAATGAATTTGTATTTCCACAGGTATATGTATATTCCTTAGAGCAACTAGTTTTGCTGACCTACAGCTGATTAATAAGGACCCCTTGATTTTCGCGAACGTGAAATTTTGCGATTTTTCGTGAATTATCGCACATTTTCAGTTTTACGCGAATTAATGTTTTTGTCTTTTTTGTGATTTTGTGGCGTTGCGTTGTCAAATATTGACGATTCATTAAGTAAGCTCTGACACAGGGAATTCTTTTCATCTTTCGCTGATCACGAGAGGGAAAAACTCCAAAAAAGCAAGATTAATAACCAGCGAGAGAAATAATTGTATCAAAATTACATGTCATGTTCATTTAACTAGTATTAGAAGGTACAAATAGTCAATACAAGAAGTATTGAAATAATTCACATAAATTACTAATAATCTCAAAAACGAACCTTAAGAAATACGGAAAACTAAGTACAAAAGGTGAGTGTGTCAGCTCCGAAAACCTTTAGTTGAGAATCGCTTTCATAGGTCGAGCGATGTTACTACGCTGAAGGCCGATATGAGAGAGAGAGAGAGGGAGACCAAAAAAGGCAGCTTTCCAGAATGGAGGGGAAAAATGACCACTGTCGGAGGGGAGGTTACTTCGATGGTGACGAGGAGGAGGAGGAAGAAAGCTGCAAAAAGATGCTGCTCTGACTCAAAAATCCAATGTTCCTAGCAGTGGGCACAGGGATTGGCCGAGTGAGTCATGTGGCCACCAGGGTCCTCCAACCCATCCCTATCTTCTCTGGTGGTACAACTCAGGCTGTCTTGACTGTGAATTAATTTTCTATTGACTATCTATCAGTGTCCTTTCCCTTGGGCTACAATCTTATCGCGGTGGAAAGGATTGCGCGTTCCTATGACCTCTAGAGCTGCGCTGGCGGAATTAATTCTAAATTATTCTCGGTAGGGCCACCCATGCCAGATAGGTGGAAGGGTAGGAGCCAGACGAAAGGTAGTCCACGTGATGGTGTCATGGCTCTGTGTGACTTTTTCCTGTTTTCATAAGTAAAGACCTTTCCCTTGGGCTACAACCTTGTCGCTGTGGAAAGGCTTGCATGTTCCTATGACCCCTAGAGCTACACTGGCGGGATTAATTCTAAATTATTCCTGGTAGGGCCACCCATGCCAGAGTGGTCGAAGGGTAGGAGCCAGACGAAAGGTAGTCCACGTGATGGTGTCACGTGAAAAACACTGTTGGAATGGAATTGGGAAACCCTACCAACTATCTCTTCCCTGAAAACATGGAGTGCTACCAAATGAGCCTCGGAGTCTCATCGACAGGCACCCGTCCGCAAAGGGCGGGCGTCGGTCACGGCAGCGAGGTCGGCAAGGTCCTCGGGGTTCTAATCATGCAAAACTCTTGCAAAGACTTATCATCATCACCAGCTGCAGTAACAATGAAGAAAGGAAGACCAAGAAGATTGAGAGGAAGAAGTGGGCTATAAATGTAGGGACGTGGAATGTGAGGACAATGGTGAGGGCGGGGAAGTTAGAAAATATCAAAAGGGAAATGGATAAAGGAAGGATAGATATCTTAGGATTATGCGAGGTGAGGTGAAGGGATGGGGGGAATAATGGAGAGATGGTTATAGGGTTATATATAGTGGAGGGGAGGGATGCCAGCGAGGGATAGCTTTAGTATTAAACGGGAAGATGGGTAAGCGTGTGGTAGGTATAGACCAGGTAAGCGATAGGATTCCGGTGGTAGAAATTGAGGAGGACCCACCAACATATTAGTGTTTCAATGTTACCTGCCTGTCATCAATCGTAGGGAGGAAGAAGTAGATGAGGTGTATGGGCAGATCGAAGATATAATTAGAGAAACCCCGGGTTCGAAAAATCTAGTAGTGATGGGGGAACTGGAACGCCTTAGTCGGGGAAGGGAGGGTTGGACCCGAAATAGGAGATATTGGACTAGGAATGCGGGATGACAGGGGAGATAAGGCAGTAGAATTTTGCAGGAGAAACTAGTAATTCATCACAAATACTTGGTTTTATCATTGTGAAGGGCGGAGGTACACATTTAAAAGCCCAGGGGATATGGCGAGATATTAGATAGATCACATAATGGTGAGACAGATGTTTAGGAGTAGTGTGAATCTTCCCTGCAGCTGATGCGGATTCAGACCACAACCTAGTGCTTATGAAATGCAACGTAACTTTTAAAAAGACTTACGAATGTTAGGAAGGCGAGGAAATGGAATTTAGAAGCGCTCATGGGGACTATGAGGAGAGAATATCAGGATCTGGTGGACAATGGCATCCGGGAGATCGGAAGTACACAGACTGTAGAGGAAGATTATTAAAACGGTAATTTTCAAAGCGGCGGAGAAGTCATTTGGTTACCTTGACAGCAGAAGGACAAAGAAACCTTGGGTTACGGAGGCCATGGTAAAAGAAATGGAGGAGAGAAGGGAGTGGAAGAACGTGGACACAGAGCAGGGCAAAAGAAAGTATAGGGAAGTAAATGATCGATTCCGACGTGAAACTGAGAGGTGCAAGGGAGCCTCGGTGGGAAAGGCAGTGTGAGGAAATGGAAAAGTTCCAGAAGGATGGAGAAGCAGGCGCGTTGTGTTGTATGTGCGCGCCAAAATTACGTCACTATTGGGCGGCAAAAAAGGACAAGCCATATCTAAAATTAAGGCTAAAGATGGGCGGATGCTACCCGAGCGGGAAGAGGTACAAAGTAGATGAAAGAAATACGTGGAGGATCTGTATGACGGAAGAAACAGGCCGAATAAATTGACTTAGAGGAGGAACGTGCAGTGGAGGAGGATAATCTTGGGCCGGGGATATAAGATTCGGAAATATAGAGAGCAGTTGTGATATGAAGAAAGCATTAGGCGTGGACGACATCCCGTGTGAGCTTCTGAAGAATCTAGGGAAGGATATTAAGAGAAGGTTTTTCGAACCAGTACGCAGGATCTATGAGAAGGGATGTTGTCTGGAGGATATCGTGAAGACGGATCTAATTCCACTACCGAAAAAGAAGGAAGCTGTGGAATTCGGAGATTATAGGACTATCAGCCTAATATCGCATGCAGCGAAAGTGGTACCGAGGATATTGAACAGACGAATGGAGGCGAGGGCAAACGAGTATTTGGGCGAACATCAATTTGATTTTAGAAAAGGAAAATAAACTCGTGATGCAATAGCAATATTGAGGTCCCTGCTAGAGAGGAACCTAGAATATGACCTAGGACGTATACGCCTAATTCGTGGATTTTGGAAAAGCGTTTGATAGGGTGAACTGGGTAAAGTTAAAGGATATCCTAAAGAGAATAGGTGTAGATTGGAGGGATAGACAACTAATTCGTAATCTCTATATGGCCCAGACTGTGCAAGTGAGGGTAGCGGAGGGAGAATCTGGGTGGGCAAGCATTGGCCAAGGTGTGAGGCAAGGCTATCCTCTATCGTCGCTGCTTTTTAACGTATACGCTGAGGAGATGGTAATAGAAGCGTGGGACGATTTGGAAGCTGGAGTGAAAGTGGGAGGAATGATATTTAAATCAATAAGTTTTGCGGATGATCAGGCACTGAATAGGCAGTCAGCGAGGGGACTGCAGGCTCTAGTGGATGCGTTAGACGAACGGTGCAAGGAGTATGGGATGAGGATCAATCACAATAAGACTACAGTCGGCGTCAAAATGATGTGCCGCTGTACTTTGGCTCCGCGCACCGAAAAATTAGCCGTTTTGTCAACTTCATGAACTTTGTAACTCAACGTAGGGAAAACTACCACGTCTACAACATTCATCTTCCACAATAAGTCACAAACATTAATTTAAATTAATAAAAGTTCAGCGGCACATTATTTTGACGCCGACAGTAAGGTAATGCGGTTTTGTAAGCATCGCGAGCAAAGAATGTGGGACCCAAGATAAAAGTAGGTGTGGAAAAACTTGAGCAGGTAGAGAAATTCAACTATTTGGGTAGCACATGAGAGGAAAACGGATACAGTAGAAAGGGCATCAGGAAGCGAATTGCATTATCAAAGGAGGCGTTCATGAAAAGGGAGGTGCTTCGGAGAGGTTCGCTATGTAAGAGTTTAAAAAAAAGGTTAGTGAATATTTTGATCTGGAGTGTAGCTCTCTACGGCGCGGAAACGTGGACACTGAGGAAAGAAGACGAGAGAAGATTGGAGGCATTCGAGATGTGGGTATGGAGAAGAATGGAGAAGGTGAAATGGACGGAGAGGAAAAGGAACGACGAAGTGCTGCATATGGTTGGCGAGGAGAGGAAGCTTTTATATGAGATACGGAGGAGACAGAAGGTGTGGATGAAGGGAGTACTTAGCGGGTAGGGGATGTTGAAAATGGTGTTAGAGGGTAGAATGTTAGGCAAAAGAGGTAGGGGAAGGAATAGAATAGGATTTTTAGATAGAATGAAAGGGAGTAGGCCTTATAGTGAATTAAAGAAGGCAGTGCTGGAAGGAAAGGGAGGCTCCCAGATCACTGCTTTAGTACTCCATGGAAACCTACCTTAATCGGTAGAATACTATGATAAAATAAAATCTATCAGTGGTGCTTAACAATAGGTGTGGTCAGAGAGTAAGTGGGAGAAATTTGGAGGAGACAAGCCCACTGCTGTTGAAGGGGGGGGGGTGTATGCTAGAGGCTCTTTACTTACTTTGAGGCATTCCCAGAAGAGTGCGTGTAGAATGTGACACATGCAAGCACCCGCTGACAGGTCTCAGCACTGTTAATTTCTGGTGAATCTGTAGCCAACAGGGCGTCACACTGTTATCAATGACGGATGGAACCATATGCCAAGTGGTACCAATCTAATGTTTTCAACTTTAATTGTCCCACCCTATTCTGAAATGGCCTCGGCAGAGGGTCGTGTAACACACTGAATGTTTGCAAAATAGGATAGTTGCAGTTTTTCTCCGATTATAAGTGGTGGGCTGAGTTCTTATATGTCGGCTATTTGGATGGCGCCTTCCAGTCTATTTTGTGGACCCACTCATGGGTCGTGCTCTGTCCTTGAAAAAAACAAAATATGTCTTGGAGGGTATGACCCTTTGATGGGTTACACCTCATTATTGGTCGAACCACGTTGCTTGCTATCCATATAGTGGACATAGCATATGTTATGACTCTGACTTCTCATTTCGCTAAATGGTGACAATTGCAAAATGAAGAAAATGAGTAAATTTGCTGTTTTATGGGGCAGAGGCGCAAAAGTAGGCCAACGGCAGCCAATGTGTTACGTTGGCCGAATAATGAGTTTGAATGCTTCTCATGGATGACAGTCCCCCCGAAGACGGATGTTCAGAGGATGAGTGCGCGCAGTTGGAGGGCGCTTGCGGTGGTGACGTGGATGCAGCGGCTGCGGCGGCTGACGAGTGCCACCAGATGGCGGAGGAGGCGGTGGCGAGGGCGCGGGAGGCGGCTGAGGCTGCCGTTCACATGGCGATGGAGGCGGAGAGGGCTGCCAGCCGCTGCTTGCCTGATGTCGAGGACGAACGGCCCGAGGTATATTCCAATGGTCCGGGGCAGTTCGAGTGGTGAGGACTGTCATAGGCCTCCGTAGTGGAAGGTGGAAGGGGTTGGGGCTGTGTGCCTAGTTGTGAATTAGGGTATGGTTCAACTTGAGTAATCCATTGCCATGGTAGGGAAATCCCATAGGTATGATTGATAAAGATTGATAATCCATTCTGGCCGTTAACTGTGAAAAATGTTGCTTTATTTGTGAATGCTTTCTGCTCTTACGAGTATTTCTCGGGTTTGAAGCCAGATTAATGCTTTTATATAAGCCGACGTTTCGGGAGACGACTTGTCTCCCATCCTCAAGGCCGTGTAACTTCATGGAAGTCCAATTTCACACTGAACCTGATCGACCGTTTACCGAGGACAGCAATGCGGCCCAGATGTCGTCTGATTGGCTGTAGGTCTTTTGAAATTCTTCACGTTCAACCCTTATGTTTTTTATACAGCTGATTACAGATCTCCATGCATTGCTAAGATGAAAGCCGGTGTCCCGATTGAAATTTTTGGGATTGAGGCGGATCTCTATTGCTTCCTGTGTGTATATATGTGTAGTCATCTAATTATTTATTTATTTAACCAAAGTGTTACAGCAAGAAGCGTTTTATTCAAGACCATATGTATACACAATGTTGTGGAAAAATGAGATGTACGTAGCACGTAATATAAATGGTTCAAGTCACTATCACTAAACATAGACACATAAAAAGAAACACGGGAAAATGAAACTTGCAGCTTTCCAAGTAGTGATTTCTTCCTCAGCCTGAGACAGAATAGGGAGGAAATGAGTGCGTTGGACAGAGGAAAAGGGGGGGAGGTGAATGGGGGACCGCCCCTCCTGCTGTCCGTCACCCCCCCGGGAATCTCTCCAAGTCCCCACACATTCTTTGTCTCCCTCTTCAATGAATGCTTCAAAGTATCAGTTATTGCCTCCTCCCCCCAACTGACTCCGCCCTCAATCTCCGCACCCTCGATTTGGCGTGCATTTGGCATTTGCTAGCCAATAGCTTCCCTGGGTTGAACGTCTCATGCTAACCCCCTCCCCCATACACCTCTCCCCTCTCCCTCCCTCCCACACGATATCCATCAGAACCATAGACGGAAACTCCCCCTTCCTTGAACCCATCCCCAATCACACGGCCTCACACAACATCTGTTTCGTGTGCTTTTCCCTCACGTTCATCGAAGTTCTGCCGGAGAGAGCAACAAATGTCGAGGTGATAACTAGGCCCACATCTGGTTGTAAAAGTCGTTTGAAGCCCAGAATGATCTAAGCACCGGGCAAAGATCCACGAGCTCTGCCCCAATGCTAAGTGCATATTGCTCACACAGAGTTCCCACAGCCTCTTCTTGATCCAGGCAACCCTGTCTTTAACTCGATGGCCGCAGTCAGCGCGTGGAAAAATGTTGTAGATGGACAGTCGCAGATTGATACCAAGTGCTAGTCGGGTGAATTTAACTGGAAGTGCCAATTAGATTTGCTATATTTTCTCTCTCTGTGGAACGTGCGATTTTTAAAATATTGACGCTGTTGTCCGGCGTGACCACTCCTACGCTTACTTTGTTGTGAATATTTTTGCAATTCGGATTTACGCGGAGGCTACGTTTAGTTAAATAATTAATAATTCCACTAGATGACCTATCCTCTTGTCTAAAAATACCTCCACTGCTAAAAAATTCTACGAGCCACACGTTCAAACGCCTCTTTGGAATAATGCACCCCAGACGAATTGAGGGGAGCCCGGCACGATATAAGCACCGACCGAAGATCCACGAACTCTTCTCCAGTGCTCACGCAGAGTTCCCACAGACGCTTCTTGATCCAGGCAACCCTGTCTCTAACTCGAGGGCCGCCGTCCGTCAGTAGAACCATGCTGCAGATGGATAGTCGCTGATCGACATCACTGCCTCCCCGAGTTTAGATTCCTAAATGAATCCAATTTCTCATCGGCTCTGCGCTCTGAAGTATCATTGGTGCCGATAGTGTCCTCCCACAAAACCGCGAAGCTGTTGCGACCGGGGATGGGATTAGCCTCCGCTTACTCCGATTAGACTCAGCCGTGCCACCGCTCTTGAGGGGCAACCACCCATTCGGGCCGCGAGCCACCCACCGTTTTCCCCAAGGCACCTGCTTTCACCCCCGCTCGAGGTGACATGCAGGGCCTTGGAAGAAATGCTACGATCCCAAGACCCTGAGACTTTCCCTTAACCCGTGACCCGGGCGTTGGTCTCCGTGGAGGATAGGCTCCTATGGATTGGTCGTCTCCAGAGTGGATATGCCATAAGGGGTCGTAGTGAGAGGAAAACTATTTGTTGGTAGGGGACCCTCGAATCCCCCCGACCCGCATGGCTAATGCCTCAGCCTCTTATTGTCATTAGAGTGATACACTGACTTTGTAAAGCATTGCGAGCTTGGAATGTGAGGCTCAAGATAAAAGTGGGTGATCATAAACTTGAGCAGGTGGAGTAGTTCAGCTATTTGGGTAGCACATTAGAAGGAAACGAATACAGGAATTAGGACATCAGGAAGAGAATTCCATTGGATTAGGAGACGTCCATGAACATTAAAAAATGATGAGGATTTTTATGCAAGAGTATAAAGAAAATGCTAGTGAAGAATCTGATCTGGAGTGTTGCATTTTATGGCGTGGAATCATTTGGAATGGAGGACGAGAAAAAAACTGGTGGAGTTCGATGTGTGGAGGAGTGAAGAGGATGTAGAGGATGAGGAAAGCGGAAGTGCTGGAAATGGTGAGAGAAGAGAGAGGGAGCTTCTAGATGAGATATGAAGGAGACAGAAGGCTTGGATGGAATGTGTCCTGAGTGGGGAGGGAACGATAAAAACATGTGTTTGAGGCAAGGATTTCAATTCTCTCAGAAATGATTCATGGAGGGAAATTCATCTTACAAAATGTGTTGCACAGGAGAAAAACTTAAGTGTATATGTGCATTTTGAGAGGGAGTGTGTTGTAATGCCTGAGACAGAGATGGGGCTGATCAGGGCCATGACAAAAAGTTGCTCCATGCTTTGCTTTTAAAATAACACCATTATTAGTGGAAAAAACTCACACAATCCGTAGCTCTCCTTTTCTTACACGTCCTCCCATCAGGCAGAAACCGTCGTATTGACCTCATTAATTTCGATTTCCCTATTCAGCTCTTGGGTTAGCAATATGACTTACCCTAAGTTGGGGTAGTTTTGAGATGCATAGGGAAGAAAATAATGACTCAGAAAACCTTAAAAAAAAAGGATTGATGGAATAAAATAATAATAAGAGATATTGAATGCAATAATTTAAGATACGAAAAATTGCTAATGCAATTTTTTATTAAATAATGCAATATGAGGTCTACGTGTGATGAAGTAAGATCAAACTTCTGTGATAAATTCAAATTCCCTGTACTTTTCAAGTAATATAAAATTTTGACGAATGAACTTGTCAAGTAACTGCGTATCAGTAGAGTAAATGACCTATTTTGCATTATTACAGTGAAAAGGCAACTATCTTGACACTCTTAGTTGATGCCACTATGCCGGAAGGTTTTCAAAAGAGATAAAATGTTATCTTTACCACAGCAAAAACAACTGTAAATCACGCCAAATTCATTTGATTAATATTGATAGGACCACTGAAGTTTTTATTATGACTTGACTTGTGGATTAAGTATTTGTGAATCAATGCTATGAAATATATATTTTAATTTTACCTTTGTGCCAAGCATGAAAACATATTGCACTATCTAACTATAATGTAATCCACCTGAGCAAGAGAGGCAGTGCAGTTGAATGAATGATCCTTTTCAATCACACAGGACGATCTGTCAGAGGGTGAGCTTGAGGAGTTGCGGCGCATGCTGTGTGAGGAGGCGGCCGAGGTGGATTTGGCAGTCTACTTAGAAAAGCTAGAACACCAGATGAGGAAGCAGGAGTGTGGGCAGGGGCGTCGGGGGCAGGGGGGTGGCGTTTGCAACTGTTCGCCACGCTTGCGGACTGAGGGAGAGAGTGCTGCTGGGTCCCCAAGAGAGGCCACGGCGTGTGCTGCCAAGTGGGCAAATTCCTCATACCCCTACAACCTGTTCCAGCTTCTGCAGAGCAACGAGACTCCAGAAGCAGCGGGGATGGATACCTCGATGGAATCCATCCCGGAAGAGTAAGAGCAATGACCGACCCACAGAAGCAGTCGAGGGCCCGGCTGAAGGGTCTTTGGTGCCTATCCAGATCCCTGGCCACCTGTGGTGCGCATTGCATGTACATTGAAGACCGCCAGTATCTGTCAATGGTGCTGGCGATGTGCTGCCTGGCTGACAATGTCACCTGAATCATTCCTCTCTGTCTGCTTATTCTACCACCTCAGAGCCGTATTCTTTGTGTGTAAATGTGCCTTACCAATTCCTTGAAATGAATCTACACTCAATCCTTGCCAAGGGTATCTTTGTAAGTGTTAATGAGGTGGTGACTTGCATACAATCTAGCAGTGATCTTTAAATTTTTAAATTTGTTTGTGCCTATCATGTAACCTGTATCCCTATCACCTTGCAGCTTTAAATGCTCAATGTATGCTATAAAATAGTAACAGATGTGATATAAAACATTTTTTTTGGGGTTTCGATAGATATAGTGTAATCTCCTTGGGGATAAAGCCTGTATTGCCTCTTTTTATGGCTGCTAAAATACAAAAATGATGTACATACTATCCCAATGCAAGCCGCCCCTATTGGCGTGGGGCAGGACATCTGCCGTTTACATTTAAAAAGGAAATGCTACCACGAAATTACACTTAGCATTTATTAAAGTGTTTTACCGCGCGGGGAAAACGGATTCCCATACCTACCCGTTCTGCTAAATATCTCACTTAATTTATCGCCTGTGTTGGAAAATTGAAATGTGGCGGGTTTCTAATAAGATGTTCTCCGCGTCGCTCTTAAAGATATCCATTTTCAACTGCTTTGGTTGGCATGTAGTCTTCAACATTGATTTTAATGAATGGTTAACTCTACTGATAAATAAACATTATCCGTTGGCGTTGTTTATGCATCTTTGAACGCAACCAGTGGCACGTCAAGCGGTGTCGTCGGTCGTCGGTCAATAAAAATAATAGGAAACCACCCTATTGCTTCATTGTGAGGGGAATATTTTCTCCTAATTTTGAAGATTAAGAATAAAATGCATTAAAATAACTTATCATTATACAAAATATATGTGAAGTGGACTAATAGTGGCTCCCACTTTCGGCAGTAGACTAAAGAAATACAAAGTTTTGGGAGGGGATTAGTCAGCTGCCTTTGGCTTTTAGCTATCACGTTTTGGCAGTTGAGCTATCGAGCTAAGGGAATGAAGCACCTTTCATATTATCAATTTTAACTTTAGGAAAGTAATCATGCACTCTTCCCTTGAGTGCATGCACAATTATTTATATCAATTCAACAAATATTATTGTGTTTCTTCGTACTACAGCTCATCGCTCTACTCACTAGACTGCCGCATTTCTTATTATGAGGTAGGTATATAAAATAACTATAATCAGCCCGCTTTCTGGAGTTATAAGTTTAAATAGTAAATGCAGCCAGTTCATCCAGGGGCGGATCCAGGATTTTTTTCTGGGAGGGGCACAAGCAAGGCCGTATCCAGGATTTTGTTCTGGGTGGGGCACAAGGATACCTCGCAATACAAAACGAACGCAATAATAATGGGATCGTATTAAAAATCTTGCATATTTTTGAGGGTCTGGGGGGGGGGGGGGGCACGGGCCCCCGTGCCCCCCCCCCCTGGATCCGCCTATGAGTTCATCTGCTGAAATTATTCAGTTTTCATCCACTTTATATTTAGAAGATGATTTTGACCCACCTGAAAAAGAGGGTGGAAAAAATGTGCTTACTGCAGCTCAAAACTCACCGTGCTCCTGCGTCTATTTCATAGCATACGTTCTAAAAAACCTCCGCGCCGTCAGCGGTCACACTACCGTTACTTCTAAGGCAACAGGCAAATATTTAAGGCTTAGTTTCCAATGCTACAGCATAACCTTGAATAATATTTTAATCATACACATCTATACACACATACACATCTATCTTTATACATTTCTGTGTTTGAATTATGCGCTCTTGATGTTGCTTTTTCATCCATAAAGTCCCAAAATGCCTTGCGGTTTTGTGATCGTCAGTCTGCTGTTCGTTGTCTCGTTTTCGCTACGCTCGATTCGAAGGTTCGAAGAGTAATTTGTGATATATGGATAATTCAGTGCTGTTAACGAGCATAATTATTTGCAGTTAGTATATGTGATTAAGAATGAGGCTGTATGTTACTCAAGAATAATTATTTCCCTCTCTTAATTATCCTGGCTGGTGCCTGTGTTATGGATCGTGCGTGGAATTAGTCACCTTGCTATGAAATATTGTTAAATAGGTGAGTTTCCATGCTTAATTAATGCCTTTGAAACTTGGAATCTGCAATCATATAATTCGGAAGTAAAGAGTGCTTAATTGCCGATGACCGAAGTTGATGCCATGCGAGATGTTCCTGTTGCGTCACATAATGCTTTTTGATGCTCTGTGAATTACGATAACAATATTTCTGAGAATGAGTCTTTCTTTTTTCTTATAAATACGAGAATTTGGATGTATCATGATCATCATTGTGTTTTCATAGTCTTTTGCGTAACAGATTCCCTTAATCCAATTACTATCCATTTCTATTATTTTTGCTGAGCCGTGCGGTTATTTGCGTTTACCCTTTCATTTTGAAATTATATTCGTGTAAACACACGCGAAATATCTCTAATGCATCTCCATGAAATAACCCCTGTTCTAGTCAATAAAAATTTATGGTACTTTTTCACACGATTTATTCAAGACGACCGGTTTCGTCGCAGAGGCGACATCATCAAGTACAGAAATCGTTATTTTAACAGTTATTTTGTTGATATTTATCTGGTTGCTAGTACGCGTTGGTAGGGGAGGGTTGCGTTGGGATTGGAGCGTTACTCAGCTTCAGGGGAATTTCGAAGAGGGGGGAATAGTTGACAAAAATATTCTCATTAGCTAAAATTCCATTCTTGATGTGCTTCCTAATCTCCAACTCCTCCAAGCAGCCCATCCTTCTTCCCTTTTTCTCAAGGTGGAGAATTTCCTGAACGAAATTGCTCCTGTGGTCACTCTCCCTTAGGTGTTTCGCGAAATGCGATTTGTCAATCTCCCCGTTTATCAAAAGCCTTCCGTGTTCCTCTGTTCTTAATCAGAACGAAAGTACAGTCTGGCCTATGTAACAGGTCTCACAGTCACTGCACTTGAGTCTGTAAGAGATGAGATGTACAAAAATAAGTCATCAGGAAATACGTACACTACATAACACGAGTGGTGATGATGACAAATAAGTGGTGAAAAATAATCTATATATTTAAAAGAAAGTCGAAAATCGTGTTATTTAGAACACTTATAACTCGAGAACGGCTGCACCGATGTTAATGAGATTTGGTTCTTTGGATTCGTCTCAGGCGGGGTTAACATATAGGCCATTAAAAAAGGATAATTTCACAAAAAAATTCATCTCTTTCCTATGGACATGCTTTTAGGAGTTATAGTAACACAACAATTGATGAGTCGGTCAAAACTACAAATTAAATAATTGTTTTTGTTTTTACCACTTTAATAACTGAATTTAGTAACAATATAACATTTTAATTACTAAATATATTCAAAATATTAATTAAATTGAAATTACATTTTTAAAATTTAATTCGAGCTGATTGTAAGCCCAGCCGTGGCCCAGCTCGAGTTGACACTTCACTACCGTGTTTGTAAACAAATATCCAAGCAATTGTTGACAAACGGTAATGTCCGTGTTCCTGTCGAGGAATCGAGTAGTTTTAACTCATTTCCTTGGAATGATTGCAAATTAGTTTCAGCGGAAGGTGAGCTCATCAACAAAGAGTTCCAGAATATGATTGATCTCCAAAAGAATCAAAGATGGTTGATTTAGCGAGCAAGAACGAAGATGCGGATGACTAAAACGAGGTAAATTCAAATAGTTCGTACTCTGCATGGATTCGAATCTTTTAAATGTGTAACAAACGAAGACGAAATCACCAACTATCTATCTGAATATTTTAAGTCCTTGGACGTACCTGGCTTACCAAGGCACGATTTACAGAAAAATGTAGTTTCTGTGCTCATGATCTTTCGAAGCCTCAACCAACCATAACTATTCAACGGAACGTGTTTGATCATTAAAAAAATTGGTGATGAATGTGATTCACGCAACTTTACTCAAAGGAAAATTCAAAGATTAGGAAGTCCTCATTCCGTAGATTCCATGATCTCAAATCATATGCCCTTTTGAGCTTAAACGTATTCAATTTACAATTCGTGTTGCATTCGTGATAACGATTAAAAAATCGCATGGTCATTCTTTCAGTTTTTGTGTTGTTTGTGCTCATGTGCTAATGAAAACCCATGATTTTCTCATGGTCAATTTAGCGTGCTATGTTCACGAGTCGATAAACCATCCTCTGTATTTCTTCCTTCGCTTCAAGTGCGTAGCTAGGATAGGGGGTTTTGGGCGCAGCTAATACCACGGGTCTGTAGGGTATAGAAAACTCGCTAAGGTAAGCGGGAAGTGTGGGGGCACTTCCCTCAGACATTTTTTTAGATAAATGGTTCAAATAGTGGGTTTTGCGGCTGCGTGAATAGTTTAATATGTTTTGTTTGTTAGTCATCCGTCCCCCTAATATTAATAACAAAATCTTTCATAAAAAAATTCGTTAGATCTTGGGGGGGGGGGGGTTATCCCCCAAAACCTCCCGTCGCTGCGTCACTGCTTTGCTTCGCTATATTTATTTAGCTTCATCCGCTTCATCTTGCGCCTGATAACAAAACAAAAACTGTTGTTTCTCAGAAGGTGCTTGACGCAAGACATTAAACCCGAATGTGTAGGGCTCACCGTGGTGCGTTTACGCATGCAGTACGTTTACGCAGTGCATTTTTTCCAAACAGAGATACTAAAACTGGCGCGCCTTAAGTCATTTAATGGGAATGCTGCTTCATAGGGGCTTTTCTTGCACGATTTTGAGCATCAGTCAAGCGTCGGTCTGGGGTCGAGTCAACCTCCCCCCTGAATGGGCCAAGTGTATGCAACAGACTTGGACCTAAAAAATGTTTTTACAGCTAATAACGCAAATAGCCAACAACTGAATGCGTATAATTTTTATTTCATGAACTGCTTTATTAAACCACAATGCCCAAAATTTCTTAAGCTAAAACGTAAGAAAATTTGTTGAAAAAAATCCGCGTAAACGTGCTCCGATTCACCCTATGTAGATTCAATAAAGAAAATGTCTTTCTGACAAGCAATTTTGGTACTCATTTACGTAGTTTTATTGAATTTGTATCCTTATTTTATTATAATAAATTAAACATGATTAAAAACGATACAGCCGCTCTTGATTCATAAATGGTGTAAGTAAACTGTAAGTTCAATGATTGTTAGGCGGTACGAAGTACGCCGGGTTAGCTAGTATAAAATATATAATTTGAAATTTTGGATATGAATTTTTGAAATTTTGATATGGTTTTAATTTTTTGTTTATCTTGATTTTTATCCTGATATTAGAGCAGCTGTAGATATAAAAGGATCTTTACCACTTAAATATTAATAGACTCAATCAAAAACCGAGTTAATTTTTGTTCTGTCATTCCAAGAGCGGGCGTAGGATATTTTTTCTGGGAGTCCGGGAGGCACAAAGGTCTGAGAGGAGGACTAACTTTTCTTATTTGAGCTTGTAAAATGGATACAACAATTACTGTGCGAAATTTTATATTTATTTAATATAAATTTATTTATATGCAAATCAATGATTGAGTCTCCGTAACACAAAAAAACAAAACCTACGCGATGATAATCGTATCAACTTTGAATAAAAAAATTGTATTTTTATAGCGTGTTGGGGGAGGGCCGTGCCCCTCCCATAAATTCCCCTATTGACTGTCTTTCTAAGTGACTTTGTGTTCAGGGACACGTAAGAAATACTCTCAATATAAATAATTGCAGTCGAATTTGCACTGAAATACGTTAGTCGCTCGCTGACGACGCCGTAAACTATCGCGAAAACATTGTTCGCTCTAACTTTGAAATTCTATCATCGGATTTCAGCAACGTCCATGTATGGAGCCAAGAGTGGGGACTCGAACTTAATCCGAGCAAACGCACGGCGGTACATTTCTTTCGGAGATCGCCCAACTATTATATATGACTCTGGATGGCATGAACATAAAGGCGACAGATGAAGTAACTAGGAGTAAGGGTGACTTCGAAGCTATCGCGGGGAACTCTTACAAGAAATATTTCTGGCAGAGCCCTGAAGAAGGTAGCGTTTCGTCGAGCGTTCTGTGAGATGATTTTCAGACGAGAAAGTAAAAGAGATGTGCTATTTCGCACTCGTCCGGCCAAACTTTGAATGTGCAGCAAGCACGTGGCTTCCGGTGAAGAAAGATTAAAGCCGTGAACCTAATAAAATAGATACAAAGGAAAGCTGCGCGGTTCGCCAAAAACTGCGACGGGAGTGCGGAAAGCGTTCCTCAGATGTTAAACGAATTGGGTTGGAAGCCGCTGGAGACTCGCAGGCCGCGCGCTAGGATGAGATTGGTTGAACGATTGTGAAATAAGAGTGACACGGAGAACAGCATATTAGATCCTCTATACTTTTCTGTGTTCGACAGAAGCGATAAATTAAGAGAGATATTTATCGAACGGAGAGGAGTGGGAATTCGTTTTAACCCCACACGGTAAAGGACTGTGATAAATGCTATGCGTAGTTTGGTAAGAAAATTTCCTTTTTATGCGTATAAGACTGGTGGTCTGGCACCCCCCGCCACACGCCTATTGAGGCCGCTTCCGACGTAGTTTAGGATGATGTAGATGACCTCCATAAAACTTTAACCAGTGAAACAACCTACCACATGCGCATAGTAGTATCTTTCTTCATCAAATAATATTACATTGCATTGTGGTGCTCCTTCATAGATGAATTTTAAACAGGTGGGATGTTTTGCATCCAGAGAAACAGATTATCAACATCAACACTAGCGATACCTACAGAGACCAATTTGGTATTTCTCCATTCTTATTTCCTTTGTTTCCCTCCAAATCCCGGGAGAAGTCCGTTGTTCAATTATGCCATGTATCATGGGCGTACGCAGCGAAGGGCAGCCCCCCCCCAAAAAGGAAAATTCGCAAAGGTAATTAAGCAACATCAGTACTTAATTGCAACGAAAGCATTCAACAATTTTTGATAACTCACAAAAATGATATGTATTAGTGTGAGATAACTTAACTACTGTAACTAAAATTAAACTATTTTTTCAAGGAAATAATCTCACAAACTAATGTCACAACTTGGTTTGCCCCCCCCCCTCCCTCCCATAGACCATGGCCTGCCACCCTAGTTATCATCCTGGGTGCGCCCTTGTCATGCAAAAATTAGCAGTAGGATCAGATAACTAAATCATAGACCAAAATGACAATTACAACCTTGTCACACTGAATCAGCGATGTGGTTACATTATCACACTCCAAGGTACAGCTGACACCGGTGGGAGACAATAAAAATGTACTTAAATTCACGAAGTAGCTCCTTAATTCTTGATTGGCTAAAAATTCCATCAAGTCATTTAGGAGGATGTGTGCGGGGAAGTTCATGTTTAAACGTGGAATGAGGGGGTAACAATAATTTGAAACCAAGACCTCTTTTTTCAAAAGCCTACCGTAAAGGCAGTTGTCTAAATTAGAGAACTCCTAAGGGGCACAGTCTCCATAGAGGGGGTACGGCCCCCCTGAAAACCCCTCTATACACCACAGAATGCATACTAACCCATCTTCCGGCAAGAAGTGATGCATAATGCTGTAAGCGTTGTTCCTGTATCTATTTCCGCGATGAACCAAACGACTGATCTTAAGGTTTTTGCGGGACTTCCGACGGCACCGTCTTCATCAGATATTAAACAACGCGGTGGTATCCCGGAAAACATGATTATTCATCATATCAATTATTCATCTCGGCATCACCGCGAAAGCCTTGACAATAAAACCGGTATATTATTAAAAATAGATACATATGAATTTTAGCGAATCAGCCAATACCTGTAGACTCA
Organism: Ischnura elegans; assembly: GCF_921293095.1. Lineage (NCBI taxonomy): Eukaryota > Metazoa > Arthropoda > Insecta > Odonata > Coenagrionidae > Ischnura > Ischnura elegans. The sequence goes on from NC_060256.1 coordinate 3,241,085, forward strand.
ACACGGTTAGGGAAAATGTTTTTTTTTTTTTTATAGTCTTGTATTCAAGAGCGATTTTTCGACGAATCGTAGTGTTAGAAAAACATTTTACCTCATTCATTGCCCCAACATGAAAATAAAAATTACACTAAATATTCCGTAACATACTTCAAAGTCAGTATCCGGCGTAAAAGGATGGGGGATGCGAATGGTCTTTACCACTCAGAGAGAATAATAATCTTTAAAACATATAATTTTGCCGTCAATCCTCTCCTAAATTGAGCTCAAAGTAATGGAATTTAGCATATGGCGAAAGGCAATATTACAGCAGGCCCGCAGAGGGCATATCTGGCGCCGCAACAATACTTTCGTTCACCCTGGCAACCAGTAAAACGTAGCCGTCCGGTGACATTTTATCAATTGGATTTTCCAAGCGATAGAGAGCGGATACGATAGTATATTGTGGTGTTATAAACAAAGTTTAAACGCACTTGTTGCAGAATAAAACAGCTACAGTGAATAAACATCAATCACTTGAGTAGCAGAGGAAGAAAATAGTCATCTCGCAGGCGTTTACATTCAGCTGCAGCCGGCGGAGTTCCGACTTCGACCAGCAGAGTTCGAAAATAACTCCTGCAAATAAGAGATTGCATTTGTTTCCTGCAATCGAATCACATAATCGATTACATTCAGTGGATTTGGAGTTGATACCAAAGAGCAGATCTCGCCATCTATATTTTCCGCCACGTACATCATGGAAACAATTTTAAAGGGAAAAGACCTAATAACTTTAATAGGGAGGATGGGTATAACCTCAGCCGTATAAGGAGAGGGTTCCTAGCACAATATTATGGCCAACGTCTATCGGCTAAAATTCAAATCCGGCACAACAATGGGTAGCGAAAAAACATATATAAGCTCGGGACGAGTATAAATTCCTTCCATTCTCTTGATAACGCTCCCAGTAGGAGGAGTGAAACGTCGAGTTAAAATGTTTTCTACACAGCAATACCCGAAAACCACCAGCAACATAGATAAAAGAAGCTGTGAAAGTCTTCAGACGAAAATCTTAAAGGGAGTTGCATCGAGTGTAAATTGGACCAAAAGACGACGTGTTCAAGACCATCCAGTGACACAAACTCCTATCATCGCTTGTGACATCTTGCCTGGTGACAACAACCGTCTACCCATGCCGGCTGAAAAGAAAAGAGAAGGACACGACCATGGAAGGGCTAACACCAACGTTCGTCCAGATGCCGAAGGTGAGGCAATAAATTCAATCCATTCCAAACCTGTGAGCTGTGGCATATTTAATTGAAATAATTTAAGTGAAATGTGGCGTTCTGTCGTGCCAACTGAACAGAATACAGACGGCGGAAACGAAGGAATTGGTCACAAAAGTGCGTTCCTCAAAGCAAATGGCAGACGCAAGGAAACATATTACAGTAATAAACGTGTAGGTGTTGAATTTGACGTGGTAAATTCTCATCTTTGCCCACCAACAAATCCTGGCACTTCATATCGTTCTTGCGTGCCATCTAAACGGAAGGGTGAAAGCTTGGGTAATGTTATTAATTCACGCCCCTTCTCACCAGAGTAAATTTATGACATGGAATATTTTGATATGCCGCCTAAGAATAAAAAATTGTGCCATAACACACAAATGGGATGCAATGACACTTTCGGCAGTGTTAAAGATGATTTATCAAAGCCCATGTACATTCCAATGGAACGTTTTGATGCCTACAAACATCATTACATGATGGCTGAAAACGCCAACAAATATCCTTAAATGTTGGCTGAAGACGATAGACAGCAATGGGACAATAGAATGGACCGCGAGAACCCATACCATTATAACGAAAGTGATGCAATAAACGAAAATTACATTACATCACAACAGCCTAGTGCCTGCCACCATCCTTGTGAGACAGCTGAGCAGATGGACTTCTGTGCCCATGGAATGGACGCGATGAATACTGTCTTCCAAGCTCAATATGACAATAGGGATCCATGCCAGAATGAGCCCATAGAAGAATGGGGACAGCGGGAAGGTGCGATGCCTGGCGACAGGTATGCAGCTCATCCACCAGCACCGAGCCGGCCCGCAGAAAATGCGAGAGTCTCGGTAATTCCGCTGAATTTTCTCCGTGGACTAGCGGACCGGATTGGGAGAGGAGAGGCAACTGAGAAAGTAAAGATACTCCTGGATTTGGTCACGGATATGACGGGGGATCCGGAAAACGACCAGCTGTGGGTACAAACCGAGCCCATAATAATGGAGGAGCTACTACTTAGTTTGGCGCACAAATTCACAGACGAAAAGAGGCGACAGCAGCATGGAGAGCTCTACTCGCGACAGACGACCCCTGCCCAACAGTACTCCGATCAGACTTCATCTGGGTGCAAGTGCTCCTACCACTCTCACTACCAAAGAAATTCATCCGAAAATGTAAGTACATAATTTAAGTTGAATTAAAGTACTATTGCCTAAGGTAGAAGGCTTCCTTTCTCTGAGTAATATACGAAATATGTACAAGAGCGGGCATCGATTTCTGTGCGTGAGACCAGCTTTGAAAAGGCGAAAGCCTACATCCCGCGGTAGATCTGATAGGGTGTTCAGGATGAGAGCGTGTTTTCCATGTTGTTTCTTTCGATTGGGATTACCATTTAAGAGATTAATCACAGAGTAGGAGTTATGTAAATATTTCAAAGAATACCATAGATGATGTTTGTTTAAAAAAGTTAATTCTTTGAAAAATTAGTAATTGGACAACCTTGTAATGTGTTCTTACTAGCTTAAAAATCCTCAAAAATATCGTCACCTCTCCGACCCTCCTAGTGCTTGGAAGTGACCCCCAGATCCGCACCTAGCCCCCTTGTCCCTATCCTGGATATACCACTACTAGAGATAACTCCCTAAATATATGATTTCCTAAAAACAAATAAATGAACTAGAAAATACAATTAAGGCACCAACTCGTGGAAACTGGGTGAAAAATTTTGTTTTCATACATTGAACTCAAGGGATAGAAAAACACATGGGGAGGATGTTTTTGCTCGAAGCTAATCTTAATTTTCCATAAAAAATTCTTTCAATGAGTTACGAAATTCTGGTGAACAACACCATTAAAAATTTAATTCTCTTAGTACATTAGAGATCTGCTAAACATCATCCATAAGGATATGTTTTCTTTTTTCACAGACGAATCGCATGGATTACGGCAATGATTTGGAAGACGGAAAAATAGGACATCATTCGCGCACCCATTGCCGTTCATCCATGGAGGAAAGAAACCAGTGCCAACGCAGAACTGGATACCAGGGAGGAACTGTAGCTGGTGAACCTCAGCTGCGAGGAACACAGCGGAGAGGTACATCAGATATGGCTTCCGATCTCCAAGAGTTCGAAGAAATGGAACACGAATTAAAAATGCTTGAGAAGAAGAGGAAGTCCTTGAAAACTGCATACAATGAAGGGCTGGAGAGACTGTCGAAGATGAATGTACAAACCTAGTTTGTAAGAGTACCACAAGGCACAGTGCTGGATGACGTCACATGCAAGATAAATATGAGAAAGTTACTATCACAAATGGATTTATCCTATTGAATTGATATCCAAAACATTCACTCTCGTCAACCTGTGAGGCAAAATTATTAGTTTCACTTTTCTTATGTCGCATTAGGGTATCAAGTTCCAAATTATGCTCCTTTACTCTTTGTAAAACCAAAAATGTTAGTTGTCACGCATCCTGTTCATAAAATTGTGTGAGAGCAGCAGGTCATTCACGATGAACTCCACTACCTTATAAAATATTAATAGAACGCTTTCATTCTGGTGCTTTTTCAATTTGGTGTGTTAATGTAATTTGTTTTCCTGCATGGCCAAACTGTCCTACGTGCCATGATGCATGTCACCAAAGGCATCGTCACAATATCACTATGGTATAGCCAGTAACAAATTATATTTCATTGGATTTACCTAGGGATGCATTAAAATTTGATGACGTGGTTGGCTCTCTAATTGCATTGCATTATAATTTTCTACCCTTAACCTCCCATTGATCTCCATTGATTATATATTACACTGAATTTCATTATTTGAATAGCATCCAGTACGCGTTTGTTTTTTTATCAACGACCCAGAGCTGTTTATTTATTATTTTTGCAGAGTTTTAGTTTTTAATTAGTGGCGCTATAAATATATAACCGTGCCAAATTTCGCCGGAATGACGCGACCAATATCCACGTACTATTTCAGGGATGGCGAAAATACGGCTCAAATATGACTCTCCCACGTAATCATTTTTAGAGGTTGGTAGGAATAACAAGTGTCCCTATTTCCATCATTTTTCCATTGAATTTGCCATCACTGAACACAAGTGGAAAAAACAGCAGCCAAACTGAGCACGAGACCAAATGCATTTTCTGGTGACATAATCGAGATTCTTGAGAAGAATTTTAGTATGTATTAAGGAAGCCTTTTATTACAGAGTGATAAAGAGGATGATAGTTTACGCAATCTTCCCCCCAAGGAGTCTGATGAGCCTCAATTTCATCCCGTAGAAGGCTGATTTCTGTTGCCACTTCGGTCGCATTTTAATCGGTTTTCAAAAATGTCCGCGGCGCTGTGGTGAGTGTTACGCGATCCACTTTCATCCAATATTTTACAGTACAAAGTCTGTCATAGACTTATAAGACGGTGTTTATACTAAATTTAGCCCGCATCACGTGATGGATTTTCACGTACTGGTCTACGATCGGCAGCAATGACGGCTGACAAGATGACTGTCGGAGAGGGGCGGTTTGGCCAGGTCGGCTGTTCGGCGATCGCCGAGGGTCCGAGTTTAAAGGGCCGCATAGCACTCGTAGCAACCAACCAGACATCTTCCTCGTCCAAGAAACGTGGCTCAAACAGAGAGATGCTTTTTATGTCCCGAACTACACCATCAGAAGAAAGGACCGAGCTGAAGGGATTGGAGGAGGCGGTGTGATGCTTGGCTTCAAGAAGACCTTATCGGAAACTCCACTACAGTCCCCAACCACCGATAGACTAGAACTCGTCGGATCTAAATTCTCCACCAGCACCGGCAGTATTGATGTATGGAGTGCTTACCTCCCGCCAAGACAGCACGGCATCAGCCGCACTGATCTCGACGCCATTGAGACTGTCCTTACCAACACCGCAATCATCGGCGGCGACCTCAATTGTAAACACGTTGCCTGGGGATGCAACAGCACCAACTCAAGAGGGCGAGCTCTGCATCACGCAGAACTAACTGTCCCGTTCACTATTCTTCCACCACCAAACCCCACCCACATCTCTGCCGATCCCAACCAATCAGCTGATATCCTAGATATCTTCATTACAAAAAACCTTTCTCCATTCCTCTTGCCTACAACTCTTCCACAACTTTCGTCTGATCATATCCCGATTTCAATTTCATTACCTCTATCATATCGGACGACTCTTCCTTCCTCAATAGTGAACTGGGACAAATTTACAGCCTCCGCCTCGAAGATTATTCTTCCCGACCCACGCACATGCATCACCACCGAAGATCTTGAAGACCACGTAACTCTCCTCAACAACAGTTTAAACAACTGCATTGATGATGCTTCGTTCACGCCAAAACCTACTCCCCTCATCGACGACTCTCTACCGCCATCAGTTCTTCCGCTAATGCAGCGTCGCAACAAGGCACTACTATGCTGGAGGAGAACTCATGATCCAGCTATGCGCAACCTATATAAAGCGCTGCGCAACCGCGTTACTAGTCTCATCAGAGAACACCGGCAAAAGACTTGGGACAACAAAATAGCCTCTCTCAGCCATAAAGACCATTCAGTCTGGCAATTAGCTCGTTCTTTAAAACAAAGAAAAACCCCTACTCCTCCTGTTGATTTCGGTACCTCACAAGCGGCCACCGATCAACAGAAAGCTGACAAGTTTGCTGAACTGCTTGCTGAAACCTTCAAGCACTCCGAAGACTCAGACATGACAGAAGAATGCCAAATTTCCTACTCCACCGTCCTCCACTGTCCTACACCGCCATTTCCGCCGGTCTCTCCATCAGAGCTCCAATCCATCATCAAGCAGATGCCGAAAAAGAAAGCCCCAGGCCCGGACCTCTTCTCTAACCACCTGATCAAGCAACTGCCTCCAAACTATACCCTGTTCCTCCGACACCTCATAAACTCCTTCCTCAAGTTATCATACTTTCCCAAACTTCGGAAGACCGCTAAGGTCATTCACATCCCAAAGCCGGGAAAGTCTCCACTGGACCCGAATAACTTCCGCCCAATTAGTCTTTTATCGGCATTTGCAAAATCCTAGAGAAGACTATATTAAATCGCCTGCTACCTGAGCTCAACGACAACGCCATCATACGGGAAGAACAAGCTGGTTTCCGCACTGGTCACTCCACTACCCACCAGATTACCAGGCTGGTGGAATACATCCAACTGGGGTTTAACATGAAAAAATACATCGTTGGCGTATTCCTTGATCAGTCGAAGGCATTTGACCGTGTCTGGCATCAAGGACTTATACACAAACTCCACACCTCTCCCGTCTCCTCATACCTCACCAAAATTATTTTATCCTACTTATCTGACCGAACCTTCTTTTCATCCTTTTCCAATTCAAAATCCAAATTATACCCTATTAACTCTGGCGTTCCCCAAGGATCAATCCTCTCTACTACCCTATTTAACTTGTACATCAACGACTTGCCATCCCATCCAAGCACCGATACCTACCTATATGCAGACGACCTCGCCATTCTCTCCAAGTCCTTTGATCCAGACACGGCCGCCGACCACATCCAAGATCACCTTGATGACGTTGAAGACTGGATGACCACCTGGAAACTTAAGTTGAATCCATCCTAAAGCCAGGTCATACAATTTGCACGCAAGAGGAAAAAATCCCTGTCCACGCCCATCTATTACGGGAACAAAAGAATCGTCCGAAGTACCACCACTAAATTTCTGGGCATCACTCTAGACGAGAAACTCACCTGGAGCGCCAACACATCCGAAGCCATCCGAAAAGCAAGAGGCGCAACAGCGGTAATCTACCCACTTTTAAAAAGCCAGCACCTGGCGCTGGACACCAAGAAATTACTCTTCACGGCGATGATCCGGCCGTATCTCACCTATGGCTACCCGGCTTGGGGATCAATAGCTTACACACACTTACACAAACTGACAGTTCTACAAAACAAGGCCTTAAGGACAATCACGGGCGCCCCCTGGTTCGTCCGCAACCAATACTTACACGACAACCTCAAAATTAAAACACTTACACAATGCCTACATGACATAGCCAAATCTTTCGAACACTCTCTGCACAGAACAAACAACACGCTACTCACACCAATTTGGAACTACGAAGAAAACCCACACTTTAAATACAACAGACCCGAAAGAGCCATTACACATCCAAACCGCTGAACAAAATTGAATAATTAACCAAAAACCACAAAAACGCCATATTAAACTAACAACCAACACGCCGATTACCAGCTGATGCTGAATATCGAGACATTAACTATCACAGTTAACCAAAAATGCGATGCGTACTTTCGTGAAAAATTATTATTAAATCATTCTACCGATTAAGGTAGGTTTCCAAGGAGTGCTTTAGAAGAATTCCAAATATATGATAATTATAAAGGCTTAATAAATAAAGCTAAGATTATTTGGAACAAGTTTTCTTTGCAATAGGGGGTTTCCCATTTTTTATTGCCCGAACCGAAAGATTATTACTCTTGGATTTATTCAATTTCTCGCTTTTAGGTTATTAAATGGCGATACATATTTTTCGCGATTAAATGAAAAGCGAAAAATTTCAAGCGCGCGAAAACGCGACGGCTAACGATAAGTATATATGATAGGAAAAACCTGTGTGAAGGGAATCTGGTTTCGGCTGCCGCTGTGTGAGGCCTTCTTGGTTCGAGATGAGTGCCGCTACGATGCAAGCAGCTAGCAGGTACCAGAGTACCCTGCAGGCAGGTAGCGCTTGGCATAAATAAGGACTATTAATCAATAATTAATAACCTCCACTTTGTGCTGCCTTAATTATTTTAGAATTAATTAAGGCAGCACAAAGTGGCGAGCCCGATGTTCTGGAAGGGGCACCAACATGAAAACCGATATGAACCTCGTCACATACGACCCCTTCAAGCAAAACATCGAGCTGTGCCGTGCGACCGTGGCCATGGCAATGAAGTATGTAGGATTTTATGATCTGCGTGAGGAAAAAATCAAGATTCCGATTTCCTTGGGAAATTGCAGAGTTGTTGCGCTGCGCGCGAACATCTTTCGTCATAAGAGGGAGCCCTGACGTTTGAATTTCCTAATTTAATGGCTCACGAAGGCCTCTAGCCACAGCGCCGTGACATGGAGACCGAAGCAGTAGCGCCTTGAGGGAGAGAAAGGTGGGGAAATGCAACTCCCCTCCCAATTTCGCCCGCGATGACTCCGAGGAGAAAATTGATACCCATGATAAATATGATATGAGTCGCTGGAACGGGGGTCGGAGTTGATATGTGACACCTGCGCGCCAATTACAAATAGTAGAAGCCAACTGATTTGGGGCCGCGTTCCTCTCTCATGCTCTGAAAAATTAGGGCTAGGAGCCGCTCTGGGCGACCGATACCGATCGTTTTTTCCCTCTGCCGGAGTTCACATACCACTCAATTGCGGAACAACTAGAAAACTTGATGTTTTCTTTATTGTATTTAGGAGACGTGTTTTCGCATATAGGAAGGAAATAAATAGTAATATGTCCTCAGGTTATTGAGAAAATCAAGTTGGACTTTGGCCAATTATAACTTGACTCCAAGCTAAAACATAAAAATTCTAAAACGAGCAATCTGTGGCTGCACTTTTCTTCCACAATCACCTTGACTACCCACTGTTCTATGTGAATTCGCGTGGCCTAAAATGGCTCTACCGTGGAGTACTATAGGCCCAAAACGGCGACGAAGGACGTGATTCGGGCCAATTCGAATGTCTTACCTCCCCTCACCCCGCTCCGGCCTCCAAACAACGGCAACGTCGCAGGAAGGGGAATGGGGAGTGATACAGGGGCGGATCCAGGATTTTTTTTCACGTGCCCCCGTGCCCCCCCCCCTGGATCCGCCTATGGAGTGATACCCTCAGCCCCTCATACGAAGGCCCAACTTTCCAGCTCTCCCCCGTCGCAGTCAACATAGGACATAAACAAATGAGTATCAGATTCATGGTCCTTATCCGAATAGTACCAGTGGCGCCGACTCCATGGGACCTGATTGAGCCCGAGCCCCCTCAAAAATTCGTTATGAGTGTGAGGAAAAAATCGGTGAGGTTTGTCGATTTTCCCCGGGGTGGTCTAGACATCGAGATTAGAGTTTTCAGGGTTCTAATGTTGATCATATATAATGTTGATCGTACCCCCTCTATGGAGACTGCGCCCCTTAGGAGTTCTCTAATTTAGACAACTGCCTTTACGGTAGGCTTTTGAAAAAAGAGGTCTTGGTTTCAAATTATTGTTACCCCCTCATTCCACGTTTAAACATGAACTTCCCCGCACACATCCTCCTAAATGACTTGATGGAATTTTTAGCCAATCAAGAATTAAGGAGCTACTTCGTGAATTTAAGTACATTTTTATTGTCTCCCACCGGTGTCAGCTGTACCTTGGAGTGTGATAATGTAACCACATCGCTGATTCAGTGTGACAAGGTTGTAATTGTCATTTTGGTCTATGATTTAGTTATCTGATCCTACTGCTAATTTTTGCATGACAAGGGCGCACCCAGGATGATAACTAGGGTGGCAGGCCATGGTCTATGGGAGGGAGGGGGGGGGGGGGGGCAAACCAAGTTGTGACATTAGTTTGTGAGATTATTTCCTTGAAAAAATAGTTTAATTTTAGTTACAGTAGTTAAGTTATCTCACACTAATACATATCATTTTTGTGAGTTATCAAAAATTGTTGAATGCTTTCGTTGCAATTAAGTACTGATGTTGCTTAATTACCTTTGCGAATTTTCCTTTTTGGGGGGGGGCTGCCCTTCGCTGCGTACGCCCATGATACATGGCATAATTGAACAACGGACTTCTCCCGGGATTTGGAGGGAAACAAAGGAAATAAGAATGGAGAAATACCAAATTGGTCTCTGTAGGTATCGCTAGTGTTGATGTTGATAATCTGTTTCTCTGGATGCAAAACATCCCACCTGTTTAAAATTCATCTATGAAGGAGCACCACAATGCAATGTAATATTATTTGATGAAGAAAGATACTACTATGCGCATGTGGTAGGTTGTTTCACTGGTTAAAGTTTTATGGAGGTCATCTACATCATCCTAAACTACGTCGGAAGCGGCCTCAATAGGCGTGTGGCGGGGGGTGCCAGACCACCAGTCTTATACGCATAAAAAGGAAATTTTCTTACCAAACTACGCACAGCATTTATCACAGTCCTTTACCGTGTGGGGTTAAAACGAATTCCCACTCCTCTCCGTTCGATAAATATCTCTCTTAATTTATCGCTTCTGTCGAACACAGAAAAGTATAGAGGATCTAATATGCTGTTCTCCGTGTCACTCTTATTTCACAATCGTTCAACCAATCTCATCCTAGCGCGCGGCCTGCGAGTCTCCAGCGGCTTCCAACCCAATTCGTTTAACATCTGAGGAACGCTTTCCGCACTCCCGTCGCAGTTTTTGGCGAACCGCGCAGCTTTCCTTTGTATCTATTTTATTAGGTTCACGGCTTTAATCTTTCTTCACCGGAAGCCACGTGCTTGCTGCACATTCAAAGTTTGGCCGGACGAGTGCGAAATAGCACATCTCTTTTACTTTCTCGTCTGAAAATCATCTCACAGAACGCTCGACGAAACGCTACCTTCTTCAGGGCTCTGCCACAAATATTCTTGTAAGAGTTCCCCGCGATAGCTTCGAAGTCACCCTTACTCCTAGTTACTTCATCTGTCGCCTTTATGTTCATGCCATCCAGAGTCATATATAATAGTTGGGCGATCTCCGAAAGAAATGTACCGCCGTGCGTTTGCTCGGATTAAGTTCGAGTCCCCACTCTTGGCTCCATACATGGACGTTGCTGAAATCCGATGATAGAATTTCAAAGTTAGAGCGAACAATGTTTTCGCGATAGTTTACGGCGTCGTCAGCGAGCGACTAACGTATTTCAGTGCAAATTCGACTGCAATTATTTATATTGAGAGTATTTCTTACGTGTCCCTGAACACAAAGTCACTTAGAAAGACAGTCAATAGGGGAATTTATGGGAGGGGCACGGCCCTCCCCCAACACGCTATAAAAATACAATTTTTTTATTCAAAGTTGATACGATTATCATCGCGTAGGTTTTGTTTTTTTGTGTTACGGAGACTCAATCATTGATTTGCATATAAATAAATTTATATTAAATAAATATAAAATTTCGCACAGTAATTGTTGTATCCATTTTACAAGCTCAAATAAGAAAAGTTAGTCCTCCTCTCAGACCTTTGTGCCTCCCGGACTCCCAGAAAAAATATCCTACGCCCGCTCTTGGAATGACAGAACAAAAATTAACTCGGTTTTTGATTGAGTCTATTAATATTTAAGTGGTAAAGATCCTTTTATATCTACAGCTGCTCTAATATCAGGATAAAAATCAAGATAAACAAAAAATTAAAACCATATCAAAATTTCAAAAATTCATATCCAAAATTTCAAATTATATATTTTATACTAGCTAACCCGGCGTACTTCGTACCGCCTAACAATCATTGAACTTACAGTTTACTTACACCATTTATGAATCAAGAGCGGCTGTATCGTTTTTAATCATGTTTAATTTATTATAATAAAATAAGGATACAAATTCAATAAAACTACGTAAATGAGTACCAAAATTGCTTGTCAGAAAGACATTTTCTTTATTGAATCTACATAGGGTGAATCGGAGCACGTTTACGCGGATTTTTTTCAACAAATTTTCTTACGTTTTAGCTTAAGAAATTTTGGGCATTGTGGTTTAATAAAGCAGTTCATGAAATAAAAATTATACGCATTCAGTTGTTGGCTATTTGCGTTATTAGCTGTAAAAAAATTTTTTAGGTCCAAGTCTGTTGCATACACTTGGCCCATTCAGGGGGGAGGTTGACTCGACCCCAGACCGACGCTTGACTGATGCTCAAAATCGTGCAAGAAAAGCCCCTATGAAGCAGCATTCCCATTAAATGACTTAAGGCGCGCCAGTTTTAGTATCTCTGTTTGGAAAAAATGCACTGCGTAAACGTACTGCATGCGTAAACGCACCACGGTGAGCCCTACACATTCGGGTTTAATGTCTTGCGTCAAGCACCTTCTGAGAAACAACAGTTTTTGTTTTGTTATCAGGCGCAAGATGAAGCGGATGAAGCTAAATAAATATAGCGAAGCAAAGCAGTGACGCAGCGACGGGAGGTTTTGGGGGATAACCCCCCCCCCCCCCAGATCTAACGAATTTTTTTATGAAAGATTTTGTTATTAATATTAGGGGGACGGATGACTAACAAACAAAACATATTAAACTATTCACGCAGCCGCAAAACCCACTATTTGAACCATTTATCTAAAAAAATGTCTGAGGGAAGTGCCCCCACACTTCCCGCTTACCTTAGCGAGTTTTCTATACCCTACAGACCCGTGGTATTAGCTGCGCCCAAAACCCCCTATCCTAGCTACGCACTTGAAGCGAAGGAAGAAATACAGAGGATGGTTTATCGACTCGTGAACATAGCACGCTAAATTGACCATGAGAAAATCATGGGTTTTCATTAGCACATGAGCACAAACAACACAAAAACTGAAAGAATGACCATGCGATTTTTTAATCGTTATCACGAATGCAACACGAATTGTAAATTGAATACGTTTAAGCTCAAAAGGGCATATGATTTGAGATCATGGAATCTACGGAATGAGGACTTCCTAATCTTTGAATTTTCCTTTGAGTAAAGTTGCGTGAATCACATTCATCACCAATTTTTTTAATGATCAAACACGTTCCGTTGAATAGTTATGGTTGGTTGAGGCTTCGAAAGATCATGAGCACAGAAACTACATTTTTCTGTAAATCGTGCCTTGGTAAGCCAGGTACGTCCAAGGACTTAAAATATTCAGATAGATAGTTGGTGATTTCGTCTTCGTTTGTTACACATTTAAAAGATTCGAATCCATGCAGAGTACGAACTATTTGAATTTACCTCGTTTTAGTCATCCGCATCTTCGTTCTTGCTCGCTAAATCAACCATCTTTGATTCTTTTGGAGATCAATCATATTCTGGAACTCTTTGTTGATGAGCTCACCTTCCGCTGAAACTAATTTGCAATCATTCCAAGGAAATGAGTTAAAACTACTCGATTCCTCGACAGGAACACGGACATTACCGTTTGTCAACAATTGCTTGGATATTTGTTTACAAACACGGTAGTGAAGTGTCAACTCGAGCTGGGCCACGGCTGGGCTTACAATCAGCTCGAATTAAATTTTAAAAATGTAATTTCAATTTAATTAATATTTTGAATATATTTAGTAATTAAAATGTTATATTGTTACTAAATTCAGTTATTAAAGTGGTAAAAACAAAAACAATTATTTAATTTGTAGTTTTGACCAACTGATCAATTGTTGTGTTACTATAACTCCTAAAAGCATGTCCATAGGAAAGAGATGAATTTTTTTGTGAAATTATCCTTTTTTAATGGCCTATATGTTAACCCCGCCTGAGACGAATCCAAAGAACCAAATCTCATTAACATCGGTGCAGCCGTTCTCGAGTTATAAGTGTTCTAAATAACACGATTTTCGACTTTCTTTTAAATATATAGATTATTTTTCACCACTTATTTGTCATCATCACCACTCGTGTTATGTAGTGTACGTATTTCCTGATGACTTATTTTTGTACATCTCATCTCTTACAGACTCAAGTGCAGTGACTGTGAGACCTGTTACATAGGCCAGACTGTACTTTCGTTCTGATTAAGAACAGAGGAACACGGAAGGCTTTTGATAAACGGGGAGATTGACAAATCGCATTTCGCGAAACACCTAAGGGAGAGTGACCACAGGAGCAATTTCGTTCAGGAAATTCTCCACCTTGAGAAAAAGGGAAGAAGGATGGGCTGCTTGGAGGAGTTGGAGATTAGGAAGCACATCAAGAATGGAATTTTAGCTAATGAGAATATTTTTGTCAACTATTCCCCCCTCTTCGAAATTCCCCTGAAGCTGAGTAACGCTCCAATCCCAACGCAACCCTCCCCTACCAACGCGTACTAGCAACCAGATAAATATCAACAAAATAACTGTTAAAATAACGATTTCTGTACTTGATGATGTCGCCTCTGCGACGAAACCGGTCGTCTTGAATAAATCGTGTGAAAAAGTACCATAAATTTTTATTGACTAGAACAGGGGTTATTTCATGGAGATGCATTAGAGATATTTCGCGTGTGTTTACACGAATATAATTTCAAAATGAAAGGGTAAACGCAAATAACCGCACGGCTCAGCAAAAATAATAGAAATGGATAGTAATTGGATTAAGGGAATCTGTTACGCAAAAGACTATGAAAACACAATGATGATCATGATACATCCAAATTCTCGTATTTATAAGAAAAAAGAAAGACTCATTCTCAGAAATATTGTTATCGTAATTCACAGAGCATCAAAAAGCATTATGTGACGCAACAGGAACATCTCGCATGGCATCAACTTCGGTCATCGGCAATTAAGCACTCTTTACTTCCGAATTATATGATTGCAGATTCCAAGTTTCAAAGGCATTAATTAAGCATGGAAACTCACCTATTTAACAATATTTCATAGCAAGGTGACTAATTCCACGCACGATCCATAACACAGGCACCAGCCAGGATAATTAAGAGAGGGAAATAATTATTCTTGAGTAACATACAGCCTCATTCTTAATCACATATACTAACTGCAAATAATTATGCTCGTTAACAGCACTGAATTATCCATATATCACAAATTACTCTTCGAACCTTCGAATCGAGCGTAGCGAAAACGAGACAACGAACAGCAGACTGACGATCACAAAACCGCAAGGCATTTTGGGACTTTATGGATGAAAAAGCAACATCAAGAGCGCATAATTCAAACACAGAAATGTATAAAGATAGATGTGTATGTGTGTATAGATGTGTATGATTAAAATATTATTCAAGGTTATGCTGTAGCATTGGAAACTAAGCCTTAAATATTTGCCTGTTGCCTTAGAAGTAACGGTAGTGTGACCGCTGACGGCGCGGAGGTTTTTTAGAACGTATGCTATGAAATAGACGCAGGAGCACGGTGAGTTTTGAGCTGCAGTAAGCACATTTTTTCCACCCTCTTTTTCAGGTGGGTCAAAATCATCTTCTAAATATAAAGTGGATGAAAACTGAATAATTTCAGCAGATGAACTCATAGGCGGATCCAGGGGGGGGGGGGCCCGGGGGCACGTGCCCCCCCCCCCCCCCAGACCCTCAAAAATATGCAAGATTTTTAATACGATCCCATTATTATTGCGTTCGTTTTGTATTGCGAGGTATCCTTGTGCCCCACCCAGAACAAAATCCTGGATACGGCCTTGCTTGTGCCCCTCCCAGAAAAAAATCCTGGATCCGCCCCTGGATGAACTGGCTGCATTTACTATTTAAACTTATAACTCCAGAAAGCGGGCTGATTATAGTTATTTTATATACCTACCTCATAATAAGAAATGCGGCAGTCTAGTGAGTAGAGCGATGAGCTGTAGTACGAAGAAACACAATAATATTTGTTGAATTGATATAAATAATTGTGCATGCACTCAAGGGAAGAGTGCATGATTACTTTCCTAAAGTTAAAATTGATAATATGAAAGGTGCTTCATTCCCTTAGCTCGATAGCTCAACTGCCAAAACGTGATAGCTAAAAGCCAAAGGCAGCTGACTAATCCCCTCCCAAAACTTTGTATTTCTTTAGTCTACTGCCGAAAGTGGGAGCCACTATTAGTCCACTTCACATATATTTTGTATAATGATAAGTTATTTTAATGCATTTTATTCTTAATCTTCAAAATTAGGAGAAAATATTCCCCTCACAATGAAGCAATAGGGTGGTTTCCTATTATTTTTATTGACCGACGACCGACGACACCGCTTGACGTGCCACTGGTTGCGTTCAAAGATGCATAAACAACGCCAACGGATAATGTTTATTTATCAGTAGAGTTAACCATTCATTAAAATCAATGTTGAAGACTACATGCCAACCAAAGCAGTTGAAAATGGATATCTTTAAGAGCGACGCGGAGAACATCTTATTAGAAACCCACCACATTTCAATTTTCCAACACAGGCGATAAATTAAGTGAGATATTTAGCAGAACGGGTAGGTATGGGAATCCGTTTTCCCCGCGCGGTAAAACACTTTAATAAATGCTAAGTGTAATTTCGTGGTAGCATTTCCTTTTTAAATGTAAACGGCAGATGTCCTGCCCCACGCCAATAGGGGCGGCTTGCATTGGGATAGTATGTACATCATTTTTGTATTTTAGCAGCCATAAAAAGAGGCAATACAGGCTTTATCCCCAAGGAGATTACACTATATCTATCGAAACCCCAAAAAAAATGTTTTATATCACATCTGTTACTATTTTATAGCATACATTGAGCATTTAAAGCTTCAAGGTGATAGGGATACAGGTAGGGATAGTTGTATCCATTTTACAAGCTCAAATAAGAAAAGTTCATTCGCCTCTTAGACCCATGTGCCCCCCTGACCCTCCAGAAAAAAATATCCTGCATCCGCCCTTGGAGGATAGAAGGGAAAATAACTCGGCTATTGATTGGGTCCATTAGTATTTGATAGTTATTGGTAAAGATACTTTTAAATCTACAGCTGCTCTTTTATCAAGATCAAAATCAACATAAATAAAAAATTAAAACCATATCCAAACATTTTACTTGTTCTTTCTTTCTCTGCAGGACCGATTTAATTGGTTAACTGATTTGTATGGTCCAAACAAATCGTTAAGCACGATCCTTGAAAAATATTTTGCGATGCATTAATTAATTCAGGCTTAAATTTACATATAAAATTAGTACCTCCATTTTTGCAAAATTTTTTATTTTCTATTTAAAACAACAACCAACGATTATGGATATAAGCTACGTACTCATGATTATATCTATACGCCATGTAAAAAATCAATGAGACACAGTCAATTGGTAACTACCAAAAGCCTTCATTTAGCCCCAAATGTTCTTTCGTACTATTTCACACATTTAATTTTAATAAAAACACTCAGATTACTTGAATAAAGTATTTTTGCAATCATTGAAATCCACGTTTTCATTATCTGCTTAATTTACGATATAATTATTATCAGTGTAAAAGGATTAATGCATAAAAAATAAATATAACAAAGGTGTAGGAATACAAATGATAACCTGATGGACGTTGCTGAAATCCGATGATAGAATTTCAAGGTTAGAGCGAACAATGTTTTCGCGATAGTTTACGGCGATAGTTTACGTTTTATTATGAATAAAAAATTTAAACTTTGTTTTCCACAGAATATATTTATAATTACACGACCATGGTACCAAATATATTCACTAAATAGATTATAATACCATAACACAACATTAAATTTTACAAGGTGCGAATCCTCACTTTCCATAGTTTTTTCTTACGAAAATGCAATTTTTCAAATGTGATCTAGTTTTTCAGAGCCGGAATAGGGTAGTTTCCTTCATCAAAGAAAACGAAATGCATTGATTGCTATTCGTTACCCACCATTAGTGTATTCATAATAGTATACAAATTATTTGGTTTTAGAAATCCCAGTTTAGACGAATGGCAATGGTCAATTTTAACCTCATTCAAAAAAGGTCAGATTGGCGCCCATGCGATGCCGCTCCACGTGACGTCACAGGGACCTAGTTTCTATACGATTAGATAGGAGTTTTACATCGTTTGAGGTTACCAATGCATGCATGAGGCACAGAACTCAGGGAAACATGTCTTAATAAACACTCATTGAAACTTAATAAGATCGGAAAGTTTCCTTCGTTTGATAGGGTATCAATAATCCTTATTAAGCCAAGCGCTACCTGCTAGCAGGGTACTCTGCTACCTGCCAGTAGTCTGCGTCACATCAGCGCTCAAGCCTCGCCTCAAGGTCACCTTACAGGGCGGCAGCGGGAACCAGAAATACGTCACACGGGCTTTTCCCATCATTCCTACGTAGCCGTCGCGTTCTCGCGCGCTTTAAATTTTTCACTTTTTTTTGATCGCGAAACATAGATATCGTCATTCAAAAATCTAAGAGCGTGAAATGCGTGCTCTAGGAGTAATAGTCTTTCGATTTAGGCAATAAAAAATAATAGGAAACCATAGTACTATTGCGTCGTAATCCATTTCCGAGCGTTCAGTTTCCTAAAATTATCTGGGGGCCATTGCATCGCCCGGTAATGGGGGAGTATTATGAGCCTCAGCCGAGCCCCTCCCCCCGACCGCTACTGTTCGTAATGCTAATGTTTATGGTGAGACAGGGGCGCAGCTAGGAATTAAGGCTGGGGTGGGGGGGTTTAGGTGCAACTAATACTGTGGTATGTGGGGGCAAGGAAACCCACCAGTATAAGCGGTAGGTGTGAGATAAATAAATTGAGGAGTTTTAAAATAAATGGTTCGAAATGGTGAGTTTTGCGGCTTTCTGAGGGATATTTTATTAATCCTCACGATGTTATATTAGTAACATAAATCCACTTAAGTAAAATGGATTAAACTTAAATATTTCTCTGAGCTCTGGTGGGAGGTTTAACCCCCTAAATTCCCCCTTCGCTGCGCCACTGAGAAGGGTAACTTAGAAGAATACCTTCTTACACGTCATTCTCGCCGTGGGGATAAATGCCTTATATGTCGATTATTTTGGCTCTGAGACGTCATTTTTGCATTAAAAAAAGCGTTTGGAAGCCAGTTTTTAGTGTCATATGTTATGTCAGAAGGCATCTTCGTAAATGGTATCATTAGAAGTTTACTTTTTTCCTCGCGTTTTGAATGTTTCGTGGTTGTTGACTATTCACTGAACGGCTGCCTTATCGTTCCTCCCTACAACGGCTGGCTAGTCGTAATGCAACTCCTGCGCTCATACCATTTTCGCTGAAAACATCGCCGAAAATGGCAAACAAAGCATTGAGAATGACGGTGAGTAGTCGTACTCCGAGGATAACAGCTCAAGTCAAGAAGGGCGACTTACAGATATACCTTTTTACACGTTATTCTCGCCGTGGGGATAAAAGCCGCAAATCTCCAATACATTGGCTCTGGGACGTTATTTTGAAAGAAAGACATTAGCATTTTATGTTATATCGGAAGGTATCTTCGTAAATGGATTAATTTTGTTCATGTTTTTCCTCGCGGTCTGCAGCTTTCGTGGTTGTTAACTGTTCACTGGCTTAATCCTTCCTTCCCACAACGGCTGGCTACTCGTAATGCACCCCCTGTGCTCATCCTGTTCTCGCTTATTACCTCGCCGAACTATAGCAAACTAAGCACTGACAAATAGGGTGAGTATTCGTCCGCCAACGGAACAACTCAAGGGGAGGGCGCAAAATATTTCTTGAGATCTTTTATCGGAATGAAAAATGAGTCGTATGCAAAGTTTGAGAAAGTGCCATATAAGCTGAGTATACACATTTACAAGATAATGCTATATCATGATATAAAAAGTCACTATTGTGGTTCTACTATGCTAGGGACTGCACGTGGCACCACAAGGGGAGGTCGTGCGCCCCCTGAGCCCCCAATATGTATTCGCCGCTACGTGGCGATACAAGTCTCAAATGCCGAATATTTTGGCTCTGGGAAGCCATTTTTGCCTTAAAAAAGACATTTTGGAAGCCAGCTATTAGTTGCGTATGTTATGTCAAAACGTATATTTGTAAATGGTATCATTAGAATTTTTTACGTTTTTCCTCGCGTAATGAAGATTTCGCAATTGTTCACTATTCACCTACCACATTACCGTTTCTCCCCACGACGGCTGGCGAGTCGTAATGCATCCCCTTCGCTCATCTTGTTCTCGCTGAGTATCTTGCTGGACAATGGCAAACAAAGCATTCAGAAGGAGGGTGAGTAGTCGTCCGCCAACGACAACAGCTCAAGTCAATAACGGTCAGGGGTGCACCTAGGAATTAAGGCTTAGGGGGGGGCGGGGGGTCGAGGTGCAACTAATACTGGGGTATGGAATACCCACCATGATAAGCGGTAGGTGCGAGACTAGTAAATTGCGGAATTTTAAGATAAATGGTTCAAAATGGTGAGTTTTGCTGCTTTCTGAGGGATATTTTATTAATCTTTACAATTTTCTTTTGATTGATTGTGAAGTAATTCTTTGCATTACGCGAATTTCCGTGTCTTTTTAATCCGTTAACGTCTAGCATTACCATATGGTACCGTATTTGAAAGTGCAATACTAATCAGTACCTACCCTTGTTGTTATTTATTTGGGTTTTTGAGAGATTTAATTTGATTCGCATATTTTAATGACGTTTATCTTTCGAAAACGTTGCTTATTTTTTGGGACATTTATTATGCTTGCGCAATTCTATAAAAAATTTATGTTTTTTTTGCATAATACTGAATATTTAACGTTTTTGGAATTAAAATCTGTTAACACATTCAGTGCGGATGACATATATATATATGTCATGAGGGCTTTTCCACTCAGGCGGATGACATAAATGTATGTCTTCGGGAGTTCGTTTTTCCGCTGGTCACTAGGGTGCTCCGAGCACGCCAAGCGTTACTTTTTCACCCTCCCGCAGTTCGGGAGTGACCTTACACCATTGCGGAAGTGTCCGTTTCTAGTTCTACGTGTTCCTTCATTTTTAGTGTTTTTTTGTTAACTTTAGTGCTATTTTTGGAACAATTTGGCAGGTTGAGATTTTTCTTTTCATTTCCTTCGTCTTTTTTTCATCATTCTTATCGTAAATATCATAATCATGTCTTACATATGGATTAATTATTTATTTGTTTTTTTTTACCTTCATTTTTAATTTATTCATATTTTATGTGCTATCACAAAAATTATGATTAGACTAACTTTTTTATTAAAGATATTTATCCCCGTTTCATACTCAATACATAATAAAAAATGATCTTAGTGCGGTGCTTCAGTTAATGATGTTATATTTGAATTTCTTTTTCAAGGAACATTTTTTATTAATGCAAATTACGTTTATCCTGGGTGATTTTTTTTGGGTCTTTTTCCTACTTTTACGGCATATTTTCTCATTCGTTTCCCTAGGTCAATTACCAATCCTCTATTCATTTCGATTTTATTTCATTTTCTGAGTTATTCATGCGTGTTGGGTTAGTTGCAGATTTTCTTCCTTTTCATAAAAAAATAACATATTAATGGCGTATGCAACACTGCATTACATCATCTACAGTATTGGTCTGTATTTTTTTACTCGTTTATTTGTTTCCTTAGCTTTGTAAACGAAATTGCGGAAAAGAATAGACTCAGAGGTATTTTAAGCATTACGGCATTTAACCATTATTTATTCCCTTGAAATAGTATTTTTATCTTATTTTTTAATTTATTCATATCTTATGTGCAACCACAAAAATTATTATCAGACTTAGTTTTTGTTTCCCGTCTAAAAGCTTACTAATTCATTCCAAAATGTTTCCATGCGGTCCATAAGGTCGTATTTTATACTTTATTAATAATTTTAAAATAATTATTTCAAATTACGTTTTTTTACATAATTTGGGTTTTTTTCCTAATTTTACGGCATACTTTCTCAGTCATTGCTCCACATCAATTACTTGTCCTCTAATCATTATGGTGTTTTCATTTTGTAGGTCATTAATACATTCTAGTGTTAGGTACAGATACAGTCTTAATTTTCCTAAAAACTAAGGTATTAATCACATATGCAACACTCCATTACACAAATTGTACTATTTTGCTGGATAATTATTAAGGCTCAAGGTTGGAGTCCCTCCCTACCAGCGGCACTTGCAGAGATTATTTCAACTTGCAAATGATATTTTCTTTGAAATAATCCTCTCATAGACTGAGAAAAATGCAGAAAGCATTTTCCTCCAAAATCCTTCACCAAGGGCCTTCACTAAGGGCATAATGGATTGGAAGCCGTTGGACAGGGAGAACTGGAAACTTCCACACATGGGCGCAATTAGGGTTAACACGATTTTTAACGATTGGAGGTCAGAATTAGTGCGAGTAGCGATATTCGGGAGAAAATGTGCCGTGATAGGTTTTTAGGAATGATGCAGGCTCTTCATTTCTCCGCTAACCGTGAAGGCATCCGTAGGACAGTGACTACGATTTGCCCAGAATGTGAAGGTCAACCAGAGCTCTATCTAAGGCCTTGCTTTCAAATATATCATAAACATCTGTGAGAATTTTTATTGAAATGTTTCAATTTTGCAATAACTCTGAGGTAACATAGATTTAAAAAAATGTTTATCTCATAAATGTATATTTTTCTTGCCGTTCATTGTGTGTTCTACTTCTGTGACTTGAAAAAATTAAATCTACGGCCGTTGAAACAAAAAAATTCACGTAAAGACTAATTCCAAGATATTTTCGTCATTAACCTAAGGAATCAACGGTAGAAGAAGTATTGTAAACGGAAATAAGAAAAGTTCACCTCTTCATACAAGGAAAATAGGGTAGTTTCCTTCATCAAAGAAAACAAAAGGCATTGATGGCGATTCGTTACCCACTATTAGTGTATTCATAATACACAAATTATTTGGTTTTTGAAATACCGGTTTAGACGAATGGCAAGGGTCAAATTTTATCCTCATTTGAAAAAGGCCAGATTGGCGCCCATGCGATTCCACTCAACGTGACGTCACAGGGACCTAGTTTCTACACGAGAGGATAGGAGTTATGCATCGTCAGAGGCTACCAATGCATGCATGAGGCACAGAGCTCAGGGAAACATGTCTTAATAATCACCTATTAAAACTGGCTAAGGTCGGAAAGTTTTCTTCGCTTGATAAGGCATTAATAAACCTTTTTTAAGCCATGCGCTACCAGCCAGGAAGGTACTCAGCTACCCGTTAGCATCCTGCGTCCTATCAGCGCTCAGAGTTTCGATCAAGGTCACCTACCAGGCGGGAGGGGGAACCAGAAATGCGTCGCACGGACTTTTTCCCTTCATTCCTACTTACGCGTCGCGTTTTCGCGCGCTTGAAATTTTTCACTTTTCATTTGATCGCGAAAAATAGATATCGTCATTTAAAAATCTAAAAGCGTGAAATACAATCTCCAGTAGTAATAATCTTTCGATTTAGAAAATAAAAAAATAATAGGAAACCACCCTATTGCATGTGTGTAATGCGGGTTGCGTGTATTGTCAATTACTGGTGACGGGTGGCATACATGTCATTTGTGGCATATGTCATTTGGGTTTTTTACAAATTGCTTGAAATAGAAACAAAAAAATTGCAAATTCTGTTGTATTACTTCCAAGACCACCGTTATGAAGGAAAATCACCCATCCGTCACTGGAGGTTTCGGTGAAAATATCATCCGCATTGAATGTGTTAATTACGAAATATTTATTAAGCTCAGATTTTTTACCCCATTATTGCCCAGCGGTGCCACGAAATGTCAGTCTCCGAACTAATATAGCAAGAAGTATAAAAATTGCACGTAATTACTCAGAGTGTAATTGATTTTAAAATATAAGTTTACGAATTAAGGTTACAAAATTTGGAGAAAAAATTTAATTCAGTCCGTATCGGGTCAAAATAAACTTGGGGGCCTCACTTCCCTAGAGGAGCATACTCCAAATGTAAGTTCAGACAAATTGTTACCTCACTCACTATGTTCAAATTTCCCGCTTCAAATTGACCTTCCCTTTGGTCGAACGTTTTCTTCGCCTGGGATATTCTGCTGATAATATCTTTCTTGCTTCTACCATCACTAGTTATTTTTCCTGGATAACCACATGAAGAATGTTTAAATTACTGAAATATATTTTGTTTTTTTTTTTTAATTTTAGGAGTGTGTTTGGAAATGAGGGAACCTTTTAAAGCATACCTCCATCACCAACCAAAAAGCCACGTATGGATCTGGCTGATGACCCCAGGACAGGGCTGGCTCAAGGCAAAATACTTACCCGGGAAAACTGCTGTTGTATAATTTGGTGAGGAATTACCCCCAGTTAAAGAGAGGGTTTGGGCGTTCGGTTGCATCCCTACCTGCGTCACCCCCAGCTGCCTTAGTCCTTGGGCTGGAAGGAACTTGCCACTCTTACCAACGGCAGACCTACTTGAACAAAGTAGGTATACGTGAGCCATTAGTGCAGTTGTATTTCTCCAAAGTTACAGGAATTTCTCTTTTTCATTTTTTGACTAGGCAACAATCATATGCATAGTACCCAAAACATATAATTACTGCTATATGCTACATATGTATCCTTGTATTTATACACATGCACAATGTTTAGGAAAAACGAGGTGCAAGTAGCACGCAATATAAATATTTTTAGAAATTTTCATGAACTAGAAATTTTCATCAACTGTCTCCTTTCCTGGGTCTCGAATGATTCTTTCCTATGCTCTCTCCACCCGCCACCAAACCTCACCCTCTCGGAGTCTGCTGCCATCAGGAAACTCCGAAAAAACCCGAACATAGTGATTACCTCGGCTGACAAAGGTCGTTGCACTTGATACTAGCGACTATATATCGGAGTGCAACATACTATTAGGAGGCTGTTCCTCCTACTACTTCCTCTCATCAGATCCTTACTCTGATTTACACGCAGTATTGAATGCTCTACTAAAAACAAAAGGTCCCTCCGAGGGCCTAAGCTAGTCGGACTTTTCCCTTCTCTTACCAGCTCACACCACTACTCCATCTTTCTATATCCTTTCAGAAATTCATAAAGCTAATTACCCAGGCCACCCCATAGCTTCCTCTCGAAACTCTCCTACGCATTTCGGCTTTCTCTCGGAGCGCATCTCGGCTTTCATTGATTTCTATCTCCAACCCTTCGTTCAGTCCCTTCCATCATACATCAAATATTCCCATGACTTCCTTTCTAAACTCAATTCTATTTCCCTCCCCCCCAATCATCCCATTATCATGGCCACCATTGATGTAACCTCACTGTACACTTCAATCATCCCTCATTCTGAGGGACCTGCTGCTTTCCGCCACTATCTTTCACTACGACCCACACCTCATAACCCTAGCACTGACTTTCTTCTTGATCTTCCCACTTTTTCTCACTCACAATGCCTTCTCTTTTAACAATAACCACACTCTGCAAATGTCCGGCTGCATTATGGAAAGTAGGTTTAGCCCTTCTCATGCCAATCTTTTCCTTGGCCTGTTTGAAGAGAATTTCCTCACCAATTACCCTCTGAAACCTCTTCTTTGGCTTAGGTACATTGGCGACATTTTCATTCTCTGGCCTCATGACAGCCAACGCTTCTGCTTCAGTTTCTTTCACCTCTTCCATCTCCATAAGTAATATCATTTTCTTAGATGTGGACATAAACCTTTCGGAAAACAACAAATTCAAGACATCGGTTCACATCAAAGCCACAAACAAACAGCAGTACCTCCACTACAGCAGTTGCCATCCACCACACACCAAGTGTTCCATCCCTTATTCCCTCTCTGTCAGGGGACAGAGAATTTGCAACAATCCTGAAGACCTTTTAAAGTTTCTCTCCAAACTTCACACCTCTCTTCTTCCCCGCGGCTACCCCAAAAAACTTTTAGTAAATAAAATTAGAAAAAAGCTGCATATTTCCAATAAACCCTACACAGACAAATATTGCTCTCCATCTTTGCTCACCACCTACTTTCCTGGTTCTCACTTTCTACAGAACATGTTGAAGGACTTGTATCCCATCCTTTCTAAACACAAATCCACCTCTCAGATTTTCCCCTCCACTCCTCGGATCACATTTAAGAGACCACCTAATTTAAAGACTATATTTAAAGCCACCCGCCCTCTTCAAAAATCGCAGTCAGTTACCACTACCTACCCTCACCTTGCAATCGTCCCAGGTGTAAAACCTGCAAGATATTCTCTCCACCCCCTGCCTCTTTTCTCCCCAAACTTAAATGCCTGCCGATTTTCCCCTCTACTACTTGTACGCCTACCAATATCATTTACCTCCTTCATTGCAATTTCTGCCCTGCTTTCTATATTGCCAATGCACTACCCCTCTCAATCTCAGAATTAATAATTACCGCGCCTCCCGCTGTCCATCATCCCCCCCACTCCTCTCTACCAGTTCCTACACATTGTCTGTCACACGACTCCATCTTCAATCAATGCTTCAAAGTTTCAGTCATTGCCTCCCTCCCTCCCACTGACTCCGCCCTCAATCTCCACACCCTCAAATTGGCGTGCATTTGGCACTTGCTAGCCAATAGCTTTCCGTGTTTGAACATGGCATCCTAACGTCTCTTCCTAACCCCCTATCACCATACACCTCTCCCCTCTTTTCCCTTGTCCAGAACACTCCTTTCCTCCCCCTTCTTACTCAGGTTGAGAAAGAAGTCAGTAGTACTTCGAAAGCTTCCAAGTTAATTTCCCGTGTGTTTCTTTTTTTTGTGTTTCTATGTTTATTGATATTGACTTAAAACTATATATGTATGCATATGTATTTACATTCTATACATTCAACCTATTTTATTTTATAATTTGGCATTGAAGTGAAGTACACATTTTCACTAATGATACACAAGATACACACAAACATTAACAACAAGAAACATTAATATATATAGTAATTAAAAAATACTACCACAAACTTGAGAATAATATTTTTGAAATTGAAACCCATATAAGGAGAAGGGAAAACTAGTTTCCTGTGGAGTGAAGTGCCAACCCACATGAAGACGGGAGCCAGGGAAATGACAGTCCCTAGCACTCAATGCCTTCAACATCTCCATGAGCAGCATCTCTTAAACTTGTGTTTATCTAACCAATTATTGAGCAAAGCTGTGAGTGTACTGGTGTTATTGTGATGGGGGTCAATGTTTGTGGTTGCTTAATATGGTAAGGGAGAACATTGCCATGCTCTTTTGGCACGTCCATCATCATCACTCTTCAATAATCCTAAGATTGGTTTCACCCAGCTCTCCAATCAATTCTTTCTTTTGGTGGAATGCTCTCTTTGCCTGAGCTATTCTGCTGATAATTTCATTCTTACTTCTCCCCTCACTAGTTATCCTGCTTCCCAAATAACAAAATTCATTCCCTTCTTCCAATTTTGGTTTCTATATTTGAATGTTTATCCTGATTTGTTCTCTTCTGCTGAATTCTAATATCATGATTTTCTTTGTGCTTATTTTCAGCTGATATTTACCCATTACCTACCTCACCCATGTCAATCATTATTTTTTCAATGTCATCCTCTGTGTCTGCTATGATGGTCATGCTACGGCCAAGTTGTGGCATGGTAATTTTTTCTTCATGGATATTTACTAATGAGAACTTTTCTTTCATTTCAATAAATAATCAATAAATAGCCCAAACAAAGAGACCATTCCTCAAAAAAACACATCAACATACTGCAGATACAACTCACACATCTACTTACTGCAAAAACTTCAAACATAGAAGAAGGAAACAATTCATTAGAATGTAAGTATATGTTGAGTAGCTTCCCAATGACTTCGTGGTATGGATGGTAACAGCAGCACAGAAATCATTGTTGGAGGCATTCAAAATGTGATGCGACAAGAGAATGATGAAAATCAACTAGATTAATTGAGTGAGCAATGAGGTCCGACAAAATTCTTGATGAGAGGGCAGGACAACTTCATTAGCTAAGCCTTAATTGAGGCATGATGGCCTTACGAAGACAATCTTCTAGGGATGAGCAGATGGAAAAAACAGAGAAAGGGGACGTCTGATATAACGGGTGGAATGGGATATAAAGCATGCAAAAGAGAGGGAATACCTGGCTAAGATAAATAATAGATAAAGCTAATAAAAGATAAGATAGATAGATAAAATGCCTGTCTAGTAAAAGAAAGATTGATAGAAGAATTTAGTGGAGAGCTGTATAACCCCCAATATCAACATTGTTGATACATACTTGATGATGATGGCAGGAAATGTCTTAAGTGAAATTCCCCAAACCACAGATTCAATTTTCATAATAAGCTCATTTTCAGAGAACAGAACTTGCAGCATGGGTTCAGTTTAAGAGAGAATTGTTATGACTAGGTGAATCTCTTTGGTGCACAAGAGAAAAGTCATTAGCAGACATAAGAGGACTTCACTCCCTTTTTTGCCATTGCTTGCGTCCAGGGGGTCTATTCTCTAACTCGAAGCTCCCGTCGTGGTAGCTTCGAACTAGCTACCAGAATTGGCTACCAACCTTATTCTCTAACACGGAGTAGCTTTCTCAGACCGAGAATTTCTGGTAGCTTTCTCAGACCGGATATGGGGTATGAGAAATATTTCGTGCGAACTCAGTTTTTACTTTTAGAACCAATGAAATCGCTCGTTTCATTTCGTTACCTGCGGGAAAATCATAATAATGTACTCGTTCTCGGCTGACTTTTTCTTCTAGTTGAAATTAATGTGCTATGTAAATTACGAAATGCTGAGTGCCTTTAGCTTTCATAATAATAGAAATACGTAGAAATAATTATATTTGGCTAAGCGGCTTTTATATCAATTCAATAGTTTCGATCGATGCAGCAGTTTATGTCACGATTGATAATCATGTAGGCCATGTAATAAGGCCAGTAAATATAATAAAGAGAAAATGTTAGTAAACTACCAACACATTAAACCAATGCTATGACGTTTTCGTTCTAATTCCCGAGAACTTTTCACTCATCGCTCCTTATGCTTTTGCATGTTAATTGATGCAAAAAATTTTATGACCAACTGTTTCTGTGCAGAGATTGTTCCTTCTTGCACTGCGAGAGAATATCGCAGTAACATATGCATACGATAAGTATATTATTTCGGGAATATCTTCAACAAAGTTAATGGGAAGGTGGAGAAAATTATGTTTGAAAGCTACGTCATTTCACTCAGATTGGCCTAAGCAATCATTTTAGGCTCACAATATGCTTCAAACGATATTTACCCAAAACTCTACTGTCGTGCCATTCTCACGACGGCTAAATTAATGTTTAAATGGTTTTATGAATCAGTATTATATGCCAACCGCCAACCTTGCACCATTGCAAGCAAGGGCGATTCATTAGAACTTGACCGTCATTATGAAAAAACAACCTATTAAACGTAGTTCCTTCTCTCAATATTAAAGTCATATTATATTATTGTTTTTGTGATGACTTCCTCCGTGGGCTTCTGGAATATCCATGGCTACACTTTCTCAAAATTCAAAACAAATACACCAACTTAACTACCGGCACTGAAATTAAATACCTATATACGGCCAAAGACACAAATGAAAGCAGAATGATATCATGAACACATTTATTCATTGGAATAGCAAAAAAAATTATTAATAACTATCATGAAACACCTTACATTGCATTATAATACAATAATATCCACCTCTCTACGGTCTGCATCTATGTAACCCTTAACTCTCTTCACACAATCACTTCAATAAAAAGATCGTTGATCACTTTAAAGATCGTTGCTGATAATGCACGGTAAAGTTAATCATAAATGTATAAACACTTGCAAAAATAAGACATCCATCTCTGTGCAGTGGATACATTGGCATTGGTAATGATTTCAAAGCAACAATTTGTACTGTCACTACAACACAGTCTCTCGCAGCATCAATAATAATCACTGTTTTCGGGGTTTTTCTTCTCACTAGTAATGACTTCATGCAAAATAAGATTTCACTTGAAATAAAATGATTGAAAGCAACATTTTTCTTCTCCAAATAATGAAATCAACTCGTTAACGCGATCGATAGTTCACTCCGAAACAAACATGTTTAGTCACGAAATTTGTCACTCATGCCCACTACTTTGTTAAGAATACAATAATTGAAGGCTTCAGATAATTTACGCAGCATTCCCGACCTCATTAAAGAAAATAATTACGCAAAACAACAAAAATAGTCAACACTTTTCTTGTTTACCACTCAATCGCTAGCCGTGTAAAGAAAGACTGATGGGATAGAACAAAAGAATAGCGACACGCGCCACTTGGTTCACGGCGGTTCATAGGAATTCCCATGGCCCTATGGGAATTCCCTATGTATTTTGATCATGATTTTGATGGTAGCTAGCTGAAGCGCGGGGTTCGAGGGCGCGCTTCGTGAAGCTACCGTGGTAGCTAGTTTGAAGCTACGGAAGTAGCTTCAAATCCCATAGAGAATAAGGGTTGGAGCCTAATAAGCTACCGGTAGCTTCTGCAAGCTCCCTTCGCCGGAGCTTCAGCGTTAGAGAATACAAGTGGGAGCAAGTAGCTTAATTAAGCATCTTTCCACCAGAAAGCTACCGCGCTTCGAGTTAGAGAATAGACCCCCAGGTACATTTAGCACTGGAGGACATGGTTAACGGAAAAAGTATGTATGTAAATAATTTTATAATTTAGATCTTCTAAATGAATATTCTTCCAGTTTGGCCCCATAAATTTACATTAAAGAATATATTGGGTAGGAATTAAGTTAGATAAATATAAATTATGACTACAGAGGGAAAGAGGAATGAAATAACTATAGAATGGGTCTTCAAGGAATACATTTTTAGATGCTAAAATAGTAATGATTTACCAGTCTACAATCCTACCTCATCAAGTAATGTAACCCAGCCATTATTATTGACAACATATAAGTTCAAACCCTTTTACTGTGAGCAGGCCATTATACTGATCTGCAGGATTGGATAAGCAAAAATTGCCATGGAAAAATTTATTGGCCCAACTTTTCAATGAGCATCTTTCCATAGTACAATTTGGTATGAATACTAATTGACCATCTTCTTCAATGGACGAGGGAACACACTTAGTCAACATCTGGGTGGATAGCACTTTACATCAAGAGACTCTGTTTTTAACCAGAAATATCCCTATCGTGCTACTTCTCTGAGACAACTGAAAGAAACTGTCGAGCAAAATGGATCTGACGGGCACAGCTCATGAGTTTTTTTTCTTTTCTCCACTACACTACTACTACTTATAAAAAATATTGAGGGGCCCAAATCAGGGATCTTGCCCTGGGAAATTTTATAAGTATTGAGTTTTAAGTTTTTTTTAAGCATTTTAGAAGAGTCACATGATCAACATTAGAACCCTCATAACTTTAATCTTGATATCTGGACACTCCAGGGAAAATTGACAAGTCTGACACATTTTGTTCTCACACCCATAATGAATTTTTGAGGGGGCTCGGGCCCCATGGCCCCATGAAGTTGGCGCCACTACATTGATCCCTGCAGCTAATAGTAGCTATTACTTTTTACATGCTCTTTGCAGCCTTTCTGCTTATTTCGATTTTGACCCTACCCACAGAAAGTTTTTTAAGTTTATATCAGAGAAGCAAAGCAAAATAATAGCAAAATTAGATAACCTAGCACAATAAAGAAAACTGTTCTTATGGAAATCACAATCTAAAAAAAATATATAAGTATAATACTCAATAACTTAAAGAGCACATTAAATCACATCTTGCTTGATCGGTTCAGCAGGGTTATTCCACTAATCGTATGGCCGGGCCATAAGTCGAAATCGACCATAACTACGGCCTCGAGACATACGTATGGCTTCGAGCGATTCTACTCTGACCGAAAGGCTATAAGTCGGGCGGTAGCTATGGCCTAAAGGCCGTAATATTATGGCCTGCCTAGGAGGCTGCCATACGAAATAACATTGCTCGCCTAAGGTGTTATAAAATAAACTTACGAAGTGTCATCGATTTCATAGCGATTGTTTCAAGAAATATATGAATATTGTGGGTGAGCACATACGGATTCAACGGGCATTGGCTAGATATATTTAAAAAAGACGTCGATTTCATAAGGAGGATACGGGATACGTGTAGGTAATCCGTTCGCATACGATGACGATATTTTCATTAACTATTTCCGTGCGTCAAAAGTTGTTACTTAATTTTTAAGTAGATATAGCGGATGAGCTAAAAGTTCGCTTGTAGTTAAAAAGTTAGGAATACTTTTAACGGATGCTCTGCTAAAGTGAACGGAGGAACGGGCCCGTTCCTCTTCCCGGAGCCGGCTTTCATTTGCTTTCTGTGCTACATTTGCTAGCAGATTCCTTACTTGTTTCGAAAAGCTGTAGGTAGTTTGAAATATCCACTATTAAAAGTTTTATATTTTAAGATTCTCGTAGCATAACGGTTCATGAGGGAGGATATCTAAGAAACATAGGGCAAGAAATTTTTTATTGCTGTAAGGCAATATTCAGTAAGTCGATGCGTGAAGGACAAATGTCGTCCACAAATCAAGGAAAGAATGATAGTCTCATATTGATGTTTTAAATTTATACAGCTACCGAAACATAAGCCTCTGATAATAAAAGTAATGAAACTTAAAGTTTCAATTTCATCTTTAGATTTCGTGCATTGGCTGGATTTATAAGGCTTTTGGTGGTAAATGATTGCAGCCATGAGACAATAGTTACACCATTGGAAGGAGAGGAAGGGGGTTAGAACTACAATAGGATGTCATGTTCTAACTATATCCATTACATGCACAATTCACGAATATTATAATACTGCACGGTACAAATTTCTTCTGCTTCTTCTCGCCCGTGATTTGCGTTCTTCACTTGTTTTAAAGATCTTCAGCGTCTGCCGCTAGATTAGTGTTCAAAGAAAATCCAAATTTATCCTTTAATAAGAGTCCATTTCGGTTAAGTAACATATAATTAATATTTTATTCACGTTGGAACAAACTTCCTTCTCAAAAAAATGACTAGTATATAAAAAAGTGAACCAAACTTATAGTACCAATTATAATTCTCATACTCGACTGCAGAAAGGGCGTTAAGACTTTTGGCCGAGCCATACGATATGGCCCCTCGAGAGTGGAATCGGTTTAGGCCGTAATTTCGGGTCAGACCATAAGAAAGTTACGGCCGGCCATACGTATGGCCCCGTTTAGTAGAATAGCCCTGCAGGGTCTGTGCATAGTGAATAAAACATCATTGAAGTGTTATATTGCACTAATAATGGTGCTTTAAACGTTAAAGCTGCACCACTGACTCATGCTAAGAGTTAATAATATTTTTTGACAAGTGTGCCCATCATATGTCCATTGCCACTGAGTTGAGCAGATCAAATACTGCACCTGAGGGAGAGTTAGTATAAGGTCAGCGTGATCTCTAATGAAGCTGATGCAGAAGATGTAAAACATATGTGTGGGTTAGAAGCCAAGGGATTCAGGTGATTCTTTGTCAAAAGAGTTCGGTAAAGTTAATTGCTAGAAAAAAAACATGAAAACCTGTTTGCCAAGGGAAAGGAGCGAGTCTCTGTTCTGTGCTGACATCGAGTGGAAAATAAAATGCACTTCTAAACATCTAATTGATCTCGTTTGTTTTCTACTCCTAATTTCTGTACCTCATAACTCTGAATAGAAAAGAGAAATCACTTGTACCCCTTGGCTTCCCACCCACTCATATGTAATTCACTCCTTGCACAACCAACATCTTATTTCCTTCTCCTTGCCTCTCTTCCTCCATCGGTGCACTGAGCGAACCGAAACGAGTTAGAAAAACATGAAATTGTTTCATCATCAGCAGCTACCTGTGTCCTGTTTATCTTTTGAATAGTCCTTTACAATACACGACTTATAAGTAGTGGCGGCTGGTGGTAATTTATCTAGGGTGTGCATTACAGCAGATATTGGATGATTTAATTATATTATGTTAATCCTAATCCATGGGCATCATATTTCGTCGTAATAGAATACATAGCAAGCAAAACATATCACTGGTATATTCTACCCTTAGAATTGCATGATCAGAAATAATTTTAGCATGCATGAAAATAATTATTCTCAACACATCTTTACAAGTGACGGTAGGTGAAATTCATTCTCTTTTCCTTACACCCTATGAGGAAGTGGTGTAGAAAACAGCCATACAGATGACTCTGTAGACAGACTAGGATCCTGGGGGCAGGTAGTGTAGGTGGCGGCTACACCACTACACTACCTGCAAGTCACTCACCAAAACTATGCACGCGCACACTCGCATCGTTTTGTGTCTGCTCCCATCACCCATTTGAACTGTACATACCCCCCCCCCTCCCCGCTTACTTCGTCCCGCCAGAGCACCCTCAAGTGATTGTATAGACCGAAAATACGCCCGGCACTATGCCACGGGATCGCACACTTGTAGAGCGGTGAATTCGAAAAGGAGATAGCTGTAGCGTTCGGAGGCTCATGTTTTTTGCATATGCAGACAGGATTTTTATCCATCTCGTTGCAAAGGAATAGTTTTCTTTTATAATTCATTTATCTTTGGATGTGCACTTACTAGTATGCGTATACGCACGCGCCGCCACTGCTTATAAGCATCTAAAAACCAATTAAATATGTAAAATTAAATGGAAGAATAGAAAATATTTATGATATAATTTAATATCTACCTTTTATAACCTTCATTAATTTTAAGCCTCTCAGTTATCGTTTCCTTGTTCATTCCAGTCCAATCACAGTGACGTGCCAGTTTACTGTCGAATAAAAACCCCCAGTATTTACTCATTACATATGTGCTGTACATTTTCCCTAACTGAAAGGCTGAGATTCACTTCCAATGGAAAAGAATGACAGTTTCCATATTAATGGGAAACATTCATGCTAAAGAACCAAAGCCAATGCAATATAATCACAATGAATAATTTACAAATTCTGAATTTTATGTGCGAGATTTGACTTTACACTTACCACACTGCCTGACTAAATTAATTACCACCCATCTCAAACTTTGCAGAATCATTCACAATGTTTCATCATATTATCTAAAAGGAAGTTTTGAAAACATAATATTAAATGATATGATTTGAATATATGGTAAAGTAAAGAGAGTGGTAAGAAAGCAAAGTAAGTGAGAAAAGTAGGCATAATTTATTTCATTTTCAGTACTCAGTGCACGCCACTCCTTAATGTCTATGAGGTCACTGTGAGTTTCATACGGAATTGAGAGGTGATTTGGCAGGAGGCTTCAATAAGTATGTGAAGTATCAGTTTTTGCAATAATGTTTTATTTTTTTACGTTCTTTTTTCTGTTAATACCCTATGTGCAATATTATCCTGTCATCTTCTAATCACCAGAAGATTTAATTACGCATTATATTGGTTACTAAAGCTGTTTGGAGATATTTGTATATCCCGGCTTATTAAAATTTTAAAGAGAGGAATCCCTGAAGTGGTATCATTCGCAAACATGGTAAATAATCTTTCGATAAAATTCGTCATACTAGGCCCAATTCATGTTAAGGATCTCCACTTTGCGCATTTTAACTAGATATTGATGTTCAGTTCCTATGCAGTTCTATTGTGTGTATCATCCTCTCTTAAGATAACGAAGGTAAACCGATTAGCCTGGTCGATATAGTCTGTTATTTTGCGTGGGGGCCCCTGTTCAATACCCTATGCAGGCACATTTCCTCTGTGACGTTTTTATATTTATTTTGAGGAAACCTACTTGTAACTCCTAATTTTATGATTTTCAATCAGAAAAATGGTTTTCTGGGTAAAAAATCTTTCATCAGCTCACGCAAATTTGGGTTTAATATGCGTTTGATCTTAGATTTTTTATCAAAGTAATGGGTGCCATGTTGATATATATCGAACTACATTTATCAAACTTGTTTGGAAAAAGTGACAGAAATATTCAATGCTCCATATGAAGTCAAATTGCGATGATTATGATCAGAGAATGGTATTTTTAATTATAATTTTTGCAGTGTTTACTCACTTTATATAGGCTTTATCAATTAAAATGTAGTTAACTTCAGTTCATTGCATTTCGTAAAGTCGTTATGTTAAGATATTAAGTATAAATTGAATGCTACAGTGGAATAAACTCCTAACGTTTTTAGTATTTGAATTGAATAATATAGACTTTGTCTGACTAGTAGAAATTTATTTTATTTTTTTTGAGTCCAACAGAAATACGTTTTTCTTTTATAAAAACTTATTTCCATATTGTAACCAACCTGTGTATCATACTCTCGTGTTTCTTGAAAGTGGAAATATATCTTATATCTAATCTAGACAACTGAAAAGTAAACGATCCACAAGTAACAAATGGCAGACAAAAAGTATATGACCTTCCATATTGACCATAACAGGGAGATCTGGGGAGGTCTGGGGGGCATAGCCCCCCCAACAAGCAAAAGCAAGCATAACACTATAACCAGTGCTGTAGTTGGG
This sequence comes from Ischnura elegans, assembly GCF_921293095.1. NCBI lineage: Eukaryota > Metazoa > Arthropoda > Insecta > Odonata > Coenagrionidae > Ischnura > Ischnura elegans. The sequence continues at coordinate 3,277,465 of NC_060256.1, forward strand.
CCAGTACGGGTTGATATGGCATACTCCCTAAAATCCAAACTCATTATAAGCATACCGGTTAAAATACCTTCGTGGCCGGATGTATAATACATGTTCAGCTGCTGAAATTTTTGATGAGTACCGCATTTCATCATGGCAAAATTTGTTTTACCACTATGTTTATTTGGTGCTATGTTTGAAATAATAACCATATTTGCATACATCTTACAATAACTTCATTGAAGTCCTGGTTCCACATTGCAATTTTTTTTACTATTTACATTTCATGCACAATAGTTAGATTTCCCCATCCTTACGTTCACTAACATTTGAATTAGAGACTCATTACTTGATTTTATCCATAACATTCGAAATCCTTACAAGCATTTGTGGCGCATCGTCCGCCACAATGTAGAGTTGGACCAGTGGATAAGTGTCCGCCTACTAATCGGACGGCCCGCGTTCGAGTCCTGGCGCCGGCCGGTATTTTTTCCTATATCTTTTCAGGAATTCTAGAAGGTTCGAGGAAGATCCGGCGCGGCGTTCCAGAATATTCGCCGCATGTATATAAGCTAGCCATCTGGGCTACCCAGTTCAGTTCTGTATTGTCAAGTCACAATAAACGCCTCTCCGCAGATAACCGAAGTGTGTTATTTAGCGTAGCCATCGCTACACATTTTATTTGGCATCCTCCCCAACAATAAAATGCCTAAGAAAACAACTTCCCCTAACCTAGTCTCATGCTGCCGAACTCAGAGAAACTGATCCGGCCAGAGGATATATACATCCGAGGATATAAAATGGGCAATGCGTGTCCTGAAGGAAAATTACTACATGGAAATATTTAACCATAGAAGGATTTCCCCACTTTTTTGCCTTACTTTTCATACAAGAATTATCAAAATTTCCCCTATCTCCTATTATTGAAAAGTTCATCCTTTATATGACTTGCATTGCTTTAGGAGAGAAGTCGTGTCATCAATTCATGTCAATTCTCCAAGCCCTTCAAATCAACGAGAACCTATCTACGTTCTCTGACTCTAACACCCCTCTGACCGACTGATTATTCAAAATTAGCCCCGTTATAGACGCATTCAAGGAAACAATGGACAAAGTAGTGAACCCCTCACGTGACCTGATTTTGGAAGAGTCTATAGTTACATGGGGAGCTAGGCTGGGATATAGTGAATATATGAGGGGAAAGCACTAAAGGTATGCAATAAAGTTGTATGTATATGTTGAAGAAAGGAAAGGGTTTGACGCTGCAAGTCCTCGAATACGAAGAATCTTCCAACTCAGAAGTGTCTGGAAAAGGGCATTCGGAGAAGATGGTAAACAAATGACGGAGGATCATTTTGACTGCAGCCAATCCTTTTATATGAATAACTTTTATAACAGTGTAGCCAGTTCTAGATTCCATCCAAATGGGAAAAATAATGTGACAGTGACACTGAGGAGAGGCAAGAAAGGTATTCCTCTTGTGGTGCTCTGCTACGAATTAAAGAAGGGTGAGTTGGTGGAGGCCTTTCCAGAGGATGATGAAATGTGTATCCTTAGGTGAAAGGATAAGAGGGAAGTGCAGATGATCAGCGCTGAGTTCAGTGCAAATAAAATGATTGAATACACAAAAAGACACGGGTGCATGCCAATAAAGCCTCAGGCAGTGGTTGAATACAGCAATTACAATTGTGGCATCGATCATTGGGATCAAATGATGTCTTACTTTCCCATTGAAAGGAAATTCATCAAATGGTACGAAAAATTGGGATTCCACCCACTGAACTTACTATTGCTGAACCGTTTTTTTTTTGTTCAAAGAAAATTTTTGGAAAATTCCTCTCATCGACTTTTGAATTCAAATCATAGAATCTCTTATGGCAACATCTGTGCTTTCTCGACCTTCGGCTCCTTTGAAAAGACCGTCATCCTAGCCCACCTCATCCCAAACCAAGTGCTTATCAAGACATTTCCCCGATTATATGAAAAACATGAAAGACAGAAAAGAGGAGAACAGGAGAGATGTAGGCAGTGCTTTAAGAAGAATGCCCTCCAGGACACATCATATTGTAGCCCCACCTGCCTGGCTGAGCCTCGATTGTGTCATGACTGTTTTCCAGAAGTATCACAAGAATTTGTTATGCAGAAAATTATTTACTCAGCGGGAAAAAATTATTTTTTTAATGCATACCTTTTATATTTTCTATTTAAATATTTCTTTTTAAAAATGATATTATATTATGCATAGTAATTAGTAAATGAAAAGTTACTCTAATTATGCTAGTCAATTTCTGATTTGTAAAACAATATGTTTCATTGCAATAATTCTTCGTTTATACAAATTTTCCTTTTCATTTACAAACCAATGTATAATATTTTAAAATCTTTTCTAGAGGATATCATATCGTTCAGTCGCATTTTCCATCATAGGGAACAACACTTTTGCAGGAAATATTGGTAATACTCGTATTATTTACTTTAGTGCAATAAAACATTTAAAATCTTATCATTTCCAGATTAAAAAATTAATATTTGCTGCATTACTATTTCCATTAGTTTTTTTCCAGAAAATGATGAAGTCTGAAGGGGTTTTTCTTACAATACTGACAAAGAGCAAATAAATATAGGAAACTTGTAGGTGTTTTGCGGGAAGGTATCACAGGTTTGACAGGATACTTAGAACATTTTAATTTCAAATTTTTTAGGTATAAATGAAAATTACTTTTGGAAAAAAATGTGAAAACATATATCCAGAATCATAAATCATAAGATCACGTCGTTTAAATGATAATAAAAAAATACAAATTTTTTCCAAAAAGTCAGCCAGAGGGCATTCTCTCCAAAAACGGTCAGCACGGAATGTGTTAACCAATCAGCAAACAGCAGGCGTGGCCTCAGTCAGCCACTCTCAGGCCTCCATCGAGTTAACTTCGTGAATCGCAGTGTTGCCAAGCCTCACTCGTTCTCCTTGTATGTGCCCTTCAGATGACTCAGTTCGGTAGCTGACAATTTCTTGGGCTTCTGTGATATTATTAACCTCCTAATAAGTAGGCTTATTGTCACGGTGCCATGTGAAAAATACCTGTACCACCCATGACTAAAACGTTTTCAGTGAAAAACTTATAGGGCGGCTATAAGACTAAGTGTTAGGTTCACTTTCATAAGTTTTAGGGCAAATTTTGTGACGCCACTTCTTCTGCTTCTCGATAAAGGGCATAGCCGGATAAGAAGGCGAAAAGTCCCCCCTCCGGGATTTTTCCCGTGCTTGGGGTATGCGATTTGGGATCAAATTGGACAAACCTCCCCACATTTTCAGCCCGCTAGAGGCCCACCAGGGCCGGCTAGATCGAAAATACGATTTTCACTCTTTTTTTAATATCTCGGTCAAGAAGGCATATTTTTAATGCGGTTTGCGGCATTTGAAACCTTATTTAAAGGAGCAGTTTTCCAATTGTTTTCAAGAACTTTGAGCGGGACAAGAATATATGGCGTTGATTTGAAAATTTCTAACGCATGTTTTTATAAAATATGTTTGAGAGGGCCAAAAAGAAAAAAAACGTTTTCTGGAGGTGTTTTTTAATACCTTTCGGCTGGCGTATTGAAAAAATTATTTTTAGGAGGTGGAACATTTCGAAAAAATGCGATTAAAAATATGCGATTTTGGCCATTTGGCTCTATGCTTTGGCCCTCCATAACACCCCTTTTCATTTATTATAGTATTATACCGATTGAGGCGCCTAAAGAGTGAAAATCGTATTTTCGATCTAGCCGGCCCTGGTGGGCCTCTAGCGGGCTGGAAATGTGGGGAGGTATGTCCAATTTGATCCCAAATCGCATACCCCAAGCACGGGAAAAATCCCGGAGGGGGGACTTTTTACCCTCTTTATCCGGCTATGCCTTTTTAGTTTCCCTCACTCTTCTTGTTTTCCTTCGTTACTCACCAAAAATAATACGTTTCCGGGTGAAAATATAGGCACTCAGAGGGAGATGTTGCTTGAAAATTGATCATTCTGTTTCGAATTAATGAGTATTTCGCGTGCATTTGCTGTGCTCAGTCGGATTCAAAAGTATTGCAACGAATGAAGCGGCGCCACTCTTGGAAATCGAGTTTCTATTGAACCTGTAGGAGGGGAATTTGAACAAGATTCCCACCTCCCGCAATATTTTCAGTACAAATAGTCAAAGGGAATTGTGCAATGTTTTAATGCCACATAAATTGTGCAGCTCATTCGATAAAATAAATCCAGCTCCAGAACTTCAAATTAATTTCTCTCATAAATTATTCGATCCGTTGAAGTACATTTTCCTCCAGTTCTCGCTGAGTTTCAATCAAAGGTAGCAAACATAACATATATATATATATACACAATGTTTTGGAAAATATGATATGCACGTGGCACGTAATATAAATAGTTCAAGTTAATAACGATAAACACAGAGACACAAAAAAGAAACACTCACATTGAAAAAATAAACTCGTCGAAGCTATCGAAGCACTTCAGGCTTCTTCGTCAGCTGAAGTATGAATGGTGAGGAAAGGGAAGTGCTTCGATAGCTTCGACGAGTTTATTTTTTCAATGTGAGTGTTTCTTTTTTGTGTCTCTGTGTTTATCGTTATTAACTTGAACTATTTATATATATATATATATATAATATATATATATATATATATATATATATATATATATATAAATAAATGCCATGATAGGCCACAAAACACAGACACAAATAAAAGAGGACTCACACGTTAGTTTCTTTCAAATTTTCGACCTCTTAGGGTCTTCGTCGGGAGGGAGGCAAGAAGAGCAGAGGAAGAAGGCAGCAAGGTCTCTTCTTGCCTCCCTCCCGACGAAGACCCTAAGAGGTCGAAAATTTGAAAGAAACTAACGTGTGAGTCCTCTTTTATTTGTGTCTGTGTTTTGTGGCCTATCATGGCATTTATTTATATTCATATCACCTGTGGTGTCTTTCATAAGTAATATATATATATATATATATATATATATATATATATATATATTCAATGTTTTGCAGAAATGCGATGCAACGTAGCACATAACACGAATGTTTAAAAACACAGTCACTAAAAATAGACACGAAATAAAAAAAAGGAAACACTCACACGAAAAATAAAACTGAGAGACTTTCGCGGTTGTAGCCGCTTCATCAGTCAAGGAGAGAATGCGGGGGGAAGGAGTGTGTTGGAAAAAGGGGAAAAGGTGATGGGAAGAGGGGAGGGGTGTATTGGGGCGGGGCTAACTTAACAAGATACATTCAGACCAGGGAGTTTATTGGCTTGTAGACGCCAGATGCATGCCAATTCGAGGGTGTGGAGATTGAGGGGCGAGTCAGTGGGTGACAGGGAGGCAATGATAGAAACTTTGAAACATAGATTAAAGATGGAATCATGCGATAAACAATGTGTGGGGACCGGGAGAGATGCATGTGGGGATGACGGACAGCAGGAAGCGCGGTGATTATTTATTCTAAGGTTGAGGGGGGTGGTGCATTGGCCTATATAAAAAGCGGGGCAGAAGTTGCATTGAAGGAGGTATATGATGTTGGTGGAGGTACAGGTGGTGGAAGGAGATATCGGGAGGAATTTAAGTTTGGAGAGGAAAGAGGCTGGGGGTGGAGAGAAAATTTTACAAGTTTTACATCTAGGACGGTTGCACGGCGAGGGTGGGGTAGTGGGGACTGAATTCAATTTTTGAAGGGGGCGGGTGGCTTTGAAGATGGTGCTGAGGTTAGGTGGTCTCTTATACGTGATCCGTGGAAGAGAGGGGAAAATATGTGAGGTGGATTTGTGGTTGGAGAGAATGGGGTACAAGTCCTTCAGGATGTCCTGTAAGGCATGAGCACCGGGGAAGTAAGTGGTGAGAAGAGATGGAGAGCAATTCTTTTCGGCACGGGGTTTATTGGACCTGTAGGGTTTTTTTCTAATTTTGTTGATTAACAGTTTATCGGGATACCCGCGGCGTAGAAGAGAAGTGTGTAGATTGGAAAGGAACTTCTCAAGGTCTTCGGGGTTGTTGCAGATTTTGTGACCACGGACGGAGAGAGAAAAAGGGATTGAACGTTTGGTATGTGGTGGGTGGCAACTGTCATAGTGGAGGTATTGCTGTCTGTTGGTGGCTTTGATGTGGACAGATGTCTTGAATTTGTTATTTTCGGAAAGAAGAATGTCCACATCTAGGAAAGTAATGTTGGTGTTAGAGATGGAAGAGGTGAAAGAAACTGAGGCGGAAGAGTTAAGTGAAGAGACAAAGGTGTTAAGGGAATTGATGTCATGCGGCCAGAGAATAAATATGTCGTCAATGTATCTGAGCCAAAGGAGAGGTTTTAGAGGGTAATTTGATAGGAAATTTTCTTCGAACAGGCCGAGGAAGAGATTTGCATAGGAAGGGCTAAACCTACTTCCCATAGCACAGCCGGAGATTTGCAGATAGTGGTTGTTATTAAAAGAGAAGGCATTGTGGGTGAGAATGAAATGGGAAAGATCAAGAAGAAATTCAGTGCTAGGGTTTTGAGGAGTGGGTCGTAATGAAAGATAGTGGCGGAGAGCAGCGAGTCCCTCAGAATGAGGGATTGAAGTGTAAAGTGAGGTTACATCAATAGTGGCCATGATAATGGGCTGTTTGGGGGGGGAGGGAAATGGAATTGAGTTTAGAAAGGAAGTCATGAGAATCTTTGATGTATGAAGGAAGGGACTGAACGAAGGGTTGGAGATAGAAATCAACAAAGGCCGAGATGCGTTCCGTAGGAGAGTTTCGAGAGGAAACTATGGGACGGCCTGGGTTATTAGTTTTATGCATTTTTGGAAGGATGTAGAAAGATGGCGAAGTGGGGTGAGCTGGTAAGAGAAGGGAAATGTCTGATGGGCTTAAACCTTCGGGGGGACCTTTTGTTTTTAGAAGTTCGTTCAATTCTCCGGTGAACTCAGAGTTGGGATCTGATGAGAGAGGGGAATAGGAGGAGGAATCTCCTAATAATCTATTGCACTCTGCGGTGTAGTCGTTGGTGTCAAGCACAACGACCGTGGAGCCTTTGTCAGCCGAGGTAATGACTATATTTGGGTTTTTTCGAAGTTTCTTGAGAGCAGTGGACTCCGACGGGGTGAGGTTTGGGGGTGGGTTAAGAGAGCGTAGGAAGGATTCGTTCGCGACCCTGGAGAGGAGACAATTGATGAACGTTTCAAGAGGGTGGTGGGATGGAAGAGGTTTGGGCTGGTGAGAGGAAGGGGAGCGAAATTTTAGGAGAGCATTGTGAATACTTTCCGGCGCCTGATGTCTTGTGTGGGAATTCCAAAAAACCTTCCAACGGAGATTACGGCAAAATTTCAAAATGTCCGTGAGAAGAGTGGTGGGGTTGATCCTAGGCGTTGGAGAGAAAGAAAGCCCGCGGTTGAGGACAGAAATTTCGGCGGGGCTGAGATCAGAGGAAGAAAGGTTTACCACCTGCTGGTCGGTAGAATCCAATGGGTCCTGGTTATTAGGGTCAGTTGGCTTGGGAACGGAAAGCCGGGTGGGGCGCAAGGGGGCTGCTGCTGGTCGCAGTGGAGGTTCATAATAACATATAATAGAAATTGAAACAAAGAGACAGAAACATTTATGCAAGACGATGACACACTGTGGCGTGGAGATGGAATGAAGGCCGAAAACACATGGAAAAAAGTTCACCTGAACCGGGAATCGAACCACGGACCTTCTGCTTTCCGGGCAGATGCTCAGACCACCGAGCTATCCAGGCTAATCTAATCTCCAGTGTTTTCGGCGGGGGTTTATACACCAAATCCCCCGAGGTCTAGCCCTATCATTTGGCCAAGAGATGGCTCTGGGCGTAGGTCCCGCCACGAACGAAGAATTCAACGCGGACAGAAGAAGAAATGGAATTAAAGATGGTCACAATCACACACACAGTAGGATAGATATAGCACATGCGTTTCGGGTTTTTTTCCACTTTTTCTTTTTTTTCCAGTTTTCCACTTTTTCTTTTTTTCAACTTTTTTCCATGTGTTTTCGGCCTTCATTCCATCTCCACGCCACAGTGTGTCATCGTCTTGCATAAATGTTTCTGTCTCTTTGTTTCAATTTCTATTATATGTTATTATGATTATATATATAATAAATAACGGACAAAAAAAACACTAATAAAAAACATAGGAACACACAGAAAAGGACACTCACAAAGAAGCTTGCAAACGTTTCAGCGGGTTGACCCGCTATCGTATACATATATACCCGTATACAAACGTGTGAGTTCTCTTTTATTTGTGTCTATGTTTTTGTGGCCTATCATGGCATTTATATATATATAAGAGGGGTAAGGGGAGAGGTGTATGGGGAGGGGGAGTTCGGAATAGGGGTTAGGATGCGACGTTCAGACCTGGAGAGCTATTGGCTTGAAAGTGCCAAATGCAAGCCAATTCGAGGGTGTGGAGGTTGAGGGCGGAGTCGGTGGGAGGGAGGGAGGCAATAATGGATACTTTGTAGCATTGATTGAAAATGGAATCATGTGAAAGACAATGTGTAGGAACTGGTAGAGAGGAGTGGGGGGAAGATGGACAACAGGAGGCGCGATGATTGTTAATTCTGAGATTGAGAGGGGTAGTGCATTGGCCAATATAGAAAGCAGGGCAGAAATTACAGTGAAGAAGGTAAATGATGTTGGTGGAAGTACTTCACCAATTTCACCAATGAAATTAAATCTTCCCTTATTGACCGTAATGAACTCTCTTTATTGCGAGCCTAATTCTTAATCAGCTCCCTCATTCTGCTGATGACTTTCATTTTATAAGCCAAGCAGTTATAAAAGCTAAAGCTTAAATTTGCACAATTCAACAAACATTCACATTAATAATCTATTTCCACTAGCTTTACAAACGTTACAATTCTCCATTCAGAATTGTATAGTTGCGCCTCTCCTTTGTATTCGTAATAAATCCCTGGCTAATCCCTCCTTTTATCTTTCTTAAAATCTAATACATTCACTACAATACCGGTAGCTCTATCACTCGTCCCACTGTGATTTCTCTTAATTAAAACAACAATTTCAACCTATTATTGACCTTCGTAACATAACTTTTGCCTTTAATGGTTATATTAACACCATTAGCACTCACAACCACGCATGGATCTGAACTACAACCTCATCCACTGCGTAAATAACTTGCTTGATTAATTCTCATCTTAAACATTCTCATCTTAGAGAAATACTGTATCCTCTCCTTGGGATAATTTCATCTCACTTTCTCATTTCTTTTCCTCAGAGGGGTCGTCTTCTTCCGCACCTTTCTTTTGCAGAATCCCATAACCTTTCTCTCCTTCTCTTCTTTCTATCTCTCTCGACAATTCCTTCGTCGCCTTTAAATCACTTATCTTTTCTTCTTCTCTTCTAGCTACCTCTCTCGATGATTTCTTCATCATCTCCCTACCACCTTCCTCTTCTTCTTCTCTTCTCTCTGTTTCTCTCGAAGACCTTTTCGCCATATCTCTACCATATTTATCCTCTTCTTCTCTTCTTGAAATCTCTCTCAACGATTTCTTCATCATCTCTCTACCTCCTTTATCTCCTTTTTCTCTTCTCATTATCTCTCTCGACAATTTCTTCGCCGAACCTCTACCACATTTATCTACTTTTATCTTCATCTGTCTCGATGATTTCTTCATCTTCTCTATACCACCTTCTTCTTCTCTTCTCTCTGTTTCTCTCGACGATTCCTTCGTCATCTCTCTACCACATTTCTCTTCTTTTCTTCTTGATATCTCTCTAGACGATTTCCTCATCATCTCTTTATCAGTTTTCCCTTCTTCATCACTTTTCGCTGTCCCTCTCTGGTCATTTTCTTCGACGTCTCTTTCCTCCGTCACCCAGTCCTCATTTTCCATTTCCAGATTAGATATTCTACTTAGGGTAACTGCATTTATATCAAATCTTCCATTCTTGGGTATGACCATGTACTCAAATTCTTCAAGTTTGAGCCACCATCTCATGAGCCTTGAATTTGGGTTTTTTACATTAAACCACCACGTGAGAGATTTGCGGTCGCTTGAAATTGTGAATTTCCTCCCGCATAAGTAAGGAAGAAAGTACTTTACAGCCCAAACAATTGCGAGTAGCTCTTTCTCGGTAGTCGAGCATTGTTTCTCGGCTTTTTTCAGCGTCCGACTTGCGTAGGCGATAGGGCAATCTTTCCCGATCTGATCTTGGGAAAGAACACTCCCTAATGCTTCAATACTCGCATCAGTCATGAAAATAAACTTCTCATCAAAATCAGGGTACCTTAGAATAGGCTCTATGGTCAGCAACTCCTGAAGTCTTTCAAATTCTTCTTGTTGCTCTCTTCCCAACTCAAACCGCGCGTTTTTCTCCTATAACTCCATTGGTTTGGCAATCTTCCTGAATGCAGGAATAAATCTTCTAAAGTAGCCTGCAAGCCCTAAGAATTCCTTTAACTGCTTCATACTTTTAGGCTGAGGGAACTCTCTGACCCTCTCCACCTTTTTTGAGTCGGGTTTAACTCCATCTTCTGTAATGACGTGGCCCAAATGCACCACCTCTTTCCTAAGGAATTTGCATTTATCCGGTTGCAGCTTTAAATTGCTCTCTCGCAGTATCCGAAAAACATGCCTCAGTTTTTCGTTATGGCTCCTAAGCAAATCTCCAAGCACCACAACATCGTCCATGTATACAAAACATTTGTTTCCTCGCAGTCCCGATAACAATGCATTCATTAACCTCTGGAATGATGAAGGCGCACCCTTAAAGCCAAAAGGCGCGCGAACGTACCCAAAATGGCAGTTTGAAGTACTGACAGCGGTCTTCTCTCGGTCCTCTTTTCTAACTTGGATTTGGTGGAAGCCGCTGGCCAACTCAAGGGTCGTAAAATACTTTGCCTTCCCCAGCTGATCTAGGATATCTGCGATGCTCGGAAGGGGAAAGGCTTCCCCCACGGTGACATCACTTACTCTGCGGAAGTCATTCCTCCATTTCCTCTTACCGGACGAATCCATCTTCTTTGGAACCACTAGCAATGGCGAATTCCATGCGCTTTTGCTTGGAAAAATGATTCCCTCATCGAGCATTTTATTAGCTTGCTCATTTACAATATCTTTGTGTGCTTCGGATATTCTGTACGGTCTTACATTGATTCCTTTCGTCAGATCGACTCCCGGAGTCGGAATACTGTGCTCAAGTACATCTGTGCATGACAGTGAATCTCCAGGTAAATAGAACAATTCACCGTATTCATCAATCAACTCCACAACTCTTTTCTCTTCGTCATTCATATCATCAAGACGCAGTTGCGAATGTAGCAATTTCTTTCTACCCCATGCCGACTGCGTGTTCACTTCTTCGCCCACAACAAAATGTTGTTTCTCAACAGGAATCAGCTCTAGGACGGGTGCTTCAATTTTCACGTCCTCTTCATTGGAATTAATGATGCATTCATTTCCCTCGCTGACGGTTAATGATGCCGCTAGATATACTCCAGGACAATTCTCCCATTTCTTTATGACTCCTCCATCTTTCTCGGAAGGGCATGCCACAACTAACTCACTTCTAGCAGGAAGTAAGATGTGAGTGGATTCTCGCGTCCACGATGATCCAAAATTTTTTGATCGGGAATCAAACTTAACGATCACATCTTGCATGGTGATCGACCTCTCTTTAAAGCTGATCCTAGCCCCCATATCGCACAGAAAATCCTTTCCTAAAATGCCGTCGTACTTCAACCGAGGCTTTTCGTCTGAAATGTGTACGAAGTTTTCCTTTCCTTCGTCATCAAGGTGAGATTCACGGACCCTAACTTGCTCGCCTTTTCACCTGTAACTCCCTTTATCTGAATTCGGTCGGGGAAGTAAATAACGCCTTCTCTTAGCAATGAATGCTTCGCCAGGCTTACATCGGCCCCCGTATCTACTAAAAACGCGAGGCGTTCCTTTTCGCACTCGTCAACATAAAAAGACACTGTCTCCACGGTGTCTGTGGTGAGGGCGCTGACCCTTTTCGTCACGGCAATATTTCTTCCGGGTCCCTTCCCCATGTGGGCCCATTTCGTTCCGCCCCCGTTTCCATCTTCTCGGCCCCTGGGTTTCTTCTTTAGGTCACGACGTGGAGCCCTGCAGTTTCTCACCATGTGACCTTGAGCGTTACAGTTAAAACATCGGACCCCTGTTAAAACCCTCACATTCTCGGCGTCTTCTCGCCTCTTCTTTAAAAAACATTTAGACACATGGTGACCTATTTTGTGGCAGTTTTCGCATTTCATTTTCACATTAGCAAGGGGAGTACTGCTGCCACCTCTTTCTCTCTGGGAGAGAATTGCACTCTCTTCCTCGAGCGCAATTTCTATTGCGGATGAAAGGAGAATCTTGTCACCGCGACTTCTCACGATGGTTTGAATCCTATCGCTCGATAAACCTTGAATGAAACAGGCTTTTGCTAAATGATTAATTAGAGCTATCGCCCCACTTAATTCCTCATCCGTCACGTTTCTTATAGTTGCATCCCTCAATTCCGTCTGCATCGTATCGATTCTACTCCCCCGAGACGCTATCGATTCGGTCTTTCCTTGCTTGGAATTGAACATCTTACAGGCGTAAAAATCTAATGTCCTTTTAATAGAATAATTCTCTTCCAATACACCCTTCACTCTCTCCCATGTGTCTATGAGGTCTCTGACGATTAACTTAGACCTAGCCTCACCAGTTATTTTTGCTTTTACGAATTTTAAAAGCTTATCGTGGCTATTAGGATGCACTAATTCAAACGCCACGTCCACATTATCTATAAACTCTCTCAATTTCTCCTTATCCCCGTCAAAGGGCTGTGAAATTAACTTGATGGCCTCCATGATGCCACAATAGTCCTACTGACTACTTACACTTGCGTTACCTTGCGCCATAGTTATTTTATAAAAACTGATCCCAAAATTCACTTAGGGGTAGGGAGAAGGGAATGAGTGTGACTCACCGATGGCAACAGAGCGGCGGTGAATCTCCGGCAACCCCTCGTCCTCCTGGCAGCGTCTGCGGCGTCCGTCTCCGGCGTCGAACTGCTCAGCGCTCCCCTCTTGGATCTCTACACGGCGACGGCTGCAGCTGCTACTCTGCACGGCGTCGAATTCTTCGGTGGCGTCGAAATCTCTCTCCGCGCCCCTCTCTATGGCGATGGCCAATGCACCTTAGAAGTCCGTCTTCTTCTCGGAAGGTGCCTCGGTGGCCTCTCTTCTTCCTCAGCTACGGCGTCGAATGTGGGCAGCGTCGATCTCTCGATCCGCGCCCCTCTCTACGACGATGGCCAATGCACCTTTAAGCTCTCTGCTTCTCGGAAGGCGCCTCGGTGGCCTATCTTTTCTTTCGGCGACTTTAACGGCGTCGAATCTGGGTAGCGACGGTTTCTCTCACCGCGCCCCTCTCCACGACGATGGCCAATGCACCTTTGAAGTCTGCTGCTTCACGGAAGGCGCTTCGGTGGCCTCTTTCTCGCCGAACTTACGAAACAATCTCGTGCGAAATTACGCCGTGCCAACCCCACACCTGACACCAGTTTTTTTCTTCCGTATGTTGTGCCCCGAAAGACAGAACGCGAGATGGAATAAACAATTAAGATCTCCGACCCGAGTGGCTAGGCCGAAGTCTCGAAGAGTGGGTATAGGCACCAAAGAGTAGAAACTCAAGCGTTGGCTTCAAAAAGATGTTTATTTAGCCCTGGCCGGAGAGTAGCAGAGCCTCCGGCGGCACCTTGGAGATTGTTCCCCGAGTACCAAAAATCTGGGGTATTTATACGCTACCCTGGACCAGGAGGCTGCAGTGGGTGGCGTGAGAAGGGTCCTTTGCTAAGGATTCCCACGGAAACAGTTTCCCAGGGAGAGCAACTGCAATATTCGGCCAGTGTGCCGGTGGCCCAATAAGCGAAACCTCTGTTTTAACAATTAAACCCCAACACGATTTGGGAGGACGTCTTCCAAAATTATGACGCCTGACGAGTGGACCAGGGGGGTTACCATGTAAATTCGAGACCGTCTTCGGTTTCGCCTTCGGCACGGAATTCGACTTCGAGTCCGCTTCCGAAGGCTTGCCGAAGACGAAACCGAAGGTGCTTCGGCGCGACCACGTAACAACCTTCGACTCGCCGGCTTCGAATTCGAAAAGCTTCTCGAAGAGACGCAATAACTGACGGATGAAACAATGACGTAATGATTTACAGCCAATGAAGAACGTGTGCCGCATTGGGTGTGTCTGCTTCACAAATACACAGAATAAGATGTAAGTATTTCCATTTGAGGTAAGTAACTCGGATAGTTGCTCGTATTGTAAATATCCTTCATTACTTTTAAGGCGCAAGAAGTTGTTTTTATTGTATAAACTTATTTACGTCGATTACGGTAAATAATGAAATGCTGATGAATGATATTGAATAAACAAGCCAACGAAATCGAGGCCAACGATGCCGGAATGCCAAACTGCAGCTGTTTCAACATTCTGAGGCTTTTATTTTCGTCCCAACAATAGATGAACAACCTTTTAAAATGTCAAACAAAGTATTTCTCTCATAATACGTTATGCGTATTTCAACAAAGCAAATGTTACAAGCCGCCTAATTCGTTCGTTCATCCACTGTTGGGACTCCTGAATTTAATCAATGTGAAATCAAGCGACAATTAAATTAAGGTATCAAGAAATAACTCATTGACCGAATATATCATGTGACCATAGCATTGATTCTTTACTATCCATTCATTCATCAGTCACCGTTGCGGCTTCATCTATTCGCCAGTTTTGGTTGCCATTCTCTCTGCACAAATTATACTAATACTGGTTTTTCATTTTAGTTCTTGCATTTAGAAATTTAAGGAGACTGGAGCCATGGAAGGACAACATCATAAGGTGAACTACAATGTTTGTTAAGCTACTTCTTTTGAGGTAACACATACTTGATAACTGTGAGCATTGATAGTTCCCTGAATACTGACTGGATAACCGAGAAGGCAAGTGGTATAAACCTAAAGGTATGACATAATCATTTGGCGCATTTTATGATTTGAGTGCTCTATATCACTGAGATGGTATGTTTTGCAATCACTGCATGTCTTCCTTTACCAACGAAATGAAGGTCTTATCCCGGAGAGGTAAGTTGTTTGTTTATTTGTTTTGTATACGGTGGTGGGAATATTCATGTATATGGTGGGAATGTGAGGAAATATAATAAGTTGTAAATGAATTTGCATTATGTTTTTGTACATACGAAAGGCGTACTTGATACCATGGAGGAAGGTATTTACCAGAAAAGTAATATTTAATGGATGCTAGTTACTTTGGCTGTAATGATACTTGCATTGAATTGAAATGGTTGGTAAAAAATGCCTCTAATTCTGTAGTAAAAGCATAGACAGTGACATAAATGGTTGCAATCCTCCTGAAAGATGAATTACATATGTGCATCTTTAGTTTGAGTGTTAGGGCCCCCGCGCACTGGCAACTTTTACAAAGCAACTATTTAGTTGCTTTGAGGAAGTCCCTATGGAACACACGGCAGTTGCGGCAACTAAAAAGTTGCCCGTGCGCGGGGCCACAGTCAATTTCGTGTGTTTCATTTGAACATCCACAAAGCAACTAAATAGTTGCTTTGTAAAAGTTGCCAGTGCGCGGGGGCCCTTAGTGTCATTTATGCCATTCCATGATTAGATGGCATGATTCCTGTGAGGCTTTTTTTACTGTGTTACCCAACCTGGGTTATATTTGTGGTAAATACATTATTAATTTAATATATTAATTGAATGCCTTTCTACGTAGTTTATAAAGTGTGTTGTATTTTAATTAGATCATAAAGCTACTGTCAGTACATGCAGATGTTCCGCGGTAACAAATGTCATTTATTTTTACATTAATGGAAGTTATATTTGTATGCCTGAGAGGTTAGATGTTTTTGCAGTATGTAATAATGTTATTTCTATTGCATTATTATGTTTTCTAATCAATGCTTGTGTTTCTCTACCAGCAAAGATTACATGCTGTTGTTTGTTACATGAATGAAAGGTGTGCTCATACTCAAAAGGAAAAATTGAAACCTTAAAATGCTTTTTAAAAACAGTTTTACCTAACAAATACATCTTTAAGATAATATTTTTTCCCTCAGCATTCATATGCCGTCTAATCCATTATGATTATGATACCTATTTCTAAACGATACCTTTATTGATTATATTTTGTTTGCAAATTGTTTTGGCTAGTTAAATGAATGTGAATTATTATAATTGAAGGAGATAATTGTTTTGTTGTGATTGATTATTCACAATTCATCTTTGCAGAGTACTTCAATTTACAATTTCAGAACATGATGCAGGCAAAGGAGCCAATTTCAGGGTCTCTGTAGAGCAGCGAGCCATAATGCTGCAATTTATGGAGGAGCACCCTGCATTTGCTCGTGACCAATTATGTTGCCCAAAAGGAGCTGCCTCCTCCTGCCTCATCTCATGTACCTTCTACTTCACATGACCCCTCCCCAGTTCCACACCCAAACCAGCAGAACGATGAAGGCTCTCAGGGAAAGGGGAAAAAGGAAGAGAGAAAAAAGTGGTGAGTTTTCTGGCTATCTGGGGATAAATGAATGTCAATTACTGTGCTAGAAATGAAGTGATCTCTCGAAACATAGTGACTGAAAGTAGCTGGATCAATGAATACGAAATGCATAGGTAAGGGATGTTCTAATAGTGATATGTTTTCTCATAATAATACTCTATTCTTAACTCTTTTAATTTATTTTGTTAGAAAGTATAGATATCTCCAGAGTGTATTTGGGTTACCTTTGTCTCCAATCCAGCCAGCACTAAAATACCTTTAATACGGATGACATCCTTAGAAACTTTTTCCCAAATAGCAATATGTTTATGGTTGTTAAACACTTTTATCTTTCAATGGAATGAAATTAATACTAAACATTATTTGTAACGAAGCCTCAATTAATATCATTCATGTGTAATTTCCTCTGTCATAACAAACATTTTGATGTACATGACTTAGTGAGTATCTAGTTCAATTAGATTCAGCCAGTTCATTCCTTTCAGAATCTTAGAGAAATTCTCACCTTAAGATAGAGAAATCACAAAGTTGTTTTTAAAAGGACAGAGACACTTTCTGCATAAGTTGATGACATGATAGATAATTATCATTTTATGCCATTTTCATTATTTTCTCTCAAAGGTGTGGATAGCCAATAAATTTTCAGCATTCCATCGCAGTGTTGCTATGTCAGAGTATTTATATCTGAACCGTAATTTTCTATATAAATATTTGTTTCACAAAAATACATTAATTTCAATTTTTTGAGAAGTCTAATGCGTTGTGAATAAATTTATTTCAGACGATAACTCCACATTGCTCAATGAACGCATGGTCAAGGCGGCTGATGTGAGAAGAACTGCTGTGGCCCAAATGGCGAAGACCTTACAGGCTGTTGCGAATGAGTAAGTTAAATTGGAGAAAGGGAAAGGTATCCATACATCTTTCAACATTTCGAGAGACTAGAGATGTCTCCAAGTTAAAAAAATGCTTTATTATTTCATGCTAACATTTTCCACTGGCTACTGCCTACATTGGCATAACATTGAATTAAGTCGGTAAAAAGGCAAATTTCCTAATTTCACAATCTAAGAACATACAAAAATTATATAGAGATAATTGAAAAAAAATTCCATTAGTCGTTCTTAGAAATAATTCAGTCCCAAAGGTGAACTATTTTTTGAATTGGATTTATTTGAACAATACCATGTCATTAGATTTCCACTAACTATCATAACATTGAT
The DNA here is from genome assembly GCF_921293095.1 of Ischnura elegans. Lineage (NCBI taxonomy): Eukaryota > Metazoa > Arthropoda > Insecta > Odonata > Coenagrionidae > Ischnura > Ischnura elegans. Next base: position 3,295,247 of record NC_060256.1, read on the forward strand.
GGGATGAAATGATTTTCCATTTAAAAATATGTTTTCCTGCTCTTTTGGTGCTTTGATGACTAAATAAGTAAACATCAACATAGCCTATTGTGCCAGGTATTTGTGTGACAAGGTAATTCCTGGGTGAAAAGAAAGTATATGTTATTATTAATTCTTGATTTCTCTCTTTTATAGATTCATCGAGTACCTGAGAAGGCATTAACTTTGATATTTTTTAATGGTAGTATTTCATGTAAACCAAATTGATTTTTTTATTAAAAGTAAATGTATATTTTAATTTATTAATTTATTAAATGTATTGAAAACTTTGTAATGTTAATGATAAATAAATCAAGAATTAAAATATAATGTATCCATGCTTGCGAATGATCCTGCTCATTTCCTCTCTCCTCAATGGTAAGTGGATCTATTTAGCAAGGATTTCGTTTGAGTTGAGAGCTTCTGTCAACTCCTCAATGGAATTGGACACGCTGCTTTGGCAGAGTCAGAGATTACTATCGGTTACGGTGCTTTTTTGGTAGCTTCCCTGACCATAAAAGGGAAGTGCATAGAGGACCTACGTAAGTAATTGGAATAAGTCAGTAGCGTATAAGCCACATGCAGAGATCATTTTCTTAGCCTTGATTTATTTTAACCAGCTTTTGACTCCGTGCTACTGCCTTGTGTGGTCTCAAACCTGCCACAAGTTCATGCACCATATCTTTTGTCTGGCGGTAGAGCCCCTTGAAGACGAGCTCGTCCACAGCAAAAGGGCCTGAGGAATCCCTGATTCCACGCAACCTAGCGCGATTGTGTGCAACATTTTTGAGCTCTCTCTCTCTCCCTTTGCCTTCTTCTCAAAAAGTTGAGTCCCCATATCTCATCCATAGCTTTAGTTCAGAGTTTCATCATGCATCACAGATCAATCAAAGATAAGATTTTTATGTTAAAAGAAATAACATGGAGATTAAAATATCAAAATTATTCTAAATGTCAATGTCCACAAATCCTTTTCACCATTCGAATTGTAGTAGAATTTTATGTTAGCCTCAAATATGAAAGTTCGCGAATCATCACTTCTGCCACAGCCAAAATTGCAATATTTCGGAAATTAATTAATGAATTCATCGAAAATGTTTAGTGCCATCATGTTTTCGTGAAAGTAATATTCCAATCTAACTTCATCAATGTGCATTGATTGTCTATATTGGACATTTTTTGAGATAATGGATTGGCTATGGCATCATGGAAATGTTAGTTATGACGATGATTACTTGCCGATACAGCTTAAAAACTCCATATTTAATTAATCGTGAAGATGTCGGCCCAAAAAACGCGAACGGATTAGTTGCATTCCAACTTGCATGAAGTAAATTCGAACGATAACATAACTTGGGCATTTTAATTTGAAAACTTGACTATTTCATGACTTCAAAGGAAGCTTCAGGATATTAGATGTATTCAATTTCTTACTCATACCTCAACGTAACTGTAATCAACATAATACGATACACGGAGTCATCATCTTGGCCAAAACACACAACCGGGAATTCAAAAATCTGCAATTCGAAGCCTGTAAACAGATTTCGTTAATGTGCCATGTTTAAAATTGATTAAATTAAATAGTAGCATCATATAAGCAGCGTGGTTAACCTCAGAGGACACAAAAATTACGATATACGAAAGCTCGCCAAACCTTGAACAGAGAATCCGTATTCGGTACTGAGTATTCGAAGCCTCAAACCCCTTCGAATTCGCATGCCGAAGTTCGATTCGAAGGTCGTGCCGAAACTCGGAATGAAATGCTTACGTGGTCGCAACAATCGGGAACCACTTCGAATGTGACGTAACTTCGGCTCCGCTTGCCGAAGTCGAAGTCGAGAGTTCGGAATCGGCGTTTACGTGGTAACCTCCCAGACCACCTAGAATGGGCAGCTGGACCTTAAAATCTCCCCTTCACTCTAACAAGGAGACTTTGCCTAACCGATGTCAAGAAAGAAGATGAAACCTTTTTTATTTGAAAGTAGACACTTAGATAGGAATACAGTTGAAGGGTTTTGTCCAAATACGCCCGGGTTTGAGAGAAAAAAGCATTTCAAAATTGAAAAATGTGGTCACCTTGAATTTAATTTTAAAAATTTCGTCTATTGTTTAAAAGCGAGGTGGCCGAGTGGTAGCGTACCGCACTGCTGAAGTGAAAGTCCAGGGTTCGAGACACGGTGAGAATAAATTTTTTCCAGTCTGCCACCTCCTCCATTTTTTGTAATCCGTTCCATCCTCTTCTAATTTGTTCATTTAGGACGTTTTACATTTTTTTATTTGACTGTTGTTTGAGAATAAGCCCTAAACTGATATTTTTGTCGCTAGCTAACCCTTACTTCGAAATACTCTTTCCGTGCCAAGATTCATGAAAGCAGGAGTGGTAAAACTGTGGTACTGGCTTCGAAGTGAAGGGAACTCATTTCCAAAGCAAAAGATTTTAAACATATTGTCTCCGGAGAGTCTCCTAGGTTCCTGCTTTTGTAGTATTTAGAATATACAACAATTTTCACTCGTCTACCTGTATGATCAATTTGGAGTATTCCAAGTGCTAAACGTCGCTATTGCTCTTCTGACTGTTGTTGCTCTCCTGTAGTCTATTTTTTTACCTTGGTAATCGTCAGGAAATGCCCTTATAACTTAATTTATTTTGCTGAATAACTTTTGCCGCATGTATTTTGTTGCCGAGAACCTATTCAAGCGAATTCGATTTACCGGAGATATTGAGTTAAAAGTTAAAAGGCTAAAATGTTTGTGTATAATAGGATTTGGAAAGGAAGAAAGAAATTTTGTCCTCAACACCTGAATAGTTGAAGGGCTAGTCGATTAGAACGAAGTTTTTTCAACACATAGTAACCTGGATAGGAGGTCGAAGTACCATCTATATTTTTCATTGGAATAGTAAGCCATTTTCGGGCACCCTGCCGACCATTATTCCCTACTCCTCTTGCCCTAACCGATCGATGTGCGAGATATGCTTTCCTCCCACAAACTTACTCTCCTCTCAATGTCAGAGTCCTTATTTCCGCGTATTTAGGTGCCTAGAGATTTTAAACAAGCTGTACAAGCTGGAGAAATTGTCGTTACATGTGAACTTTTAATTACCTGGAATATACTACTCGGCCAACTTAAAATTGGTTCATGGCCTGCACCTGTTGATGTCGATGTCCATATGATAGTACTGTTTTTAGCTTGGCTTGTCGGCTCGTCCCTTCCCTTTTCTTTTTTCATGGCCTCGCCAGACTCCCATTTTCCTACACTTCTTTTGCTTTTTCCCGCAGCACAATATTATTCGGTTTTCTCCTGCTTTCATTAGATCTTCTGCTCACGAGAAATCTCTGTCGCGTAAAGGACCATTTATTGGAGGAAATACCTCCATAATATAAAGCACAAATATATAAAATTGAATAATCTGCAATGCCATTGCCTTCTCCAATTTTTCATTATCTATTTATTACTTCGCCTCTACAGTAATTTGGATGATAATTGTAATAAAACAAGAAAAGCAAGTAATTGAAAAGCACCATGCTCTTTCTATAAAACTGCTACCTGAGCATTCGCCATTGTGTTTCTTTATATCTTCAAGGAAACATAATCCCCTTAACATTTTTAAACAATTTAATTCTCTACTAGCTTCGAGGCATATCATGCATACCTTAGCATATCATTGAACGCTGGTTAGGACAACTGATGATGCACGATTGAATAGATTTTTATTCCATCCTCATGTGAGAATATCTCTCTTTTCCCTTGAAGGAGGAAGGTGCAGTTCTGGTTTCGTGCGATAAACTGCTTTACTTTCCTGTAAAAATAAACATAGCACGGTTGGCTTACGGATGTGCACTTCGGTGGTATAGTTTTTACGCTGTATATCGGTTCTCCTTCCTCGTCGATAAATAGTTCATCATAAATGGCACTATTTTTTTGTCCCCCAAAAATCAATAAGCAATTAAAATGTATTGTTTTTAACACATGGACGGAGAACATTTTTTTAAAATTTGAAATATAACCCAGTCGTAAGTTTTCCAGATTTAGAATACACAACAGAAACATTTAAAAATTCACTCTCCAGTTTCTTCGCTCACTTGTGGACCAAAATCACCTCCAGGTTCTGATAAGCACAATAAAAACTTTAGGAAGCAGCTTTTCTGCGCTGTATATGAGTGTATTACTTTGATCACGCTCCCAAGAGCAACCTGAACAATATTCTCCCTTTCTTGATCGCGTTCTCTTTATATCCACCTCTACGGACACCCGGTCTGATCTGTATTAATTACGAAATCCATTACATTTGGAGATTGGGCTTTTTGTATGCTTCTGAAACGTCATTGCCGATTGCAATATTTCTTCAGCACACGCTTGCTCGCCCGCTGATACGTATTTTGTTAATTTACGTTGCACGATTCGGTGTCTCTTCTTAAAAGATGCAACCCATGAAGCACCAGCAGGGAATTCAAATCCGGGAGATATGTGCTGAAATCACGCATAAATAGCTATTCTTGTAAAGTCCGAGTCATCAGCGGCTCATTGCTGTTCCTGGGTTCGACAAAGTGATCGTATACCCATCTGTAGATCATTTCAAGCTTGTCGAGTTTCGTTCCCCCTGATTTTATATCTTTCTCCCGTATGTAACCGGGGAAACTCTCCAGAGACAATATGTTTAAAATCTTTTGCTTTGGAAATGAGTTCCCTTCACTTCGAAGCCAGTACCACAGTTTTACCACTCCTGCTTTCATGAATCTTGGCACGGAAAGAGTATTTCGAAGTAAGGGTTAGCTAGCGACAAAAATATCAGTTTAGGGCTTATTCTCAAACAACAGTCAAATAAAAAAATGTAAAACGTCCTAAATGAACAAATTAGAAGAGGATGGAACGGATTACAAAAAATGGAGGAGGTGGCAGACTGGAAAAAATTTATTCTCACCGTGTCTCGAACCCTGGACTTTCACTTCAGCAGTGCGGTACGCTACCACTCGGCCACCTCGCTTTTCAACAATAGACGAAATTTTTAAAATTAAATTCAAGGTGACCACATTTTTCAATTTTGAAATGCTTTTTTCTCTCAAACCCGGGCGTATTTGGACAAAACCCTTCAACTGTATTCCTATCTAAGTGTCTACTTTCAAATAAAAAAGGTTTCATCTTCTTTCTTGACATCAGTTAGGCAAAGTCTCCTTGTAAGCGTGACCCTCTGACTCTCCCACGCCAGCCTCCGGGTCCCATAAAGCACAATGACAGCTTCCACCCTGATACTCACATCTAGAAGAGGGGGCGACATACATAACAATGGGAACTCGGGCTATGAACCACGAACAATGGAACAGCGTACTAAAGGAAAGCACGTGGTTCACAGACAACTTCATCGATAATTCTGAATTTGTCTTGAACTTTATGAGCGATGGAAGAGCAAAAGAGCACGGTGTTGAGTCCACCATTACGCAGATTGATACAATAGACATGGAGGAGGGCGGAGAAACAGTTGGGCCTAAGTAGCTGGGCTGGTGAATTTGTCCCTGAATACTGTTTATCACTGGGTAAGGCGTGTAATGGAAGGCGACGAGGCGATGAAAGACAGATAAAGAAGCGGCAGACATCGAACCACCCAATATTTCGAGGGCATCAGGATTCGCCATTTTATCGCAAATGGTCCTCTATGTCGGTAGAGTAGTTGCCTTATCCAGGGAGGCGCAATTTTGATGCAGCTACGCAACGATTAGAAGGCGGGTGAAGGAGCTTAGTATTCAACTCCAAATACCTGCCCTAAACCCATTCTTAAAAGACCAACAAAAACATTCGAGCAGGTTATTCAGTGGAAATAATTTACTTAGCGAATACGCTTATTGGAACTGCACCATTTTCGCTGACGAGAAAATTTTTCACACCATATAACTAGGAAGAATACATTTGTGGATGATGAGGAATACACTGTATGAAACACATTCTTTCAAGTCTAAATTGATAATAATTTTGTCCATTGTTTCAACCTATGTATAGAAGGTGTATATTAGCACATTCGATATATCTTTGAATGATAGCCGGTGAAAAAATACATTGGGAAATTTAATAACATTTGAGATTATCAAATTAGGTTGTTATGAATCCTGATAAATTATTATTTGTTGAACTCCATTCACGAGGCACAGCTAAATAAAAAAATAGTGCATTTTCAAGTTACCCAGAACAAAGTGTGGTAGATAATTAAAGGAAATGAGTGACTCTTTCCCTCCGGTATTTAAAGAGTAAGTTAAGGCTCCCGGGTACCTCGACCGTTGTCGAAACTTGGGTCCTTTCCCCCTCCACTGAAAAAGTCGCACCTCTGGCTGGCGAGCCTAGCGGATGGGGGAGAGGCGTAGGAGGGAGAGCATGTGGGGTGGGGGGCTGTGGTGAGGGATGGTAGGGGAAGCGACGTGGAGGGAAAGTCGTAGTCATACTCGACGGCGAAGCCTGAAATCTTTCGCTAGCCTGAGATCGCCCGAGTTTGAGACTGGTGATAGGTAGTCTAGCACCGTAGCTCTCCGTCTCTCCGCCGCATGGAAGTAGGAATCTAGCACAGAGGCAGTCGAGATTGTCGCCTCGGAGAACGCGAAAGTACTCAAAGAATATTTTAATATAATTGATGTGATTACTAATTGAAGCAATCTATTGCAGCAGCGAGCCAAACCGGCAAAAAAGAATGGCAAATCATAATTTTATTAATGCATCAATTGCTTTAGAATTTATTTAGTCCTTTAGGGTGTTTCAAACCGTCAAAATGTCTCATGGAGGTGGTTGTCAATGAAAAACACTACTCCCGAAACATAAAAATATTTGTTTCCTAACAAACTTCTTCTGGATAACTTCGTCGAGGATAGGTTATTATCCAATCTTTACCACCGGCTAGCCCTCTGCGCTCCGACACCCGCCTCACGAGACGGGTCATGATATTCATTAAAGAATATCTTAAAAACAAAAATCAATCGAAACCTATTGATGAATTTGCAATGATCAACTGATATGAATGCGCCTTTTTCGCCAGTCTTAAACAATTTAACGTTAACAACGATGCTGGGTCTTTATGCGCCCTTCCCCGCCGGGTTTCGGTTACCCGCCTTCGCGAAGCTATAACCTTCAAAATGTACTACCTATTCATAGAAATTATGCGTCTTTCCTAATTTTTATACAACTTATAATCGTTATAAAAAGGATCTAAAGTTGTTGCAACGAATTGAAAGTGATTTAAAATCTATCGAGTCGAGACTTGCAGATGGTTTCGAGAGGAACGAGCGCCCAGTCTCTCTCCGCTCACCATAGTGACCTGTGTTCGCCCTGTACCACTCGCTCGCGTCCTTAGCACTAGCGGCTAACACGTTCGCAGCCACCATGGGTCCGAGAGCTCGCAAAGGAGATTCTGCGATCCCCACCGCTTCACCGGGGGGCCGCAGCAGCCGCTCTCGCTCCCGCTCACCGCGACAAGGGTCGCCTTCTCCGACTTTGCCACAAATGCTCAGCCTCAGCACTAAGATTTGTTTTCTCCCGCTCATGTTGTGTTTTTGTACTGGTAATGTCTCTCTCCGCTCTCCAAAGTGACCCGTGTTCAATCTATACCACACGCTCGCGTCTTTAGCACTAGCGGCTAATACGCTCGCAGCCTCATGGGTCCGAAAGCTCGCAAAGGAGGTTCTGCGAACCCCCCCGCTTCGCCGAGGGGCCGCAGCAGGGGACGGAGCCGCTCCCGCTCGCCGCGACAGGGGTCGCCTTCCCCAACTTTGATCCCCAACACATCCCCTACGGGATCTCACATGTCTTCTGAGCCATCCAGCCTGCTCAACACGCGAGTCCAGCCGCCTACGTCGGAAGAGCCGCTCTCCGGGCTACCTTACTGGTTACTCGTCTTCACCTGCGACCAGCAGACGGCAAGAACCTTAGTGTTCGACATAGTGAAATTCCTGGAAGAAGACCTGGGCCTCAGCCTCAACGGAAGAAAATGTGTACTTACACCTGTACACTGTACAGGTCTTACCGCATCTTGGCGTGAAAATAGACACGCTTGCAACAACTGTGCGCCTGACACCGGGCGCGCTTTCACGTTTACATTCAGCAATTAAGATAATTCCTCGCCTTCGGGCACTTGACATTCCTAAATTAGTTGGTTAACATTTCTTGGATATGTTATATTATGCATTTGCCATATTTTCTTAGAAGTAATGTGTACCGTCGTAATACGAAGTGGTTAGAAAAGTGCTGCGAGGAAGGAATCTTCCACCAAGTGCGCCGGTGCTCAACGTTCAGAGTGTCCTACGTCAGCTACGCGGACGCCCCCCCCCCCCCTTCAGTGGGCTGCTGTGTCTCCCCAATAAGAGGGAACACTCAAAATTAGAAATTGGATTTCGTTATTTTAAACCAAAAAGGTATGAATGAAAATCACACACGCCAAATTTCAGAGCCACAGGAGACCGAAAGACAGAGCTTTAAAAGTCCGCTAGGAGCTTTGGCCACGCTCACGACGCGAAACGCATTTCTATTGGCTGACGCCGTGTGAATCTCATGAAATGCCGCGGGAGTAACACTTGAAGAAGCCGTAAAAACATTGGCTTCGAGGAAATATTGGCCAAAAGTTTATCATCATAGTGAAAATAACGTTAACTTTGTTCTGGCTGATCATCGAAATGTACTGACATTATCAACCGAGGCTCGATGAACATTTTTTTGTCTAAAAACAAATCATTTCATTGAAATGAAACTTGAAGATAATATGTTTACAGTTTTGATAGAGACAGTAATCACGGCAATTTTAGTGGATGCTTTAATTTGTGTACAAACCATCGTAAAATCCTTTACTTATTGATTGTTTTTAGTTTCTGGGTGTAAATTATTAAATAAATTAAAAAAATGTGCTATAGTTATAGCTGTTTTCTTGCTCTCTGAAGTGAGGAAGTTCGGGGTTCTCTCCGTTTCCTTTAGGATTAACATTCAAATTTCGTCGGTACAGTATTTTTAAAGCAGATTCCTCGCTTTGATCAACTGTGCTCCTGATAATTCATCAAGTCAGTTTCGTACTATAAAACATGGTAAGCAGTTGTCATCAAAATTATAGAGGAACTCAGAGATGGGGATTTTTACGTGAAAATATCCGTTAGTTCCCTTATATTTACATCTGAGTTACACTTACAGTCGCTTTCAAAAGTTTCAGGACAAAGTTTGTGGCACCACTTATGCTTCTAAAGAAAATTTAGTATCCTATACTACTTTCATAGTTTTCTGCTGAGCTCCACTAAGATTCCGCTTGTGAGTGAATATATATGTGCACTTAAAGGGATAAATTATTCTATACTGCAAATTTATCATTCCGCTTCTATTTATGCAGGATGTAATAATTATTTCGTATGCATTTACAGCATACTTGAACCGGTTTTCACCCTTACTTTTTATAATATGTACTTATTTTTTTGAGTAATTTTATGTTACTGAGGCGGCCAAATGGCCATTGATTTAAGCTGTGCTAGTAAAGGTTGAGGGATTGGGACTTACAGGGATCGGGTCTTTCATATTTTTTTCAGCTTTTTCTCTCGTTTGCTTTCTTATTTACAGGTTTTTTGTATTCGTAATTTCGCTGTCATTGCTAATACGCTTTCATTGAAGCTAATGCAAATTTTTTTAAATTAAGAAATCAAATTGTGGATAAAATCATGACGGCGGCATAAATCTGCAATCTGCTAAAGTTTGAAGTCTAGCGAGAGGAGTCACACATTACATTGCATAATTTGACACTTATTCTTTTTCGATTGATGGTAGTTCCAACTATTTGCTAGTATTCATTCAGTACGAATTTGTCTTTGGTTGCTCTGTTTTGCTGTAAGATTAGTAAAGTTAAAAAAGAAAGAAAAGTTATTATTTACTATTTGTGCTTCTATTTATAAACCTGGCGGCACCGTGACTCAAATGTTCTTATTTCTGCTTGTTGTCAGTAATGCGATATCGTAGTATTTCCTGGAGTACAAATTTGTGATTATGATGTAGTACTTTGTACTATTTGGCACATCACCAGGTGAGCGCCAAAGACCCTTTCCGTTACAGTAGTTGGCTTTTAATGCGCAAGATAGAAACAAAGAGAGAAAACCGGGGCAAATATGTAGCAGATGAACACGAAATAATCATTAAATTGAACATAAATTGAAACATAATGATATATTTGCAAATAAGAAGTAAAATTTCCCGTTGAGCGCGGATTTTTTATCTATCATGCATTTGAGCACATACGAACTTTTGCGATGTGTGGCCAAAGACAACAAAAGGAGTAATGGAAACTAAATCCCATTGAGAAGCAGAAGAGACATTAAAATGACCCTCACAAATTCTATAACAGCCCCTCTCTGAAGGAATATGCTGTCTCCGTGCAGCGTCGTACCACCGCTTTCCTCGGTCTGGGTCATTTGGCACAAAAAAAATACTTTTCTTGTGTTTAACGAGAGGTAGATTCACATTAGGCACACAACAGTACACGCAAGGTTTCCTCCCACTCATTTAAAATTCTCCGTCTCATCTACCATTTATTTGTACTCGAAATAACGCCTTCGATTATGCACTCCTTATGCAAGCAATGCAGATATCATGAGGTTCACACGTCATCAACATGGCGTCGCCCGAGAAATACGTTTTTGGCGCGGAATTCAAGTCGAAACTTCAAACTCTTCTAGGGGCGAAATTATTCAGCACTCAATGGTAAAATTTGGTGAGAGGCTTTCATATACCCATTGCTTTATAAATCAAGCATAATATTTGGTAGTGTAATCCCTTCTATTGGGAATTGAAGTGATTGAACAGTTTAGTGAACAACTCCCGATCTATTACGCCAAAGGTACGGCCGGCCTCAAGGGCACGCCCTCATACATTCATCACTATCTCAAACGCAACTTTACCCCACTAGATCACTGCAACTGCCATTAAGAAGATGTTTCATAATACGTAATATACAAACCAACGGTGAAAATCTGGGCAGTTACACATTACGTGCACACGAAATAGTCATTGAATCGGAGATAAATCGAAACAGAATAATAAATTGGCAGCATCTCCTCCTCAGTGCCTTTAGCTTCACTCGCAAACGTATAATATTTTCGGTGAGTAACCAAGGAAAACGAAAAGAGTAAGGAAAACTAAAATTTCTCGAGAAGGAGAAGTGGCGCCACAAACATTGTCCAATAACTTTTGAAAGTGACTGTATGTGACGTCACGAGACAGGGTCTTTTTCTGTTGAGGGTGTCACCCTTCCCCCTCCCCTCCGACGCTCTCTGTGCCTCCCCCTAAACCATCAGCTCCACCCAACGACGCGCAAACCGAACCTCTCCCGACCGCCTTCGTGATGCACTCAAAATCAAGGCCAACAATTTTGACTCTCTGATGGGCTTTTTGTGCCAAGCAACCTCCCTCGATATGCTTCGTAATTCCCCGCCATCCATTACTTCTCAGGGCTGTTAGTTAGATGCAGTGCGTCACTTTAGGATTTTCCCCTAGGTCCTCAGTATGTCATAGTGCAGTTTCAGCCTCAAAGCAGTTCAGATAGCGTGGAGAGGTGGATAATCTGCCGCTGAATAGTATTGGTAAGTCCTTTAATCGTAAATAACCTATCATTCCATGCTTCCTCTACGTATTAAATCATAATTTATGTGCAAGAAGGCAACATTTTTCGGCAATAGGATTTGGACAAAATTAATGGTGATTTTGTACCCGCATTATTGGTCTTAGCTTTTCGTGTATTTTTAACTATTATCAAAATCTGGCTCCAACAGCAAGGACTAATTACGCGATACATTACACCGGGCAAGTTTATACATGAATTTGGTTGACGCATATGTTTCATTCAATTTAATAATGGCTTAAATTGTTATACATTGCATACATTTTCTCTGACACAATTCCTCCTTGCTATGTGATTAGAGGTATTGTGTCATCAATTCAACTTTTTTGGTTTATAGCTTGGCCTGTTTCCTGTTTCTTGCTCCTGTAAAGGCCTGTTTCTTGTTTCTCTGTTAGAGCTTACGAAAGGTGGTTATAATAATGCAATTAATGCATTGAATGAAAAAACATAAGCCTAAAGTCAAGCTTTCAACGATCCCTGTGAAGCCTTTGCCTCATCCCTTGAAATATTCTCATCGGTCGTACTGTAAGCAGTGTGCATGTCTCATGGATATAATGTGAAACAACATGCTGTGTTACGGAATGGCAGGAACGAGTGGTTATCTAGCGATTCAGTGAAGTGAAAGTTTGCATGAAAATATCACTATCAGTTGTGTGTTGAATGTGAAGTGTTGGTGAATGTGTGTCTTTTGGGGAATGTCCGATGTGCAGCTGAGCTCTGCCGCCGATGGATATGTCATCGGGTGAAAGGTAGGGAGCCTTCTCCTCTCGCAATCAATGTGAATCTTTAGCATTTTTGCAGAAATTTATTTTATTAAATTGGCTTTAGCACCCTCTTTTCTCACGAGAAGGGAAATTCTTTGACACAATGTGGGGTGATTTTGAAAATGCAAAATTATCTTTGAATTCTGATTCTAATGTTTTTTGTAGCATAGTGGGATAGGCTAAAAAATATTAGCAGATTAATTCAATAGATATTGAATGTAATTATTGTACTTTTATGATCGAGTGATCCAGCCATCAATTTTCAAAGGCTCGACTTAGCTGAATAGGGTAGTTTCCTTCATCAAAGAAAACGAAATGCATTGATTGCGATTCGTTACCCACCATTAGCGTATTCATAATATACAAATTATATGGTTTTAGAAATACCGGTTTAGACGAATGGCAAGGGTCAATTTTAGCCTCGTTTGAAAAAGGCGAGATTGGCGTCCATGCGATGCCTCTCCACGTGACGTCACAGGGACCTAGTTCCTACACGAGAGGATAGGAGTTTTACATCGTCTGAGGTTACCAATACATGCATGAAGTACAGAGCTCAGGGGAACATGTCTTTATAATCACCTATTAAAACTGGCTAAGGTCGGAAAGTTTTCTTCGTTTGATAAGGTATTAATAATCCTTATTAAGCCAAGCGCATTATTAAGGGTACTCTGCTACCTGCTAGCGTCCTGCGTCGTATCAGCGCTCAAAGCCTCGCCCCAAGGTCACCTTACTTGCGGCAGCGGGATCCAGAACGACGTCACACGGAGTTTTCCCAGCATTCATACTTAGCCGTCGCGTTTTCGCACGCTTGAAAATTTTCTATTTTAATTTAATCGCGAAAAATAGATATCGTCATTTAAAAATCCAAAAGCGTGAAATGCGTACTCTTTCAATATAGGCAATAAAAAATAATAGGAAACCACCCTATTGCTTCATTGTGAGGGGAATATTTTCTCCTAATTTTGAAGATTAAGAATAAAATGCATTAAAATAACTTATCATTATACAAAATATATGTGAAGTGGACTAATAGTGGCTCCCACTTTCGGCAGTAGACTAAAGAAATACAAAGTTTTGGGAGGGGATTAGTCAGTTGCCTTTGGCTTTTAGCTATCACGTTTTGGCAGTTGAGCTATTGAGCTAAGGGAATGAAGCACCTTTCATATTATCAATTTAAACTTTGGGAAAGTAATCATGCACCCTTCCCTTGAGTGCATGCACAATTATTTATATCACTTCAACAAATATTATTGTGTTTTTTCGTACTACAGCTCATCGCTCTACTCACTAGACTGCCGCATTTCTTATTATGAGGTAGGTATATAAAATAACTATAATCAGCCCGCTTTCTGGAGTTATAAGTTTAAATAGTAAATGCAGCCAGTTCATCTGCTGAAATTATTCAGTTTTCATCCACTTTATATTTAGAAGATGATTTTGACCCACCTGAAAAAGAGGGTGGAAAAAATGTGCTTACTGCAGCTCAAAACTCACCGTGCTCCTGCGTCTATTTCATAGCATACGTTCTAAAAAACCTCCGCGCCGTCAGCGGTCACACTACCGTTACTTCTAAGGCAACAGGCAAATATTTAAGGCTTAGTTTCCAATGCTACAGCATAACCTTGAATAATATTTTAATCATACACATCTATACACACATACACATCTATCTTTATACATTTCTATGTTTGAATTATGCGCTCTCGATGTTGCTCTTTCATTCACAAAGTCCCAAAATGCCTTGCGGTTTTGTGGTCGTCAGTCTGCTGTTCGTTGTCTCGTTTTCGCTACGCTCGATTCGAAGGTTCGAAGAGTAATTTGTGATTTATGGATAATTCAGTGCTGTTAACGAGCATAATTATTTGCAGTTAGTATATGTGATTAAGAATGAGGCTGTATGTTACTCAAGAATAATTATTTCCCTCTCTTAATTATCCTGGCTGGTGCCTGTGTTATGGATCGTGCATGGAATTAGTCACCTTGCTATGAAATATTGTTAAATAGGTGAGTTTCCATGCTTAATTAATGCCTTTGAAACTTGGAATCTGCAATCATATAATTCGGAAGTAAAGGGTGCTCAATGGCTGATAACTGAAGTTGATGTCATGCGAGATGGTCCTGTTGTGTCACATAATGCTTTTTGATGTTCTGTGAATTACGATTCCAATTTTACGAACAATATTTCTGAGAATGAGGATTAGAGTCTTTCTTTTTTCTTATAAATACGAGAATTTGAATGTATCATGGTCATCATTGTGTTTTCATTGTCTTTCGCGTGACAGATTCTCTTAATGCAAGTACTATCCATTTCTATTATTTTTGCTAAGCCGTGCAGCTTTTTGCGTTTACCCTTTCATTTTGAAATTATATTCGTGTAAACACACGCAAAATATCTCTAATGCATCTCCATGAAATAACCCCTGTTCCAATACTCTAAATCGCCTTTATCTAGCCATGTGCTAGCACGGGTAAATCCATTGTGCTAACACAATTTTAAGATAATCGTTTTCTTGATATATTGTCTTAGTCACGTTCTAAAAGCTTATGTTGTAGTAATTAATCTACAGAATTTGACTTGAAGTGTAGTTTACTGCAGTTTCTAGCGGGAGTAATTCATGCTGTCAAAACTAATGTCATATTATGACCATTTACGGTGGACTGGAGGCAATTGTAAAGGGTGTATGCCATGTTATCTACATATCTAAAATAGAATGTGTATGGGGCGACTGCCGTCTTCCTTACCTCATTTCCTATTCCCAGACCAGCTCAGCGATAAACCTTTTCCTTTCGCTCTCACGATTCCCCTACCTCTCAACACAGACAGGAAGCGCTCGCATGGCCACGTAAGGTAAGAGATCTTTTCTTAAGAACGTGAGCCTGCAACGCACCTGGGAAACAACGGAAAAAACGCTGACAAGAGGGAGACGGCAGCTCGCGGGGCAGTTCGAGGCAGTCGACGGATGTAAGGAAACCAGGGCAGAATAAAGTGTGATTCTCCCCGACATGTGACTTCTCCTTTCTTTCTGCGCGACTTTCCTTATCCTTCTGCGGATGACGAGGACGACAGCGCCCGGCAACTTACAACTTGGTGTCAGAAGTGGGATTCGTCCATCTAGCTGTAGCAGACCTGAGGACGGAATTTCGTCGCGGAATAAGGAGGTAAGATCATTATGGCGGGGCGAGTTAGTGTTGGTGGAAAAGAGGTGGAGTTGCAGCAAGTGATAGAGGACGTCCATGAGAGGCTTCGTGAGTTAGCCTGTGAAAATCAATCCCTAAAATCCCGATTGGCTGAACGTGATAGTGCCCTTAATTCCAGTTTAGGCCCCGACAGAAAGAAGTTCTCACTATTATCGTCTGTAGGAGTGTTTACGGGTGGTCAGTCCGAGAATGTATTTGCATTTTTTGAGTGTTTGGACGAGATAGCGGTAATAAGTGGCTGGGCTGATGCGGATAAGTTACGGGTTGCAAGATTGCGTGTGTCGGGTGGTGCAGCGGAATTCGTCCGCTCGAAGCAGGAGTGCCGTGACGCCGCCTCTTATGAAGACTTTAAAAAGGTGTTTATTGAAAGGTATAAGCGGAAACACGACGCTCGGTTCTATCGAGAGCTTGTCTCTCAGATGAAGCGGGGCCCAATGGAGGATATAGAGGCTTTCGCTGATCGGATAAGGAATGCTAACGCGAACACTTATGAGAGAAATCGACCCCAGGAGTTTTTTGAGGCCACCCTATTTGAAGCCGAGCAGAGGGCGTTGGACGCGTTCCTGAATGGACTCTCCGGTGAGGTTGAGCGCAGATGCCGCCATGATGCGCCGAAGACCCTCGACGACGCTGTCAGAAGCGCCTTGCGGGCTGAGGCGATCGAAGCGAAGGTGGCATCTCGGGCGCCGCCAATCCCCCCGAAGATTTTTCGGGCGCCAAACGAGAGGAAATGTTTCAATTGTCTCCAGCCTGGACATTTTGCACGAGAATGCAGACTGCCGCGAAGGGATCAATGTTACGCTTGTGGCAAGGTGGGACACATCGCTCGCGAATGCCAACGTCGTGGAAGACCTGGGCCTGATTTAAACGGCCATGGCACCGGCGCGGCCGCGGGCGCCGGGTGCCCCTAAAGATAACAATCCCTGTGACGGACTGTAATGCGGCGGAGGGTGACTTAAGGGTGAAGGGCGTCATAGAGGGACGCGAGTGCGCACTTTTGATTGACACGGGGGCGCAAGTATCTTTAATATCAAGTGAAATAAGTGGCCGTTATGGGCTCTCAAGCCCGGGGTGCCACCTGAGAGGAATCACGGGAAGGACGCTTTGGACACACGGGCAAAAGGTGGTGTCCTTACGTTTGGATGATCACGTCTATCCCATGAAAGTGCAAGTTGTGGACAAGTTGGACGGAGTGGATGGCATCATGGGATTAGATTTTTTGGAAAAACATCGAGGTGTATTGGATGTGTGTAATGGGATTTTGCACTTGTGGGGGCGGCAGATTCGGTTATTAGGTCGCCGAAAGGAAGGATATGGCGACCCAAGTCTAAATTTTCCTTCAGATCAACAATCAAGGGATATAAGACGGGAGAAGATAACCTTCGGTAGGAGTAAAGAATATCCCGTGTGCCTAGGGGGAGAAATAAGGGTGCCGCCTAACTCTGGGAGGCTTTTGAGAATTACGGTGGATGGGTGCGTTGGTGCAGGGACATATTTAGTGGAGCCTGCATTGGAGACGTTGGAAAACTGTTATGTTGCGAGGGGACTGTGCACCGTTGATAAGGAGCAGTCAATCACACTGCAAGTAACCAATTTTGGCCGCGAGGAAGTAGTACTACGTAAAGGGACTACGTTAGGAATGGCTGTAAAGTTGGAGCCCTACGAAGCGGGGGTTGGAAAGACTCACGGGAAGAGGGTGAGGACGATAGCGTCGGCTAAGAGCGGGGAAATGTTCCGCGAAAAGTTGGCGCACCTGGATGTCGATGAGAGGGAGATCATCCTTCCACTATTAAAAGAATTCGAGGATCTGTTCACGGAGAAGGATATACTACCTATTACCGCCCTGACGTCTCACCGAATCAACACAGGCAGCGCCCCTCCTATCTACAGAAGACCTTATCGAGTACCACATCGATTGAAGCCCGTTGTGGAGTCATTCGTCGACGAGCAACTCAAAGCGGGTATAATTGTCCATAGTGACAGCCCTTGGGCATCCCCAATTGTGATCGTGCCAAAAAAATCGGCTGATGGAAACCCGGCGTACCGGTTTTGTGTGGATTTCCGGGCTTTGAATGCGGTCACTGTCCCTGATGTGTACCCCATTCCCAACGTCGTCGAATCTTTGGACTATCTGGGAAAATCGCGATTTTTTTCAACGCTGGATTTGACGAGTGGTTACCATCAAATACCGATGCATAAAGATGATCAAGAAAAGACCGCTTTTAATGTCGACAGCGGGCATTATCACTACACTAGGATGCCGTTCGGATTGCGGAATGCACCTGCCACATTCCAAAGGATGATGGACGGCCTCCTACGGGGCTTGAAGCCGGTACAATGCCTCGTGTATTTGGACGACGTGATCATCTTTGGTGCAACGATAGAGGAGCATGCCGTACGGCTGCGTGCTGTACTCGACAGATTAAGGAACGCCGGGCTCACGCTTAAGTTTGAGAAATGTAAGTTTGCGGAGGAAAAGGTGAACTATTTAGGTCACGTGATTTCAAAGCATGGAGTGCAACCTGACCCAGGAAAAGTATCAGCCGTGCAGGAATTTCCCACCCCTGCCAACGTGAAGGAACTTCAGTCATTTTTAGGACTTGCGAATTACTATCGTCGCTTTGTGGTGGGTTACGCAGAAATAGCGAGGCCGTTGACGAAATTATTACGAAAAGGTGCAGTGTTCGACTGGGATAAAGATTGCGCGGGGGCCTTTGAGAAACTAAAGGATTCCCTGATTAATAGCCCCGTATTATCATATCCAGATTTCGACAAACCATTTATTATTTCCACCGATGCATCTAACTTCGCAATAGGGGCAGTGCTTTCACAGGAGATCGGCGGGGAAGAACATCCAATTGCATATGCATCAAGACAGCTGAATTCCGCTGAAATAAATTATTCAGTGACCGAAAAGGAACTGTGCAGTGTTGTGTTTGCCGTGGCGCAATACCGATGCTACGTGTATGGACGAAAATTTAAGATAGTTAGTGACCATGCAGCCCTCAAGTGGCTATTTGGCCTGCGTGACCCAAGTAGCCGCTTGATGCGATGGACTCTTAAACTTTCCGAATATGACTACGAGGTAGTGCATAAGCCCGGGGTATTGCACAAGAACGCCGATGGACTTAGCCGGAAGGTGAGGCGATTTAAATGTACGCCGAGTGTCGACATAGCAAGTGCGCAAAGGAATGACGTAGAGTGCGAGGAATGGGCAGGCAAGGCAGGATTTGAGGTTGTGGACGGAATCCTTTTTAAAATCGGCCCGCGGGGAAGAGTGATAGCTGTCCCTGAGAGCATAAGGACTGACATTTTGCGTCAGTGCCATGATTACGCCCTCGCGGGACACCTGGGGGTTAGATCGACTAAAGCCCGCGTAGGGGCGCGCTATTGGTGGCCGCACCTGGGAAGAGATTGCGAGGCATATGTGAAAAACTGTGTGTCGTGTCAGAGGAGAAGTCCGTATGGGAAGTCTAAGGCCCCGTTACAAGCCCTTCCGGCCACCGATAGACCCTTTGATTTTATCGCTCTTGATATAGTTGGCCCGTTACCTCGGACTGAGAAGGGAAACAAGTTCATTCTTTCCATTTTGGATCACTTTTCTAGGTATCTGGTAATGGTTCCCTTGCCAAATCAGACAGCAGAGGTGGTTTCCGTTGCACTTCTGAAGGAGTGGATTTTAAGATTCGGTGTCCCTGACAAGGTTCTAACCGACCAGGGGAGTAATTTCATGTCGGACTTATTTAGGGGTGTATGTGAGTTGCTAGGAGTGACCAAATTGCGTACATCCCCTTACAGACCCGAGTGCAACGGACGGATAGAGAGGGTGCACCGCACGATAGCGCAGATTCTATCCCATTATGTGAATGTTAAAAACAACAGTTGGGATGAAATCCTATGCTATGCTTTGACAGCATATAATAGCTCAGTACACAGCTCCACGGCCTTCAGCCCTCATGAAATAATATTTGGTTATGAAATGAACTCGCCGTTCGAGTGTGTGAAGAGACCTCTGAGAGATGCGTGTAATGCTCAAGTGGAACAGTTACGGGATAGACTTCAAGTGATGTGGCGAAAGTGTGCTAGAAACAATGAGCGTGCACGAAAACAGCAATTCAAGGGGGCGGGATCCAAGGGAAAGGACCGGACGTATTCAGTGGGAGACTTAGTCTATTTAAGCGACCCTTGTGTGAAGACAGGTGTGGGAAAGAAGTTCCACCGACCGTGGAAGGGGCCGTACAGCGTTGTTAAGGTTCTTCCTCCCGTAAATTTAATGCTGCAACTCCCTCATAGGACGTTAGTTGTGCATAAAAATAGAGTAAAGCCCCATCCCCGCCATCTTGGTCTTCCTTCTCCCGCAGTTGCAGGCGCTGCCAGTGAGAGGCGACGAGGGAGGCCGAAAAAGCAGACGGTGATTCCCGTCTTTGAGGGAGCTGAGAAGGGATCTCCTTCTTGGAATTTCTCTTCGCCTTCCGGGAATTTCATCGGAGCTGAGGACGAAGGAGAGGATTGTAGGAGATCTCCTTCCTTAACGGAAGGGCTAGACAGCTCGTCGCCTTGCCTTAGCGGAGAGCGTCCCCTGCAAGATACGCCCATCTGCGAGGAGAGGGAGAGTGGAGGGGAGGCTGCCGACCTTGCTGATAACGAGCAAGGCCGTGCCGCTGTTGGGAGTGAAGAAGACGCTTGGAGCACGCCCCTTCCTCAGAGGTCCCCTTATCTTCTCCGCTCGAGGGCACGTTCATCCCATCCCCCATCTCACTCCCCACCCGGACCGCCACCCCCTCCCGATACCCCCCCTTCCCCCCGGTACTTCCTGCGCAAGAGGAATCCCCCTCCGTCATGATGGGGAAAGGAGCAGCTATACAGCGTAAAGTTTTGGTGATGTGTGTTTTGTTTATATTTGTGGATTCTGTAGATGGGCAAGATGTGATTCCAATAGGGAGTGGAGTGGTGTTTGAGCGGGCGCAAGACGTGGTGATAACTGATAAAACGTGGGCGTTGGTTATCAATTTTGATTTGGGAGAGGTACAGAAGGAGTATGTTAAATTAGTTGACGCGTTTGCAGAATTGAGAAAAAAAGCCGAATTAACTCGAGGGGTATCCATGGGAAGGGGATACAAAATTGCTCTAAATAGGATGGAAGTGGAGTATTCAAGGGTGAAAGAGGAATTAGAGACCCTAGTGGATTTGGTGAAAAAAAAGAGAGTAAGAAGAGGCTGGATTGATGCAGGAGGATCCCTTCTAAAAATGGTTCTCGGAACAGCTGACGCAGAGGATTTGAGACAGCTAAATGGGAGAATTGAGAAGCTTGAGAGGGAGGGGGGAGATGCTCATGCAGCTATAGGTGCTCAATTGTTGGTTCTGAAAGGAATGGAAGGACGAGTGGCAAATAACACGCGCTTCTTAAGGAGTTTGGTTGACGAGTATATTGATTACAGGAACAAGTCGCAATTGAGGTTTAATCAGTCGGAGGCCAACTATAGGGAACTACGGGAGATGGTGATGACCGAAGATGCTCTGAGGCAGGTGGGTCACGCCTTAGTCAATGCTAGGATTGACTTGACCGGGCTGAGAATTGCATTGGAGAGTAGTGTTTATAATAGACTTAGTAGCATCTTAATCACACCAAATAAATATTTAGAGTGTCTCAGACGAATCAGAGATAGTTTACGGCCCCCATTGAGAATGTTGTCCGCATGTGAGCATGAGACGCTATATGTATATTATGAGATCGCACGGGTAACGGTCGTAGTGGTGGGTGAGACGTTGAGGGTTATAATAAAGATTCCGGTGGTTGGAGACGGCGGTATTCTGGAGTTGTATCGAGTCCACACTTTCCCTATTAAATACCCAGGATTAGACGTCTACGGTCAGTGGAGAGTGGGGGAATTTCTGCTTATCTCGAAAGACAGAGCTTATTTTGCTATCGCGGGGGTGGATGAGCTCCAAAAATGTCGAGAAGGACCTATATATACATGCCCGGGTGATTTCGTTCTGTTGAGTGGATCGGGGATAAGCTGTGAGTATGATTTATTCATGGATAGGGGGACTAAAATGTGTATCCGGGAAGAAATGCGCCTGGTAATGCCTTTCTTCCGCAAGGTTGAACGGGGCTGGGTGTTTACTGCTCCTTCTACACTCTCCGCCACCTTTTTGTGTCATGAGGGAGTAGGAGAAGCCAGGCCCAGGTTGCTGAAATTGGAGGGAAGTGGTTTACTGGCTAACGTGAGCCATTGTGATATAACGGGTGAGAATTTCAAAATCATAGCAGCCTGGCAGGGGAGATCTGAAGTGTCGCAAAGCCTGATCGAGTTTGTTTCCCCTCAAATTGAAATGTTTGGGAAGGAAAGGGAAACCTTGATAAAAATGGATATGAACAGCTTGAGCTTGCTCAAGAGGGAGATTGACACGGAAGTCGCGAAGGGGTCACTGACTGTTGGCTTGAGCGAATTGATAGAGCGAGTGCAAAGGAAGTCATCAACGGGAAATATCTATCACATCTCGATCCCTGTTGGCCTAGGGGTACTTTTAATAGTAGTTTTGGGGATACTATATAGTAAACTTACTTGCATTAAGGGAAAATGCCATGGGTTGGGCGAGAAATCCACTCGTACGAGGACTATCGATGCTAGGAACGTACGCGTAGTGGTTAATGAGGAGAGAGATGATGGGGCAAGCGATGGTGAAGATAATATTGCTTAGATACTGATAATAATGGGTAGGTGCTCTCCGAGGTAGGAGAGGTTTGCATTGTAGTCAATAATTTTTTGTTAGATTTATATGGGTAGTAGTGCTAATGAATTGAATCCTTTTAAGGTCGAGCTAGGGTAACCATCGATCACGGTAGAAAATAATGTGGTTATAGTTCTTAGTGTAATTGTGTTCTCTGTTTTGTGTGTGATTTTGAAAGTGTAATAGTTGTTGTAAAATATTGGTTAGGACTAGAAATGGTGCGATGTGTCCGTGATAACGGAAGGGGACGAAATTGCTTGTGTTGGTTTCATTTGTTTTTCTTTCCTTCGATTGCTCGTGATGTGGTTTTCGTTGTTATGTTTAAGAACGTTATTCTGACCTGATTGTGTGATTGTGTTTAAAAAATTTCCAGATCTGTAAATTTTTTAAATTTTTGGGGGAGAGTGAATGTATGGGGCGACTGCCGTCTTCCTTACCTCATTTCCTATTCCCAGACCAGCTCAGCGATAAACCTTTTCCTTTCGCTCTCACGATTCCCCTACCTCTCAACACAGACAGGAAGCGCTCGCATGGCCACGTAAGGTAAGAGATCTTTTCTTAAGAACGTGAGCCTGCAACGCACCTGGGAAACAACGGAAAAAACGCTGACAAGAGGGAGACGGCAGCTCGCGGGGCAGTTCGAGGCAGTCGACGGATGTAAGGAAACCAGGGCAGAATAAAGTGTGATTCTCCCCGACATGTGACTTCTCCTTTCTTTCTGCGCGACTTTCCTTATCCTTCTGCGGATGACGAGGACGACAGCGCCCGGCAACTTACAAATGTCTATTTCTCTGTCCGCTATGCATATCCATACGGCTGCACGGATTGTGACCAAATTTACTACATAGGTGCACCTCATGCTCTCAAAATCCGTAGTGCTACTTTCGTTTGCGATCGACGCACGTGTTCTTCGCGTCGTTTTCTCATTACCATTTGTTATGTCTCATCGCACAGCTTCTGCGTTTGGACATCCTGCCGGGTAGGCATGCCTCTTCATACCCACAGAGGGAAAACATATCTCAAACGATTCAACACTCACCTACTAATCCTCTCTGTGCAAAACGTTTTGCTGGGGTGTGCGTTCACACCACGTTTTTAGTCCTCTCACGTATCCACAAATCGTGATCAAAGTTGTGGAGTCGAGTATAAGGTGATGCGGTGCACGGAAATGGTCTTTTCTTTTGTTTACTGCTCAGCTTCTTCTGCTCGCCGTATTACTTCAAATTTGAGTCAACCGTGGGATACATTAGGGGGAAGGATTCCAATTCTCTGGGTATTATACTTTCTGAGCAACGCCGGATGGCTTGGTAGTTATTTATAAAGATCAGGTTGACATGATAATGCCTGTGCTGTTATTCCCTTATGTTTTTTATATGTGATTTAGTTATAAAAATCAGCTATGCTGACAGTAGAACGATAAAGAAGCCGTGAATATGGAGGAAACGCTAAAACAAATGGAAGAGAGCCAATTGACTTCTCCGCCGCTTTGAAAATTACCGTTTTAATAATCTTCCTCTACAGTCTGTGTACTTCCGATCTCCCGGATGCTATTCTCCACCAGATCCTGATATTCTCTCCTCATAGTCCCCATGAGCGCTTCTAAATTCCATTTCCTCGCCTTCCTAACATTCGTAAGTCTTTTTGAAAGTTACGTTGCATTTCATAAGCACTAGATTGTGGTCTGAATCCGCATCAGCTGCAGGGAAGATTCACACTACTCCTAAACATCTGTCTCACCATTATGTGATCTATCTGATATCTCGCCATATCCCCTGGGCTTTTAAATGTGTACCTCCGCCCTTCACAATGATAAAACCAAGTATTTGTGATGAATTACTAGTTTCTCCTGCAAAATTCTACTGCCTTATCTCCCCTGTCATTCCTAGTCCAACATCTCCTATTTCGGGTCCAACCCTCCCTTCCCCGACTAAGGCGTTCCAGTTCCCCCATCACTACTAGATTTTTCGAACCCGGGGTTTCTCTAATTATATCTTCGATCTGCACATACACCTCATCTACTTCTTCCTCCCTACGATTGATGACAGGCAGGTAACATTGAAACACTAAAATGTTGGTGGGTCCTCCTCAATTTCTACCACCGGAATCCTATCGCTTACCTGGTCTATACCTACCACACGCTTACCCATCTTCCCGTTTAATACTAAAGCTACCCCTCGCTGGCATCCCTCCCCTCCACTATATATAACCCTATAACCATCTCTCCAGTAGGGGAGACTAAGGAGGACTGGGACGCATTTTGGAATACAATTGTTGTGTAAATATAAGCGGCTGTAATCAATGTTTTTGCAATCCTTAGTTGCCTTGACCCCTCTAAATTCCATAAAAAATTCCTCGAGAAATTAAAATAGGTGAGCACTATGGAACTTGGCATTTAATGAACATATGACTCTTATCCCAGTCCACCCTCATAGAACGGTTAAGTGGGAGGAATGAGACACTAATAAAACTGTGCAAAAAAGCAAGCAAAATAAGTGATTTGATTCAAAATACATAAATTTTGGATAATTTAGTTATTTATGAATAGTGCTTATACGATTTATGTTATCAGATGTAATGTAAACATGGAGAATTATGTTGGAGAATTCAGTTTCATAACAATATATTTTTTCTCTATTAAACTAATGTCT
Organism: Ischnura elegans; assembly: GCF_921293095.1. Classification (NCBI taxonomy): domain Eukaryota; kingdom Metazoa; phylum Arthropoda; class Insecta; order Odonata; family Coenagrionidae; genus Ischnura; species Ischnura elegans. The sequence continues at coordinate 3,320,221 of NC_060256.1, forward strand.
TCTTGTTGACGGAAGAAAAATTTTAAACTGGCTTCCCTTTTTCGCATGAATTTTAAAAAATAGCCATCCTTATACTCACTACTAAAAACTTTCTTTGTGCAGTACAAAAGATGAAAACCATTCCACATTTCAGATAACTTTAAAAAATTACGTTGTCCCTGTCATCAAATCCTTTCATGACATGTCTTGATAATGCAGATTTTGATAAATTCTTTACTCTTGCTACCTCTCTCACACATTTTCCTTCTTAAAAAACATCTTCACAACTTCCAGAATAGTACATTTTGGCACTGGTACCACATCTGGATTTTTTCCCTCCACCTACGAGGCATTACCTAATACTAAAAATGAAATTGCCTATTGAAATAAAACTTAAAAAATAATAAATCTTCGAGGGAGTGGGACATGCAGGGGTTTCTTCCCACATATCTGATTTTCCAGACCTCCCTTAAGATCCATTTTGTATTCCAAATGTATTATTAGGCTTTAAGAAGCAACTAGATGTTAGAATTACCAGTTATGCACCCGAAGCTCATGCATTTTCATCGGTGCTTTGAGCGAGAGAAAGGCATAATTAAAATAAAAGAAACTTAAGTTAAAGCATCTCACAAAAGTTTCCAAAATTGGTATGAAAACCAATATCATCTTCTTAACAGAGATTCACAGATGTGAGCCAGGAGCCATTTTTGGAGGAAATGCATCTACCGCTTCTCATACAGGTGAGAAAAGCAAGGGCTAAAAAACTTATATTTGGAGAGGGAAATTTGAACCGTCCCATACCTCCCACTATCCCATTCGTCCCTGTTTCCCATAGTCCCCACCATCTTTTCACCTCACTTCGCATAATCCATAGATATCTATCCTTCCTTTTTCAATATTCATTTTGATATTTAATAGCTTCCTCGCCCTCATCACTGTCCTCATATTCCACGTCCCTTCATTGATTGCTGACTTCTTCTCCATCTTCTTGGTCTTCAGTTCTTATTTGTTGATGACTGCTGCTGATGATAAGTCTTTGCAAGAGTTTTGCATGATTAGGACCCCGAGGACCTTGCCGACCACGTTGCCGCGACCGACACCCGCCCTTTGCGGACGGGTCCCGGTCGATGAGACTCCGAGGCTCATTTGGTAGCACTCCATGTTTTCAGGGAAGAGATAGTTGGTAGGGTTTCCCACTTCCATTCCAACAGTTGTTTTCACGTGACACCATCACGTGGACTACCTTTCGTCTGGCTCCTACCCTTCGACCTATCTGGCATGGGTGGCCCTACCGGGAATAATTTATAATTAATCCCGCCAGTTCAGCACTAGGGGTCATAGGAACGCGCAAGCCTTTCAATTGCCACAAGGCTGCAGACCAATGGAAAGGACATGAGTTATAACTTAGAGCTTGAAAGGTAGTGTGAGCATGTTGATATTCACGTGCATCAGCACCCATATCGCCCCTGTGAGCCTCATACAGGTGCTTCTAAGCGGGATATGGCCCGAGGAAAGGTGACGAAGGATCAAGGGAAAGCTATGTATGATCTTCGGTTTTCCCGGCGTATCAGGTGCAGAAAAGTCTCTCGGGTTTTCCACCGGTTGATGTTGTCCATGTCTCCCGAAGTTTGGAGTAGCGGCTTGCTGATCGAAACGTCGGGAGATATGGACAACATCAACCGGTGGAAAACACGAGAAACTTTTATTCAATGTCGTCTCCGGGTCGGATCGAATCCGCCGACGTGATCGATGAGCAGTGATCACTTCCGGAGGGCCTGCCATGAATTCGCAGCCGCAAAATCGCCACGGAATTGTAATATAAGCAAATATAAAATTCGTTTGTTGAATCGACGAACAGGATCTGCATGGGATTGTTAATTGATGCGTTTTCCGCTGCCTCGAGATCGCGTGTAAATGCTGTTAAATGAAAGGGTCACGCGAGTGTCGTAAATCAACATGGACGAATTGCGTGACGTCGTCTTTCCCAGGCGATTACTATATTTTATGATTGCTGAAATAACGGTGTTATACGACCCGTGTAAACAAAAGCGCTTTAATATTCAGGATGCAAAGCGTTTCAATTCATTTTTAAAATTTACGCACGACTTAAAACGAGGAAAAAATTTCGCTGGAAGCAATTCCAAATTTTCCGCAGTATTTAATCCTCGATGGAGTGTAGTCCGTTGAAAATTGCCTCCAAGGAGTAGAGCGGAGGAAGGCACGAAGGGGCACTTGATTTCAGCTCTCTCTGCGAATGATAAGGATTAAAAATTATCTACGAATGAGATAGGAAATGGTTGTGCCGCCTTGGACATTGAGAAGGCTCGTTTCTGCTTTTTCTGAACTTTTTTTTTGGCGTTTCTTCACGAATCCCTGTTAAAAGTTTATTGCTTTCTTATTTTGGAAGACCTTGTGAAAAATTGCGTCTTGCGGCGCTTTGAGCCGAAAACCGCAATAATTCCATCTATTAAGGCTGACTTCAAGTAGATTTGTTCTCGAGAATTTCTTTTGGGCGAAATATAATGTCGAGGAAGAAAACCTATTAATATGAAAAATGACTTAGCCTATTTCTCTCAGTGTATCGGTAAATTTTACTTCAGCTCTGCCTAAAAACTGCTGGTAAAGAATGTAGAAATCATATTGGCAAATGCCCTCGGAATCATGCTCACAAGTAGAAAATTAAAAAAAATAATTTCTTTAACTCATCTTGCGTTATTTATCCGTTGGTTTGTTAACGATTGCACTAAAAAAAAGAACCTATATGTGGCCTTCGTTAGAGTTGCTAGAGGTCATTTCAACTAGACATGTATTGAATTCATGCGTTTCGCTTAAATGCTGTACGGCAATTAACTCTTAATTCATTGATATAACGGTCTTTTCCTACGTAGTTTTTGTTTTAATTAACTAAGTGCGTATTTAAAATGGCAATTTTTTTAAAGTGATTACTTTCGATGTTTCCACTTTATGAAATATCATTTTATACCTGTTTACCAGTTAACTTAGTCCCGAAGAGTTTCTTTGCGTTGTTTTTGCTCCCTTAAATTTGTCTATTCGAGACTTCATTGGTTCAACTCTGAGGAAATAGAAATTCGTCTCGGAGTTGTAGCCTCGATATGAGTAAACCCGTACACTGTCGGCGCAGAAATTATGTGCTCTTGGCTTTCGATAGGTACCAATAATCAAGTGATCAAATGACCTACGGATAACCTATTTTTTCTTGTAAAGCTGTGCGTTGTTCAGCGATAAATTTTATCATTATTAACCCAATTGAGCAGATTTTCTAGTGGTAACAGTCGAGGAAGTCATCGCTTTCATAGGTGTTCGAGAAAAGCACCAACTTTGTCAACAAATAAATCAACCACCAGGTAGTCCATTGAAAGCAAATTATAGTACTAATTAGATGTACACATTCGCAATGAATCTTGTGAGTATCACTCATTTTACTAAGAAAGATCTGTTATCATTTATGAAAAAATGCAGTTCTTGGCAGCATGCCAGTGTGACCAAAGTCCATAGCCTAGTGCAAATTTCCCAATTGAGGGCAAATTAGATCCCAAAAAAAGCAATTAATCTGCCCGCTCTATAGTGAATTTTTCGTGCATTTATTCACAGATATTAGTTTTCCTTTGCCTCTTTTCGTTATTTAGTTATTAATATCTAAAATCTAGTGCTTATTATTTATGCGTCGGCAATGCATGTCTAGCACCGACTTCTCCCAGTCTTACCTCTAGTTGGTCGTCTTTCATTGGCGTAGCGGCCACGTAGCCGCCGGCCGTCGAAGCGAAGAGGAGATTTGCTCATACGATCGGTTTCCCTCCTTTGTCTTTCGGAGGTTCCAGCATAATAAAAAGTATTTCCACCGTGTATCGATGTGACAACCCTTCAAACGGTCTATTCAAGCTAAGATGAGATTTTTTAGTGTTTTTTTCTGAATTCGGGTGCATGCACTTTTCCGTTCATGACTCGTAAACTTGACATTTGTTCTGAAGTTTCTGTTCTCTTGCTTTTGCCATGGCAACCCTACTTGATAAGTGAGTCTTCGCTCATGCATCTCATGAATTCATTCCTCTGTGCGCGGTGACTCTTTGCGATGCAGATTGTGAGCATTCTTTGCTCCTTAGCGGTGACCTGGGCTTTGTGCTAAATACCTACAGCGCTCGTTGAATGTGTTGAAACGGAGCATAATGAGACCTAGTAGGTGCGTGTTAGCATTCACTGAATTTAGTTTAGTGGCGTGTTTTGAGGAGAATATTGCCACAATTGGCAGTCGTAGACTGTTTGGGTCAATTAGATATTCATGCCAACCTCTCCGAATAAAGCGCTGGTGGAAATGAGTGATGCACATCAAGACACTTGTTAATTGCTCTTTATTTGATTCATGGAACATGAACAATTTGTGTCGTTTTAACTCTTCGTAAAGTTGTGTTTAGGTGCATTAGAGCAAAAAACTCATTACTATTGTCCATATTTACTAAAATTACTTCGATGCTCAGTAACTATGATCAGAGCAACAAGAACGTATTCTAAATTACAAAACCTCTATATATTGAGAATAAATTATAAATTATTGCATCATCATTCATTATCATCATTAGTAAACGATTAAATAAGATTGGTTTGTCGCAGTTCTCCATTCCTCTCTCCTATCAACTAGCTTTATCATAGTTACGTATTTTTTTTATTTCATGTACTTAATAAACTGTCCTACGAAACTCTTTCGGGTCTTCTCTTGGATTTAATCCCCATCCACTGGTCCTACGATGGCTGATTTCGCCAGAGCATCATGATATAGCCGATTAATATGTCTCCCGTGCTTGAAAATTCCGTTGAAACTTCTTTAAACTTTTTCTTACAGATTCCGTAGACTATTGTGCAGCAGTTCCTGAAAGTATTTAAAAGATTTTTTAAAGGAATACGTAAAAGATCAGGTGAATTTCTCAGCAGTTTTATTATATTCCTACGTGGTTTTTAAACAATTTCGGTCGAGATCTACTGAATTCATTAGAAATAGAAATTCTGTAACTAGAAATGTCTCACCGTTATTTTCTAATTGGACAGTTATGAAAAATTAAATTTAAAATCGTTATGTTAAATCGGAAAATGTTAAACGCTATATATTGATAATTTAAAAATTGTGAAGAAAATAGTTGTATGGTTGAGATGCTAACGCATGACCTAAGACTTTAGAATAGTTTATTCTAACCCCTACACCAACGCATCAGCTGGTAAGATTATGGTAATGATACCGTAAATATGGTAGCATTTCCTCACATTGTTATCTTTGAACTAACTTATTTCAGTTTAAGATTACAATAAGCATTAAAATATTGCACTGAAATGTAGTACTTTATTGTCTAATTTTAGTGGAAGAATTATCATTATTTTCAAATTTCCTCTCAGAAATCGAAGCTCTGAAGCAGATTTACTTCGAAATCGAAGACAAGTGACTCTTGTATCCTAATAATTTTAAATCCCTAGTAGATGAGAATGTTCTAAAATGAAGGTGTCTTGCGTATTACGATTTGAGGGTGTTCTATACCTCCGCGAAAAACGGCTCTGCAGACTTCAGGTTGCTCGCCATTTGCTCGCTTATTATACACTCTGGAGAGAACTTGTTTTGGATATGGTTTAAGCTAAGATTATTGTTCTCGGCAAGCGAAAATAAAATATTTGAAAAGCATTTGTTAATTAGTTATTGGCGCTGAAAAACACAATAAAACGCCTGTTTTCTCGATGTAATTCTACCACGTAGAAAGCGCGATTTGAATTTTTTTTTGGGAAATGAGAACATTCTTCCTTCTTCTTGGAAATAAGATACGTTTCATCAATGTGATCTTTGTAATAACCACGCTATAGCCCAATTTCCCGAGCGTGTTTTCTCAACGTAAAGCGCCTATGATCTTTTCTTCCATGGCGCTGCTGTATGACCCCCCACTCTCGGTGAAAGAGCTTCTCACCCCACAGCAGTCTCTCTCACTACCTCCCCTCCATCGTCTTTTGGGTCCCCTCCATCTGTTTTTTTTTCCTCTATGCTTTCCTCGACCTAAGAAGCCCGTCTGACCCAGCAGGCCAACAGTTTTCTTTTCGTTATTATCCGAAGCCCTGTGTTCTTGTGTTGCGAGCGGCATGTTTGAAACGGGGCTAGCGCGAGCTTTCAAGTTTTCTGTTCTTATGCATGGGAAGTGAACGGAAATCAAAGAGGAAGCATATCTTATGTGGGAAGGTGGAAAAGAAGTACTAGGAATAATGGTGAATATATAAATCCTTTTGAAGTGTACTTCATTAATAATAGTTCGTATATATTTAGACACGTATTTTCATCCACGTAAAATCTCTAATAACGTGATGCAGCTAATAAATAGACTATCAAATTATTTTAACCATTTTAGTCATTACAAACCTGCAACAATAGATGTTATTTACACTGCAGAAGGAGAAACTGCTTTTAAGTAAGTACCTCTCGATAATGTATTGGCTATGACTATAATAAATTAATTTTTTGTAACCAAGCATTGAAAATAAGATGAATATAGAGAATATACTGCACATTATCAATTAGATTCTAGGTTACACCATTGCCTTTTAAGTTCTCGCAGACGATAATCAAGAATAAATATTTCACCGAGTAGGTAATATAACGTGCATATCTTCATTTCGTGTCTAAATATTTTCAAAAGTAACCGTTATGTCATCAAAACACGATATGAAAAGTATCACGCTGGTTTATTTGTCTTGCATTTCCGACATATATGTTTCTCGATAACTTGCAACCGAGGGGGAAAACTTTGAAAAGTTATTTTCTTATAAAAATATTCTTATCATTAAAATTACTATTATTAATTATTACGTGAGTCACCCAAAAGAAAGAATTTGAACTTGAACCACCGTATCACTAAGCAGGGGCTGATGTTTGGTCGATGTAATACATCGATGACGTCAAGATTACGAATTTAATCGTTATATATCTCCTATTTACGTAAATATGCTTGTTGTATGCAAAAAATAGGATCAGGTAAACCATTATATTTAACTGTTGAAATTCTTCGGCATAATAATGCGTCTAGAAATTTATTACAAATAAATGTAATTTCATTAAAAATTCTTCAGTTTAGAATGATACTAACATCACCGCAGCGCGGTTGTAGTCTTTGGGAAGAAACTAAAATTTCTCAGGAGCATTACTCGATCAATTTTTCTCTACCCCTCAGTACACTGTATGACCCTTCCGGGATGGAACCCTGCATTGAAGTTAGGTCTTCTACTTGATATGTTTCCCATTTTATTAATTCCGAAGGGAATTTTAGTTCTTATACTCCACTATTATTTAACATGAATGAGAATACATATATACCAAGACTGTTATTTGCCACGAAAAAAACATTTCGCTTAGCCGCGATTCAAACCCAGATCCTCCCGATTTCCGGTCAGCTACATTACCAAGTAATTTTTTTCTAGGCGAATCTTAGACACAAGTAAAAGGAGAATTTCATATTCAAGGAAAAAGGTTGCTTCGAGGTACAATTGGTAGCATATTTGACCGGCCATCGGGGATATCCGGGTTCGAATCCCAGGTTGGTCAAATGATTTTTTCATGTCGATTATCATACTTATTTAACTATGCACTAGTGTATTTAACTATGCACTCGTGCGCGTGACTGCGTACAAAGTTGCTTTTTCGACGCAGTACTTTGTATGAATGAGAGCACAAAACCTTTTGCATGTGACGCAGGAGTATCCTCTTTCACAAATAACTGTAACCACTGTCCATATTGAAACAAACACTTGCAAGTTTGCACGATTATAAGAAAACTTTTTGTGACCTAGATTTCAATGATATAACAACATCTTCAACGTACAAATGGCGTGTTACTCATTCAATGTATCTTCTTGGGACTAAGTTATGTCTGATTCCGAACTAATGGATTCGACTTTGCCAATATTTGGCCCGCTTTAATTTCGTGGGGGATAAATTATTTCTAATGCCTTTACTAATTTACTTTGAAAAATTGCGAGAAATATTCCTCCTTCCGTTAATTATGTAAAAGATAAGGAGCATACGATAGAAATTCAAGGAAAAAGGTTCTGCCCAAAATAAAAGGATAATTATGGTAAAGCTAGAGACTAAGCCGGTAGATACCGTAGTGGTACATGTTAACATACCTACGACGGACTACTAGGATGAAGAAGTTTAAGGCGTCTACGAAGATATCACCGCAGTAATCAAACAGGTAAGACGTGAAGAAAACCTTATAATTTTAGGTGATTGGAAGGAGAAGGGTTTGGGTGTCAATATTGACTGAGAAAAATAGTATTCTATGATTCGCTGACGACATAGCAATCATAGCCGAGACAGAGAAGAATTTTAAGAAGACTTTGACAAATATAGAAAGGAAAATGGCCAGATATCAGTTGAAAATCAACAAAAGGAAGACTAAGATATTAGTATGCAGTAAAAGAGAGGAGGCTAGGACAAACATTAAGGTAAGAAATCAAAAGCTAGAAGAGATTTTCTTACCTGGGAAGCCGAATTACCAACGATGGACGAAGCAAGAAAGAAATAGTCAGTAGAATAGCGCTGGCGAAGAGGGCTTACTACAAAAAGATGAATCTTCTCACATATGAGAATACAAGCATAGAAGTAAGGAAGCAATTCATCATACGCTACATATGGAGTGTGATTCTCTAGGGAAGTGAGGCTTAGACGTTGATAGCAGCAGAGAAGTCAATGATTGGAAGCATTCGAAATGTGGTGCCACCGAAGAATGATGAAGATAAAATTGATCGAATGAGTAAGTAATGAAGGAGTGCTAAGAAAGTGGGAATTAAAATAAGTCTTCTAAAAACCTAAAAGAATTTCTTCCTTGGTTTTAGCCTCACTAAGACAAGGAATTTTAGTTAAAAATTGAAATTCAGCTCCTGTCTTGTCGATTGCTTTCACAAAGTATTTCATCTGTCCTAGTTTGATGTGCAATGGTGGCAAGTGAATATTTTCTGTCGGAACCAGGGAAACATGGGCGACATTTTCATAACCATGAGTGAAGCTTTCTCGCAGAGGCCATTTCCGTAAGATGTAATGTTTTCTCGGGCGCGGCTGTTGTATTCAAGGGAGCAGCAGTATTTCGTGAAGCCTGATTGCAGTCCCGTGAGTAGAGCGACAACTTTCAGATTAGCGCAAACTTACCAATTATAATCACGATAATTAGTATTCTCAAGGATTCAACTAATATATAGGTACGTCTCCTTCATATCAGCAGAGTATGCAGATAGGATAGAAGGTAACTCATTCCCATTGACCAACAGGACCACTTCAAAGCTTGTCTTTGACGAATCCATAAACAGTCTCCATTTTTATGGGTCACATGGCATCATAATTTCTATCAACAATGCATTTAATGACAGTAAAAAAAACCAAGCCTTCATCTTACGTAGAAATTAATTTCAGTGTTGGCGCTCTTGTCCTACTGGAAAAGATTTTTATGCCCTTTTGTAAGAGATTGGCATCCATATAGGCGCAACTTCGTACCATATGTTACATTAGTTTCTCCAAGTATTTGGTCAAATTACTGTAACAAGTGGTGCAGCAAACACTTGGAGCTTAATCCTAGCCCTGACCGCCAATTTGGCAGCCAGAGAAAAATTTATAAGCAGTTTAAAGAATTAAAGAAAGAGATTATTGTTGCGATGTTTTAGTCAATTCACCGCAAACATAGCAGAAGCGATGACGATGATTTTACACACGTGTAATTTAATTACATATTAAATCACGGTAATATTCACAACTCAAGCCCACATACTGACATTCACCTGGAAAAAGCCGGAGTAAAACATTTTTTATTGTTTTGCACTATTTAAATTACTTGGAAAAAAAGGATCCTTGTCCAGAACACCGAAAGAGTTGACTCTGCGATCGCTAGAGGTATACCGAGGGAAGATGATGACAACTTCAATATACATAATTGATTTTAGAGGCTGATACTTTGCGGAATTCCATGATTAAGGAGAAAGAATACTTTTTTATCCAATGAAATTATAAAATCTCAGTTTTACATTCTTCGTGGAACTAGAAAGTATTACTTTTCTTTTTTTAGCTGCGAAATCAAGAAAATTGCCGTCCAAGCCTGAGCGGGAGAGGCACTGCGAGGGCCCGAGTAGTAAAGTGAATCTTCCGAGCTATTGCTACATATTTTAATTATTGCTGCTATGCTAAACAGCAAAATATTTTTATTAATACTGCTGTTTCTTGCTGCTTTGTATTATTATCTTTCGGGGAGGATGATGTGAAATAGAAGCTGGAAATATTTTTAAATACGTGAAAATTCGCGAAAAAATGGCAAAATTGGTCATTTTCAATGCGTTTTTACACAATTGACGGAGACTAATTCCCCTCAAATCTACATCTTTACCATTAATATTATTTTTTCAGAATTTTGCACCCCTCAAAACCCCTAGAAAAAATTTAAATGCTAAAATAAGCCTTTTAATTTCTCCAAATGACCGAAAAGTGGTAAAAATTGGAGGCTCTTCCGAAAATGGTGGGTGATGGAGAAAAACAGAGTTAATATTCGGATTTAGGAGGTCATTTTAAAAACGAAATAGCAGGAATGGTATCAGGGCCGATTTTCATGCCGTCCAGCGATAATTTAAGCAAAGCTGATCATTTGAATCCACACCCCCTTGATAGTATTGTAAAATGATATAAAGCCAGGAAGCATTTTGTTACCACTTGAGGCAGTAATACTTGCGTCATGGATAGTGGCAGAAATAAATACTACATGGATTTTATAGAAACGTAGGTATTACAACGCGGAAATGTCGGGAGTAAAGCAAAAAGGGAAGGATGTAAGACAAGGGCATACCCAGGGTCATAACTAGGGGGGGCAAGCCATAGTCTAGAAGGGGGCGCAAGCCAAGTTGTGACATTTTAGCATGGAAAAGGTGAATGAAAAAAATATTTTAAGAAAATTATAACAGCGCATTATTAGTTTCTAATATCATTTCATAGAAAAAATATTTTTATTTTAGTTAAGTACATATCTTATACCTACTAATGCATATCATTTTTCGTGGGTTTAAAGGAAATTTGTTGAATACTTTCGTTTCAATTCAGTACCGATTTTGCTTAAGGACTTCTGCGATTTTTGCTTCTGGAGGGGGTGCAAGTGCCCCCCCCCCTGCCCCTCGCCTATGATGTAAGGTTCTATTTTTTCTTGGGGGAGATTCAGGAGGAACGTCTGCTTTGTTCTTACTCATCGTCCTTACCATATCTAATCTTTTTTTGATAAAGTTCTACTGTTAAAGGCATGCTGGTACACCAACTGTCACTGGTAATATTTCTTCCTCTGCAGTCAATGTGCTCTGCTAAGCGTTTGACAATTTAATGAGGTGAATTGGATTCTTTGAAAGGGCATCTGGCTACCTGCCCATATAAATTTCAATTTTTAGGTAAAATTTCCTAGCATCCACCACAGCAATGACTTCAATAACATATTTCTTTGGCTTTTTGATAGATACTGCGTTCAAGGACATCGGCCCCGAAATGGTATAAGTTGCTCAAGGATCGTGATGCACTCTGATGGTGTATTTGCAAATTCAAATTTGTTGGATATTTTATTAATGAACTCAGTAACTGCAGCTTACTAGTCACTTTTCTTACTTTCTAGTCTAGTGCTGAGGTCATAAAAACTAATGCACCGTAGAAAAAAATCCGATAGTTCAGTGTACGGGAAAAAATTTGATAGACTTCTTTGCTCCAAATATCCCTTATATCAACATGGGAAACTTTATACGCACGTGAGAGAAAAAGGAGACTAATAAGAGCCAGTTATTCATCTTCACTGAACTGCTTGTATCACGATCTCTTGCATAATTTCCAGAAACAGAATTAAAGTAGAGATTTGTGATTTTCACAATTATATCTAATAATTCTGCGCAAAAAGAGGCGAAATGCTGATGATTCATTATACACACTTTGCACATGGGTGTATTCCAGGAAGATGAGTCATCGGCGATTTCATCAAGCCAAATTCGAGCGAATGAATTTTAATCGTCTCCACGATGGATCGGTAGCGAGAATAAATTGTAGCACTTTCGGTCGCATCGGGTCAAAACGTCGGTTGCAGCAAAACTAGGGAACACTTTGAATATTAAACGTTACTTCAGTGAGAATTACAAGAAATTAGAGACCAGAAAAACTCTAGTTCGAACGGCATCATTTTGTTAAAAAAACGTCCAAGAAAAAGTCAATATTACCCGATGCGATATATTCAGGGTTATTGGCTTTATTGAAGCTGTATGTGATGTCTGATGCAATATGCAATTTATGATGTTCTTACCATATAAATCAATAAATATTAAAGATGATTGAAAATCAATTTTCGTTCATTCATTATTTGTCATATTTCTCATTAGTGTTCTCCCTGCAGCGCTATGATTACTGAATAAACATGTTTCGGAAAGTAACTGTATTGAATACACGTTTTCAAATGTACGTGGGTGGTTACTATTTCATTCATACTGAGGAATAACGTAAAAATGTAAAGTTGTACGTTAAAAAAAAGTTTCACGAAGTACGCGCATTTCGGTTAGCGTAATTGACTTTTACGATACTTTGAAGAACACTTAACAATTTTGAGATGAGAACGTTGACCAGCTCTCCCGTTCGAGGGGGAGTCGAATAAGGAGAGAACAATGCAAGTAATCGCCTTTCTTCATAGAAGCCGGCCGTACTTACCAGCCTCGTCGAGAGCGTGCGTATTTGGATTCTTCCAAGAAACGTCAACCGAGTGGCTGAGATGGGACTAATGCCACCAGAGAGCAAAAATCAACCTCCGAATCCCGACCACTCTCAATATCGCACCTCCGCAGTGAAATTTGATACAGCGCCGGGTGTTTTTTTCGGTCGGAGCGAAGCTCGACCCCTCGACTTTTCCTTTTTTTTCCTTCGGTCAGCGACTAGGTACTCCCCTCCGCCCAAGGAGGTTTCCCATTCCACTGGCCGTTGCGGCTGACTTCGCAACTAAAATCCTGCGACGGTTGAATTTGGATTTTTAAATTAGGATAGAACACCCTGTGCGTAGATTTCCCTGCACCGTTTCCAGTGAAATTAGTATTGTAATTCGGCATATCTATACTCTCATACATCTGCAAGGAATGAAACTAGTCGCCATTTTATAGATATTTCTTAATACCTGCGGAACGTGAGACGCACAGAATCAGTGAGAAAGTTTGTGCATGATTTTTTCCTTTGTTGCATGAGCCCGTGCTCAGTGATACACCTTAGAGAAGGGCATTGCGAAATGTTATACGGAAGAGATCACTTTAAAACAGTCAAAGAGGGCGTCCATATACATTCTACTGGCAGGAATAATTTCTACAGATTTGAACGGATCGTAAGCCGGTTGTTCTTAGTTTCTTAAAATGGGAACACGTTCTGCAAAATCGACGAATTTTTTCGATGTTTTTTTCGGGAGTGTACTTTTTTGGTTTATCGCCGTAATATTTCATGGCCGTTGATGATCACTTTTTCATCGGGAAGATGGTGATAGTTTTTCGTGGGTGGTATTTATATAAGGGTCCGAGGAGAGAATGAGGGTGAAAGGGGAGGGGGTGTCATTTTATTTAGCATAATTTCAGGGCTGTGCGGCTAGAGAAGCCACACGAGGGATCGTGCTCTCTTTCCTATCCAAATAAGAAGCACTCGACAAAACATCACCAACAGCTAGAGTGACCGGCGAGAGCTTCAACCAAAAACTGACGATATATTCCGTAGACTTCCTTGGGTCATCTTCTTCTCAGGGTTTTTAGAGGACTTCAATGTTCTTCCACTCTTGTTATTACTGTCTCATTAGTCATTACTTACTTGGTTGATCCATTTTATCTTCATCATTCTTCGTTAGCATTATATTTCAATAGCTTCCATTCTTTACTTCTTTCCTACCGTCAACGTCCAAACCTCGCTCCCATATAGAAACATACTCCATGCATAGAATCTGATGAATTTTTTATTTACTTCTATGCTTATATTCTAAGCTGTAAGTAGATTCTTTCGATGGGGAGTAGCCGAAAATCACTCTTTCGTGTGTTTTCTTTAAATTTGGATACAAGTGTTGTTGTGTACTGTTGAGTGTTTTAGTGCCATTGGTGGAAGTTAGCTTTGGGGTTATGTGCTTCGGCAGTATAAATGACTCCTTTTAGGATACCCAGGTGAAGATTTCGTTAACTCGACACAAAATATTTGATATCTTCTTAGTTCGGCTTAGTTCAGAGTGTGCTTGGTTTAAATGTATTGCAGTGGTAAACTTCAGCCACATAACTCTGAAACGTCTGTGTTTTATGTCCTGGAAACATTTTTTCTACCAATATTATCGGAGGTTATCCTTTGGAGGTGTGTCTACTTAGCAAGTGAAATTGTGGGCGTGGCTTCTCCTCTCCATTGCTCCAATATCAACCTCTATACTTGCTTCCTCGGAATGCACTCAGAATGCGTTCTAAATGTACATTAGCTCCATCTCGAGTGCGCTCCTATGGAATACGCCATCTCCTTCCATGCATATAGTGAACGTAGAACTTTGGAGCTCGCGGCGCAGACTGTTCTGCTCCCTCGGGCGGCCACAAGGCCTCCGCGCTCACACCCCCTCCAACTAGGTCGAGGAATTGGACCAACGCATCATAAACAATGCATGCGATTCCAACATTCGCCTGGGAAGGGATGAATAATCACTGCCTGCCTCGGTCCGGGAACGGGGCGAATCGAGGTGTTGGTCGAAAGGTGTGGGCGGGAGTCGTCAGCGGAGAGGGGTGGGAAATATGAGTGACGTGATCGGTGAGGCGTCCGCATTTCTCCCACGGCTCCCCACGTGGTGGATGACGCGTGTCTCCTTACATCATTGATGACGCGCCCCAGAACCCACACACCTTGTCTTAGTGCCAATCGGGATTGTCCCAACTGACGTCGCCTTTTGCCACTCATGCAATCAAGCCTGTGCACTATTGAGTCGTCACAAGCCACGCGAAGAAATATTTCTCTAAAAATGATGCTTGGGAAGTTAGTAGTTCGAGTTTTTTCTCCATGAAATTAAAGCCACATGCAGCGTGAAGGTTATGAGCGTGGGCGTAGATTTGGGTGAAGGGGCGACATGGGACCAGGCGATCTTCAACAGTGAAGTGTTTTCCCCGGAAATATGTTTAAATTTAACCTCCTCAGAATATAAATTGAGCGTGGACATAAGTTGCGACCAGGTTTTCTCTTTTCCACATATTCAGATGGGTACATGAGTGCCAGCGTATATTACTGGATGAAGCGTATATTACTGTTGTAAAAGTTGGAAAATGTTTAGACAAAATACTTTGACCAAATGGTAAGAGAGTCATGGTTGACTAGAAAATGGGTTGATAACCCTACATTCATTGAATGATCTGCGTTTATGTCACTTTTAAACGCAGAATTAATGCAATTGCGTAACACTGACTGCAGAAATCATGCTATTTGAAATGTTGGCTGATTGCTTCCTCTGCCATGATCAGCTGTCCAAAAATAATTGAACCTATACAATTTATTGAAATCAGATTTCGCACATGGGCGACGTTCATTTTTGGAAGGGCTTTTTAACCGCTGTATCACTCAAATACATGCCAAGTTATTAATGATGCAGAAATCATTTCTTGATATATATGCCGGCCGGAATGACCCATTTTATTTAATTCGTGTTATTGTTACTCTTATTGGCAATGGATATCGATTATATTTTGAATTCTATATATATTGTGACGAACGGGTTTGCGTCCGTTATAAAATAGAGCAAGAAACACCTCAGAGCGGGGGCGACGTAAAAAACGAGTAATTTTGAGGATGCGAAACGTACGGGATAATTGGAAGGGGAGGTTGAGGGTGAAAGACCACACGTATTCCTGGGTTGCGAACACAAGAAATGCATTTATTGACAAAGATCGCAATAATTAAATTTAACATACAAAAATATGGGGAGTAGCACTTGAAAAAATGTTAGTAGGGCCGGATTGTCAAGGATCAAATACAAAATACAAAGAAACCAAAAATCAACTTGATAACATAAAAGTAAACTTGAAATGAACTGCATTTAAATCTTTTCGCAAGGTTTAAAAAGTCCTCTGCTGCACTTTTGAGATTGAAGATTCACTAATCGTTCCAGCGCTTTCTTGCAATGGGAAAAGAGGGGGGTAGGAGGGAGAAACGTTCTCGACGCTGCTTCGACCGGGGACAGTGGTGGGGACACGGTTGATTACTGCACCTTATTCGGGAACACGAGGTGATCACGTGGCCGAGTAGACTTCTCATGCGCTCGTGATGGTTCCTCGTTGCATTTTCCAAGCCGACGACTGGGGAGTTGCCAAGGTGCTTTCTCTCTATCTCCAGTAGCCTGTGGCTCCAATGCTCCACCGTCTATCTCCGATGTTGAGTGGTTCAATGAATGCTCGACCGACTCCTCTCCACCGTCTCTCTCCGGTGTTGAGTGGTTCAATGCCTGGCTGTCTCTCTCCGATGTTGAGTGTCCCATCACTGACTGTCTCGTGAGAGGGGAAGGGAGGGGAGGGCAGTGGTTCCACTAGCGCGCTCTATCAGGTCGTGATTCACCTTGTTTGCGCGGTATTTAAAAAAAAATGCTATTCACACGCACACATGAAACACTTACATTCATACCAAATACACTCAAATAGTAACAAAAAGGAAAGGGTAGGAATTGTGACAAGTGCTACTCTTAAATGATAACTAGCGCTGCCGTTATAATATGTATACATAAAGTTTGAATATCATAAACCAAAGCTTTGCTTAAGAAATGTAATATTATTGAATCTATATTATCCTCATTTATTGCTAAATTTAAATGATAGAAAACTGTTTTAAAGCTTTCCTCAAGTACCATATGTTACACTCGGCACAAAATTTTATTTCATAATGTAGATTTCAAGAATAAAATTTAGTGACAACGCATAATTCCGCTCGTTGTACTATGCATAGATTTGAAAAAAAAACCTCAATCCTTGGAAAATTAATGGTGTATTGCTGCAATTTATAAGTTCGTGTTCCGAGGAGAGAATGACCCCGTCCCATGCCCTGGGTATCATAGGAGATTTATCCAGTCATAGCCGCGTGCAATATGCGCCAGCCTATGACATGTAAACGGCATGGTTAATTGTGTGGTCTACCCGGCAGCCCCTTAAAAGTGCCGCTCCCTGACTGGAGGCGCCACCCTCAACGCTGGGGTCGTGTCTCTACAAGTGGGCACGCCCTTTTTAGGATCATTTGGTGATCCTCGTATTGGATTGCGCGCTCCCACGTATTCCTTTGCAAAGGTCTGACTGAATACACAGTATCTTAACACTTCCGCCATCTGCCCGATAATTTAGCCTATACTGCTTGTATTACTATGATAAGGTCTGCTCTTCTTACGAATTACGTCGGAAGAAAAGAACTTTGGTGCTGCGGTTCGGGCTAGAAGTTGTAGCCATTTTGTGACACACGCGTAGTCGGATAGGTACGTGAAAATGAAGCAACTGGAGTGTTACTCTTAAGTAAATAATACTTTTGTTGTACATTCTTCTTAAAGGCGATATTTAATTCAGACGCGTTCAGGTGCATATCGACATCGCATCATTAAATTAACAGTGCTTTGGAATAATTAAGTTGAACTACAATATTTGTTCAGAAAGCGCATGTAATTTGGAATTTCATGAATATTTTTCTGCATGGTGAATTGATAGCATAATGCTCCTGAATGACGATGAGCTGATGGATACATATGGTTTTGAGGCATACCCTTTTTTAAATTCATGTATTTTGAAATTTCATGCTGTACGTAAAAATGTATTTCTGTTTACATTGCTACCCCAGCTTGTTCGTTCATCTATGGTTTGCTGCAAGTAAAATCTGAACGCTTTTTATTGTTCAAAAGGTTATTGATTTTCTTCCGAGAGCAAATTTATATTCCAATTCCTACTGATTACCTATAGGTATTAGGTCTGGATACAGTAAATCCAAATGCCGATTATTGCTACGCTAGAAAATATTTCCGAAACGGTTTTTACGATTGCCGTGGGCAATCATCAACAGGAAGAAGGAAAACAGGTGTTACCTCACCAGGGGGTAGCTAACAGTACGAGTGAAAGTTCTAGCCGAGAGTTTAAACTCCGCCCTCGGGATACTAGCATCTGTTCTCCTCCCTGTCGATGACGGCGTAAATGTTCATTATATGTGACTCATGCTAACAATTTATCTTCAGATATATCTTCTACTTCGTTCAATTATTTCGGGAAAATTTATAATTATATTACGTGTACGGTTTCACCTGTAGTAATGGTCGGTAAACCAAACATCTTTGCTGACTTTTCGTACAGATGGATGCTAAATATAGTATTCTTTTCTCGTAATTGCAATTTTAAATTTACACTATTGAAAATTATATGAAAGGATGCATTATAGTTCTGTTGAAATTGGATCTGTAAATCAATCGACGGATGGGAGTTTCGTCGAAGATGCATCAAGGGAACAGGGTGATGAATTAACGAGAGAAAGGAAGATATACGCTCTATGGTGTGATTTATTCGCGATACCAACCCAACGCGTCTCTCGTCTGTGAAACCGACGTCCGCCTCCTGAATGATGCTGACCCATCACTAGCACATTCCACCTTTGCTCTCACCTGGCTATCAGTTCCACCGTAAGTCAGCTACAACGAACGGAAGTCGGCGGTGGATGGGGAAGAATGCGGGGCAGTCATTACAGATCGTGAAGTTGATGGTAGGTGAGTTAACTTTGTGGAAGTTATACATGATTATGATGATGATGTTATACAAACACTGTACTTTCCACACAATTTTAATACTTGGTGACCGGTTTTTAATTGTTCTACGTCATTTATAAGTTATTATGTGTTTTTACGGCCTTCGTCGGGTGAAATTGCCTGTAAAACAGTGGATGCGTAAGAGATGTCACATTTTTCTCTATTTATATACAAATGTATGGACTCCTGCGAAATTCTTTCCATTGAAGAATCCTGAAAACACGCTTTAAACGAAAAGTGGACTCCCTTTTTATGCAATGAAATCTTTTTTATTTGATAAGAGTACGAGTAGTAAGTTGAATTTTTCGGACATATATTTTTATGAAAGAGATCAAATTCAAGTGTCATGGCTTTTGGAATGGTTTATTGTATTTTCTCTCTGCGTTGAAAAAAGACCGGAAGCAGGAATGAGAATAAATAATTGTATTCGGATGAGAGGAAGGAATATCTGTTTACATTACGGCACAGCTCAGTCTTGACCAAAATCTCGTTTGCATTTTTTGGTTCATTCCGGTACAAATATAAAGCTGCAGACGAAAGCGGAATGCAAATTTCTCCCTTGGGGTTGTGGACACGATGGAATAAGGGAGACAAAAGACAGGAATCTGTCCCGAATCTCTTTTGCATTGCAAATTTCAATACATGCACACATTTTGAGAGCGACGAGATGCGACTTTCATTTCTATCGAAACGAATGCAACGAACACGACACACTAAATGCCTGAATACCCGAAAAAATTATTTGTAAAAAACGCTGTGCCCGCGCCCAGGTCTTTCGGGAAATTCAATTTAGAGTGGGTGCGTGTGCTGCGGATGTCTTTTTGATGTTCTCCTTAGCTGATTAAATCGTCCTCGTCGCTTGTTTTGTACTTTCTTTCAATGGCAGTCCATCGATCACACCAATCAAGCTCTTTGTTCGATTTTAAAATTCAACAGGATCCCATGTGTTGTGGCTCTTTTCTGGCGTTTCACTTTCGATTGTACAAAATAACGTGCATCATTTCAACAGCAGGCCTCAAATCCATCCTGCTAATGGTTCGAGGTTGGTCGGCAGTTACCAGACGGATAAGCCACGGGAAAAGCCCATTGGATGGTCAAATTTCCCTCGTCATAGCTACTGTGAGTTTTGATTTAACAGTCATTTTAGCGTTATAAATTAAAACAAATTCTTTGATATGAAAAGTGACAGTAATTATTCATTATTATCGTAGTTATTTATTAAAATGTAAAATCTTATTCTATGCCGACTTTCTTAGTGTGGTCATTCATTCTAGGAAACAAAACAGCCAAAGTTCAGAACCATGTTTCTGGCTGATATCATCTTTTTCAACTTTGAATATGCTATGATGACTGAGGGTCAAGTGAGAGAAAATTGGCATTCGAGAATGGAACCAACATAACCGTGCATCATATAATATTGTGCTGATTCAAATTTGGGGAGAAAAACTCTGTTAAGGGATTCCAAGCCGACGGCGCCCCTTCCCCGGGACTCGCAAATGACGACGATTGAAAGAATTCCCAAGAATTCTCCGCTCATCCATGCAATCCTCTGCTTTGGTGTGTGTGTGTTGTCGCAGTCAAGGTGTGATAACAAAGACTGATTGTGCTTTCTGGAGCTTCAAATAATTCCTGTATCTCTAAGTTATTTAATGTATGCTCCAATCTGTGAAATCCATGGGGATGAATTTCCTTCTTGTGATTCAAATATTTAATCCACTTTCAGCCGCATGTTGCCGTTTAAATTCTTAAAAGGTGTGAGGATCTTAGTCTGCTTAAAATATATCTCCGTCAGCACAATAGACCATTCAAACTGCAGTCATTCAGAAATAAAACTGTCAAAGGTTTGCTTAATTAATTACGAAGACGAAGGGTTCCCAAGGAGACGGACCATAAACGCCAAAACTGCGGATTGATGGTTTCTACGGAAAGTAGGCAAAGAGATAAAATTAAGAAAAAATTCAATGCATATTATTTTGTCCTCCGGCTCGACGGATTAAACTTAGGACCCGGAGAGAGACTATGTACGTGAAGAAAAAAATACTCGCGGATCCCTCCTGCACTAGATGTACGGGGAAAACCCACTTCACCAGACGAGACAAAACACACTAAAGTGGGCCTCTTTTGGAGAGGCTTGCGCTATTTTTCATGCTCGCTGGTTTAACCTCCGTGCGGGGCAGAGCGTACTGATTGTGAGGGTAAGCAAAGGTGTGGCAGGGGGTGTTAAGGAGCCTCGACCCTCCAACGACACGGATGAAACACACACATTAACACATTTAACGGCACATTTTCATTTCCGAAACTGGCATGTTTTTGCAAAATATGATAACCATCTGATGAAAAAAATTGATAGCTAATGAAGGATGAACAAATTAATTGAATGTATGAAGCATTCTTGGCAAAATAGTGTAAGGGAGATTCAATATAGTTATACAAGAAGAGCAATACGTAACGCCGTCCGAGGCCGTGAGCAAGCAGCAGTAATTTTTCGCCAATCAGAGGGAGGTAATTATAAGTCTTTCCCGTTTTTTCTTTGTGCACTCGACCCTCACCAGCAAAGGACACCAAAGACTTATTTGACACGCCCGCATCGCTTGCGCAAGTGAGGTTTTTCAAATATGGACATATCTGGTTGGAAATTTAATAGCAACGAGAGCTACAAATATGTATTCACGCTGACTATTTGGCGAGGAATGGTACGCATATATGTGTGTATTTTGGGATTATTTCATCGGTATGATCAATTGTACGTTGAGTATAGGTGCCTATATTATACCGGCTCCTAATTTGCACCACGTCGGTAAAACGGAAGAGCGTGGAAATCTTAGACTTCTGTCGTGCGTAGCTTTAACTGGGTCGTACAAGACGCCAAAATACCAGTCCTCAGCTTAGTGCGTTTGATAACGGTCCGTGAATGAGAGAATAAAATATTTTGCAGTTTTAAGCAATTTTTCTCCACGTTGCTAAGGGGATAAAAATAATAAGGTAAATGGAAACAAACTGCATTACTTATGAGCTGAGCGTGCATATATATACCTTGGGTTTTCACGAGGATATGATACAGCAACTCCTATGATTAGTTTGGAAGTAAGAAACGAAGACAATATGGCGGAGTTGCCTATGATCGAGGATTGCCTATTCTCCTCACTGCTATAATGTACCACTAGCAGTATCCTATATTGTACCGGTGCAACTAAGGACACCGTAGTGCTATTCAATGATGATTTAGCTGCTTTTAATATGTAAAGATATTTTTAGTTGATGGACTGTCGTTAATGTTATTCATTGTTAATGTGCTATTTTTCGTGAGTAAGTAATTTGCATAACCGTATGGGTTCCAAAAGAAAACAATGAAAGTGGAGCGTAGATGAACTCCATTTAGCCGTGGCTGTATGTGTTTAAATGGGGTATCTCAAATTCCCAAGGTAAAAGCGAGAGTAACTTCTACTAGTGTTCCAAGACCTGGACAAGGAGTCTGTTGGTTGACGATTAGACTTTATAAGGAAAAAAACAGATTAGCGAAGGAAGAGAACTGCAAAATTACACGTAAAAAGGAAATATTTTGGCGACACTGCAGTGAAATCAGCAAAGAAACCAAGGGATGGAGCTTCGAAAGAATGGTATTGTGAACTAAGCGAGGAAGATATGATTTGGTGTGTGTAATGCAATATATGGATTCTTTCTAATAGCGTGGAGGTGGGAAGATGAGTGAAAAAGTTTTTCTATAATATCTATAGGTACATGTATTAACTAGCAGGAACAGTAAAATGCTTATATTAATAACATTGATATAAACTGCGATGGATTTAGTTAGCTTCGGCCAAATAATTTGTAAAAGTAAATGTTTGGTCCAATTTAGGAAACCATTGGTACAAATTAGGAGATCAGTTTCCTAATTTGTACCACTTGAATATATTTATAAATTCAGAAATATTTTGCTTTTAACGGTATGACTATGAACATTTATCATCGAATTATATTTATTACATCACACTGAACAAGATAAAATAATTTCATTCATCGTGTAACTTATTATTTGAGCCACATAAAGTAAAATGTGAGTGAAGGGTTCAATATAGGCAACTTCCCCTGTGAAATGAAAGCATCAACATAAAGTTGTGTGGTAAAATATTTAAATGTCAGACAACAAATTTCACGAGGGTCGACCTTCAGCTTGGCGTATCCTCTGGCGTGAGATAATGACCCAGAACCATCGGCACGAAGTTGAAGTAGGGAACGGTGAAGGTTATAATAATGCAAAAGGTCAGTGAATTCGGTGAGCCGTGGCATAGAACCTTCCAGCATTTGACCTTAAAAGTTTCAAGCTTTTGGGCCAACTCAGAAGCAATGTTTGAGTGATCGCAGCGAAGCATCGTGCAGGAGACGAGCGAGAGTGAATCAAAGCGCTTTTCAGACTCGTAATTGGCTCCTTCATCACTTTTCTTGTATTGTCGATTTTGAGATAGAGCTTGAAGAAAAAGAGTCGCGTATTCTCCCATTTATCGATTATTCCATCATTGATCGATGTATCGTTTACTTCTCCAGCTGTTAGCGCCGAAAAATCAACGAACTCTTTCGGAGATAAGTTGATGACGTCACACACTGCTGCAGAGCCGGTCACCGCTTCTCGGCTAATCCTCATCCCCTCGCCACCCCTCCATTGATTCCTCCCGGTTGTTTACACCCTTTGCTTGGGCTAATGTCCTCTTCGAGAAGCATTTCGCATAAAGCTGTAGGTGTCACACTACTATTTAGACTCCAATGAGCACGAAAATCGCGGGGATGGGGTTGGTGTGATAGCTAGAGCGTTGGCTTCCCACCCCGTTGGCTCGGGTTGAAATCCCGACGGTGGCAGAGTTTTACGATATAAGAGACTGGTTGGTGAATCCCTGCTTGAATGTTTTGCGGAGGTCACTTTAAGCTCTTCACTCCGTCCGTCGCATGAGGCGTCATGCCGTTGCCCCCTTGGCGTCTTTCTTGAAGAGCAGACTTATACCGAAGACGAGTTTCTCTCCACCCTTCCTTCCATACCATTCCTTCATGGCGCAAATGATCTCAGCTGTCGGTCTCCTTCTCCGATTATCATACCATACCACGAAAATCGCGGATATCCGGCGGAGATATTCAAGATGGCGTGCAAGATGATGGCTTTAAAAAAAAATGCCGTTTCATCATAAAATTGGAGAAAATCAATTATATAATTGTCTACTACTATTTATTAAGTATTCCCAATTCCTTGTTCAGGAGTAAAACCTAAAATTTGGACCTTATTTCTGATGATATTTTGAAATTTTATAGACTAATAATGGTGACTAATGTTTAAAAAATCATCTTTTCCGGAAAATAAATCGAAAAACCAGAATAATGCTCAATTAACAAGCATTTTGGTTAATTATTTTTTTAATTGTCATTTAAATCTATAGCCAGCTTTCTCCGGTAAATAACCACTGAGATGCGGTTATTAAAATAGTGGCGTATGTGACGCTTCACGGTCGAGTTTAGCTCCATTACCTTTAGAGATCAGAATTTAAAATTGATCGGATATTGATAAAACTAATGATCTGCGCGCTGACTCTCATTTGGAGCTCTCTAAACACGAGAAGCCACATTTCCTAGCTTGCCGTAGGTAAGATAATCAAGAATATTTCAAAATGATTACTAGAGCATAAATCTTCTCATGCCTTATTTCAAGATTAACGATGCACATACGAATTATTTTATCTAAATACGTTCCATGGTTCAGCAAAATGTAACATTTTGTCCTTAAAAGAGTGTTCCTGTCTCTAAAAATGTAAAACTGCTGCCCATTCCAGGTCCGGTACACTATTGGTCGCCATCTTACGTATCCGTCAATAATTAAACGCGTGCAATTTCATCTAATATAAACTAAGCAATTACCTAAGTAATTTTGTAATTGCAGTCAATATATCCGTGAGTTATGGATTATTTCTCTACTTTTGGCTAAAATAGCCAGTACATGTGCAAAATGGAACATGCATTTGGTGACTTATTTGCGAGCAAACGATGAAAGTCACGGCCATTTTGCATTTCGAGAACGCGGAAATGAGCTTCAATAATAATTTACACGAATAAGCATGAGAGAAAAATCCCCCCCGGACCGGAAATCAAACCGCGAACTTTTGGCTCTCCAAGCCACTGCGCAGACCACTATGCTATCCATTTCAAATGGATTTATTAGCAATCAGGGGTCATTAGGAAAAAAAACATAAAAGTAGTACAATTCATACATATTTTTAAGAAAAAATACTTCTTTATTGTATCAAGTTGATTTGAAGTGCTGTGTGAAAATTTGTTGAGGGAAAATGAATGTTTTCTATCTTTTTCAATTGATTTACCGAGAGATTAGTGTTATGAATCATTATTCGAAGTATTATACGCTGACAGTTTTACGCGATTAATAACAGTCGATGTTATGTTGATTTAGCATTATTAAAGTGAGGTGTCAATATTCATACATTGCTGGTGGATTGGTGGATCTTGCAATGATGGATCAATTCAAGAAATTTAGTACATTATAATTTTACGCCTTATTACGTAATATTTGTATGTAATTTTTAACATAATTTTTGTAGCGTTACTTTGTAGCTGCATAATGAGATGGTCCCATATTTTTTGACTTGGTTAAAATTATGTTTTTTCTTCTTCAAATTTTGCTGACTCATTTAAAAGGACTTAGCCACACTTCAGATCCACATCTACATCTACAAAATACCCTACGTGTTTGGCAGTGGGTGATCAATCACCAGCATGCAGTATGCAATTGGACTCCCACATGCACAACACACGATCCTAAAATCGTCGCGTACACTAACAAATTATACTACCTCATGCTGTTAGAAATAATAATAAAATTCACAAACATGCATTAAGTTTACATAAGTTAGTAGCCTACATTACAGGTCATCTATTCTATTTATGAGTTCAAACGTTTCCGCTATAATCTCTTATTGATCGTGGAAAAAAAGACATTCTGAATCTGTCTGTTCTACAGTATATCTCTCTTATTTTATTTATATGATCTGATCTTCCTTAGTATGTTGGTATCCGTAAGATATGGCTAACTTCGTAAGAAAAAGACACTGTTCTTGAATTTCTCTAAAAGGTTTAGTCTATTTTTCAATCTACGGTCTGACAGATTCCCATCCAAATTTATCTAAGAGGTCAGTTACACTAACAAGACTATCGTAACGACCTTTCACGTACCTGGCAGCTCTTCTTTGCACGCGTTCTAACTATGTTATTAAGCCTTTTTCATGAGGGTCCCAAACACTGGCAGCGTATTCTAAATGTGGTCTAACGAGAGAGAAGTAGCTAATTTCTCTCACTTTTTCGTCGCACTTTCCTAATATTCTTTTAACAAAACCCAATTTACGATTAGCTTGACCGGTTATTTCCCGTGTATGTTTATTCCACGATAGATCATAATTGAGTCTAACTACTAGATATTTGACGGATTCTACAGTCTCTAATTGGGTGCCCCAAATGATATAGCTATGTTGTAGGGAGTTATTCCTCTTCCAGAAATTCATTGCGACGCATTTTTTCAGATTTAATTCTTACTACCATGCGTCGCACCACGCTTGGATAGCAGCAAGGTCGTTCGTTAGTTCATCCCTATCTTTGTTGGAACGGATTTCCCTGTTAACTACAGCGTCGTCTGCAAATAATCGTAGCTTACTGTGTACTATTTGACCAATGCCGTTTTTATAAAGAAGGAATAGGAGTGGCCCAATGGCACTCCCCTGAGGGACGCCAGAAGTGACTCTAACCTCGTTAGAGACTGCACCGTCTAATACTACTCTTTGCACGCGGTCGCTCAAAAGTTCTCTTGTCCAGGAAATAAAATCTTCATCTAGGATTTCCACCCATAAGATTTCATTTTTATTGTTAATATTCCGTGGAGTACTTTATCAAATCCTTTTTTGAAATCAAGTAAAATCGCGTCTAATCAAGGACTTTTCATGAGGTAGACGTTAAAGATACCGGTCTGTAATTAGATGGCTGTTCATAGTTTAAATATTGGCGATACATTAGAAATTCTCCAGTCATTAGGTAGTTCGTGTTGCTTGATGGATTTACTGATTACGAACTGCAAGAAGGGGGCAATTTCTAATACAAGTTCTCTGTGTACGCGAGAAGGGATTTTGTCTGAACCAGGTGATTTATTTGGACAGCCATTTCAATATATTTTCTATTCCGTGCGCACTAGTGTTGATAGGCGGCATCTTTGGTTTGCAGAGATTGTCAACTGTATCGGATGAGTTCTCAGAAGGCTCGATGAACACGCTCATGAAGTAGGAATTTAATAAATTGGCTTTATCGGAACTGTTTGTAAACATCTCAATTATCATTTCTCAGCGAACATACGGTAGATCGTTTATCTTGAACTTTCCTAACGTAAGACCAACATGCTTTTGGGTTTTCCCGTAACTGCCCTACTACTGTTTTTCTTTTAAAATTCGTGAGTACATTCCTGAACGCTTCCTTCGTAGTGGCTATAGAAATCCTATAATTTTTACTAATTAACTCGCGTTCATTTGCGGATTAATGCGTCCTGACTTTTTTCATTTTAGCATGACACGCTCTCTGTCGCCTCAATGATTTTCTCACTTCCGCGTCGTACCATCTCGGTTCGCTGCCTTCTTTTACTGTTTTACTAGGGATGTAGCTATTTATTCCCGAAGTTACGAGCGAAAGAAAAGCTTTCCAAGTACCCTCTACATTTAACTTTAATATTTATTCTTGAAACGCGGGGAAAGCATTTTTCAGATGACACTTAAACCCATCGAAATCAGCTCTTTTAAAAATGAAAACTTTACGCTCTTTTTTAAAATTTTCGCGGTATTCAGAGAAAACTTTGCAGTTACTACCCTATAGTCACTTATTCTATGGACGGTGCTAACGTTTATTACATGATGAGGTATATTTGTCGTTAATATATCAAGAATATTTTCTCCTCTATTTGGTGCGGATGCTATTTGAAGAAATGCGTTTGGTGTAAAAATGTGTAATAAAGCCTCGCAAATCACTTTATCCCTCCCACCAGGAATGAAGCTATAAATCTCCCAATCTATAGAAGGTACGTTGAAATCTCCACCTACAATCAAGTTCCTTTCAGGATACTTGGATGCTACGCTGTTTATTTGGGTTTGGAAATCCAACATTGATGTTATATCTTAGTTCGGTGGTCCGGAATACGAGCATAATAAAATAGTTTTGAATTTTGGACATTTAATTAAACACCACACAGATTCAGCGCTCGTCTCAGTTACGGTTATCGCTTGAATGACGAATGAATTCTTTACAGCTGCAAATACTCCGCCCCGCGCTCGATTAATTCTATCTTTCCGATAAACGGTGAACGATTTTGGGAAGATCTCATTGTCTTAATCTTCATTTGTTAGCCAACTTTCAGTTTCAATAATAACGCTACACTTCGTACTATGAACGAAATGGTGGAATTCGGGAATCTAATTTCTTAAACTACGGCAATTAACCACAGCCACGATTAAAACTGCGGAACTAGTATTATTGCGATTCGGGACTAATTCTGATTTGCTCTTGTCAATTAGATTATTTTTTGGCTCTACACCCCTGATAAATAGAAATGCATATGTTATTGTCTCACCATTAAAATGCCTGGACCTCCTTTGAAGATCCTGGTGAATTTCAACCTATATTTAGAATTGTGGACTCTTATCTTTCAGCCCTCAGTCCGGATAGGGTTTCAACTTGAAATGTAATTAAAATTATATAAATAGTATCGCGTATGTCAAACCAAATAGTGCAGAATGGTATGACATACTATGAAAATAAATGCTGATCCTAAACTGCAATTTCTTCGTAATCGTTAAGAAAACATTTTGCTTAGTATTATTATTCAAAATCATATCTGAAATATAGGCATGTTCGACCGATGGCAGTGTTTTAGCAGAATTACTTAGCGTTGTTTACGTGCGGTTTTCGACCATCTGGGAAGGTAAGTACTACGATGCGAGGGATTCAAATAAAAGTGACCTAATTGTGTCACGAACGGACGCTGTTCCACCCTTGGAATTTTATATTGCGCAAAGAAACGTGAGCCTTTGCTGTGCCATTCACGGTTTCTTTCGTAAGATTTCTCCACCGCCTTTCATGTCCATAGTTTTCGGCTCCTCTTTCGATCGTGCAGAATCCTAAGTGGATGGCCAATACGTGTCAGACGGGAACTCGGGGCGATTATCTCGACGCCAGATCGTAAGTTGACGGTTTAGGAGTCAAGGCACGTTCTCGGTACATTTACCTTCACTTAATATGTGCATTAGAAGCATATTATCAAGTTTGAGGATCCGAAAATGAAAACAAATTCAACAGTGTGGTGTAAATATCCAATTTTCATCAAGTCAGTATGCGGAAATAACTTTGCACTTACCATGTGGATTGGCAATCGTAAATTAATGAATCAGCGTCAGAAAAAACTTCGGGAGTTTTTATGCTTTCAACTCATTGTATCTCACTAGTTATACTTATTAAGAGCATATTATTCTTCCTCTAAATAGTTAAATAATTTTTGCTTCATCAGGATAATTGCCCCATTCACTTTAATTTAATAATTACCATGAACTAGTACAGTCAACTGATTTTAAATAAGATTTGACGACCAAATGGGAGGCGTACTGCTTTCTCTGAGCATTAATATCTATTTTCATCCATTTCTCGCATTTCAAGGCGTGTTTACACGATGCATTAACCTGAGCGAGTTAATGCCCGACTGCACGAACGATTTTGCTGGGCGTCTTGCGCCTATGCATTTATAGAAACTCGTGCGAGTTACCTTAAGGCGTTGTCTTCGCTGAAAAACTCGTCAATGCGTTCACAGCTGCGTGGAATTTGGTTGTGATTTAGGATTGCATCAGGATACTTTGGTGAATAAAACGCAAATACCGTGTGTTTCAGTGATGAATATTGCAATGCATTTCATGAATATTGAGTTTAGGTAGCGTTACTACCGGAGGCATAACGAACTGAATAAGTGCAGGATAAAGGTAGGGAATTGAATATATGTAAAGCATCTTGTAAAATAAGGATTTTGGAATAGTTGTAAATGCATATGCAAAAGTACACTTTAAGATGGGCGGATGTCATTGGGTATTGGTCACCAGGATGCAGCTCAGTGTAGTTTTACAACAAATTGGCCAAAGGTGTAATAATAACCAATGTATTCACAGAAATTAAATGAATACAGGGGTTATCCAATTCAACATAAAGTGTCACAATCATATTAGAAAGTTAGGTCAAGAAAAGGTAGAATTGACGCTGTTGGTGACTAATTCTGAGTTGTGCAAGGTATTTTGCTTTTCTGGGTTAGATATCTGTTCGTGAGTGCGACTAGTTTAGCATTGAGATGGCCTGAGGATAGTTACGAGAGTGTTCTTTTTCAACCTCCGATCGCTCAGCAAAAACACCGCAATGCAAGCGACTGACGGGCACTGTGCGCATTGGGTGACTACACGTCCTCCGCCCTCAAGTAATTTCTGAGAGTAAGTTGTTGGTTTAAGGTTAGTGGCAAACTTATTAGCAACACTGCCTCAATTATTCTCCCGCCAAGTGTACACTGGGGAGGGACAGCCAGAAAACTCGCCGAATGGCTTCAGCATTGACATGTCTTCACCTTTATGCCAATAAAAGAGAATTTTTCTTTAATGCAATGTGGCAAGTGTGTAAAACAGTGTGAAACATTACATTCAAAACAAAAAAGAGATTTGCTTACTTCTGGAAGTATTCTGATCCATGACAGCGTCCGCAATTGCAGCGCTGATGCAGCCCAACTGCTCCTTGAGCAATTTCAATGGGACATTTTCGATCACCCGCCGTGATTTGCAGACCTAATGCCTGGGGACTTGCATCTTTACGCTGAAATGAAGAAGTGGCTAGATGGCAAGCGTTTTCAAACGTGCGATGAGCTTCAGAATAAAGGCATAATTCGTAGTAAGTCACTAGTGCCAATACCCTATGAAGAAGGTATAGTTACGCTTGTCCACAGGTACAACCAATACCTCAATGGCCGAAGTCATTACGTCGAAAGGATACCACAAGTGTGCTCAGCACTTAGCAATGAAATAATTTTTGAGCAATCACTTCGTCTTCTGTTCATGACCCATCGGTTGTTGGAAAAGAAGGCCTCGTATTTTGAAATCTATGTAGTTTTTTGTTATTTCTCATTCAATGGTTAGAATTCAATCCCTGCGTCATTTTTTTTAATTCCGAACGAAACACATGCACCGATGAAGCTAAAATAAAATTATCAACTTACGAAGGAGCTAAAAAAATGTTCTTTTACTTCTAAAGATTATAAATTATTGATAGTAATACTCTATGCTACGTATATTGTATCAAAAAGTGGAAATTTCCTTGATTTTAATTTTACTCACGCATTACGTAACGATACAAATTGTCGTTTCCTTGATCATATTTCTGATTTACATTATGCGCCGAGAATTGCCTCAAAATTCTTTGGAAAGTCTGGATTATCATCAGCATGTAACTTTTTTATTCGTTCTTCTTTATTATTTATTCTATGTTCTGTATCCTATTATAACTTTATTTCTTGCATTAATTTGTAGAGTTTTTTACAATCACGTTTTTAGAATACCGGTTGGTGAGGAAGAAAGGAAAAAAATTGTGCCTGCGGAAATAGTGAAACCCTTGAAATAGGGCTTAAAAACACAGCACGATGTTTGAAATTTTTTTTGGATCAACTGCGCGCAAGTTACGATAGATCTGGGAGAAGGTCTGGGAGATCTCATTGAATGTTTGCAAAAAATAACAATTTTTTGCATTTCAGCCACACTCCTGTTATGTCGGATCCAGGATGGGATTCGACGGATATGAGTTTGATGAATTATATGTTTGACCGATTCTTGCGCGATAGACGCGCCTCGTGGAGTTCCGAAAACCTATTTTAATGCCTCCAACCGCGCGCGGATGGCGACATCATTTTGCCGTGCGAAAGGTAATTTGTCTCCTTCGCTCGCTGCGATAGAGAGGCGGTGGGCGAGCTTATTTTCGCGCGCGGGGCAACCGCGACGTAAACATGCAGCCCTCTCCGCTTCACTATCAATCAAATTCGACATTTTACAACGGGGTAATAAAGTCAGCGCATGGGTAATAATCTCATCATATATATGCATCTCCTTGGTTTAAAAACCCATAAAGGTCCATGAGTTTATTATTGATTTGAGTGGAGACCATCGATACTTAGCTGAATTTTCTTCTGATAGACATTGACGGGTGGCAGAATATTGGAACGGAACGAAAGATAGTGTTGAGAGGAGATCAACGTTGTTGCTGGTGGGAGAACGGAGTGCGGTTGTGGCGGCGAACGAAATGTCGCATGACCACTCTCCGCTTCAGCACTTGAGGGTTGTTTTGCATGGACTAAGGCAGAGATCACCCCAGACTGTGCATCGGGTCGCTGTTTTGGCTTCCTAGATAGTAGATCCGCGTTTGAATCCCGGCGGCGGCAGAGATTTTTTATAGTATTTTTTAATATTTGACCAACCGCTGTATTTACTATACTTCTGGTATTTCCATGACATGTGCCGTGGAAATGGAAAATACATTTCTGAAACGTCGTCCAATGTTTTTAATAAAAGATCTTAACTCCAGGATAGTCACATTCACACAAAACAAGAGGTCAAATGCAAACAAATTATGTATATAGAAGCTGAAATTTCTCATTTTTATTTTCCATGAGCTTCTTTGAAATTATTTCTCGTCTAACTTTCGCAGCCTTACTATATTCCTCCGGTCCTATTCCATTGATTTCACGACATTTGTACTATAACTTTATACTTATCATGTAAAAAAATCAGTAATTCCCAATTGGTCTAAAAATGAGGATTTCACTGTACAAATCATCTTTTAAAAAGAAAGTTTGTTCTTTGTAAATAAAGTTTTGAAAAATACGATTTTTTTACAATAAATCTGTCTTTCCTCTGAAAAATGAAATATTTAGTAAGTAATAAGAAATGCATTAATCTTATAATTTTATTGGAAATGCCTTTA
Organism: Ischnura elegans; assembly: GCF_921293095.1. Classification (NCBI taxonomy): domain Eukaryota; kingdom Metazoa; phylum Arthropoda; class Insecta; order Odonata; family Coenagrionidae; genus Ischnura; species Ischnura elegans. Next base: position 3,353,079 of record NC_060256.1, read on the forward strand.
TTGATTTCGCTGTTTTTGGAAGTTCGTGTTTAGTTCGTGGAGCATTTCTTCCAGGATGACATGATATCAATACTCCCAAAAATTCTTCATGATATCAATATGTACTCCCAAAGATCAACAGTTGGTAGCCAGCCCTTGATAGATGATTCAAACGGGGGTTCTCAAATGGCCGTAAAAATTTTGACTCAACTTGCCAGAGGAATAAGACGAAAAACAGTACTTCACCAGAATCCCCTCCTGTGGCAGTTTACGGGAATTACTTCCGCGCCAGGGCTACCACAGACACAAGCACACACCCCCGCTCGCAAGGCTGTCGCTAAGGTGACCTTGGGTGGTAACTTGGGACCCTTCGTAGAGCTAGCTGAATGGTCTTTCCTAAGGATTCCAGGTTATTACACACTCTCACTCCTCTGATAGAGGAGAAGAGACCCGGCGCGCCGGGTCTCTTCTCCTCTATCAGAGGAGTGGCGGTACGCTGTTCTCCCCCAACCCCTGCCTGGACGACGAGAACTGTTCCTGAGTTTTCCTGTCAACACGGGCGCTGCCCGAGAAAATTGGACTGTTGGCTCTGACCGGGGTTTCGGGCGATTTCCTCTGCTCTGAAGTAACCCCCCCCCCCCCTCCTTCGGTCTACCAACACCCTCCCCTCCCCTTCACCCTCGCACTCTGTCTTCTTCCTCTCTCTCTCTCTCCCGTATTACTCGGCCTTCGACGCAGAAGCATCGCTCGACCTCAGACGGCGATTCTCAACTTACTTTCGGTGCTGGCAGACTAGCCTTTTGTACTTAGTTTTTGTATTGGATGAGGTTAGTTTGTGAAATTATTATTTCTTAATGGTTGTTATCGAAGTATTTGCTATATTGAATATTTTCAGTTTCATATGCTAGTTAATTGAACATGACATGTAATTTTTGACGCAATTGTTTCTCTCGCTGGTTATTATTCTTATATTTGGAGCTAATCCCTTACCTATTAGTAGTGGTACTACTAATACTAGTAGTCAGTGACAGACGAAAGGAGTTCCCTGTGTCTGGGATTACGTTATGAATTGCCAAGATTTGACTACGTAATGCCACACAGTAAAGGAAACACTGGTCGACTCTTTTCATCGGAAATGTTTGTAAGAATCGTTGAAAGTCCATTTAGCGCTGAGATTGCTTGTGAGGCTGTTACATTTGTTTCCGTCCGAAAGCAGGAGAGGGTATGCACTTGAATCTCGTCTTAGGCGACGAGTAACGCCGAGTAAAGTATCTGCAGGAGGAATCCAACATTCTCGGAGGGATGGATACTTCCTCAATGAGACCTCACACGTGCGTGCGTGAATCTTGGGACGAGTTTGCGTGCGTGCGTGTCAGGTCTGCTTAGCTTAGTGAGGGGTGAGCTTTTCCCTCACATATCCCACCCGTCAACTTTCGAGTTGAGGAGCTGTGTAGGTGAGGTTTGCGTCAGAATTTCGATTCGTATTCGATTCAGGAAGAAAATTTAGAGAAGTTTTCCTCCTCGACGACTTATTTCCCGAAATTACTTTCATTTAAACACGTATTAGATTATATGTAGGAATAAACAGGTAGGTTTGAAATTCGAAAGTCAGCGTATTGAATTTTGTCTAAAAGGATAAGTTGGATGATATAAATATCTTCCAATTAGTATTGCATTCCGATAATGGAAATTGATAAATAAAAAGGGATCTGGCTTTGCTTAGGATTCGGAAAAATGTGGCGATTGTGGGACTGGCCGACATATGTGATGGCCGCGTTAATTCAGCCCATAGGTTTGCATCGATGAACTCGGTCAAGGTTTTATGTTTCTCAGCTTCGATGAGATGTTGAACTTAATGCGCGAATTGAAATTTTGTATACTTTGTTTACTTACTAAAGTGGAGGAAAAAAATGTGCTATTGCTATATAATTTTACTCTAAAAAATCCCTTAAACCTTCAAATCAAATTAGTAGTACCCTATTGGCAAACGATATATCATTTCTTACTACACTTTAATCGTTAATTGCTCTCTCTAACAGTAATAGCAGAATTATTTTTATCGGGTTTTTGTGAAATAACATCTCATAATTTCGCTGCTAGCGACGTATTTGGCATAAACCAAGAAACAAAATCTCAAAACACACAGAGTTGATGAAAAACTACTATTAAAAATGAATACGATTCCTCTTAATAATTCACGGAAAATTATTTAAGCGAACGTGCCTGAATCAGTTATCATACTTATGGGGTGATATGAGGAAGTTTGAACACGTTTTGCTGCTAACTGCTCGGATCTAGAATTCTTATTTTTAAGTATGTCGACCATTTTTCTCTTCGATAATTTAATAGATTAGTAAATGAGCAGTTTGAAATCGTTATGGAACTCGGAGATCGCTCCCATCGCACTTGAAACGAGCCGAAGAAATCGTCGCGGGAGTTTACGGTGACCATTGGCTTCGGAAAACAATTGAGAGGCGAATCGCGCACGCAATAGTCTGCAAACACCGCTCGTCGGTCATCATTGGCTCGTAAATACATTCGAGTACGGCGCTAAGACCACCGGAGCGGCGCTATCGACATATTGATGACAGAGTCCTCTGGATGGCAGTTCTCAACTCTACTCCCTCATAGGGTCGTAGTTTGTTGTGTATTATCAACAATCCAGAGGACTCTGGTTGATGATTTCTCGCTGGGATCGTATATATGTGACTGCACAAGAAGCCTCTCAGACAAGGCTATTTATCGATTTGGGACCGATCGGCTGCGAAAGGAAAGCAATGAAAAGTGCTTGCTCGACATACATATTACTTTCATCTCGCACTGGAAGGGAAAATGAAAAAAAAAAACGTATTTCGTGCGCTCATTTTTTTCCGTCGTCCCTCCACAACTCTGTAAGCCTTCCCTGGAACGTAAGTGCGCCGCCGGAAATTGTGACGTCCGTCGTATTTCGTCTGCCGCAAAGAGGATCCGTCTGTGTGGGACGCCATCATTTATAGAGAATGCAGGCAAAGGGAGCGGGAAGGAAGGAAAAAAACAAAAGCGAGGGGAGGGGCGCGATCGTAAAAAGGACAAAAGAGGTGCGTTATTCATTTCACCTCATTCCGTGCGGTTGACCAGGGCCGGCGATATATCTCACAAGGGCCTCGCCGCCGCCGTCCCCGACGCCGAAGATGTAAATAAACAATGCGACCGCGACAGGGATAAGTGGCGCCCCGGCACACATATGGCGGAACCTCGAATTAAAACGACCGTCCTTTTCGAACCCAGAGCCAAAGTGGGGTTCCATCGAAAACGGTGCCCATCGTCTATCGACAAAAGGCAATGAGAAAGTCTGCTCGAGATTAATAACAGCCTGCGAATCAACTGATAATTTGAGCACTAACCAAGGTTAGAGGTTGAAAATGATGCACCCATTACGAGTTAGTCCATACTCTATGAGTTACTCCGTTGCTGCTCAATGTGGTATGACTTAATCCGTCTCAGAGAAAATTTTGTTACCTGTATAACATGACCAGATATTATAATGTTGATATTTATACATCAGGTTCGGTAATGTGAACCATATATATATATTACCTTGGGAATGGACATTGCGCAATAACTCATGAAGCTTTATTTCAGTTGGAATGCGTTTAACGTACTCTGTCACTCCTCCCACTCATTGATGTGAAATGTATTCAATATTGATGCCACAAAAAAACGTGGTGAAGGTTAGGAATAAAATGGATTTGTGCCAATCGAAATGTGTTCTGGAATAACTATCATCGTCACATATTTTTGTATGGTTTTGAATAATGCGATAAGTAATTAGCTAATTGTAAGCGTAAGTTTTTGCAGCAATTCCCTTTTACCAGCAAATCCCAATTCAAAGATTCAAGAAATGATGCTGTTCACTTAACCCCATATCATTGACACCACTTTGTATTGTGCAATATATTCCAATGTTTTGATTTCTGTCTGGTCTGAATATAATCATTCGCTTCCGGAATACCCGCTTAAGCTACGAATATTTTAGTTTGATGCTATTTTCCAATTTTTTAACTTTTGATATATGTTCGGTGAGGTAGAAATTTCACCAATACCTTTTTTCTGGATCGAAATCAATTAAAATGGATGATTTTACGATGATTGAATTGAAAAAAATACCATTGGTTCGTCGAGTGAACACTGTCGTTCGTATTCCATCCCATGGATAACATCTCTTTGTTTACGCAATAAAAATAATCGAAGTAAAATATTAAGAGTCGGTAAACTTACTTTCCTTTGGATGAAGCTCAGTCGTAATGAATTCCGAGTGAATTGCAGTCGACATGACAAGATGTGAGTGAATTTAGGGAAACTTGGTATCGCCAAATGTTTTAATCATTCATGCACAATCCCATTGTCTTTGTGCGGCTGATGCTTTCCAAGTCAGATTACAATACGTGATTGTATTTTCGATCCATTCGGATTCTCAATTACGTTAAGTAGGGAACGAAATTCTACAAAGCGGATAAAACCAATCACTACGGCAGCGTTTTCAATAAAAATCTCCATTTAGCGCTGGAACCTCATTTGCGCTGATGAGATTAAATACTTACCTCTCCAGTTAATGCATTGGATCTTGCACGGATCAGTGAGACAATTAAACATGTTTGCGATACATTTCATTTTTCACAGAGCTTTAGCTCCTAAACCGCCACTTATGCAGTCGCTTCGCAGTGAAACTGCAATACTTTGCTTGTTGACAATATTTGTGGCATTTTTTAATTATCTACCCCCTGCCTCAACAATGTTTCTTGGAAATTGGCCCTGCTTGGACAATTTACCCTCCCAAGAAATTCTTACCCCCTGGACTTAGCCGCAGGACTTTGCGCGAATTTCTTTAGCCGATGTCCTGCAGCTAGCTGCTATACATACAGATATTCAGGGAATCCACCCTTCTTTGAGAAATGGTCATATGTCTTGGAGAATGGAGGTCTTTTATGTATTACGACAGTTTCGGGTCAGCCATAAACTGAGCCGCAGAGAGAAATACATTTGTTTTGCGATCCATATTAATTTATGCACTATATTTCCTACACTACTTTTGGTATCCTTAACGTATTCTTGCAACTGAAGTGCTTGTGGAAAAGAAGAAACTAAAATTTAAAAACTCAGAAATGCGTGTGTCACTACTACATCAGCGACTATAAAATTGCTGTACCTTATCCTGATACCATGTCTATTGTCGTATCTGTTCATATTAATTCGTATAATAAAATTCTGTAAAAACTTGGCTGACCTACAGTCAGAGTAACGATGACATCTCCTTAGATATCATCCATTATTAATTTGATTTTAGGCTGCATATTCTTTCATTTTATCTGCCTAGAAGTTACCTTCTAATATCTATTTTTAGATGTTGTTTCTGTGTGTACGCGGGCAAATGTGCAGGAAAACGGAAAACTAAGCATTAATTTTACAATTACTTTTGCAGCACACTGTTGTCTGAAATGGATTACGGGAAGCTTGTGAAGAAGTTCTTGGTAGACAAAAAGTAGTTTTGAAAGAAAATAAAATGGATCACGTAGGAAGTCTTAGATCTCATTGAAGAAAGAAAATAGTTCGAGAATATGAAAACAGATAAGAGTTAGAATAGCTATTAGACATTAAGGAAGGAGATGTGTTGCAAAGCGAGGAAGGTTGGAGAAGCGTGGATGAAAAATATTTGTGAAGACGTACAGAACAATCTTGTGCATGGAAAAGTTGAGGCCGCTTACGGTATAGTGTGGAGCCACTTTAAGGAAAGATGGTAATACCCATATATAAGAGCAAAAACGGAGAAGTAATGGTCGAAAACGAAGGCAAAGGGAAGAGATGGAGGGAACATCTGGAAGAATTATGCAACGGAAACAGCATCAGAACGAAAGCTATTGGAAACGATAGGGAAACGTGGATAAAGCTGAGATGGGAGTCCCAGTTATAAGATTTGAATGTGATGAGGCAGTAGGAGACCTGCAGAGGAATAAGGAATTAGCGATTGATGATATTTCAGCAGAGAAAATCAGAAATTCGTTCAATACGTTGTACGTTCAACCAGCTGCACGAAATCATAGGTAAAATGTGTTCAACAGGCGAGGTACCTAAGGACTTCGAAATAAACATCATAATCCCAATTCCCAAAACGAAAAGAGCGGAGAACTGTGAATATTTTAGGGCTGTAAGCCTGACAACACATGCATCGCATATTTCGCCAACGGATACGATCCACTCACAGCCTGTTGACGAAGCACGTACGAAGCGTTTTAAACGTCCGGTGCGTGCGAAGGGATACGAAGCACGCAGAAATACAGTGCTCACACTGGTCGCAATCGATATACATCAGGGCGAAATGTCAGATATATCGTAACCTGCACTATGGAATGTAACTCCATCGATAGCTATCGCCGGTAGCGTCCAAAGCGTAGCGTAGCGTAGCAAAGCAGGGAAAGCAAAGCTAGGAATTGAAAGTTTTCAGAGAGTTTAATAATACTCTATCATGAATCCTAATTGCTACGAAAAACTTCAACTTACTCAACCACTTAAATTACTTAGCGAAAAATGAGATTCTCAAGGCTAATTCACCCTGTATGCAGCATTCTTAAGAACTTACTTGGCAAACTTTAAGGGGTATGTTAGCTCAATGTCAACTACCATCCGTATCCGATTTCCTAAGACTGAATGAAGGTGAAAATCAAAAAGGGGGGGTTTTGGGGGATAAAACCCCCTCCAGAGCTCAAGAGAAATTTTTAAGTTAAATCTATTTTACTTGATTGAGTTAATATTACTAAAAGAATAGTGTAAATATTAATAAAATATCCCTCCTAAATCCGTAAAACTCACCATTTTGAACCATTCATTTTAATTTTTTCTGGGAAGGGACTCCGCATCTCCCGCTTACCCTGGCGAGTATGCAATACCGCCAGGCCCCCATTGCGCCTGGAACCCCCCCTGGCCTTACTTTTTAGCTGCGCCCCTGAGCAGCAATGCAATTTTAAAATCAAAATCTAAAGGCGAACGGGCCACCAGTTTCTGCGCTGCATAGCAAGCTGTCCTAGCACCCTTCCCAACCACTGTTAGTCGCACTGCTTGCCGCAACCACGAAGAATGAAATTCAACAGTGAAGGAAACATCACTATCACCAGAAACTCCAATTCTCACCAACTTTACCACAGAAGTACGTAAAATGTGGTAAAAAGTAACGTAAATTCACTCGTAAACAATGTGGTCTCCCATGGTAACCGGCCAAACATAGCACTACTCGAGCCTACGTCAGTGTCAATGCACTTGCGATTCTTTCTAGGTAGCTAGGTGACTCCACCCTAGAAAGAAGATGGCCCCAGACGAATCATGTACGATGGGTATATTAGTATCCAAATACGAACTATGTAGATACCAGTCCGTCATTTGTTAATTCACGAGTTTTTGGGGAATTAGGGCGTATATGGTACAATTTTATCGTTGCATATGAATTTGCTTGCAATATTTTAATATATTGCTCTCGTGATTAAAGGAAATAAAGAATCGAAACCTTTTCACGCACTTCCTTAGCGCGATTTCCAGTATATTGATAGTCAACCCTCGTATCCAGATACGTAAAATTCTTGTGCCGTCTGGGCAGGGTCATTTTTATAACAATAACGGTAAATGTTAGGTGATGAACTTGCGAATAGATTTTGGCTCAAAAAAATGATCATTTAAAAATTAATACACCAAAATAAATGCCAGGAAATAATTTAACAAACATGTCAGTCATACTACTTAACAAACATATATTAAAGGAAACTTGTAAATAGCTCTTAATTTCGGAGTTAGGTACTGAGTTTTGACTAGGGCAGAGGCTATTCTTAATTAATTATTGTGCTCGGTGTCTGCTCGGTCACATATAATCTTTAGGTATTTTACGACTTCCGTGGCCTAGAAATGTAATTGGGCCATACTTATGTGACCACCCAGGGTTACAAGACCAATAACAAACGGAATGCAACGGTGAAAGCTTGGGTGAAGATATTGAAAAAGATTTTCTCCAGGGTTTAGTGCACTTCAGCTCGAGAATAAAACGGAAGAAAGGGAGGCAACTGAATTCAAAATCCGTGGTGGATTCCGGCCCTGGGGCCGTATTCTGTAACTCCAAACCGATCGGTGAGGCACCGATTCGTCGGGTGCGACGTCACACCGACTCCCGGTAAGAAGTCGTGCGATTCTATACGAACCCGATCGGTGCAGCACCGACGAGAGGACGGGAGATCGTCGGTAGCCGTACAGCAAAAAGGTGTCGATACGGCCACCGACTAGTGGGTTTCATGAACTCCCCAGTGCGCATTGTACGTTTTATTTTGTTTTTACCTCATCACCGAGTAAACAATGAGGTATTCTGCAATGTTATCTTTTTCTGCCCCTTCGAATACGCCTCTATAATTCACTGTGTCATCATCTATATTAATTACCTTGACAGAAATATAAGATAATGGTTAATAAACATGAGGTTTGTTAACATATAATGACTTTCTCTCATTTATGTTACCACTTGATTGAAATTTCACTCGCTTGTAATAGGCTTTATTTCTCTCTATCATCATTTATTTGCTCCTTTGACATAAAAAAGATATTTTTGATTAAATATGAGTTTTGCCGCAATGTTATCATTTTATATTACTCTGAATAGGCGCCTGTTATTTCACTCAATCATCAATTTGGCGTTTCTCTCGGCATAGAAATAATATCTTTTTATTTAAGAATGAAGTTTGCCACAACGGTATCAGTTTCTTTCATTTGTAACAGGCAACTATATTTCATTTCATCGTCAGCCATCGATTCCCTTGACGATAAAAGAAGATATTTGTTAATAAATATGAGGTTTACCGCAATATTATCATTTTCTCTCACTTGGAATGCGCAACTTATACATATGTATTTCACCCAATCACAATTTATTTACTTCCTCGCCATTACAATTCTTTTAATTACACCCAGCTCCATATTTTTATAACAATTTCCTAACTTGTTCCTCTAATATCACATTTACATTTGAATCCTACTTTCACGTTCCATGGTATGTTATTTTCGTCTGCTACGGTGCCAATGGCATAACCTTCCGTTGATTACATTTAGACGGAACTTACTTAATGACAACTATATTACAAAATCATGAATAAATAGCATTATACGGAACCAATATTTTAAAAAAGAAACTACGATCTCAAGGATAGTTTCAATAATTCATTCCAGCAACAACAATCTCCATCACATACAAACTTTATTGTGATGTTGTAATATTGATTCCTTCGATTCTGTAGGTAGAGCATTACTACCACACATTATATAAGCATTGTTAACAACTTATCCAATATCGATTATCTTAATCTAGCAATAAGTCGTAATTTCCGCAAATAAAAAGATTGATAATGACGACAACAAACTGTGCCAATGAGTCTTCAGTTGTTTTTACCCTTCTTTCATTGGTGGAGACACGTTTAACTTCGGATATATTCGGATTTTCCCAAAGTTTGGGAAGGAGAGGGAACCGTACCGACTGGATTGATACCGACAACCATACTGAATCGCTGAATTAGCCGTCGTCGGTATGGAAACCGTCGTCGGTACGGAATGATGTGCTGTCGGTGGGCTGGGAAGGGAAACCGACCGGTGCGGTACCGACGAAATACAGAATACAGCCCCTGAAAGGAATTACTTGAAAGTGGGGATCTGTGTGAGTAATCGGCTTTTAAATCCTTCTTCTGCAATGCCCGAGGAGGAGGCATTTTCCAGGGGCCCATAATGTGTGAGGGACGGAGAGATATGGCCGCCCCTTTCCAGCGCGCGGCGAATAATTTGAACTCCCGACACGCCGGACGTTCTTGGTCGTGTTCGGTCGTGTTCATGGAGGCCGACATAGTAGTCGAGGCAACCGCCGAAGCGAGGGCGCCACCTAAAGTGACGGTGTCACCTTTCAAGAGCGTGATTGGTCAGGTCTTCTTCTTCCCTTGATTGCTGTGTGACCCTGGGTCATCCATCACTAGTGTTCTAGGGGTGTATGATTGACTCCTCCTACAAAATGCGTGACGGCGCGCCGCGGCGATTCACTTACGCCTGTGGTGACTGCGAAGGATGATAGATCCTCGTTTCTGCGTATTCTAGCTTACGGTACGATACCCTGGATATGGTCGTCCACAAGAAGAATCTGCTGGTATGTAAGCTGGGAGATGAATACGTGAGAATAAATGTGGGCTAGTGTAAATAGTGATAATAAACGGCAATTTCTCGTTCGGGGATTCCTCCCTGCCACATTTCCACCTTTTCCCCAAGCCATCTCGCCACGCTCTGCAAATTGCGATTTTCCCCTGAGCAGCGTGAAGTACCTAATATATGTCCTGACTGAGTGTGATTACTATCGGCTGTCACGCGGTTATTTGTATCTAGCTGGTAACATAAATGAAATACATGGTGATGACCCTGAGAGCATTTTTTCAATCATAACATCCTTCCATCCTATTAGAATTTTTAGAAAAAAAGTATAATTTTATATTTTGTCTCGTCCAGTTGTTAATGGAAAATAATTATGAAGAAATTTTACAAGTGTGAGGTGCAAAATGATCTTCGGTTTCGACGCACCAAAAAAAAAGAACACTGGTACTGCTGCTACGATAAAATACTCTGGCTATGATACATATGAGGACAAATGATGAACTGTTGTCTTCACGGTGAATATGACTCGATTGACGAAGAAGTGTAAAATAATTCTCGTAATATAGGTATAGGTATATATAGATATAGGTATATCTCGTAGTATAGGGACCTATACTCCAAGAATTATTTTACCATTAATTAATGAGGTCAAGATAAGAAGAAAAAAATGAAAAAGTGTAGACATTAATTTCTCTGCTCCCAGACACTCTTGATATTCATGCTCCCATTAGCACAGTTCGTGTTACACTCCCACCAAAACCTTGGATTTCAACTGAAATAAAAGTAAAAATTAAAGATAGAAATAAAGCTCGACTGGGTGTAGACGCCACAGGGACCCGGTCACAAACGCCGAAAAAAAAGAATTACAAAAGCGAATCAAATAAATGACTCGTAAGGCCGTTGGCGAACACTTGCAAAATGCCATCGGAATGCGGACTAGTACCAAAACTATGTGGAAAACAATTCGTGATATTGGTTTAATACAGCTAAAACATATTGATGTCATCAACGTTAATCTAGATGTACCCAATAATTATTTTTCAAAAAAGGAAATTAACCACAAGGGTAGTGTGAGCAACGTTCTTTGTTAGAAAGCCATGAAAAAAATTCTCTTTAAACCAGTTTCATTTTTCTCACATTCCATCCTCATCAGTCACGAGAGGTTGCAGAGATATCACCAAAAGCGCGAAAGGTCATGGCGAAACAAATATGCCGTAATAAAGATGGTTCTTCCCATCATACTACCTGCGCTTCTATATATCTTTGATGCTTCCTTGCAAACAGCACCTTCGCATTTGCCCGAGGAACGGAAATTTTAGTGTCGAGTAAGTAACCATTCATTATTAGTGCAGCATTCGTAGACTTGCATTTATTTCTAAAAAAATTCTCATCGATGCTGAGTTATGTCCTACAGTTTTAGGCTTATCCTATTTTGACCTGTATCTCATTCCTCGTTTTTTACCGGTACCGTTATATGAGAGTAATATGACGATTTATGATGACATATTGATATTAGAACGAAAAATGTGGTTGTCTTTGAAGTAATTACTCAAATTTTAAAGGAAGAAGTGATAAAAGTAATAAAATCCAGTATTCCTCAGCGGAAATGTGAAATATATAGATTCGAGAGTGTGTGAAGCAGGAAATTGAATGAACGTAAATGAGTATTTTTGGAATCCACAAAAGCATTTTATCCATCGAAAAAGAAAGTATTAAATTAAAGTGTTATGTTAAAGCAATGGTGGAAATGATTAGCTATATCAATATTAAGTCCTTATAAATATAAATATTAATAATAAATGTGTAGCGCAACGGAAAGTTTTGCCACGGAAGAAGCGGTATTATATATGCGAGCTTTTGAATAGACTATTGAAGTGAGAGTCAACAAGTATCCTTCATTTTAAGCTGTTTACCATGTGTGAGTGACCCTTTCATTCCTATGGTAAACGTCGATAGAACAATGTATGCTTTTCTAGGAGGAAGGTTTATTGTAGTATGATCATGATGGCGTTTTAAACTGTGAAGTGATCCGTCAATAATGCAATTGGCCATTGTCATCGTAAATAATAAGTCCCTTTCTCATTTTCTTAAAAATTAATTCAATCATTGTTTTTGCTTAGCTGTGTGCAGCTAAGTCTTGATATGCGAATGAAATTCCTTTTCACAGTTCTTTCCTACCTCAGTCCTTCAAGACCCAACTCCTTTTCATTGAGGGGAGAAACATTTTACTCGCAGGCATTTTACTCACAAACGTGATTTTTATTTACTTTTAGTTATAAAGAATAGCATCTGTAAATCAGCTTATTTTCGTTGGTGTTTTCTTAAAACGTGGATCTTTATGAATAGGAATAAGTAATAATAAAAAGTTAATAGTTCTGCTGGTGGGATGTATCATTAATAAATTTTTTTGAGGTAGCTGCTACGATACCAAAAACGAAACCAGACAGGCTTTCATTTTTTAACCCTTCGAGTGCCAACCGATTTTCCAGGTACTATGCTAAAAGTTTCTCGGCATTTTGCTGATTTTGCGGTGGGTTAGGAAAAAATAGGTATAAAAAACAAGGTATATATACAAAAACTGTTGTAAATCTTTATTGCATGTGGTTTCACCTTTTTAATGTATGATTTGACGAATTTTTGGTGTAATGAATTAATTTTTATAATATAAAGGAAATAATTAATGTTAAAATGAAATGAATATTGACTATTGAATGATTAGTGAAGTGTCAGCACATGAGAGTGGAGAGCATTGCAGGAGGAGCGCGATAGCACTCCAAGGGTTAGGCACAAATGCACATTTTACAACAACTGATACGTTTTGAATTATGTCGCATAATTCATGAATATAATACTTGAATACTCGTTTCCAACGTAGCGTTTGAATGTGGGGAATCGTTGCAGGGACAAATCACGTTGAAAATGTAACACAAATAGGGCAATAAATGGGATTTTTTGAATGGATGGGTTACCGGTATGTCTTGGGCTTAAAAGCTATCTTGGAGTGTTTCACTTTCTTAGCAGGCCATATTCTTACAATAATTACGCGTTAAATATAAGTAAATTTAATTCAATTTGAAATATAACGAATTCTTAGTGGGGCTGAGTGAGATCATCAAAAGATGCCATTTTCACCTCGTACTATCAATCAATCAATTCCAGCCTCAATCAGTTTGATTTCACCTGATCGGATGCTATCTCTTGAGGTTTACACAGAGGAATTGATGTCGTTTTCTGCTGAGAATGGCTCTTTTGCTGCCTTTCCAATGAGCTCGAGCGTTAACTGGAGTCCACGGATTATCGAGGATCGACGAAGGGAAACCAAACAGTGTTGCCTCGAATCGAATGCTGTCTTTGCAAGCAGTTTTGCCTTCATCACTTGGCTTTCTCGTCGTTTTCAGGTTGAAAAATTACAGCAGTGGCTGAATGGAAGACGGCTGCAGGATACGTTGTAGCTGTTTTTGAATGGTGGCGGCTGCTCTGTATAGACATTGGGCCTTTATTAATATTCATCGATGTCTCAGAAATGTGTGTATACTAGGCACTGAACTATCGGTGAAGACGACTGAACTGACCCCGTTGGAAGTTGCTGCATGAAATTTTCATTTCATATGATGAATAGATTGCCAAACCAGCGTATCAAGGTGAGATGTCGTGGAACCGCTCCATCATGAAAGAAAAATCCTTCCCAGGTTACGCTAAAAATTTCATCATCGTCTTTTGACATTTTCAAGTCATCGGTAAGTGTTACGACTCTGTCTATATTAAAACTTTTAAAAAGTTATATCAAAAGGATCTTTCGTTTGACATTGATAATAATAAATGAATATAAAATCTATATAACTAGTCTTTTTGACATTTATATTAAAAAAAAAAACGATTTTTCTGAACATCGAAACTCAAATTATCTCCTATCGAAAGCCAATTTTGGCTCTGGGATAATAGGAGGGACAATCGCATTATAGAAATCACAATCCTGGAATGTCAAACACAGAATTCGCGGAATCGGAATGGAAATCTTTTTTGATTATGTAGCCATTTTAGCCATGTCGCATAAAAGAAATAAATATGTGGTGAAGAGAAACATACTTTGTAGAATTCATTAATTAGGTGATAGAAGTCAAATTGTTGGAGCTATCGATTGGATAGACTGTTCGAGCTATCGATTGTTATCCTAATGGAAGGAACGATAATTTATTCTCACTAAATGCAAAATGAAGTCCTGATGCATGACTGACAAGGTTCATGGATCGATTTTAAGATTGGCCCAGCAGAAGCGTGATGGGAAATCGGGTGGAAATTTGATAAATACATTCACTTAGCAAACAGCTGGTGAAGCCTTCGAAAAATTCAAATCCTCCGAGTGCTGGAGGCCATGGGGAAGAAACTGGCCACCCTACCCTAAATGTGAAGAAACAGCTCTTATGGATTAGTACGGGTTGAGCTCTACCATCATACATCCAAACCGTCGTTATATTGCTGCTGCGAAAGAACCTATTGTCAGACGTAACAAGCATCGTAATCGTGCTATTGAAAACCTATAAAAATCATGTAATAATTCAGCAATCCCGAGTCTCGAGCAATTGTACGGGTGGTATGTGTAGCTCTGTGTAATTAATAAAATCATTCGATCACATAGCGAAGATCGGGTGTTTTATTTTTAACGGTCAATCGTCTGTGCGGTTGTAACATTTGGATGAACATTTTGGATTCGGCTTGGTGCGTCGCATTTTACTACAAGCGTTTTTTAATGCCTTACAAGTGATTTTAGGGGACGTACATCGGTCGGTTTTTAATAACAGATTTCTCCCTCAAAAATCATGCCTCCATCTTGCAACTTTTAGAGTATGCAATGAATAACATGGTCAACATTTGCCTGAATCTCTAATTTGAAGTTTTCTCCTCCGCATTTTTTCGGGCGAAACTTCATCATATTTGAGGCACAGGGAATATTGGAGTTGGTCTCCTCCATATAACTTGACATTTCAACACGGTACTGTTGGTATTAAATGGGTAATACTTACTTCACTGAGGGCAGGAAAATTGGAAATTGGAGTTGTCGAGATAGGCCTGCTCTGCACTGAGGATGAAGCAGAAATTGGGAATTCTCCGCCGCACGCATAATTGGTGAGCCTTTCAGAATTACCCGCTTTGTTAAGTGCAGTAATTAATTGTGGGGCGGTGATAGCTGAGGCAAATTCGTGCTTACACTTGATTACGAAATCTGTTGAATATGAATCTTGCTACATCTTCGTTTGCAACGGCCATTAAAAGTGCTTTGTTTTGAAAAGTGTGCATTCCAGTTGGAATTGCTCGACGGCGATCATGAATTCTTGAGCGCTGTCCTTTGTGGCCGCGTATAATTAAAGCAACCCGTGGACCATTCCTGCGACCCATTTACTCTTTCACGCGGAGATAAAGCCATATCGGTCGCCGCTTTAAATTCCCCGTATTTCAAGCACCCGTTCACACATTCCGGAAAAAGTTTTCTCGTTAAATTCCCATTAAAAATTAGACCAAGTTCCCGTGGCCGATGCGCCTGAGTAACGTGGTAGCTGTTTATAAGGCGTACCAAACATTTCTTTTGTGGTGCAGCGAGACGTGATTTACGCCCGAGACCCCAGCACTGCATTGCAATGCTTTTGAAATTCATTGTGTGTTTTATTTTTTAGCAGAATGTCGCACTCTCGAATTTATTGAGTTTTTATGAGTTTTTTCATTCAAACTCAATGGCAGTCATATCTTGTTGGCGCGATTGGGCGTTGATTTTAAATGAGGAATATTAACCGCAGCGTTGAAAATCACCAGAGCCTAAATGATTCAATTCAGAATATGCTGACTGTAATATTGGTGTTTTATTTTAATTCAGGTATTCTTCGTCAAAATGACTAAAATATTTGATTGAGGTTATAAAAGTAATAATGCAGCAAGTTATAAAAAGGTTCAAGCATCAAATTGAGGAAAAGATACATTACTTACTCTGAAGTTTCGATGAAAATGTGATATTAAACGAGTGCTAACTTTCCTCCTTCGCTTATTGAAATATGCAGTAATATAAACCACTAATTTTTATCGCAGTCTATACAGTTATCTCATGTGATTTTCCTTTTATCGAATTTCAGCACGCTTAATGGAACAGGTTGGCAATTTTAACGGAAATTTTATATTCACTAAGGTCACGAGTTTATTATTTTGTTAATTCTCAGTTGCCTGTAAATTCCCAACTCTTTATTTTTTAAGGTAACAAAATTGAAAACTAAATTTCAAACCAGATAAATTGACTTGGAGAAATCACCCTATGACTTCGCTGCTATGAGAATTGGCAATCATAATCGTGCAGCAGTTCTTTTGATGCTCTTCCGTTTGCTGATGATCACGAGAGAGGTCTAGTTGATCGTCAAGGTTTAGTTACAGTTTCATGTCCGCCAGACACCCTCCGGAGTCCTTTGTAAATATTTCCCCTTCGTCACTCTTATGCCCAACTGGCAATAATTATTTCTCTCAATTGAAATCGAGTTTTGTGATTGATGCACTTTTTTCTCGGATGTAAATTGTACGCCAACAAAATGGAATACGATTAAAAATTCAATTACGAGTGTATAAATTATTGGCTAATTAAGGAAGTTTAGTGAGCATAGCTAATTGAAATTAATCGCATTCTCGAGTCAATTAAAGATATTTTAATACAATGAACCATCATTTGTGAGCTGTTTGCACGCATTTATGATTGACTGTTTTAAGCATATAATTAAGCTGTGGATGAAGCTGCTGAACGAAATAAACATTCGATTAACTGATTCAAGTTAGTTAATTAAAAGTGAGGTATGGATGAGGTCGTTAAACGTGAACTTAAAACTTAATAACTATTATTCTAATTCATGCAAATCTAAAGTTAATGCTTATGAGTTGACCATCGATACATTTAATTAGGTTACCCTGTTTCAGTTTTTCAAATGAAATTTTATCCAATGTATCTCTAAGATATTTGGTTAAGATTTTTATAGTATCATGGAACTTTCGTTAATAATTTTTATAATAATTCAGTCAGTGGCTCTGAGTATGTTACTTTACAAATATAAATTATCCTATAATCTTGTTATGATAATTTTCCTTCCCTCTAAATACCTTGCATTCTCATTAAATATCCCAGCCTAATTCAATAATAATACATCTTCGCATGAGCTTCTCATTTTGACTGCCAAAATCGTCAATATTCTCTCTTAAATAGAAATCGGGTAGGTGTGGTAACTAGAGTGTGGGCATCCCATATAGTGGGTTTGGGTTCAAATCCGGGCGGTTGCGGAGATCTGTCTTTGCGGTGAGTTCGTCAATCACAGCACTTCGTCCGTCAAATGGGACGTTATCCCCGTAGCGCCTTCTAATAGAGCAGGCTAACGCCGACGCCGGGTTTCTCTCCACCCTTCGTTTCCTAATTGCGCCAATGACCTCAGATGTCGCTCACCTCCACCTGATACCACTCCATCAGCGATTCTTTGGCCGCGTTTAGCAGCTGTTTCTATGAGTGTTCGCTCGACAGTTCACCACGAAATCTGAATTGTGGCAATGGCAAAGCTTCTAGAGAATTCATGAATATCGAGAGTGTTGGCCGAAGAGATTTGCAGAAATAGATATTATGTAGTGATCAAATCTTAAGAGAATAAATGCTGGTGTGAAATATTTATGGCCTCCGATTCGTTCCTGCTATGAAAAACCTTTTGTCAACTGAGATACGGATGTGAAATATTCCGTGAATCGTTCTTATTTGCTTCCACGGATTGATTGATCTTCCCGTTCATGAGAAAAACTGGCAAGTCCTGTCTATAGAGTGTATCAAATGCCCAGTACAATGATTTCCTCTGGCGCAGTCATTCAGATTCCAGGTGTTCTAAACGTACAGCTCTATACGCCAGGAGAAGTGCAACCAGTTGCAATTTGAAGTCCGCTCTTCCCTTTTTCTTTGCTGTTATGAGTCATGAGAAGGGAAAAGGTGTCGATGGAATGCGTTTTAATTGAATGAGTGAGCTCCTCTCCCTAACCGGACGTTGGATTGCTTGCTAGCCGTAATGATGAGCACTGGAAGGTCAATTATCATTCACTCATTAATTTAAGGCGCTGCAATCGGAAGTATGGATTAGTTTAGGTCTCCATTACTTGCTTTCCTAAGCCATATCATTGTGTTACCTAATGTTTTCTCTTCTACTTTTCCTATATTCATCTGCTATAATAGCAATGGATGTTGTAATTTAACATTGTCATTAAATAAAATGAATACCCAAGACCACGTCCTGAAATGAGAAGTTAAGGAATTGGGTAGAAGGAAGGTAATCAATGTGAAAAATACACGAAAATTTAAGTAAAAAGCTAATGAAAACTAAATAATGTGCTCTCTCACCTACCAGATTTGACTGGAGGAAAATTCTCCGCATAGAGTTCAAGTTCTACTCCCAAATACGCACACAGGTTTGCGTAGATTTCTCATACGCCTCTGACCACTCTCCAACAATTAAGAAATGCATAAAAAGCATATCGCAGATCAACTACGACTACTGTCGGCGTCAAAATGATTTCCGCTTTACTTTGCAAATTTATATCTGGACTTCAGTGCATGCCATAATAACGAAAAACGTCATTTCAAAGGTAATTTTATTCTCAATTCTAATTCATTTTATGTTCTAAGAAAAATTCAAAAATTAAGACACGCGAGTGCAATCAATGACTCCGCGCACCGAAAAATTAGCCGTTTTATCAACTTCATGAACTTTGTAACTCAACCCAGGGAAAACTACAAATTCTACAACATTCATCTTCCACAATAAGTTGCAAGCATTAATATAGATTAATAAAATGGCTTTTTTTTGTATTTTTAATACGCGAATTTTGTCGCAAAGTAACGAAAATGTTTAAACACTCTCTAGTCCTACAGTTTACCCCAAAAGAAAAATTAAAATTGATAGAAACACTTCGAAATGCCGACAGTATGGCTTTGCTATACAACGTTCAGTTATAAATTTTACTTACAGCTCTTTAATTTCACAATCAAAATAATGTAAAATTATTGATTTTTATACACATTTCATCGTTCTTTGATGAAAGTTTTCTATTTTTCGGAATTGGGTGTGGGACAAATAGAGCGGTGTTTTTAATCTGCCGCCTGGAATTCCTTGTTGTAAATCCGCCCTCTTGAATAGATAACCTTTGAATCGACAGAGAGAGAGGTGATGAGGCGCCATTGCGTACCTTCTCTTGAAGAAACACGCTTCATTTTATCGTTTCTGCTTGATGACCGCATTTAATTATTGCCAACCGTTCTCCAATTCATCCCTTCTCAAAGACCGCCGAAGGGCTTAATATGCATTTGCCCTTCCTACAGAGCAAAATGCGTGTCTTAAGATGAGGGGGGGATATTGCTAGTGCAGTGGAGTTGAAGGAAACCTCCTCCGCCCTGTGACTCCGGAAGAGAATAACCCTTTCAGCAGTGGCGAAGGGAATCGGGCTCCCGGCCCTGAATCCGTTGAGCCGCCCTTAAATTCATCGCTCGGAAATTGCCTTCGTCTTGCAAATCTATTGGGAGGATGAAAAAAATCTATGGGAGGGAATGAGGGACTTTATCATCGGTGAGAGAGTATTCCTGCCCGCCTGTAGTGTTTTTTTCTTTTGTCGCCCCTGCGAGTGACACCCCATATATTTATGGCCGGGACTTCCTCGTGGTCGCCTCGGCAGCAATTTCGCCCTCCGTCTTGTCCCAGCTTTTTCTCCAACTTCTTCTCCCGGCGGATGGAGGGTGGACGGATCGCCATTATTCAATTATACTCCCCGGAGTGGTCGAGGAAATGGCGGAATTTTTCATGGCGTCGGAGAATTTATTAGCGCCTTAAAATCTTCCTGATGAATACCTAGAGACACAGGATTCGCGAGAAAAAATATATATTACGGATGGACCGGAAGAAGGGAAGAAGTTCCTTCCACGCACTTCCCTGACTCAGAGCAGGAAATCAACTCCTTTCGCTTTCACTTTCCCAGAAATAGCTGGGCGAAAAATGCGAGAGCAGCACTCAGGTTAGGGTTCTCCAGAACTCGTCTTATTTTAGGAAAGTGACTGATTTGGTATGTTGCTTGCACTCTCGACTGCAATTGCCCACCATAAAGATTTTACGGATGCCGATTCAAGAAAAATACTGATAGTATGTTAATAGTGTGTATAGTGTTGATCTTTACTTTTCAATTAAAGAGCGCTGACGAATGTTTCAAGGGAAAGTCGTTACTATCAAGTTACCGGACGCCATCAAAATACCAAAATACCTATGCACGACTCATTTAAAGTTGGGGCAAGTTTATAATAGGGTAGTTTCCTTCATCAAAGAAAACGAAAGGCATTGATTGCGATTCGTTACCCATCATTAGTGTATTCATAATACACAAATTATTTGGTTTTTGAAATACCGGTTTAGACGAATGGCAAGGGTCAAATTTTATCCTCATTTGAAAAAGGCCAGATTGGCGCCCATGCGATTCCACTCCACGTGACGTCACAGGGACCTAGTTTCTACACGAGAGGATAGGAGTTATACATCGTCTGAGGTTACCAATGCATGCATGAGGCACAGAGCTCAGGGAAACATGTCTTAATAATCACCTATTAAAACTGGCTAAGGTCGGAAAGTTTTCTTCGTTTGATAAGGTATTAATAAACCTTTTTTAAGCCAAGCGCTACCATCCAGCAATGCACTCAGCTACCCGCTAGCATCCTGCGTCCTATCAGCGCTCAGAGCCTCGATCAAGGTCACCTCACAAGGCGGGAGGGGGAACCAGAAATGCGTCGCACGGACTTTTTCCCATCATTCCTACTTACGCGTCGCGTTTTCGCGCGCTTGAAATTTTTCACTTTTCATTTAATCGCGAAAAATAGATATCGTCATTTAAAAATCTAAAAGCGTGAAATATGTACTCCAGGATTAATAATTTTTCGATTTAGGCAATAAAAAAATAATAGGAAACCACCCTATTGGGTTGCAAATTAAATAATATTGGTACTGCCTAACTGGAGGTGTATTGATAAAAATATTGGCCATAGGACGTTGTGTAATACAGTTGGTTCTACGTGGATATTAGAAGAATCTTGTAAAAAGTGTTTACTAGAATACATCGCTAGAGAAGTGTTTTGAAAATTGTCTTGAATTTTACAGTATGGTTTTCCTTTAAGCGCAGCCGAATCATTAATAATGACTTAAAAATCCCCATGCACAACATCACAAAAAAGAATTAGAACATATTCGATGCATCTATATTCTATAAAGTCCCCTAACGACCACTCATTCATTCATTCATTCATTCACTCACTCATACAAATGTTTGGGGTGAACGAGACGAGATACGGCAGAAGTCTAATGAAGACCCCCTCTAAAATTGTCTGAAACCCCAGGAAAAATTATGAAAACACTAAATTTACAATTATTTATCTGTCTATTCATATAAAATTGAGTATGGGGATTAGTTCAAAAAATAGTCACCAAATTCCAATGGCAGTCATACAAACGAACAATCATAGCAACATATTTGTTTATGCAAACAAGAGGACTAAATTGGGAAAGAAGATAAAGGAATTAAAACGAAAAACTGATAAATATATGGAAGGAAATAAGAAAAATAATATTTGAAGTGTCTATTTCTTTGCGTCTTCTTTCCGCAAGAACAAACATCTGTTTAAATCAAAGCGCATTCAAATGAAAAGCGGAGAAATATAAGGTAGGAAATTAGTTGTTGTTTTTGGTATGTTACATCGAAAGTGTGGTGGTTATTAATTTCAAAGTTAACAAGTGCACTAAATGCCATTTTAGAAATATGATTCGTGCTGTTGACTATAGTTCGTATCTTGTTGGCGATACACGATTGTAGTAAAAAGACTTTTAAACAAGTCTTGCATAATATAGGTAGGTGAAAATGATTAAATGTTCATTTTTTGTGATGGTGATAACTTTTTATTTTTGTTTACGGTCTTTTTTCCGTTAATGTCCTTTTTAATGTACAACGTTATCCGTGAGCTGCAGGAGTGAATAGGCAGTGAATAATACAATATGGAAGATTAGTGCAAATAAAGGTATTTCTTATTCAATTATTTGTCTTGCGAAAATTACGTTTCCTTGAGTGACTAAGTTATTCAAGTGTGAAAATTATCGAAATCTTGACATTCACAATGCCTTGTACACCAAAGGCTGTGATCCGTTACTCACCAGATTTATTGCGCATTGCGTTGAATATTAAAGCGGAGATATTTGTGTATCCCGATTCATTAAAACTTTAAATAGAGGTATTTCTGAAGTGAAATCATTCGCGATCAGGAAAATTATATTTCGATAAAATTCGTCATACTAGCCCTAATTCATGCTAAGGCGCATTTGTTCTAGATATTGATGTTCAGTCCCTACGTAATTCGCTTACGAAGGGGAACAGCTGTTACATCTTATTCGTATATCAAGAATTTGGTTGAGTTTTGTGGAAAATAATTAATAAACGTGTTTTTCATTGTAATACGTAAAGTCGTCACGTTATGATATTACATTTGCATTGGGTGTTACAGTGGAACGTGGTCTCAACGTTTTTTGTATTTGAATTGAATAAGTTAGAGAAACTCGTAGAAATTTATTTTACTTTTTTAGCCCCTCAGAAAAACGTTTCTCTTTATAAATATTTGCATTCATATTGTAGCCTACGTACCATGCACTCGTTTTACATGAAAGTGGAAATATTGATTATACCTAAGCTAGCCAGCTTAAAAGTAAACGATCCTTAAGTAACAAGTAGCAAACAAATAGTGTAAGACCTCCCACAGTGAGAATAACAGGCCGCAGGCCTTTTTCGGGGGGGCCAAAGGGGGCAGAGCCCCCCCAGCGAGAAAAGCGAGTAATTAGAACATATAATTGTTGAAACGTATTCGGCCTTACCTGTATGTACTACTTTCTTCCGTTAGGTGGTATAGGTAATGTGCACCATCGTTTCCCGACAACACGGGCAGGTCCATCGCCGCAATAGTAATTCATCGAATCTCGTTGCCAAAAATAGCCTGCATCAAAAACTGATTTTTCACACGAGTGTAAATTACTAGGGATGAGTCGATTCCACTTTTTTTCGATTCCGATTCCAATTCCGATTCCTTCAAATCGATTCCCGATTCTCGATTCCCGATTCTCGATTCCGATTCCATCGATTATTGTTCCTTCTAACAGGTGGGATTTTGATTTACCTGTAGCATTGCTGTCATTAAAATTTAAGAATTGAATATAATAAAATAACTAGGGATGGACGGATCCAGGATTTTTGGAGCCTGATCTTACGAATCGGATATTTTCGATTCCAAATGCATCTTCAAATTCCTGCCATTAAACAAAGTCATTATTCAAGTTTATTCTGGGTACATACAATTAATGGAATGCTTTTTAGATTTTCATACACATTTTAATATTTTTATAAATTAAAAATCTTTTTTATAGGCTTTCAAGTTGTTTTTTTTAAACATCTTTACATGCTCAGGACCTAAACTGTTATGCTTGGGTTAAGAAATGAAAATAGGAAAAATCTTAGGATGAACCACTGACCAGTGGGATAGCAAGAGGACCCCCCAAAATATAAAAACACAATTACTTTCCTTCATTAAAGGAAACATAATATTTAAAAATCATGAATTTACATTAATGAAAAATGAAAAAAATGAATCTTTGAAAAATGAAGTTTTTTCTATTATGAAGGGAGTTAAAAATAGTTTGAAACACTCATCTTTGTACCCTGTTGTTTAAAAACTTTCCCCCCTTGTTTTTGGACCACCCCTTAACAAAATTCCTGGCTACCCCCTGCCATCGACTGAATTCAAATTTTCCTCACGAACGTTTCCCCCTAATTTTATTTTCTCATTGCATACCGACTTGTGTTTTACCCGAAAATGCTTCAGTATGGTAAGGTGGATTTAGTACATCCTCGCGATAATTTATGCCACAGTGCACACACACGGCATTCATTGGTTCTCCTTATCTCAATGGAAATGTTTATACACAATGAAAGACATTTTTATCGGTGTGTCATTAAATTAAATTGCAACTGCGCAATCAGCAACACAATTAACAGTATTTAAAATGGCATTAACGTCACGTGCGATGAGGTGCTCAACCGCTCAGCATGAGGGAGGGGTGGGCAGCAGAAGCGCGTAAAGGAGAGGTGGAGAGGAAGGAGCAGTGGCGTAGCCAGGAATTTCGTTCGCGAGGGGGGGGGGGGGGGGGGCAAAAACAGGGGGGAATACTATAGATAAAAAAAAACCGGGCACTAAAAAATAGGTTTTAAAATAATTTTAAAACTTTTTATAATCGAAAAAAACTTATTTTGTTAAAGAAAAATTTTGCAAATTCCTGATTTTTCAACACTTTGTTTTCTTTTGTGAAGGACAATAATTGTGTTTTTATATTTCGGGGAGGGGGGGGTCCGGACCCTCCCCCTGGATACGCCACTGGGAAGGAGCGTATAAAGGAGAGGTGGAGATGAAGGAGCACGCTCCCTCCGTATTTCAAACAAAATGAGGGAGTCAAGGACGAACAAGTCAGATCTTGCTTCAGTGACGTCGTTGCCTTCAAAGCGAAGTCGGGCGCGCTATGTGATGCATGTAGTTGGCGTTTCCAATCCATCTCTAATTGTTTGAGGGGTTAATGCTGCGCTTGTTTCTTTGAAAATTGTGCTGTTTGGACAATATTGCATATCAGTAAAGTCTAATTGTAGAATTGTAGATAGAAAACTGAGTGGCAATCAATTAGAGCTGAAAAATAAACTGTAATATCGTAAGCAATGCGTCTCGTTTGGTCTAATTCCTTTTTAAATCTCGTGCATTTCATTTAATTGTCGAAGCTATCGAGATATCTTCGGGCCCAGAAATTCATTCTCCTAGCATTTGTCGTCTAGAAACGGAGAACTGAAGCAGGTAGGCCAATAAAGGTCAGTTGGTGAGACGAGGTAGAGATTAAACACGCTTCAGTTGTTTTCTTGTGATTTGATATTTTCCTTAGAAGACAATGATTTATGGTCCGTGTGATTTCGGAAACGAAAAAAAACAAAAGAGGTACGAGCTAATGGACGGCCGAGGGTGGTTTTCTGAAATCTGCGACGTAGTTACTTTTGACGTGATTATTATCCTACGGCGCTGAGATTCCCCCGATGATTGTTCAATCTCTTGGGAAGAGTCACACTATGCGCCAGTTGCATTTTTCCTTTTTTATTTTCTGGCTGAAAATCCTGGCCACGGCTGAAATTTTACTCGTAACCTCTGCGAGAGCTTTTAAACAAAACGGTTCATGAATAGGACAAGAAGCGCATGCGACGGTGCATTCCAAGAGAGAATCGGAACTCTTTCCACCCTGATGGGGCGTTGCATTCACTGAAGCTATTATTTAAAATTTCGGATCCAGATCCGATGTATCCGATGAAGGGCAATATCCGCGGATATTTGGATCCGAGGTATCCGTTCCGACCATCCCTAAAAATAACAATATCCGCGGTGGCTACATTCTCGTTTGGCCGCGGTGGCTAAACAATAATGTAGCGTTCATTGCGTCCATACATACCAGAGCAGCCTGGCCGGTGCGCGGTGGCGGCCGAACGCAACCTGTCGTGTCCGCCCGGAGGCCGCGGCAGCTTATGCCAAGCACGAATCAACTTTCTCAAGGGTTGCATTGATAAAACTGGGCTATATAGTCGCGAATGTGTTTAATTTTTTTATTATTGACGCGGGTTAGTCTAAAAAAAGTTACTTATATAAAAAAACAGCTCTCAGCGCGTATTTATAAGAAACTTTTTTTCACAGGAAAACTTGCTCTCTGCACGTTTTTATTTTCACCAAACTTCAAATAACATTCGAAAATAAAAACATATATATCGATATATTATACTTTAAAATTGGTGGTCCAGATGAATTCTCCGAATGTGATTCATAATCGCAATAATTTGATTTGCCGTGACCAGCAGTTAATAAAAGAACGAAAAACGCATGCAATGCTTCCCGATCCCGTGGTTTCCAATTTTTTTTCTCTGAGTGTTGCTCATAAACACGAGGCATTTCAGGGTTCGTCGGTTTGTCGCTCTTGCCGACATTTTCATGTTTCCGAGGCCTCTTAGGAATGTTCGTCGCAGCACCCGCGTGCCAGGCGTATTCTCCGCGCGGGCAAGGCTGACACCGCGGCCGCTTAGGTGTGTGGCAGCCTTTATGCCCCATACTATGCTCATAACATATATCTTCCTCGAATCGATGGAATCGGAATCGACTTTAGGCGATCGATTCTCGATTCCGATTCCGTGCCCGAGAATCGGTGGAATCGAGAATCGACATTTGGAATCGACTCATCCCTATAAATTACCTTTTGGAAATGTTAACTGGGAAAATTTCGTGTTTTTTCTGTGTCCTAATGAAAGTGGGAGGAATAATGTTCAAATCAGTGAGATTCGCGGATGATCGATTCGTTGATTAGTCAGTCAGCGAGGGGGTTTCAGGCTCTAGTGGATGCGTTAGACGAGCGTTGCGAGGATTATGGGATGAGGATTCATCACATGAAGACCAAGGTTATGCGGTTTTGTAAAGCATCACGAGCAAGGAATGTGAGACTCAAGATAAAGGTGGGTGGTGAAAAACTTGAGCAGGTTGAGCAGTTCAACTGCTAAGGCAGTACGATAGAGGAAAACAGATACAGTATTAAGGACATCAGGAAGAGAATTTCATTTGCAAAGGTGGCGTTCATGAACATGAAGGAGCTACTGAGAGGATCATTATGTAAGAATTTAAAGAAAAGGTTATTGAAGTGTCTGATCTGGGGCCGTGTTCTGCAACTCCAAACCGATCGGTGCGGCACCGATTCGTCGGGTGCGACGTCACACCGACTCTCGGCAAGCAGTGGTGCGATTCTGTATGCACCCGATCGGTGCGGCACCGACATGAGGACGGGAGATCGTCGGTAGCCGTACCGACAGCAAAAAGAATTTTAGAGATCGGAGGTATGGTATACATTTTTCATGTACATCGGAGACAGCGCCCCTATGCTGATATTTGGAATCAAAAAACAAATGACTAACTACAAGCGGAAATATCCCTTTCTTTTGGAGAACACAGCGCCACCGCGCCACTGTGGTACTAATCCGAACCTGAAATCGGATTCGAAATACTTGCTCCTGTTAATGAAATCTGTAAAGAAGGCAAATTATACGGCTACAGCTGCATTGAAAAGTACACATCTATTGGAAACCGTTATTATATTATTGTTTGATGTAGAATTAGGCCCCGAGAGTGACTTTAGTTTCAGAACGTTTCGGTTAACCATGGAGAATACATTATATATATATAGTGTATTAATACATTATATATATAGTATATAGTGTAATGTATTAATCATGCGGTTAACATTTTTGATGAACATCTTCATGCCGGTATTATTCACCTTTTACATTATTTCGTGAATAGAATGTCTCTCTAAATCATTAAGTGGTTTTGTTTTGATGTCATCTTATTATGGGCAATCATGTTTGAGGAATGTATCAGTTTAAATTTCGATGTGAACTTGGGGTAACATTTCTGATGAACAAATTTCTTATGCGGCATTTATCCTTATTTTCATCGTTGTGGAGTAAAAATTCAATAGTCAATAATAAATAGGTAAACATATCGTGTTATTATACAACTAGAACGCTTATTTGATGCAAACTAAAGCAATGGGAGTTATTTTGGTTTCAGAAAGTTTGGGTTAACATTTTTGGTGTACATCCTCATGTCGGTATTTATTGGCATTTTACATCATTTAATGACTAGAATGTGTCTCGTAATCATAAAGTGGCTTGGTTTTGATGTCATCTTACTATGGGCAATCGTGTTTGAGGAATGTATCAGTTTAAATTTCGATGTGAACTTGGGGTAACATTTCTGATGAACAATTTTTTTGTACGGCATTTATCCTTAATTTCATCGTTGTGGAGTAAAAATTCAATAGTCAATAATAAATAGGTAAACATATCGTGTTATTAAACAACTAGAACGCTTATTTGATGCAAACTAAAGCAATGGGAGTTATTTTGGTTTCATAAAGTTTGGGTTAACATTTTTGGTGTACATCCTCATGTCGGTATTTATTGGCATTTTACATCATTTAATGACTAGAATGTGTCTCGTAATCATAAAGGGGCTTGGTTTTGATGTCATCCTACTATGGGCAATCATGTTTGAGGAATGTATCAGTGTAAATATTAGATATGAACTTGGGGTAACATTTCTGATGAACAATTTTCTTCTGCGGCATTTATCCTTATTTTCATCGTTGTGGAGTAAAAATTCAATAGTCAATAATAAATAGGTAAACATATCGTGTTATTATACAACTAGAACGCTTATTTGATGCAAACTAAAGCAATGGGAGTTATTTTGGTTTCATAAAGTTTGGGTTAACATTTTTGGTGTACATCCTCATGTCGGTATTTATTGGCATTTTACATCATTTAATGACTAGAATGTGTCTCGTAATCATAAAGGGGCTTGGTTTTGATGTCATCCTACTATGGGCAATCATGTTTGAGGAATATATAAGTGTAAATATTCGATGTAATCTTGGGGTAACATTTCTGATGAACAATTTTCTTGTACGGCATTTATCCTTACTTTCATCGTTGTGGAGTAAAAATTCAATAGTCAATAATAAATAGGCAAACATATCGTGTTATTATACAACTTGAACGCTTATTTGATGCAAACTAAAGCGATGGGAGTTATTTTGGTTTCAGAAAGTTTAGGTTAACATTTTTGATGAACATCTTCATGCCGGTATTTTTGACCCTTTACATTATTTCGTTAATTGAATGTGTCTCTAAATCATACAGTGGTTTGTTTTTTATATTACCTGACTATGTGTAAACATGATTGAGGAATATGTCAGTGTAAATATTTTATGTGAACTTGGGGTAACATTTCTGTTGAACCAAACTTACAAGGCATTCATCTAGATTTTCAACGTTGTTGGGAAAATATTCAATTTTTAATAATAAGCTGGTAATTTTTTCTTGTTATATCACAAGTAGAACGCTTGTTTGATGCAAACCTAAGCACTGGGAGGTATTTTGGTTTCAGAACGTTTGGGTTAACATTTTTGGTGAACATCTTCATGTCGGTATTTATTGACTTTTTACATTATTTCGTGACTAGATTATGCCTCAAAATCATAAAGTGGGGTGGTTTTTATATTATTTGACTATGTGTAAACATTTTTCGTTAAAACTTTTGCGGATGCTCGTCATGTTGAATTAAAACTTTTGGGCTATGTCGCCGCGTCAGATTTTGGGTGGCCCCAACGTTTCCCGACCGATGCTGGTCGCAGATTCCCTTGAGAAAGCGACCAGCATCGTTCGGGAAACGTTGGGGCCACCCAAAATCTGACGCGGCGACATAGCCCAAAAGTTTTAAATCAATATGTGTAAACATGTTTGAGGAATATATCAGTTTAAATATTTCATGCGAACTTGGGGTAACATCCCTGATGAACATTTTGCTCACGAGGTATTTATCTTTATTTTCATCATTGTAAGATAATTTTCAATTGTTAATAATACATAGGTATACATTTCTTGTTATATAATCAGTGGAACACTGTTGTGGCAAAGTTTATGTTTTAATCTCTTGGTCTCCAAAACTTTGGCAAAAAATAACGATAAATACAACTAATATATGTAAAATAAGCTTTTAGATCTTGAATGAGAATTTTTAACCTGTATATTTATGATAATAAATCTGAAATAGTAAATAATTCTTTCATTCTGTTTATCATTTATACTAATGCAACTGTTTTAAAAATTCTTCAGTACCTTTTCAATATTGGCTACACATGTGAGATAACAAGGACCTCATACCAATGTAAAGTATTCAGTTGCATATCTGTCTATGTTGACATTCAGGAAAGGGTAACTGAGAATTTTTGTTGTAATCTTTACAATGCTTTCATGTGAAACCAAGGGACTCGAATATTTATTTGCTTACGGTTGAATCAATATCTGTCTCTATAATGTTAGTTTGTAGTCCAACAGTACACATTGGTCCTATTTTTAGTGGACCCTATGTAATATGTTTTCAGATAATTAGTATATTAAAAAAAAAAGGTTTTCCATTTACAAAAGGTAAGTACACTACATTTAATGATGCTTATCTGCTATAAATTATTCCTGTACTACAAAGCAGAAAGAGAAGCTAACCGTTGCTGAAGGTCAATGACATCATGTAGTATTACTGCTGACACTGCAGTATGTGAATCAATAGAATACAAGATTTTAAAGTCAACAGCGGAGATGGAGTGCTTTCTCAGATTTAAAGACCATTCTCCATTAATGGACTCTATGGAAATTCCATGATAATTATCATTCACAAACAGTAATAAAGGAAGTGGTCCCAGGTGGGAGCCCTGTAGAAAAGCAGATGTTGCATAAAATTGTTATGGTTCTGCATTCTGGATTTTATTTGCTAGTTCTCTCTTTGACTTATAGCATGGGACCATATATTCCATTGGCTGTCAGTTTTGCTGCTGATAGAAAAATGATAAACTTTATTGAATGCATTTGGAAAAATCACAATACACTCTACCTGAAAATGATCAGTAAGATCTGTAGCTACAAAGAGCTGAAAAAGCAAAAAGGTTTGTACCTTGTAGTTGAAATACCGCACCTAAATCCTTTCCCTTAATCAGTAATCAGGTTTTCAAACACTTTGGCAAAAACTGACTGAATAATGATGGTCTATAATCACTAAAGGCTGCTTTACATGGGGCACGTAATTGCGCTGAGTAGAGCTGCATTCATTTTCAATATGGCATAAAATTGCGAGAATGTGAGCTTGGGATTAGAAGAGGGGCTATTTTGTCATCTCGTGTCCATGCATTATCGAATGCGTCCTAGGAATTCACTGCTTTACAGGACACAATTTTGACTGTGCCTTTGTACATAAGTCTGATTGCGCAGTGACTTGCCACTTTTTCATTTTTTTAATAGTGTTAACGTTTTTACACACAGGTATCACAATTGCTTTTTTGGAGGAGCTAGGAATAATGCTAGTATCTAGAGACTTGTTAAAGATAATATGGAGAGCTATTTTAAATGTTTTGTTAAGAAGTGGAATAATATTACTTTTCTCATGAGTTACATGCAGTGGCATAGCCAGGAAGGTCTCTTGCCCTCCCTCCCCCAAACACATTAGTTTTAGCAGAAAAATATTAACCTATAAGACAAATTAATTCTATTTCACCAATACTAGGAAGCAAAACTAATATTGACTATTATTTTTGTGAAGCAAAATAGCATAACATGTCAATTTTACAGATACAAATGTTCACATTTTCCCCAGAGGGTTCCACCACTGTACCCCCAACACCATTCTAGCTCAGGTGCGCAGCTAGGAATTAGGCAAGGGAAGGTTTTAGGCGCAACTAACACTGGGGGATCTGAGGGTATGGAATACCCACTAGGATAAGAGGGAGGTACGGGGGCCCTCCCCTAGAAAAATTTTCTGATAAATGGCGAGTTTTACCACTTTCGGATGGATATTTTATTAATCCTTAAACTATTCTATAAAAAATATTAATGCAATTAAGTAAAATGGATTAAATTTAAAAATTTCTCTGAAATCTGGGGGAGGGGTTTATCCCCAAAGCCCCTCCTTGCTGCACCTGTCCTAGCTACACACCTGGTAACATGAGGCCAAAAGAATTACCTAACGGTCTAATGATCACCTATTAACATCTCTTGATGAGGTGATTGAATTTCATGTACTCAGTCCGATCACCATTTTTTTTAAGGTATAATGGTAAATTTTATTTTGAGTGATCCAAATTTTGAGAGCAGGGAAGGATCATTTAGGATAATTACTCTAACTAAAGAAATTTACAGGAGTGAAAATGCAAACAGCATCTTAAGTACTGCATAAAAACTATTCGTAGCATCATATAGCGATTTTGGTTTCATAAAATCTCATTGTCGGCCCAGTAAATATAACTGAAATAATAATTCAAACCAATATTATCAGTTTTGAAAGTCATAAAACAGTGTGAAAAATACCACAGGCTTAATGGCAAATATTTTCCTCATACACTGACATCATTGATAGAATTATACTGTGTTTGCATGTGCTTTTAAGAGTTCCAGTCTTTTTCTGGGCAAACCTTTATTTGTACTGTTAGTACAGCACACTCCTGATTATCCGGCTACGGTTTATTTGGGTTGCGGATTATCCGTGCATGATTGTCACTCTTGCTCATTTTTTTCTGCTATATATTTAAAAAAAATACAATTGGACGCAAAATCATCGGAATTACTGCATTAATGGAAGGATACACCAGGCTTATTATTTCCGTTATAATCCCCTACGTAAAACGGAAGCGATCGCGCGCTAGCTGCAATGACGGGATCACCGTGTTCCTATTTTCCAAGCCTCGCAATGCACGACCGCGCTCCGTGATCACGGATACTCCTTTACCGACCTTGGGATACACGTCCCGCAGCAGTTGCAATCTGGGCAACTTGTGCGAGACGCAACTAACATAAGGGGCGCGGTACCTGAAAGTAATTTCCGACGTCGAGTAGTGGTTTTGAAGCTTTCGTTCAAACCACTTTACTGCATCCCTGATCACACAGCCACGGATGTGTGGTTTTCGAAACCAGGCCTTATATAGAGCATTAATAATACAAGCACAACAGTCTTATCGCCGCTAAAAAGATCGAGAACTGGCGAAGAAAGCTCTCATTGAGTCCGGGAAGCACTCTTAAATAACAGAATACCTGCATAAATAATATTATATTGCTTGTTTACGTAAATTATGAACATTACCAGACATTTAAGTAAAAGTTTAGGTTACCCGTGTTCTCCGATTATTCGTGCCGTCTCTCCCCATCATTAGCCCGGATAATCGGGAGTGTACTGTATATGAAGTCATGCATGGGCTAATAATTCTCATGTACTGACTAAACTTGCAAGTGGTACTCATTTAAATACAATGGGTCGCAAAGATTTAAATATGGATTAATTTATTATGAAAGAGGTGGTTTACTGTTTATAGCATGTTAAAGTAGAATTGTTTCTTAAGCAATGTTTCGAGATATTAGTAATGGTCCAAGTCTGACCTAAATGGAAAGAATACCAGAGAGCTCTGCTAATGTTATATGCACAGGAAGAACTGAAGCCCTGAAATACAATTACTCTATCATGTACCTTTCCACGTGAACATGAAACCCAAACACCTAACTTCTTCTTGGTGTTCTACTGATCTAAATAAACAAGAACAGATACCTACCAATATAATTTCCTAGAAGCAGGAAAAATTCAGTTACAGTACACTCTCGTTATTACGAAGTTCATCGGACCGATAGCCCGGAGGTATGTAATAACGAAGATCGTATGAACGTTTCTCTTGGGAATCGTCGAAAAAAACGTACATGATAAATGCGATTAAATTACGCGGAAATATATATAAACAGGAAAAATCGTTTCAGTTTCGGCATGCGGCATGAAGTAATCGAGGGTTTATATCCTCCCGAGTACAGTAAGTCCGATTTACGAACTAGATGCGTTCCAACACCTTGTTCCTAAGTTGATAAACCTACGGTCTGGCCGAGAGTTGTCCGATGACATGCAGAATAGTCTACGTCGGGGCAGCGTTGCCAGGTGAGAAAGTGAAACGCCTGTAAGGGCCTCCGTGAAGAATGGGGACGGAAAGGACGACGAGCGTGAAGGACCCAGTGGAAGAATCACTTGTTTTGGGGATTCGAAGGAAGGGCATGTTTTAGTGGATCAGGCTTATTTCGCTGCTCTGTATGCATTTGACAACGTTGTATGACTAGGCATGTGTGAGGTGCGTTTGGGGGACAGCGATTGCCTGCAAACCGTGTTGGCAAAGGGTTATCCGCACCTCCTATTGTGCCGTAATCGGACCGGTCGTACTGTATGCGAGGCATCGAGGAGTACGGTTATGATGCAGAATGCAACACTTCACAACAATCGTGCGCTAACTCACAATTGTGACGAATTGATCTAGCTGGGCGTGCAACGCAGCCGGAGCCGAAAACATCGCTCTCCGCGGCAAGGAACAACGGGCGAAACGCTGAACAGTTCCTAACTTCACACCGGAATGAATGATACTTTGTTCAGATTATGCCCAGAGTACGATTTCCTCTACGCCGCACGGCTTAGCAACGGCTAAATCATAAGGCTCCAAATTCGAAATTTTTTAATGCTGTCATCTCTGCAAGTTCGTAAATCGAATGTGCGAAGGAAGAGAACTAACTATACATCAAATTTACGAGCTGTGAGTCTGTCACCATGATTCCCAAGGAATGAAGTTCGTTATATGACGCTGCGCGAATGGTGAAGAAATAACCATAAATGACGCTCTCGGTCACAGTACATGAGGACAACTTAAACGTGGCGTGATTATTAAAACTTAGCGTAGTGAATATCCATCTAAATGCCATAGCTTATGCGTGGAACTTCGTAATAAAGTTCATTTTGTAACTACCAGGACCGGGACTGAGGTTCGTAATTTCGTAAAAACGAAAATTTTGTAATAATGTTTCTTTTCCTATAGCTTGCATAGGGCTTTTCGTCGGTACCAACGATTTGCTTCGTAAAAGCGAGAACTTTGTAATAACGTTTTTCGTATTAACGAGAGTCTACTGTTATATACCGCAGTTCTCCAACCACAATTGTATTCCATACAAGGAATTTATAGAAAAACTTATTTTTCTATCTATAGAAAATTCAGTAAAATGGTAAAAAAAGCTCATATTGATGACTTCCTATGATCAATTGAGTAAGTTGAAGTTATAGTTATCAAGTAAGTGTAATAAATGGGCTACGTGCTTTAGAAATTTTCCTCATGCCAACACTAATACCAATATGTTTGTGGAAACATTTCACAACACTCTGAAAACCCATTACCTTAACTGGAAAGTTAACAGGATATTAGATGATCTTGTAACAATTATTTTCAGAATGCAAAAAACAGCGTACCTGTCTCTAAAGTACAATAGGATTATTGAATAGCCACCTCTTGGATTTGCAAGCATAAATTGTTTACACCATTGCAAAGGCATCAAAATCCTTGATGAAAATGTAATGGTAGTGACTAAAGGCTAGTGTTGGAATGTCAGAGCCCAGTCTGATCCTTCGTCTTTGTACTTTGTCAAGTTGGCCAATGGTGATTGTAGCCTTCCAG
Source organism: Ischnura elegans (assembly GCF_921293095.1). Classification (NCBI taxonomy): domain Eukaryota; kingdom Metazoa; phylum Arthropoda; class Insecta; order Odonata; family Coenagrionidae; genus Ischnura; species Ischnura elegans. The sequence continues at coordinate 3,388,484 of NC_060256.1, forward strand.
AGTTGTGCTTCGTAAAATGCTGTAGGTTATCTTGTGCGGGTCTTTGTTCACACATGTATATTTGCTCATACAGTGACAAACATTCAATATAGAAGCACGTTCATAAAGTTCACTCTTTTCAAGTTCGAAATCATCATACTTCATGTGCCCCTGCCTTTGAAGTTGAAAGTACAGCGAAATTGGACCTTTGCTCATCATCATTTCCCTATAATGATTAATCTAAAGAACAGTTACTCCATTCTATTGAAAAGAGTTTGAAGCAAATAAAATCATTCATCAATCAATAAAAGTCAAAGCCTCTCCTTCTCCATGTTCTTAACACTTTAAAATTACTGCTCGAGAAATGCGATGCAATTGAGCATACCACAGAACCTCCTAAACTGCAGCATGCAAGAGTACCCCCTAACTCTAAACTAGCAACTCAGTACAGGTTGCACCAAACCTCAAAGGATCGCAAACCCACCAAGCACTACTTCCAGAGGCCTAGCCGAGAACAACAAGAGTCCATTAAAGGTTCATTAATGAATAATGAGTGTTGCTCTTTCACAGATCGAATTTCTTCGAACAGTAATCTTCTGAAAACTGTTTGCAGGAGTGGCCAATATACAGTCAATTCTGTGCATCTAAATCACTTGATTGTTTTATAAGTCATTTAGAAGTTGAGCAATTAGCCTAGTGTGTATCACCAGATTTTCAAAGAGGCTGGCTGTATGATACTGTAATCGCAGTTTTTCTAACAATTGTAAGCTCATCTATATCTACTGCTAGAATTATAGATCCGGCAGTTTGTAGTTAGCAATATGATGAGAAGGTATTATCCCTATTTCAGAAAATCACCTTCACAGATGTAAATAAGCTAATTATTCCATTTAATCCATTGAATTCACATTGGCTTCTCCTAGTAGTTAGGCTTAATGAAAAAGAAATTTATTTTTATGACCCTTCCAGTGATAGCATTAAGCCTCTGCATAAATACGGTATTGCTCGGTGGGTTATATTCCTTGGTCATAAATGTAGTGGTCAGATTGCAGACTGGAAGACATTTCACCCAAAGCATCTGTTGCAAATTGATGGCCTTAACTGTGGGGTTTACATATCAAGGTTTGCTGAGCAAGATCTGAAAGGACAACCAGTCGATCATCCTTTCGATCCCGTTGCCTACAGGAAGTTAATGTTCAACATAATCACTGGGAGAATCCACTGAAAACCATGCTCGCAGGCTACCCAATTGCCAGAGGTTAAAGCAACGAGTGTCTTCAATAGCTGGACCTTTTCATTCTCCTTTCCTATTTCATTTTCCTGTGTGCCTTAAATATTTTGCGTGACATTTTTTCAGATCTTGAGATGACTTGCATCACATGCATCTTCTACTAATTACTTCTTCCTACTATCTTTTCAAATTTGATGGAGCATACTCGTAGGGACCTGGAGCGCTCCTCCGCTCCGCTATGCTCCGGCTCCAATGTCGGAGCGGAGCAGTTCAATTCCTGCTGCTCCGCTCCGGAGCGGAGCGACGACAATGGGACCTAGGTGCTCCACTCCGCAGCGGAGCATTTCTTGCGAGAACTCCACTCCAGCAGGAATGGAAATGCTCCGCTCCGACAATGGAGCCGGAGTATAGCGGAGCAGAACACAAACGTCAATGCTTCGCTTCTTGGCGGGAAATCGACGTATGCACGCTTCTGCAGCCGTGGAACGCATCGGATATTCCCTGCAGCTATTTTTATGTTGAGTTATTAATCCACATTCTACGTGATTTACGGTATTATTTAATACCAATACATTTCAATTTACAAATAGTATTATGTAAAAAAAGTATTTGTTTCAGGCGTGACTTAATGGAACCTTCTTGACACGATGAAAAGTAAAGATTAAAAAAAAATAATTTTGTGTGCGGCTGTTTATTCTCTGTCTTCTGTGCATTTGTACCAGACGATGACGTGCCACGTCGAAACCTAGGTCGTAAATTAAATATTTATGCGGAATTACAAAGTTTTCTTTACTTTTCATTATGTAAAAAATACTTTTCAAATTGAGCATTCCAATATGTGTTCTATTTAAATACCTTGCGTGAGATACTTTTGAATAATAAATAATGATAGTGATAATCTTAAGGATTAATACAATTCGATAGTCGATAATCGCTATCTATGTTGCTTTATAATTTGACAGGCTTTGTGTTGCCATTTTAATAATTTATTAATTTTATTATCGCATTATAAAATTCTTTGTCGGGCGATATTAAAAAATAAAAATGCTGTAGGATAATATTTTCAAAATTCTGGGATATCGTTTTTTTTTCGATGCCATAACGTAGTACGTTTAAAATATTAAGGATGTGGCCCTTCGTTGGGTGGAAAGATCATTTCTAATGAAAGTTTACAATACATATGTACTTGGATTTAAAAGTAATATATATTTTAACCAAAGCCCATAATTTTTTTCCGAATAACATGCTTTGTAATTAGAGGTTCTTCTAAGCAATGCCTGCCAGTTAAACTAAATTCCGCGATAACACCTATTTTGAAATGTAGTCTTTCTTTCCTAAACAATGCAAGCATTTATTTACAAATGGTATATCTTTTGTACATTTACAAATTTTACCGATTTTTGTGATACAATTGCATAACAGTTGTATTTAAATTTCATGTGCAGAGATGATTCTTAATTCAGTTGTAATAAAAAGGCAAAATACAAGGGAAACACAAATTTTCAATACCTTTGTAATAAATCTTTAATTAATTTTAATTATAATCTTTAGATTGTAAAATGATGGAAAATTGATATTTATAACTATAGAAAAATAATAGCATAATTTCATAATTGCAGACGACTTTTATTCATGAAAGTATCGTAAAAATTATGGCATGAAACGGCCTTGGTAACCATCAGTTGTTGATTTTTTACTCAACAGAGAGGATCACAATAAAATAAAGTTTGGATTCACGAGCGCATAACTTCGGAATACGCTCTTTTTCTTGCTCATAAGTGTGAAAAACATCAACAAAGAACAAGATAAAATATCTATATATACCCCACAAGGCCAGTTAGTTAAGGCCAGGTATATGGCAGTATTGTCAAATATTCCATCTATCATCTCTGAATTTTATTGATAGCTAAGAATAGTTTGTAAAACATGTGATAATCAACTATAAAAATCATGTTCACAAAATTAAATTAGTTTATTATGTTTCTCAAATGTCATTAAAACCCGCATAAATAATAATCATTGTGAATTATTGTTGCGGCCAGGAAAAAATCTACATTATACACGTGAAAGATAAAAATCGCAGTTGGCGTAATTGCTGTGAAGACATTATATAACATGTTGAAAGGTTTTACCTACGTATTCTTAAACGTATGCTTAAAATTTGAAACATAGCTGAAAGTAGTGCATCACTTAATTTTGATTTCCAATTAAATTTTCGTTATAATGGTTGATTTGGCTATGGACATATTGATGAATATTAGTCAACTTTTACAAGGGTATCATTATGCTAAGAATCCGATATTTCTTTATAAAATGATGTATTTTAATAAAAATGTCACGAAGGGAATAGCTATTAAATATCGCTGTGCCATCACGTGCGGGTAACCCTTCATTATATTTAAATTAATTAAGTTTTATTGTGGGTATTTCTTTAATAATTAATTACGGTTAATTCCATTTGGAAAATACGCACTTCCAGGTGGCAATAGAATTTATGGAACAAAGTTAACACAAAATTAATACCGGAGCGGAGCAGCATCATAGCAATTCGCTCCGCTCCGAGGAGCTCCGACATGCCCTCCACCCGAGTGCTCCGCTCCGACATTGCTCCGACCTACTCCGCTCCGCTCCGGCCGGAGCGGAGTGGAGCACACCGGAGCAACAATGAAAATTCGCTCCGCTCCACTGCTGCTCCAGGTCCCTGGAGCATACTCCCTAGTTCAGTACATTTGTATCATTTTACGTGCTAGTGATATTTTATTTTTTGTATTGGAAGGTATGCCAAGATAGCAAATTTTTATTTGATTATTCTAGTCATTGCCATACATAACACCTTAAGTCTTCCACAAGGTAATGACTTTTATTTAGCTTTATCTATAAGGAAGTGCTAAGGTGCTTTCTATAAAACTGTGCAATATTTTTTGTCCTGACATTTGATGTCATGTACATTACAGCTTGCGAAGAGAGCAAATTTTTGTCCAGTCATTTTGTATAAACAGCATGCTAAGAAATGAATACGTCAAGCTGAGTTGCATAGCCATTTCTAATCATATGCAGCATGTCTATAATCATTCAATAACAACTGGCTCTTAATATCCTTGATAAATAACATATGTACATATCTCTCTATTTTCCTAAGTCTTGAAGGCTCAGCATGTTAAGAGAATGTGCAAGGAATTTATTTATCTTCAGTTACATTATTTTTTAGGTGATATAGTTACACCTATATTGTAAATATGTAGATAAGCAGTTTGCATGTCCCTTTTTCCAAGGAATACTACCTTGTCGCGGTGGAAGGGCTTGTGTGTTCCGTGAAATCTGCACAATATTGGCAAAAGATTATTTTTTCTCATTATCATGTAAACTCATACCAATAATGTACAAGGGTAGGAACCAGACTAAAGGTAGCAAAATCCAGATAAAATCAGCAAAGGTGATATCAAAAGCAGTCTTATCAACAATACCAAAATGGATAACTGTTGAGTGTTACTTTCATGCACTTAATATTTAAGGTACATACAGATTTTTTTCTGAAAATAGTCTTTGTATTTTTGGAAAGTGTCTCTGAAAATAATTTTTTAGAATGAAAATTGTTCTGTGAAAGTATTCTTGCCTCAATTCAATGCCAAAAGAAAAACAGCTATTTTTCTTTTCAACTAAAAATTTCTTTGTCAGCAAAAACATAAGTCCATCACCTGGCCCGAATGATTGATGGCAGTCCCCTTATGTTAATATTTCCTATTAAAAATGTTTACCTATTTATTATTAACTATTGAATTTTTACCCCATAATGATGAAAATACAGATAAATGCCTCATAAGCAAAATGTTCATCAGAAGTGATACCCGAAGTTCACATCAATTATTTACACTGAAAAGTTGCTCAAACATGTTTGCCCATAGTTAGATGACATCAAAACTAAACCACTTTATCATTTTGGTACATATTCTAGTCACCAAATAATGTAAAAGGCTAATTAATACCGATATGAAGATGTTCACCTAAAATTTTAACCCAAGCGTTCCGAAACAAAAATAACTCCCATTGCTTTAATTTACATCAAATCAGCGTTCTAGTTGAAATATAACAAGAAATTTTTACCTATTTATTATTGACTATTGAATTTTTACCCCACAATGATGAAAATAGAGATAAATGCCTCGTAAGCAAAATGTTCATCAGAAATGTTACCCCAAGTTCTCATCAAATATTTACACTGATATATTCCTCAATCATGCTTACACATAGTTACCTAAATAAAAAACAAACAACTGTATGATTCTGAGACAGATTCTAGTCACAATTTAATGTAAAAGGCCAATAAATACCGACATGAAGATGTACACCGAAAATGTTAACCCAAACTTTCTGAAACCAAAATAACTCCCATTGCTTAAATTTACATCAAATCAGCGTTCTAGTTGAAATATTACAAGAAATGTTTACCTATTTATTATTCACTATTGAATTTTCACCCCACAATGATGAAAATAGAGATAAATGCCTCGTAAGCAAAATGTTCATCAGAAATGTTACCCCAAGTTCACATCGAATATTTACACTGATACACTCGTCAAATATGATTGCCCATAGCTAGATGACATCAAAACCAAACCACATTATAATTTTGAGACATATTCTAGTCACGAAATAATGTAAAAGGCCAATTCGAGACTCAAATCACCGATGGCGGCGCTGCAGGCGCTGACAATATGGCAAACGCGGCGAGGTTAGTGTTCTGACGGTTCTGACTATAGCATAGGCGTAGTAGGAGCACAACTCTGTGGTAGGAAGTATCGTCGAGGCATCCCACTGTATCAATTGAAATATGTCGAGGAAGATTTTTCTTGGTTATGAAGAGGTATAGAGATACCTTGGGGCAACAACGAATAGCGGCTGTGCCACGGAGGGAGAGTGTATTTTAAATGCGGGACTTGTTAATTTCCGTTGGTTGCCTTAGCCAGCAAGGCGGTGAATTGAAAGTATTGGCTTTGGAAAGTATTGGTTATTGGTAATGCATAACATATATTACTTACAACGTTATCACAATACTAACAAAATAACACTGGACGGCATGATTATTGGCCCTGACACCATTCCTGCCGCTTCTATTGTGAAATGACCTCCTAAATCCGAATATGAACTCCGTTTTTCCCCATCACCCGCCATTTTCGGGGGAGCTCCCTCTCCAAACAGCAGTAATAATAAAAATATTTTGCTGCATAGCATGGCAAAAATGATTAAAATTTGTAGCAATACCTCGGAAGATTCACTTTACCACGCTGGCACTCGCAATGCCTCGCCCGCTCAGCCTTGGACGGCAATTCTCTTAGCTTTCGCAGCTAAAAAGGAAAAGTAATACTTCCTTATTCCACGAAAAATATAAGATTAAGATTTTATATTCTCATTTCAGTTAAAAAGTATTCTTTCTCCTTAAGAATGGAGTTGCACAAAGTATCAGCCTCTCAAATCAATTGTGTGTATTGAAGTTGTCGTCATCTTCCCTCGGTATCTCTAGCAATCGCAGAGTCAACTCTTTCGGTGTTTTGGACAAGGATGATCCTTTTTTTCCAAGTAGTTAAAATTGTGCAAAACAGTAGAAGTTCAGCGTGGAGGTTTTCGGGGTTACTACCGCATAGATTCATCTCTGCATACAAATCTGATCGCAAATCAATCTACAGAATCTACGCGGTAGTAACCCCGAAAACCTCCACGCTGAATCCTCACCACACCGCGAAAGCCTACACAAGGATTACAGTAGTTGTTGTTTCACTCCGGCTTTTTCCAAGTGAATCTCAGTATGTGGGCTTGAGTTGTGATCATTACTGTGATTAAATGCGTAATTATGTTACCATGTGTAAAAATCATCCTCATCGCTTCTGCTATGTTTGCGGTGAATTTACTTAAACATCGCAACATAAACCTCTTCAATTGGATACTCCTTCAAAATTTTATACCATTTAATTTTTCTGTGTATTTCAAAGAAAATAATTGGGAAGAGATCGGCTGTGAAGACGCGCCTCTAACCTTTGCGTGTGATTTAGTTGGAAAAAATATCGCCCATTCGTGTAAAGAGAATCATTTAGGAGAGAGGAGCATTGGAGTTATTTTTTGATATTGGGTTCCTTGGGTTCCTTATCATGGGGTACACCGTAGGTGTGTGAATGTTGCTTGGTGTGAGTAAATTGTGTGTTTGCTTTAGTAGTAGTAGTTGTAGTAGTAGCAGTAGTGTTAGTAGTTGTACTAGCACTAACTGTCCCTTCCGTTACTATCAATCCCTACCCACCCTCCCTCCCCCTCAAATCCAAACTGCTCCCTCTACTTGGGGAGGGGGAGTAACAGAGGAAAGTCTATGCCATACCATTTATAATGCGAATGAATTGTTTATTGCTATTACCATCTTGATTGGTGATAGTAGACTTTCCTCTGGCTAAAGCAGTGTGGTATCTTAATGTCATTTAAAAGTCTATGCAGGTCTTTAGTGACAGTTTTTAGCATACTTCTACGCATGTTCTATGTACTTTTTATTTTTAATTTTGATTTTTTTCTTTTTTAATGTTTTCCTTTTGGATATATTGCCTTGTGTATAATTTTAGTTATTATGCATGAAATACGTTTTATGATTAATTCAATTGTTCATTTTTGTACTTTTTTCCAGGCTTTTACAGTTTCTATGCATGCACCTATTTTTGGCATTAAATTTGTTTGTGTTTTAAAATATTTTCTTATCACTATTATCAGGGGAATAAATTTTTTTGTATAGAATTAATCTAATTTGAAATGTATCTACTATATTTAATTTTTACTATCACTGGAATCGTATTCCAATGGAGGTTTTAGTAATATATTTATTTTAACTGGTCTCAAAAACGTTCTTCAATCATTAATAATATGTGATACTATGTTTAAAATAGAGGAATATTTCCAAATTTGCTTACCAATTGAATATAATTATTTTAAAAAAATTATTAACCCTGAATTTTAGTTGGTTGTGGATTATTTTCATGATTTATGTCTATGTGCTGTATTATAACAATTATATTTATATTACCTTTCTGTATCCTCCTTTCTGTAAGTATATTCATAATTAGATTTGAACATTAAAGATTTGATGTACTGCGCCTTCTCCATATTTTGCTGATGACTCTTTTGCAATGCTGTTATTTTTTAACCAGTCTGAGCGTGTCTTGGAAGCACTGATCCATCTGAGCCATCCAAGTATCATTGTACCATTTTTCAACTGTTTTCCAAGATTGCAGTGGCTGAAACTATCTTTTTATGCATTCATGTTAATGGATTCGGTGGAAAATATCGACATAGTACGATTGTTGGAATAGTTTTTATTTGTAGGAAATACATATATTTGTACTGTTGTTGCTCTTGAATTCAAACAATGGCACAGCGGAAAGGTAGTAGTATTTTTGACCCCATAATCTGGGTACATACGTAAAATTTTATGGAACACTTTGTTTTGAAAAATTAAGTCAATGGTACTGTCCGCATACCAGTATTTTCAGCTTCATAAGTATTACGTCATGCGTGGGTACAATTTATACGAAGTTTCCTCCGCAATATATGGGCAACCATCATAACTAACCAAAGGATTTTAGTTTGCCAAAGTTATGGACGAGGTCCACATATCCCTCTTGTCACCCAGTCGACCTCCAATCGCTTGAATGTGGTCAATGGTCACTGAAGTATTAGGGGGAGCATACGGACAACCAGGGTGTCACACTCTTCGTTTGGAAGGATGAAAAAGTCAATATAGATAGAACCTTATATCATCATATGCTATCTATCATTTGGCTATCAGCTGTCGAGAAATACTTTCGACCATTTTATTATTGAGGATGATTGAAGTTATGTTTAAAGTATTCACCCATTCAGGTAGGTTTACATGAAGTGTTTAAGAGGTATTTTGGCAGTGTCCCTTCCCTTCTCAGTGTTCCCTTTTATAAATACGGCCTACTCCCTTTCACTCACATTGCTCTCGAGTTGTTTTCCGATAAGGCAATAATCAAGGGGAAATAGGGAATGGGTAAGAGGCCGCTATTTGGTTGCGAGGAGAAAATAAAATTGTAATAATCAGTAGTTTCTTTCATTGTTTCAAAATGAAATTACTCCGTAGCTCTAACCCGGGTATTTAACTCGAAGTTTGGTTGGATAGGTGAGGATAGAGATTAAGCCACATCAGCTTAAGGTTGGATGGCGATATTTGGTGGAACTTGTTCGCAGGAAACATAATGAAATACACTTTTGTATGTTCCACAAGAGTTTTTAATCCCGACCTAGGTTTCGGCAGTACACACTGTCATTATCGATTCACTGTCAAACGATTCGTGCCATCGTGCCATCATCACACGCATAAAATGTCGGCATTTCACTCCTTAATACACCGCTTGGTCGCTATTCCCATGTCAAATGAAAATTTTAAAAAAGAACTATCCACTATTAAGTTAATTGCTGTTCAAAACGGGTATAAATCTGTTACCATTGACAAAATCCTTAATAAGAAACTTAAAAAGCACGCTATGAAGACCGTCACAACGTTACCCTCAACATCTCATAACAGTGATAGACCTGAAACATCTTGGGGGAAAATACCATTCCTTGGCCCCCTATCTTATCGAGTGACTAGTATGTTCCCGAAAGATAAATTACCTTACCTTACCTATGTGGCCACTCAAACCTCAGGAGGTTTTTGGCCTCACCAACAACATGTCGCCATCTATCTCTATCCGCCATCCATTCTGCATCTGCTCTCATCTTCCCTAAGTCCCTTTTCACTTGGTCCTGCCATCTTAGTCGGGGTCGCCCAAGCGGACGTTTTCCTCGGGGTTGATTTTCAGATACCATTCTTAGCATGGACTCATCTTTTCTCCTCTTTACATGACCGGCCCATCTTAATCTCCTGCTTTTTATTTGCGCTATTATATCCGGATCTGTATATAATTCTCTGAGCTCTTTGTTGGTTCTGATCCTCCATACTTCATCTTCATTAATAGGACCATATATTGTTCTGAGGATCTTATTTTCAAAAACTATCAATTTCCTCTCCTGGTTTTTTGTTAAAGTCCAGGTTTCGGATCCGTAGAGTATTACTGGTTGTATTATTGTCTTGTACAGTTTTGATTTAGTTTTTCTTGACAGAAGTTTACATTTTAGCAATGATTTAAGAAAGATAAATTAAGATTAACATTTTATAATATGACAACTGTTGGCAATTTTTTTATTTAACTCAAAACCAAAATTTATTGACAAGGACCAAAGCGGTGTGTATAAATTGTATTGCAATAAGCCTAATTGTAATTCTGTGTATATTGGTCAGACCGGACGTGCCATAAAAACTAGGACAAATGAACATATGAAGTGTTAGGTAAGAGGCGATTCAACCTCTAATTTTGCCAAACATCTGTTAGACTGCAACCATAGCAGTGATTTCAATGTCAAGGTTCTCCACAATGTGTGTAAAGGTAAAAAGATGGATTTTCTTGAGCAGTTGGAAATTTTAAGAGCATGTCGAAACAAAAATGTAAGGGTGGTTAACGACCTTTTGTACCCCTCCAACTCCTCCCCTTTATTATCAGTTCTGCTGGACTCGGCAAGTAAACCCACTGACCTTGAGGAAACTATTCCTCGTTAGCTTTCCCCTCCCACCATCACCACCTCCTCCCTGCCTTAACCCCCCTCTCCCTAAGCTATATAAGCTCGCAAAATGTTTGTATATTCACCTTGATAATGACAGTGTGTACTGCCGAAACCTAGGTCGGGATTAAAAACTCTTGTGGAACATACAAAAGTGTATTTCATTATGATTAAGCCACATGCATGCGAATTTCAAATGAGGGGGTGAGAAACCAAAGGAGGGTATAAGTGATTTTTTCTGGCCGAGTGCGAAAATAAGGGAATGAAATCGAACGAGATCGACAATATTTAATAGTGCGTTTCATTTTCCAGTCGGTGTCAGCGCGATGCAGAGGCTCAATCTTATCCGTTGACCACTGAGTTTTTGTATATTTGTTCTTCCAATTTATGGACGCAACTCTATTAAAAATCAATCAATGAGCCCATTGGCTTAACACTTCATATGTTCAGGGTAGAAAAGGCACTTCTTTTCCCGGGGAAAACCCCATCACGTCGGAGATTCAAAACGGAGGTTAGTTTGTATTCTTGAAGGTGGAATATACTCTAGAATAGGCCGAAAAACGAGTGAATTTCGCTCTTTCAGGGTAGGTGTGGCGATTATTTCCCATTGGTCACATCTCACTTGTCGGATTTTTTTAGTCCTGGCGAAAGGCATCGACTGAGAGCCCATCTAAAGGTGAAATGGAAGAGGGGAATTTAGTCTCAACCTCGCCAGAATAAAGACACTATAACCATTATTATTAATTTATTATGTTTAAAGAAATGAATTAAGGTGGTTGGACATACTCTACCCATAGGTAGTTGCTACTATGGGTACTAACTACCTATGGGTAGAGTATGGTGGAATTCTTTTGACGGATACTATTGTACTTCACTAGGTCTAACGAGAGCACATCGATCCGTAGACCAACTCTCTATACCAATTAAATGACCAAGTTTAGATTCCTCAGCCAAATTTGTATTTCCTATTATTATTCCTTATTCGACCTCCCCAATCACGCCCCCCTTCTGTGTGGGCGTTTTCCTGTAGTGAGTTTATTATCTGAAGGATACTGCACCCTCATGTGTTTTCCCATAAACAGAGATATTTTTTTCTTAAATGAAATTATCTCATATAGTTTTTAATATTGTTTCACACTTCACTTATAGAGTACCTTTATTGTAATTTTTTATTGTAACCGTTTGTTTACTGTTTTTAAATAGTTGTTGTAAATTGTAGAAGTTTGAATTGAAGCTATCAAGGGATTAGGTGGAATGGGGGACTCACTAGTCTAAACCTCACCCATATAAAGACCTATTATTATTATTATTATTATTATTAATTTATTGTGCTAAAAGGAAATGAATCTAGGGGATTCTAATCCTTCCTATCTATGGAGTAGAGTACCTATGCTGGAATTCTTTTGACGGATACTATCGTACTTGACGGTTTAACGATTTAACTCGCTTTCGATCCCTGTGTAGGGTCTCTTTACCCCATGACCTGCAGCCTGTTCTTGCCAATCTGCAAGTTCTTACAATTTATGGGTCGTTTGCTTCTCAAGGGTCATTTTTCGGTGATATCTCACCTTGCTTTGATTAAAGATATGTAAATAGAAAATTTAGTTTTTCTACAATTTTTCGTAGAGCTTTCGACGATTTTAGAGGGGGTCGATTCTATGACTTTTTTGTATTCCGTCTCGTTCACCCCAAACATTTGTGTGAGTGAGTCAGTCAGTGGTCGAAAGTTGATTTTATAGCATATAGGAGCGTTTTTAACTTCCGCTGTTGACAAAATTACACCCACTATTCCCAGTTGCTTGCTTATTACCGCGCTCACCAGTGGCGTAGCTAGGAATATGCTTTGGGGAGGATAAGGGGGACTGAGGGGGCGACCCCCCCCCCTCAAGCAACAGGTTGTACGGGAAGAGTTTTGAAAAATTACATGCCTGGAAATACTTTTACATCATTTGTCACTTAAAATTTAACTCTTAGCCGGTGAAGTTATTACACGCCAAAATTAGACAATAGTTAAGGCCTGGTTACACGGTACATTAGAATGTACAAGAAAATGTGAGAAATTCTGAATATCAGAATGAACGCGAAAATGCACCGTTTAACCACGGAAAAATGTACGAATGTATAAATTTATAATTTTAAATTAGAATCTGTTCTTATTTCGTTCAGACAATCGAATTCTACGGGATGAAATTTAGCCTCCCCTTGGGGGAAAGATTGCGTGAACCATCATTCTCTATAGCACTCAGTCATTTAAGGCTTACTTAATAAATACCATATAAATAATACAATAAGTTGTTCTCAAAAAGCTCAATAATGTCACCAGAAAATGCATTTGGTCTCGTGCTCTGATTGGCTGCTGCTTATTCCACGTAAGTGTTCAGTGATGGCAAATTCAATGGGAAAATAATGGAAATAGGGACACTTGTCATCCCTACCAACCTCTGAAAATGATTACGTGGGAGAATTATAATTTGAGTCGTTATTTTCGCCATCCCTGAACTAGTGCGTGGATATTGGTCGCGTCATTCTGGCTTAATTTGGCATGCATGGAGATTTACAGTGGCAATAATTACACACTAAAAAATGGAAAATAATTAGCTAACAGTTCTGGGTCGTTGATAAAAAAATTAACGCGTACTGGATGATCTTCAAATAATGAAATTAAGAGGAATATATAATCTATGGAGATCAATGGGGAAGTAAGGGTAAAAAAATGTAATGCATTGCAATTATATAGCCAACCACGTCATCAATTTTTAATGCATTCATAGGTACATCCAATGAAATATGATTTGGTACTTGACATACCATAGTGATATTGTCCCGATGCCGTTGGTGGCATGCATCATGACACGTAGGACAATCTGGCCATGCAGGAAAAAATCACAATCAAAACACAAACACCAAAATGAAAGGGTTTGATTAATATTTTTAAGCTAGTGGAGTTAATCCTGAATGACCTACTGCTCTCACACAATTTCTCATGCCATTGCGTGAGCAGGATGCGTAACAACTAACATTTTTGATTTTACAAAGAGTAAAGGAATATAATTTGGAACTTGATACCCTAATGTGACGTAAGAACAGTGAAACTAATAATATTGCTTCACAGGTTGACGAGAGTGAATAATGTTTTGGATATCAATTCAGTAATATAAATCCATTTGTGATAGTTGTAATTTTATCATATTTATCTTGCATGTGACGTCATCCAGCACTGTACCATTCCTCCCAGATATCCAGTTCAGCGTTGGCACTGTTTCTTTTTTCCATGGATGAACGGCAATGGGTGTGGGAATGATGTCTTCTTTCACCACCTTCCAAATTGTTGCCGTAGTCTATCCGATTCGTCTGTGAAGAAAAGAAAACATATTGTTATGGATAATTTTTAGCTGATCTCGAATGTACTAAGAGAATTGAATTTTTAATGGTGTCGTTAACACAGAAATTTGCATCTCATTGAAATAATTTTTTATAGAAAATTAAGATGAGCTTCGAGCAAAAACATCCTCCCCATGTGTTTTTCTATCCCTTGAGTTCAATGTATGAAAACAAAATTTTTCACCCAGTTTCCACGAGTTGGTGACTTAATTGTATTTTCTAGTTCATTTATTTGTTTTTAGGAAATCATATATTTAGGGAGTTATCTCTAGTAGTGGTATATCCAGGATAGGGACAAGGGGGCTAGGTGCGGATCTGGGGGTCACTTCCAAGCACTAGGAGGGTCGGAGAGGTGACGATATTTTTGAGGATTTTTAAGCTAGTAAGAACACATTACAAGGTTGTCCAATTACTAATTTTTCAAAGAATTAACTTTTTTAAACAAACATCATCTATGGTATTCTTTGAAATATTTACATAACTCCTACTCTGTGATTAATCTCTTAAATGGTAATCCCAATCGAAAGAAACAACATGGAAAACACGCTCTCATCCTGAACACCCTATCAGATCTACCGCGGGATGTAGGCTTTCGCCTTTTCAAAGCTGGTCTCACGCACAGAAATCGATGCCCGCTCTTGTACGTATTTCGTATATTACTCAGAGAAAGGAAGCCTTCTACCTTAGGCAATAGTACTTTAATTCAACTTAAATTATGTACTCACATTTTCGGATGAATTTCTTTGGTAGTGAGAGTGGTAGGAGCACTTGCACCCAGATGAAGTCTGATCGGAGTACTGTTGGGCAGGGGTCGTCTGTCGCGAGTAGAGCTCTCCATGCTGCTGTCGCCTCTTTTCGTCTGTGATTTTGTGCGCCAAACTAAGTAGTAGCTCCTCCATTATTATGGGCTCGGTTTGTACCCACAGCTGGTCGTTTTCCGGATCCCCCGTCATATCCGTGACCAAATCCAGGAGTATCTTAAATTCCTCAATTGCCTCGCCTCTCCCAGGCCGGTCCACCAGACCACGGAGAAAACCTTACGTACGGAATTACTTAGACTTCCGGATTTTCTGCGGGCCGGCTCGGTGCTGGTGGGTCAGCTGCTAACCTGTCACCAGGCATTAAACCTTCCCGTTGTTACGATTCTTCTGCGGGCTCATGTTGGCATGGGTGCCGAAAGTCACATTCAGCTTGGAAGCGAGTATTCATTGCGTCCATTCCATGGGTACAGAAGTCCATCTGCTCAGCTGGCTCATAAGAATGGTAGAAGGCAGGAGGCTGTTGCGATGTAATGTAATTTTCGTTTATTGCATAACTTTCGTTATAATGGTATGGGTTCTCGCGGTCCATTCTATTGTCCCATTCCACTCTATCGTCTTCAGCCAACATATAAGGATATTTGTTGGCGTCGACACGTTCTGATGGGTTATAAATTGGATTTGAAAAATCCCCTTCATCAGGGCAGTGAGCATGATCGCATCCAATTAGTTTGATGCGGCCCACTACTTTCTTCTCAAGCGAATGCTGTGATGGTATGCTGCTTGGGATCATAGCGTCACCTTCGGTATCAAGATGATGGCTCTCGCAGTCCATTGTACTATCCAATTCCTGTGTCTTGTCTTCAGTCAGTATGTAATGATGTTTATAGGCATCAACACGTTCTAGTGGAATATACATGGGCTTTGATAAATCATCTTTACCACTGCCGGAAGTGTCATTGCATCCCATTTGTGTGTTATGGCACAATTTTTTATTCTTAGGCGGCATATCAAAATATTCCATGTCATAAATTTACTCTGGTGAGAAGGGGCGTGAATTAATAACATTACCCAAGCTTTCACCCTTCCGTTTAGATGGCACGCAAGAACGATATGAAGTGCCAGGATTTGTTGGTGGGCAAAGATGAGAATTTACCACG
This sequence comes from Ischnura elegans, assembly GCF_921293095.1. NCBI lineage: Eukaryota > Metazoa > Arthropoda > Insecta > Odonata > Coenagrionidae > Ischnura > Ischnura elegans. The sequence goes on from NC_060256.1 coordinate 3,404,638, forward strand.
TCAAATTCAACACCTACACGTTTATTACTGTAATATGTTTCCTTGCGTCTGCCATTTGCTTTGAGGACTTTTGCAATTTTTGCTTCTGGGGGGGGGGGGGGGGGGGCAGCTTCCCTCGCCGGGTACGCCCATGCATGTACTTCTATAACAAAATCTCTCGCGCGGCTGTTAGCTAATAATTATTTCATTGTATAGCGTATAGTAAGAACTTATGGAGAGAAGGCCGTACTTAAATTGGTTATACTTTTAACTAGTTTATAAAATTGGTGGCGAAAAAATGTGCCCTACACAGTTACGCCACATTTGCAATAATCCGGCAAAAGGGCCGCGCGGGGGCTGGAGGGTGCTGTTGGCCGCACCGCGATATACAGGGATAAATATTTCACCATATTTTTCTCTAGAGGGCCTGTGGGCATGTAGAAAATTAGGGATAAATATTTGAGAGGAAAGTGTTGGTTCAAATGAAAAAACATCAACTCCGGTACAATTGTTTATTATAGCCTGATGCATTCTGGAATAGTTTGTGCAGCATATAGCTCACGTAAAACTCCTTTAATTTTTGTATTTGTAATTTGTACAATTGTAGGAAAGCTTGATTTCCATCAAGACTTCGCCATCAGATACTATCCTAACAGGACTAGCAGCCAAAAAATGTAAATTTTAATCAACAAAGACGCCTGAGGGCAAAACTTTATTTTTGCTGGATCTCTCAAATTCCCTCATGGCAGATTTTTCATTGGCATTTCCCCAATTGGTTGCCTAGTTTCCTCTGAAGGAAGGAAACAAACCATAGTCAGCCAATTTTGATGTTTGATTTCCTAAGATTACACATACGACCAAAGGAGGAGGCTTGAACCTCTTCCACCTTTCTGACCGCCGCGTCCCATTGAGCATTTTTAATCTCTAGTTTCCTTCTTTTAATTTTCACGCCACCTTTGTTTCATTTTTACTGATGAAAGGAAATCACTCATTGAATCGTGGTTGGCCAATTTTACGTCACTTTGAACATCACGAATGAGCCCATACTGCTAATTGCAGCCAAATATCCAGTTCACAATCATTACACTTTTTGACTTTATACCAAGATATGAATACATTATTCGTTCCTTTGAAGAAAAAAACACGAATGAATGAATAATTGGTTATTTGTCAAAACCTAATTGAATGGGAAAATTTGATGAAGGCTGGCAGGTATAGTATTGCCGTTCCTTTATCATTTCATATGGCGTTCCATAAGTGGCAGTTTCCTCGCGAGTCCGACTCACTATGTTTATACCTACAACCATTGAAATGATCACTCTGCAAAGAAATGCCGTATTTATATTAATATCAATCGCTTTTATTTCTCATTTATTCTTGTAGCAAAAACCTGCCTCTATTCCCCACCCACATAAATATTATAATAATGAAGGATAAAAAATAATAATTTATAATAATTTAATTTCATGTATTAAATGTGAACACCACAACTATTCGAAAGTCTCTGTTCACAATGCGATCAAATAATTAAGATAAGACTTAAGTTCGTCGTGGACATGTACTAAATGACTGCCTCAATAGAGCAAAAAAGGAATTATTATCGACAATAATGGGTAATAACTCAAATGCGGTCGCCTCCCCCTCTCGAAGCTGAATTGTGCCAGAATTTCGGCATAAAATTCTGCTTATTGTTTTTCATAAGTAACCACCGATGATTAATACTGATCGTAGCGGTTAGCAAACAAGTAAAATGGCTCTCCATAACAAATGATTGCAATGAATGTTCAACACTCGCTATTAGGATACGCCGTGACGAGTACATTAAATGCAGCAATTAACTCAAAATATGCATGGTAATGCGTAATAGGGTAACCATCCTAAGTCTATTTCTTATTTTCGAATCATTTTACAGTGATTCTACAAAACCGCGAGTTGGAGACAAGTGTTATCACTATGGCCATAAAAGATTTTTTTAGCCACAGAAGACAAGAAAATCAATGTTATTGAACCGTGCAATGTATGTATTTCTCTAAACTAAACAGGACTGTGACATATGCATCGAATATTTTCGATCGTAGTATTTTAGGCATAACTATTTCCGATTCTAGAATTGTAAATCCTACTATGTCATTACACCAGACAAGTGTAAAAACATTTTTACACACGTAAATACAGCAAAAATTAAAATGACAAAAGCGATCTCGGGCACCGGGTGAGTGGTTTTTGTATAAGTAGCCAGATTTTTTGTCGGATTGACACCGCCGGGTGATTGAATAAGAAGACGTTCTGATGGCAGTGCCTTACTCTTGTCTGATAGAACTTCAAATGTATCATTCGCTAGGAAAACAGCAAAAATTAAAACGTATGACCCGAAATCGTTTGTATAACGTTGCCTTCGACAACTGTATCGCTATCACCGCTCCACTATTAGATAATCGAGCCTCGCTCCGATGCAGTTTTCCGATGGGTTTCCCTATAAATGCCTGTGTATGACTTTTTCAGTGTAATCGTCCTGTCTAATAATCCAATTTGCGGAAATACCGGATAATTAGATTAATACGAACGTTTATTTTCAACTTAATAACAAATTTTATCACTTACGAAAGTACCAGTATTCCGGTATTTTTTCGCCGGTACAAACGAGGGAGTACTATTATTAATATTCACTACAAGAATACCGGTACTTTATTTTTTAAGTATCATAGTCTCTCGCTCTCATGGCTCGCTTGATCACGCCCTTCTCACGAAACAATATTTTTCCTCTCCGACTAACACACCGAAGCCCGAACGACGTAGTAGAGCAGTTTGTGGGGAATGAAGGCAAGAGAAACGTTGAGAGAGAGAGAGAGAGAGAGAGAGAGAGAGGGGGGAAGGAGAGAGAACGAAAAAGAGAGGGGAAGTGGAGGTGGGGGGGGGGATCCTTCTCTGAAGGACAGCAGCGCCAGTTCTCCGCTGTCACTGTGAAAGACGTAGAGCCGTAGAAAGGCCAAAACATCCATTGCGCTTAAGGACATCACGCGAATATGGTTGCATGCACACACTACACTTAAATATATTTGAAAGTATTGAAGAAACAGCTTTGACTTAAACTTTTGATCAGTCCTGTGTCTCTATTTGGAGCGGAGTAATTATCACTAAAAATAGACCATATTTTTGGGAAGTTAGCAATTTTTTTCCTCCCAACTGGTTTCACATGCGTAACTATAAAACATTCAAATGAAGGCTACATATATGCTATGCATTTTAGTGGAAACAGTTCCTCGTTACATGCAAAAATGGCCTCCTAGCGACCTTAATGGTAGCGTCCGGCAAAGGCACTTTCTGGCGTGGTATCCAGTCCCCTTAAAAAGAATTTCAAGCCAATTTCTCACCCTCGACATGGGCCGACTACTCGCCCGAAGACCTCCGCCCGCGGCCGCTGACCCGCCATCTATAGTGGTCACTGAAATGATTGGACATATGGGGGACAGTTCGATAGCAGATGAGGATGAAACGGGAACCACTCAGAGTACATTACTTACACGCACATTATTTTCATCCGTCGCGACGGATGAATATTTGTAATGGAATACGGTAATGGTGGTATTCAATGTCTTTGTTTCACAAGGCTTTTTTTTCTCTCGATGCGAATTAGTCTACGAGGTACTAGGTGATTAATTCCTGTCCTTAGCTGCAGTCCCTTAATCTCTGAAGGAAATAATGGACCAGAAGAATGCGAGCAACATTGAAATAGCCCTGAAAGAGGGTAGCATAAAAAAACGACGCTATAGCACCATCAAGTAACGTATTATCAGCGTCGTAAATTAAGCGGAAATGGCCGAAAAAGTAAAATCGCTGGCAATTACGGCGAAATGAATAGTTTACTTTGCCTTCCTTTGCTCTCAATTAAGTCCGCATTTGTTTTTCGTTGGGATACACTATCGGATGTGCAAGTTAAAAGCAATGTCTATCTTAAAAGGATCTTTTCCTTTAGGGAGACAGTTAAATGTAGACTCTAGAACTGTACCGCAAGACGAGGGATTGGATACGAGAATGTATTTCTACGTTTCAATCTCGACCCCACGAAGAAGTATTATTATTATTAATACCATTATTCCGTCAAACTCTCCAAAGAAAAGAGTCTTCCTGAGTGGTTCCCGTTTCATCCTCATCTGCCATCGAACTGTCCCCCATATGTCCATTCATTTCAGTGACCACTGTAGGTGGCGGGTCAGCCAGCCGCGGGCGGGTAGTCGGCCCATGTCGACGGTGAGAAATTGACTCGATATTCTTGGCATGATTTTTGATGTGTGCCAACCGGCATTTTCCGACACCGTTTGTTAAGAGAGTGAAGGAAAGGATTTCTCAATCAACGCGGAAAAATTCGACCGAAAAGCCTTTATTTTTTATAAATTTAGGAAAAAATTCTCTCAGATGCCCGAGGTACTTTTTTAGCTACTCACCAAATTCAAGAAAGATTTAGGGCTTTCCTGGCGAATAGACTTCGTGAAGAGTTTTAGAAATCACCACGGGGTCACGAATTGCATGACTGCCGATGTTTCGATGTCCGATTCATAGCCCCGATTAGGCCGAGGCGGGGTAGAAAATATTTGAGTATATACGTCGAATCAAACGCGTACTGTAAATTTAACAATGGATTAATTGTAAAAATTGACAATTATTTTTACAGCTATGAAATGTCCTGGAAGAAAAACAGTTACCAAATACGTTATTCGTACGTATTTTAACGGCAAGTTAATTTTTAGTACCGCTAGTTTTGTCAATTTTACATTAAATATGACTTCAAACTATAAAAAAGTGAAAGTTTTGCATAAACATGAGTGGTTAACTCTCAAAGAGTCAATCTTTAAAGAGTCATCGGATGAACTATAGCAACGACATTGAAAAATTAAGGAAAGTAAATAGAGTAGGAAATATTTTTGTTTTGTTTATTTTATAATTATTTTAAAGCTCTCATGTAACACGCTTAGCCAAACCGACATGTGGTGACTATTTTCAATGCTAATTGGAATTATTTATTAGGGGTAAGGATTGTAACACTGATTTGGGACCTCTTTCTCAGAGCACAGCCATTAATACTGAAATGAATCGCAGAGGAGTACTAGAGCGAAGCATCCGGCCTAGAGATAAGCGGGCGTGAAGCATAATTTAGTGGTAACATGATTTTAATTTGTTTTGACATTAGGACTAGATTAAAAACCAACTAATCTTATTTAATGTTAGACAGTGTTATTCCTCCTCTGTACTATTGTGAGTGCACGCACTCATTTTGATAGACGTGAGGTACAAATCCTTAGCGACGAAGTGCGACCCCGTGTCATCCGTCTTTGTCATGCTGACCTGTCTCGGAGTGAGACGACAACGAGGCCTCCTAGATTGGGTTATGATTGTGTCTCCTTCCTTTGAGCCTACAGATGACATGTCCTGTGATTAGCTTAATGGAGCCGCTAGCCGTGAAATTCATCGATTTTTGTCTCAAATTCGTGACTGATTCCGTGAGATACTGACTTCTCTCAGACTGCTCTGCTTGGAGATTAGTGATTTTTTTAACCATTCCACTGTGCCATCAACTGCTAGCGTCCGTCTCTTTAATTAATTCGGAGTCTAAAGGGTTGCATTCTTCTCCAGGTCGTCTGACAAGAGACAATTGGAGGGTAATGAACGTAAACTCATTACACGCGTCTCTGACTGGATGGAATTCCTCCCTGCCTCTGCGTCGTCTGACATCCGGGTCCTCACTGCCACTGCCTTTTAAAATGGAAAATTCTGCCCTGACACAGATTATTCTCGAAAATGCTTGGTCTGGGATCGGATAAGAGACTAACACTTCGCATGAATCCCGTCCCATCCCAAAATGAGGCAATCATCCTTCAGGTATTTCAGAATTTTTCTTCAATATTTCGATATAACAACTTTGAAGAAATTATTTCAGTTCGATATCTTTATTGTATTCAAATTTTTCATTCTGCAAAATAACGGTCTCTGGCATTCGAATTTTCCTTAAGTAGAACAAGTTATTAACGTAATAGCATTTATTGGAATCATAAAGATAATTTAAAACGGACTTAATCCTGTGAGTTTCCCTTGCATCTCAAGAAATTATAAAAGATGTTCACATCTATATCTGCGGCCGTTTTATTCTTGAAATCATTGGAATCTTAAAAATACCAAATCGTCATTTTTTCTGGTGATTTCATTTTTAGAATCGTCGTTCGAGAGCCTTGATCTGTGTGCATGGAATTCTTTGTGTTCAACCAAATTGACTCAAACGCTGGACCTATTTTTGGATTGAGTTACTTATGTATTTGCTCAATTATCTTTTCTCCTTGTCTTATATTTTAAAAACTATACCGCTGTACCGCGAAACAAAAATAAATATAGACCGCGAAATCTATGAATAAGGGTGACTCAGCGTCATTTTAGATTATTTTTAAGCATAAATATCCAATTAAATCTTTCTTGGTTAATCCTCCCTTCAATGTGAGCAATTTCGATGGGGCAGCGTTATCCGATAGGAAGTGAATGCTTAGCCTTGTTTAAAATATATAAGGGCCGCGGGATGCAGGGACGTATTTTACTGCTAATTCGGGCGGAGAGGTCATCAATGTACATAATGAACAGAAGGGGGCCGATCACGCTTCCTTGTGGACAACTGATGTTTTCTTCGAGTAATTCACCGAGTACTTTTTTCTTAAACTTTCGCAGTGCCGTTCGCATTGATTTCTCGATTACTGAGTATTGTGCAACGTAACTTTCTTTTGCTTCAAGTTCCTTCGATTTATTGCCAAACGAAATGGACTTTTTGTGCAAGTAAACTTGTGCACCTCTGTCCATTGTGTAGGGCACATGGGGTTCAGCGCTCAGTCCGTCGGATGGGACGTTTAAGTCGTGGTCCTTTGGCGCCGTTTGTAAAGAGCAGGCCTATGCCGACGCCGAGTTTCTCTCCTCTCCTCCTTTGCTATGGCACAAATGTTTGGGGAGAACGAGACGAGACACGACAACTTTGAGACACGACAACAACAACAACAACAAAAATCATACGATCGGCCCCCTCTAAAATTATCCTAAGCCTTAGGAGAGAGTGTCAAGACACTCCTGTTTCCTTCAAACTCTCACTCAAAACTTTCTTGTTTATTTACTTTTTGTAAACTATGTATTCATTAAAAATTGGATATGAGGATTAGTTAAAAAAGTGTCCACCAGAAGCCGATGGCGTCGCTGCGATAATTAGAAGAAAGTTAACAACATATGATCATTACAAATTATCAGAAGAAATAAAAAAACAAATTTGACTTTGCAAACAAGAGAAGCAGCAGTGGAATGGGAGAGGGAAGAGGAGAAAAGGAAAAGGAAAAAGCGGAAAGATGAGAAAGGTAAGGCGGGAAATTGACAGTATATTTATTTTGAAAAGTCAATTTCTTCATGGTTTGATTCCATGTGAACAAAACCTTGTTTACAAAAAAGCGTGTCGAAATATTGATTGCGTATCGAAAAAAATCGATTGAGTTAAAAAACTGATTCAGAATTGAATGAACTAAAAGTTGCCGAGAAAATCAGAAGAAAAACAGGAGATCACAAAGTGGAAAATGAAAGGGAGCAAAAACGAAAAGGAGAAAGATAAGGGTTGAAATTTCTTTGTTGTTGCAATCACTTTTACGTAATCAAGTCATGCGTAATATCAATTAAAATTTAATTTACTGTTGTTTATTGTATTTCGTGGTTTTATTATGTCATGATTTTAAGCTTCAATTGGATATTAAAATGTTGAGTGTTTTAGAGGAAGATGCCATCAACGCATTCTTGTGCAGATAATTTGGAGACTGTAAGGCTAACTGTAAATTTATTGGATTTCCTGTAGATCTGTCGAAAAACTTTGTTATTTTAATTAAACTTTTACTTTTATTTTTTAATCTGTATACTGTAAGTCGCCGTGGTTCTCTCGTCGTCCGCCGGAGGAGCGAAGGGTAATTCGCGCAGAAAAAGGAAGAATTCACATGTCGGAACAATCACAATTTATTCTCCCTTGATTAGCACACCCACGCAGACTGATCAATGTCCCGTCGACTCCCTCTCGTCAGCGCTTCGGTTATTGGATCGGGTGCACAGCAAGATCACGTTCGCAGCATGTGTTACGTTACGTTACGTTCCCTTAGTTCCTGCGGCCGACGGGGTTGAGTGGTGGGAAACGTGGAAACGAAAGGGAAAGAAGAAATGCTGAGAAAGGAAATGAAGGGAGAAATACGACAGCCGCCTCTTACAATACTAAGCGGTCGTTTTATCAGTGAAAGTGGGAATTTTGCTAATTCATTATCCATATATTTGGAAAATAAGTTCCTTAAGGAATAAATAGCAAAAAAATGCACAAGCTATAATTGTAAGAACTGGCTGAGGGGCCGGCGTAAGAAGCCTTTTCCGGAGGGGTCTTGGGTAGGGGGGGGGGGGAAAGCGAAAATGAGTTGCATCAACCAGGTAAATTCCAAACAGACGTCAAGAATTATCCTGGAGAAGTCGCCTCCTTGGTTTTAAAACCTAGCATTTTACTCGTTGAAATCTTTTTTGAAAATCTCTCTCTTTCGTTTGCTTTAACCCTTTCACTGCTGTTCAATCTCCGGAAACCTTCTCCTCACATGCGGCGAAAATGTTAAAATGCGTCTCCTGGGCCCATGGAGCAGGTACTTCCAGGATGGGTGTGGTACACCCTCCGAAGGGTCACTAATCCCCGACCCTATCCTCGACGAACTCACCCTCGCAGGACCGTCTCATCGGCCCTACCAGCGGGGGCCCTACCTCCGGAAAAGTGACCGCTCTGACTGTAATTTGAAAATCAATCAATCAATCCGATCATCGAAATATGATAGTTTTCATCGCACTCCTGCCAATCAAGCAATCAAGTACGTCTTTGAACCGTGTCTCTGCGATAAAAATTAACGATTTTGTTAACTTTGCAATAAAACGTGGCTGCGGACAACCGGAAAATGGCCATTATATCAAAGTTAACAAAATCATTATTTTTCATCGCAGAAACACGGTTCAAAGACGTACTTTATTGCTTGATTGGCAGGAGTGCGATGAAAACAATCATATTGTGATGATCGGATTGATTGATTGATTTTAAAATTGCAGTCAGAGCGGTCACTTTTCCGGAGGTAGGGCCCCCGCTGGTAGGGCCGATGAGACGGTCTTGCGTGGGTGTGTTCGTCGAGGAAAGGGTCCTGGATTAGTGGGTCCCTTCGAAGTGCTTCGTGGAAGTGCTGACCGTATGGCAGGGAGGAACGAAAAAGTACGTCCACCGCAGTCTGTCGTGCGGACGTACTAGGTACGTCCACAGCAGTGAAAGGGTTAAATTAAGTGGCTCTAAGAGCCATTGCAATGCGAATCGTAAGTTGCTTCAATCGGTAACATATAGGGATTGTGGGGAACTCCGAAAATGTTTTAAGAAACGATATTTTCTTGGATTTCCATGGAAAGAAAGATCCAGTTTTAAAAGCATTGAAGAAAATATTTCATTGAAGCATTGAGGTTAGTCAGCACAATTTTTCATTTTATATTCCTTCAAAGATTCCCCTTTCTCCATTACTTTGATTTATTATTTTATAATCAATTGAGTTGATGCTCTTTGTTTTATGATTTCATCGCACAATAAATGCCCCAATCTCGCTATCTTTCAAGGCGACGTAAATGTCTAACAATAAGAGTAGCATGATAAATTTTAATTTGTCGAGCAAATTTCGAGTGTATCTTTACTTGCAGGTAAATGACGAAACTTACTGCAAAGCTGCAAATGTCAAGGTGATATCATACGTTTTAAGCTAGGAGTCTATCAGCAAATAAGACCAGTGGAACAGGAGATAAGATTTCTCTTGAACACAGTTTTTATTTCCCGGCTGCGGAGGATGTTTCCCATTCGGTTTCTCCACTGCTAATGAGAGAAATGCTATCTCCGAAGCAAAGGTTCGGAGATCGTCTTTCGAGCCATTCTTATATTTCGTCGCAGATTGTTTGAAATGTTTCTGATTTGCTCATTTGTCTTATACATTCCTTGACATGATGGCTTCCATTGCTTGTTTTCCCCCCAGAACGTTGCTCTTGTCATTTGTCATTTTTGGGTCGAGGGCTGCTGTGTCGGAAGTGAAAAAAAACCTGGAAAAGAAAAGTACCAAATTGATTATTTGTGTGTTCCTCATGCAGTGAAAAAGCACGAAAATTTATCATCGTTACAATTATAGTTTATTTTATTACGCATTTAGCATAATAATGCGCTGATTTGGCGCATTTACACCGATATTTGATTAATCCCAACCTTTTCACGGAAGGAGGGATACGTGGTGGCCTTGGTGGGTGTAGCACTTGACTGCTAATCTAAGGGCCTGAGGATCGACGCCCGATTGCATCATCTTGGGGCACCCCAAACAAAAGCGCTCGAAGTGCGACGTGGCCAAGAGGAAGGAAGGTCTCTCCCAATGTTTGATATCACGCGTCGGTGGCTTACTTAGTGAGTCCGAGTGAGCTCTTCCATCGAAGGTTGAATCACTCATAGAGAGATGTCTACTTTTAAGAAGTGCATAAAGTATGGCTGCGAAGGTTCCCGAGAAATGTCACTAAACATTTACGCTTAAAATATTAAAAAATGTGCATGTTTTAAAATCATTTTTGCCCCCATGCAGGATTGGATTCGTCGTACTTATTAGCTTTCAATCCCTTTTAGGCCTTCTCTTCGCCCCACGCTACTTCTGATTGCCGCCGCGGCGTAGCCAGTGGCGCTGCAGAAGTAGATTGTGCTTCCAACCAGGAATATTACAGTAGAGGGTTCTCTAACCGACCTGTTGCCTTGCATCGTGCATTTAAATGGGTTTACTTGCCGCTCGCGTCGCTGGCAGGCAGAGCGATCCGAATTCCATGTGGATATACCACGTGATAATTAACACTGTTGGCCAAAATTTATATTCGAGATGATACAACCCATGAAATCCATATCATTACAATGCTCCGATTGCAAATATTCAAAGTAAATGGATCGTCCTGCTTTCAATGCCGCGCTGCGGACATTTTTGAAAACAGAATGGATATGCAGTGCCTAAGTGCCTGCGCAAACAAGTATAGCTTGGTTAGCAACAGCTCAAGTGCCTCCTATGCGTGTTTGGCTTAAAATGGGATGATAGGGAAGTACACTAGTGTTTCAAATGCACCAAACACATTTTTAAAATTAGAGTTCAGAATAACTTAATGTCGTTAAACCACAGTTTAAATCCTAATGGTGAATACTTGATTCGAGATAACCGTCCGAAATATGGAAAAATTCAAAGGCCGCTAAAACGGGTGTCCATGTTGAATATTGGCCGTGACGTCACAAGGCAGTAGCATAAGGCAGCTTCTACGCCGTTTAGTTCTACCACTATTATTGCATAGAAAAATTACTGAATTTGAGGATATCCGTTTTTTGCTGTCATAAAATATCTTCAGAATATATATGTGGCTGCTTCTCTTTTGAGTACAGGACTTCATCATTGCGTAATATATTAATATTCATTTACGTGCCAGCTTCAAGTTTGGAAATAGTGCGAATAGCACATTGAATTTTTAATAAATAGATGATGGTATTTATTTTTCACTCGGTATATTTTGGCACAATGCCGTTTTTCATGCCAAAACTTTTTTGTAAGAACTGAGTCAAACTAATAAACCTATTTCAGACGTTTGCTGCAAGACTTATTCGTTGCGTATGTATTCGCGCCGGCCGGAAAGTTCGCCCTTCGCGACTAGAATCATGGGATGTGAGCCTAATTTCCGTGCTGGCTGGTTGTTGCAGTGGTTCGCTGTCCAGGATGGGTTCAAGAAAAGTTAATCTTGGTTGGAAGAAGGAAAATTCCAACGATTTACTAAATTTTGATGTATTTATGGTCACTGAATTTTTGAAAAAGGAGGACAGGTTACAGAAATGCGAGGCGTTAAGAGTAGCAAGGGGAGACCACGTACCTTGCTCCGCCTTTTTCAATGCCGTATTTTTTATGGCCTTCGGAATGGTGAACACGTCTCTGAACTAGTAGTGGTTCGATTGAATGGGCCTTAGTTAGGCTGTAATTAATTAATTTTCATGCGGTACTTTTCAAAAGCCATATATAATTTTAGAATATGACTTGCCACGTAAGATGTGTGAGGTGGAGTAGTGGTAGCGTGTGTGACTTCCACCCAGGGGCCCAGGGTTGGAGACTTCATACAGGAAGTGTATTTTTCTATCTTCATATTGATTCTTCGGCGTCAAGTTTATCATTAATTTTAATTGCAGCAATCTTAGACATAAGACAATTTTTTAATCATCATAATGGCGTTTAGGTATTTAAGCAGTGTCATTTCAAACGCAGACATTTCAAATGCCATATTTCTCGAACACTTGTAATTCACATTACTCCAAAGGGAGTTTACTTACACAGTAATATGTGCTAAAAGAACCATTCCGAAATATATTTTCAATTAATAAATAGAATGAAATAAAAGTTGATAATCCTGGACCGGGCGCGCTGGCGTATAAAATACGTAAATCTTCGAAAACCGAGGATTTCAACATTGTACGTAAATTCTGGGCTAGAATGGTCTCTTGTATTCCTACAATGTACTTTGACTGCTTGTATTGCGAGTTTTCAAAGTTCGAGGTATTGTAGCTAATATTTTTAGATCAGCAAGAGGAACCCGTCACCAGTGGAGTATAAATTACGCCGCGCGACCTGCCGTGTACCTTTGTATCTGTATCACCTATAAATGTACTAATTACAACAAATAAAGATTAACTTTAACAAAAATCGTTTGTTATCATATATGCACATATCATGGGCAAAGTACGCATTTTGCCCGGTCGTGTAAAAATAACAGTCGCGCCATAATTCCTTAACCAAACTACTTTAAGTTTATACATTACATAGGTCTACGCGGAAGATTTTGACTCAACACACTTTCTGATATGAATGAGGTACCTATTAATTAAATTATTATGATGATAAATATCAATTTGATCTTACAATACTTTAAAATGATCTTCAAAACGGAATATCATCGATAGGTAAGAGTCAGGAGCAGCCTTGAACCATTTATTCCGTATGGCTTGTGCTTTGGGCACGGGAATGAATATCTTCTCCAGGCTTTCTTCGACGTCGAGATGCAATTCGGAACAAAAAATCATTTATAATTCTTTTTTGAATTCATGTTTTCCGTACTAGTCGACATTTTTAGGAAGCAAACTCCACCGATTCCCGGAAACTCGCCACGCTAAAGAAGGCGACGGAATACAGCGATACTCCACTGGTAACTACTGCCTTGTGACGTCACATCTCAATCAAGATGGAGGCACTGTGTTTCAGCGCAACATGAACTTTTCTGACTTTCAAAACGTTTTAAAGTGCATACCCCCAGATGCAGGAAAAAAGCGACTATACTAATATTTATTTTTTAGGCCAAAGTTTCAAGTTCGTCAATAAAAATTGGTGCACTTCCCTATTGGATGGTTGGAAGGCTAACTATATGTGTAGGGAGAAGTTGAGTGAATATTTCATTTAGGGGGAGCAAGGAGGGAGAGGGAGGCAGGAATGAAGGGGAGGGGTCGAAAGTGACAAGAGAGCATCGGAATGCGCAAGACGGATTCGCTCCAATTCGGCGTCTGTCTTTCCCTCTTACGAGCGGCGAGAAAAAAAGGTCGGATCGGCCTGAGCAAAGAAGAAAAGAGTTGGAGACAGATGAAGAACTTCCAGCGTCGCTCTTAATTAAAGGCATTTGAAATAAAAGGAAGAAGAAGAAACGGCGTCCGAGTATCCAGGAGAGATCCTTCCAGAGGAGTGCAATGGTGCTGTCGCCCATTGGAGGAGTTCCCTCATCTTGATTGAGGGCGGATTAAAAAAAAAATAGGGCGATTCGTTCGGCTCGACTTCAATCTTTGAGTGCAGCGGATCCTGGCGAAGTTCACGCCCAGATGGGAGTCGGGCATGATCTCGTTTAGTAAGACAAAAAATGAAGGGTTTTGTGGTAATGAATGATAGGTCGACGTAATCAATTCTTTCGGGCGCGAAGGCTGTGGCGCTTGTGAAAGGGGAGTTTAATTAGAAATTGATATCGTAAAATGGAAATAAATTTAACGGTGGCAAGAGAAAAAAGTGAAAATCGTATTTTCTACAACAGGCTGTACTTTGGGGTGTACCTATTTGTTATTGTGGGATACACCTTCATTTTATCGGTAGAAAAAGCTCAAATAAATTACGTACTTTATCCATTTAGGCTTTATCGTTTCATTTAAAATTGGAAATGAGCTCAATATTTTGTACAATGTGAAAGTCACTACCGTATTCTTAGCATGCAAGTGGTTGTGTGTGTTATCCCAAGATTGAATCAAATAATATGCATTTCTGAAAGTACTTCATTGTTCAGGAGAAAAACGAATTCCTGTAACTACGAATCCGGAAAAAATCATCTGATTCTTCTTCCTTCCAGGATTAGGCTAGTAAGTCTGTTCCGCCTCCGCATTACCATCTGTTTCTTCCAACACTTCTCATGCCAGTTGGTTTATATTCCATTGCTTGTTTTGGAATTATTTCATTTTGCATTCGTGGTATAAGTTCCTTCCTTCTGTGTTTGTAATATTTGTAATTTATCATTAACTGACTGGACACCTGTTCGTCTCTTATTCGAGTATTTCTTAATTTACCCAACCTTGTGCAGCCTTTGACTGGTTTTAAAAGTTTCATTTCCGAGGATTCTATCCACCTTAATACATTCTTTTTTAGCACCCAACATTCTGATCCGTGGAGTACAGTAGGGACTGCCAACACTTTATAAAATTTTATTTTGTTTCTTCTCTCATTTTATTTTTAGAGTTCTTTTTACGGTGCCAAATTTTCTCTGGAAAGTATTAACTTTATTTTTGATATGAATGTCCTTGTAATATGTTATATCGCATCTTAAGTATTTGAAATGCGACACTTGCTCCAGGACTTGATCCTCAATAACAATTTTTGTTCGTATCGGCTTGTTCCCTAAAAGTGCCCTAGTCTTTGTTTTGGCTTTTGAACTTTCTGCCCGATGTCTGGTTTGGGTGCCCATGCAAGGAGCATGCGCTCCCGCCGGCATAGCTCTCCATCATGCTTAACAATCATGCTACCATCTTGAAATATTCCAAGGATACAGTAGTAGATAAATTCCACAGTAAAACACATACAGATTGTCCGTTTTCAGCCCTGATTTCGAGATAAAACGCAGCAATAAGAAAAAATATAATTGTCTTATTTTACAGTAAATAACCTTAGATGACTGAGAATTGGCGTGGTACTTTAAACTTTGATCAAGAAATAGTAATTTATCATGCTTTCTTCGACATTTACGTCGTAAGGTTACGCAATCGAGCTATTTTTACCTCAGTATTCTCCCAGCTACAATTTTTCTTTATTTAAGAAACAGATAAATGCTGAAATAGGTCTCCTGTATGGACTCTGATAATTGAAAGTTGATGGCGTAAGTTTAAAAGGCGTTACACGCCACCAAAGGAAGAGAGAATGCGACCGGTCGTCACGGAGTGATGATTCCTCCAATCGATATCTGTGTGTAAAGCGGGGATTACACGTACGAGTCGACTCGTTGGTACTAGCCGACTCGGACGTGTATCATATCAACTTCCGGCCGAGTTCACTATCGATTGCTGTGGTTCTCGATTCTCGGACGAGGTAGCCGCCATCCTAGTAGCTATCCGAGGGTTCTCGATTAGATCGAAAAAATCGCACTGGTCCGACAGCAGTGGATCGCTGTTTAAAAATGGAGAACGTTGAGAGAAGTGTAAGCGTGTACGCAAGAGGAGGGAATATGAGTTTCCGGAGGGGACCGTTTACCGAGGCAGACACCATAAAGTTTATCGAGGAATATCAAAGGCATGAATGCCTTTGGTTTTTACTATTCAATCCAAGGACTTGAGGATGGTTGTCAAATTGATGTCCTCTATACTGACATTTCTAACAGTGGCGCCGACTCCATGGGGCTTGAGGGGGCCCGAGCCCCCTCAAAAATTCGTTATGGGTGTGAGGAAAAAATGTGATTGCTTGCTTGCTGATTTTCCCCGGAGTGTCCAGACATCTTCTTCCATGGTCCAGATATCGAGATTCCTGTTATCAGGGCTCTAATGTTGATCATATGACTCTTCTAAAATGCTTAAAAACTTAAAACTCACTGCTTATAATATTTCCCGGGGCAAGATCCACGGTTTGGGCCCCCCAATATTTTTTGTAAGTTGGCACCCCTGATTTCTAAAGCGTTTGATAGAGTAAATCACATCAATCTGCTACACAAATAGAAATCTCTTGGATTACTGGACTCCATTAGTTTCATAGTTATGCATATTACTGTAAGTAAAAATTTAATCCTCTTTCTCACAGCCATTTATTGCAAACTCCTCGCCGAATACTCAAGACATGAAACAAGCGAATGGAAGGAAGATTAATTCTTCCTCCACAAGGAACCTGCCAAATTCCCACAGCAATCATTGAATGAGAAGTGAGAATTATTGCTCCACAGATATCGGTAGAACCTTCAATGTAAAACGTAATACACCTTCATATAATTTATTATATTACCATTATTCACTATTCCTTTCATCTCCTCATCGCTCCCATCACATGAAAAAACTTTGCTGTTATCACTTACTAGTCCAAGCGCGACTCTTCTTCGGTTAATAGACATCGCCACAAACGAATAATTGCTTATATGCTTGATACATAAATACCGCCAACGACAAGACTTCACTTGCGATAACGTGCAATCGACAGCGCTAGACGTGTAGACACAACAGTGAATCCAAGTGGAGTCGAAACTCACATTCGATTCAATATAAATCCCTTCTCCTCCTGGTAGTGGAAGGCAAAGATGAAAGGGCGACATGGGCGATAGCAGAGGCGAAGTATGAACTAAAATTGATTGTTAAGAATGGTTCATGAGGGACGAAGAAGAGTATTCTTCTTAATGTAGGCGCAGGAACGACTCCTTTGACGAGTATTAAAATGTTTTCCATGCTGTATTTATTGATTTTCATTCTTTCCCTTTATAATGCTCTCTAAAATGTTAATGTCGCAAATTATTAGTTATAAATTAGATCTAAAATCTGTTTTTATGCTAAAGTCTTTGACGATGAATGTTAAAAAAAAGATTCCTTTGTCTCAGTTCATCGAATGACTCTTGAGTCAAAGATTAGTGAATGGCTTTGTATGTCATGAGCTTTGGCACTATTGTAAAAAGTTCTCCATACCTGATTACATGTAGCATCGCATCTTGTAAACATGCTCTACCATTGGATCATTAATAATTTCCCTTGCGTTGGTTTACTTTCGCTTGTTTTCAGCAGATCCGCTCTCACTAGGAGACCCCACAGAAGAGTTGGCTTCATGATTTAAACTTTCGCGGCCAGCAGTATGAGCGATGGATTTTAAAGGTCTCCAATGGTTTTGAAACCACGGTGAGTCGACGTTTTGGGTTTTCTACTCGGGCCCTGTTCTCATCGCCTTGATAGCCTTGCAAGTGGTCGGAATTCGAAACGTCGGCTGACCGTAAATTTCAAGCCCAGTGGCGAGGTCGATAAATTTCTCCAATACTTAATACGATTTCGTTTTGCATTTTGTGACGTTAAAAATGTCTATTTTAACTCAAACTGAACTACGGAGACCGTTTTGCGAACAAAATCGTGCGTTTTCTACGTAATTCCTAATTTTCACAATCATGCGTAAAAACTTGTCATGGACTTTGACCCATTCAAATTTCTAGCCTCTAATCGCAATTTTTTGCATGGATATGTTTATGAACTGTTACTCTGTTTGGCCAGCTCACAATCCAATTTCTGGCTTGTGTTATTTTGGTGTGTCGCAAATTGAAAATAAAATCTACCCCGTTTAGCCATTTTCTTCTCAAAAGTAAGCAAATTTAGTAAACATGAACGTTACCGCCCAATAACACATAAATGCTTGGTACGATATTGTATTAAAATCATTCCAATTTGCACCTTTCTATATTTGGTTTTTATATGTAAACGGCAGGTGCGCTAACATCCCTTGCCACACGCCTAATGGGATCGATTTTAGGGTAGTCTTTAGATGACTCATCGTTGAATGTGTCGTGACAATGAAGGAAGAAAAATGTCCCTTTTGCTTTTCCATCGGCGTTATTCCCTTTTCGCAATCGATACATGAAGGTGAAGGGCGAGGTGGTGGCGTGGCGGTGGGCGGAGGGAAAATTCTTGTGTGAGCGGGAAAGTTTAAGATTTGAAAAAAGTGCTGACCCCAATCCTTTCGCTCAACGGGAAGAGAGATAGAGAGAGGAGCTTCCCTTCGCCCACTAAATAATTAGCGCGCTCCGAGTTACGTATCCTTCCCATTGCTTTTTATACCTCTCCGTATTAAGGGCAAGTTGCGGGGGAGGAGGTTAATTAATGGCCCATGGTGGAGGATTCTCTCCTGTTATTTTTTTCGAAAATATATTTATAAATAATCCGGCTCTTCGTCGTCCCGTGGCTGCAGACATTACTTAAAGCTCTATTCAGCGTTTCGCATCCTAAGGCAGGCAGCTAATATCCAACAGCAGGTTGTAGTTTACGAAGAGGCCACGACTCCATAGAGTGGCGCTGGGGTCAACTTTGCCTTTTATTTTGTCCACTTCGCGCCTTTCTCTAACCATTCCTTCTTTTATTAATAGCACATAGCACAACCACAGCACAACCCTTAGACTGGACGGAGGGATCGTTATTAAAAGAGAAACAATTGTGTTTGAGGATTATCTCGGAGAGGGCCACGAGAAACTTTGTGCTTGGAATATGTGGAGTGGAGCGTTGGTCAAGAAAACGTTGGAAAGCGGGGAGGCGTTGTGCGTGCGTGCGGTATGGAGGTGAATAGAGTAGTGATGAGCAATATATCGCTAACTGTGATTGAATCACCGTTACTGAAAAGTAGCAGTCACTGTCGGTGATTCAATATTCGAAATCACTGTGATCGGTGATTCAATCACTGGATTCGGTGAAGATAGCTCTAGCTGCTACCAAGTGATATGCGATATATCGCCACTTGTGATTGAAGAGAAGTAGCCGATCACTGCCGGTGACTAAATCACTAAATCACCAAATACTCGAAATCACTGCGACTGTGAATACGGTGAAGTTAGCTTCGGCAGCTACCATGATGCTACCAACAGTAAAATAAGAGTGTCTTATTCTCATACTCTGAGGTCTTATTCATCTTTTATGATAAATAAGACATTCTGTGCGAAATATACAGCTAAAGCTTTGAATTATGATGGTTTGATTATAAATATGTATAAAAAATGATTGCCCCTTATCAATTCTTTTACCACATCAAATTTACTTAATTATTGTAATATGAACTCGGAATCAGAACTATTCCCTCAAATAAAAATATTTTGCCTAATTTTACAGTTTTCTGTAAGTTTATTTGTTCCTATTGAGGAGAGCTCATTCCTTGGAATTGGACAAAGTAGCAGGAATAGCAGCGCCACAAATCACCGTTGACTTTTAAGAGTGATTCACCTCGGTGATCACAATCACAGTTAAGAATCACCGTTACTGATGAGTAGCAGTCACAGGTAACGAACTGATCCGAAAATCACAGTTCCGATCATCACTAGAATAGAGATGCGATGTCGATGGTCGCCATTATGACGTCTTTGTCTCCAGCACCCAGATTATGTAACTGTAAGAAGGGCGAGAGCGATGTCGTTGCTAGGGGCAACGCGATTCCCACGACGGAAGGTGATAGCAGCGATTATGAAACCGTGATCGCTCTCTTTATCACGCTGCGAGCGTCGTCGGCCTATCACGTTCGAAACCGATGGTGACAAGTATATGCTGACATAAAAACGAGCACTAAATGCATATATTAGCAAAAAATTATTGTTTATTTAATTTAAAAATGCTCTATAATCGATTTAAAACCATATAATTCTTAATTATTTCTACTGGAGTTCTCTCTTGACATCATTAGTTGCCCTCGTTGTTCAATTGTTATATGCGCATGGTGGTGAATTCGATTGAGCAGCTTTATTTTCACACAGCAAATTGGAAAGTACTGCTAATTGAAGTACATCCGTGATTTAAACGTCAATTAATTTATATCGAAGTTTAATTATCAAAATTTGCCAAGTACATTCTCCAATATATCAGCATCGTTAAACCATGGCTATAAACCCCTTTTCGAATTTTTAATCATCATATAAATCAACTATTAACTACTTACATTCAAATCACTTGCGCGATTACACTTCCATTATCATTTCAACATTAATTAGTTTCAATCCAACTTTTCGGCCATTCTCTACGATATAGTAAATATAATGACTGCACCATCTCCCGGCGAGCATTAGCATAATAGATTACGTTATCACACATCGAAAAGTAATATTACACTTTCCCCATAACTTTACCATAATACGAGTACTTAATCATAATAATACCTATAGGCGAAGCGAAGTACTTAGCCGTGAACTGCCTCCATTTTATGTATTCGTTGTTTGTTATTGTTATTTCAAAGACTCCGCAGACGACGCATTCTCGGACATAGATGTGTCGAAGGATTTCATTGGCTCTTCAGATTTTTCAATGATGCCAACCTCGCGCGCTCGTACCTGCATGATACGCACGATGGCGGTGTCTTACATGATCGCATGATAGAGCGGAACGTGATAGGAGAACGTGATGGTCATTTATCGCCGTCGTCGCTGTCACATTTACATAATCGAGGTGCAGGAATGGTAGTCGAGTGAAGGCGTTGGAGGAAGTGATATGTATGAAGGCAGGGAGTGCACTATGGGTTGGAGATAATGAACAACAAAAGCAGAAATTCGTTCTGTGGCAGATTGAAATGAAGAAACTATCGGGCGGCCGGGATTATTAGCTTTGTGTATTTTCGGTAGGATGTAGAAATGATGGTAGAGGAAGGATTTACAGCCCATTGCTTCTCATTATGTACTGTCACCTGCCAACCCCCAAAGAGGTGGGTAGGACAGTATTGTTGCTGTTTTAATTTTTTATAAAGCTTGCATGCAAAACACGCCAGCCTAGCTGACTTATTGCCTTTGCCTAGAAGATCATCGCCCGTTTGAAATCGCCTCCTGGCCACTTATTCATTTCTGCGTAAAAATGCAAGCCACATGGCACTATGTCGGCATTGCACGGCGGGTGATCAAAAATGTGCCATTGAAATTGCTCGAGGAGCAGTTGGGCTGCATCAGCACTGAGATGATGTGCGTTGTCATGGATCGGAACACTTCCTGAAGTCATCATGTCTCCTCTTTTGTTTTGAATAGGAATGGGTGTAATGTGTCACACTGTATCACACTCTAGCCACACTGCATTAAAGAAAAATTCTCTTTTATCGGCATTTGGGTGAAGACATGTTAATGCTGAAGCCATTCGGCGAGTTTTCTGGCTCTCTCTCCACAGTGCACCCTTGGCGGGAGAATCCATTGAGATTGCTACTAACATTAATATAACAACTCACGGCCAGAAATGCCTCGAGCGTGTGGTACGGAGGACGCGCAGTTGCCCCACCTGCGTGGTACCAGCCTATTGCTTGTATTATGGTATTTTTTCTGAGCGATCGGAGGTTGAAAAAACCGCCCTTGTACTTATTTTGGGCATAAATTTTGTTCGTATCTTGCAAAAATTAGATATTTAAATATTTTGATTGCTATTTTGTCGGCAATCTAGGTTTTGGCTCTTTTAGAAAAATTACAGTTTGCCACCATCAGTATTCATATTCCACTCATCAAATCGTAGAGAATGGCTTCACTCTCTTGCTTCTATGATCAAGGAGCCCACGTGACTCTCTTTATGTGACACTTGCCCGTGGTACCAATATAATGGTAATATAACTTGCAGTGGATTTAACTTGGTAAAATTTGAGTATGATCGTTGGATATTTATGTGAAAATTATGGTCAACGTAAAATCCATACAGTTTTTTAATGTAGCTTTTGCCGATCTATTCTTTAATATGAATCTTTAACGTTCGGGATCAAAACTGTTGGTATCAATATGATACCATTGCGTTAGGGATTTATATGATTTAATGAGAGTTGATTTCCATTTAACGACAAATATTTGTCCAAAGAGGTGGAAAAATATTTTTACGAATGTCTATCCATCAACTAAACAGCAGAGAGTATGAGGGTTCAAGGTGAACCCTTGAGGGATACAACACACCGGGGCCGGGAACCAAGCCAGCGGCTTATACGCCCGATCACCCGGGGAGAGGCTGGAGGGGAAGGAGAAAGGAAAGAGGCGCCGCCGTGATAGGAGCCCGTCGATACCTTTAGGACGCGCATCGCGATTCGCGCTGCGTCGCACGGATTGCGAAAAAGTAGGACAAAAATCAGATTTTTGTCGGATTGCTTTGAAAATTGCACCCTACATGTTTATTGGCGTGCTGATTTAATTCATGCAGTTATTTTTAAGATAAAACTATTATTTTAGAAAATATTGTGGAATTATAATTTATTAACTGTCTAATAATAGCGCTGACTGAAAAGGCAATCCTTAGTTATTATTAAATCCGAAAACGAAATAGAATTCTTAACAAAGTATGACTAAATGGCAATTAAAATTACCAACTAACCAAAAAGGCTAAAATTAAGGATGTAGAGTGTGGTGACTTTCGTTGAAGAGATGCGATCTTCCGACTTCTTGGGGTACTGCTATTTGGACAAAAACGTAATATTTAAATGAGATTAAAAATACTGTTGGAGTGAAAGTCAACTCCTACATTTTCATTTAAGCATGCCGAATGTATTATATTCTTTAAAATTAATCAAATTCTACATCAGATTCTTCTGAATCCCTCTCCTCTTCGCATTCGCTCTCCGAGTTCGAATGCTCTACCATTGGGTTATTTAATACATGGATTAAAAATATATAAAGATCCGAAGTTAGGATCAGTCTCCGGAAAATATCCTCATTCTGGTGTAGTCAAAATATTTTTTCTGGCGTGATGCTCGCATTATTTTGTTACATCTTTCATTCACGATTCCTGGGCCTCCTCCGACAGTTATCCCATTGGAAGAAGAGCCAACTCGATAATATCTGCATCATGTATCAATACTATGTATTGTGGTAGTCATTGTAGCTTCTTAAACAAGAGACGCTTCTGTGCCATGCCTTTTCCTCTCTTAGCATCATTTTTACGGCAAAAGACAACTCTGCGGGGGAATGTCTTTTAAGCCAGTTTCTTTCCCTTAGCAATTTAGTTTGTTGTATTTTTTGAGCGGGTGTTGGCATCGGTGATTTCTCTACTTAGCTCATATTTTTATCAGAGTCAGCAGTTAATAAAATTTATTCTTATACTGAAATCCCAGGGAAAACTACATTACCATCAGAATACTGGGATATCTGAGGTGTTTGGAAGGTTGCAAAAGACAACATCAAGAAAATCAGTAATTTAATCCAACCATGTATCATTCTTCTCTAAAAAAGAGTTTTCTCGCGAACAAGCTCGCCATCTTCTATCATCGGAATAAACAAATTTCATGTTCTCAAAATTAACAAGTTCAAGTTTTGCCTCCTCATCTCCGATTAATTGAAAACAGCTCTCTTGAAGTTCGTTCAAATTCCTTTTTCGTGGGTCCACGTTTTTCCTTATATCTCCTTAATTTTTCCTGCAGTTCCTTCCGCGAGAAAGTCAACACTTAAGAATACTGGTTCGCAAAGACTACACAAAAGCCACACGCTGGAACGTTTTTATTTCTAATACAAGGGAAAACTCGAACAATTTAGTATGGCACCTCATCTTAGACCAATTTTTAAAAACGGAAACTAGGAGCGGAAATAAGTGAAGCCCTGTAAACTCTCTCGGGTCCGCCGGAGGCCGCAGAGGGAACGCGAGGAAGTGAATTAAGGAATTAATAACAAATTCCCGGTCTTTTCCATAACTCCTCTTTATTCGCGTTCAGATACATCCATCCCGCAAGTCGTCTCCAAACCAACTCCCAACGTCGTGTCCTCTTCCCACCGGCGCACCGGCCACCTTGCAGTTCCCACCGTTCGTCTCACCGGATGCAGGGAGGGGTGAGAGGAAGGCATTATGTGTCTGCTTGCTCTAAAGGTAACTATGGTGGGAATGCAAGTCAGCGGGACACTTACAGCCCAATTTATTGTTGAATAAGCCCAAGTTGAATAATCGTTGTTTCTGTGGTTGTCAGGCATTAATGAATCACAAGATTTATGGTTATCCAAACTCTTGAATTTCCCTGCGTGATGACTACAAATCACGAAAAAATATAGCCAATAGAGTACTTGTCAATTGGTGGTGGGCATCCACAGAAAACGTCTAACTGAAGAGTTCCAAATATTTTCAACCGAAACTTGGAAGGGTAAAAAAAGAGAATGCAACAATGTATTGACAACAGCTGTGCAAAGTTTCAAATTCCGCAATCAAAAAAATCTTTTTTGAGGTTTTGTCCAGCTTTTTTCGATTTCAGCCCACTGCGCGACGGAGTGATTTCCTTCTTGCTCCGTGATGAGGGTTTTCTTATCTTTAGATTCATATTTGGGCATACCGTTTACCTCTCACCAATACCTTCCTTCGCAGCCGATAAGGTTTATTCTGTGCGCGGTAGATGCGGTGAAGTTCTGGGAGGGTTAGAGCCCGAGGTAATTATAATTTATCCATTTTTTGAAAGGGGAATTCTTAACATCAACATACTCTGTACGGATGACTTAAGAGAATGTTAATATCGAATTTTTCTAAACGACTTAATTATTGAATGTTGACTCTATCTACCTAATCACACTCATTTATGAACAGATTCATTCACGGAATGGAAATAAACAGAAATAAATAGGTAGATGAAATCTGAAAACTAATTAATCCAACAACTATTAATCATTATTCATTTATGACCGAAATAATGCTCACTTACGTCTTTAAACTTTTTATTCAAGCTCATCCGTGATTTTAATGTGACATTTTTTTCGGGGTACAATGGTAAAATTTCCACCTCACTCTTATAGCTATTAGTTTAACAGACAGTGAAATATTAAAATTAATACGGAAGCAGGAGAGAAATAAATCAATGAGTCCTGATGATGTATCAATGGATGCATTGAAACTAGGGGATGAATCAATAGTTCCTTATATCAGAAGACTTTTTTCGTCACACTAAATAATGGGGACTTGCCCTGCGACAGGAAAATGGGAACCGTCACACCCATTTTCAAGGAGTGTTAAAACTTAAGTAGATAATTATAGACGGGTAAGATTAATGTCAGTAGTGTGTAAATCAATTGAACGGTTATAGGAAAAGCTAGGTACTTGTGCGAATTCTGAGATATAAATGCCTGGCCATTCTTGTATCACCATGTATTCATGAAGGGCTTTTCTTGCGATACCCATGTGTTGGGGTTATCGCAAGACATTGCTGAAGTCCTGGATCAAGGCAGTGAAATTGATGCAGTGATCATTGATTTGAAAAAAGCTATAGATACGGTGTCACTCGTTCAATTGATATAGAAAATAAATGGGCGCAACAGATAGATGATAGGATTTAAGTAGGAGATGGGGAATTTTTGAAAGGTGAATCCTAGAGGGTAAGAGTAGGTGAAGGACTTTCCTTGGAGAAAGCTGTTGCATCAGGGGTCCCGCAACGAACCGCATTAGGTCCGCTTTTGTTTTTAATACATATTAATGACGTACATGTGGTAGTTGACTGCAAAATACGCCTTTTTGCGGATGATTGCACAATCTACCGAAGGATCAGACGCAGTGAAGATCGGCGTACCCTTCAAAATGACTTATTGTCAGATAACATATCTTCATAGATAATCACCAACAAAATGGATGTTAATGCTTGAAAATGCAAATGATTACATTCATGAGAAGGAGAAACGAGTGTAATCGGTCATATATCTTGTTTGGGGAAAATATTTCCAACTTTAACGATTGTAAATACTTGAGGGTTAATTTCACATTTAATTTCCAAACTTGATTGGGAAATGCATATTGATCATGTGGTGGGAAAATCAACACAAATCTAAATTGGGTGATGAGTAATGTAAAAGATAGTACAAAAGAAACAAAACAAATGGCCTACATGATAATGGTTCGACCTGTGTTAGAATAAGCTACTTTAGTGTGAGATCCCCATTGTAAAAATGATACTTTAAAGCTTGAAAAAGTTCCAAGAAAAGCAGCCAAGTATACTTTCGGGAAGCATAGAAATGTCACAACTAGGCTAGGGTGTTTGGAATGAAAACCTCTAGTCGTGAGAAGAACGATAAATAGGTTACCTATGTGAAGCCCACAAAGCCTTTACAAAATAGCGGGGTTGGAGGGAAATAGGTGTTAAGCTGGACACACCCTGCTACATAAGAAGAAACGATGATAAATTCAAAATTAAGTTAAAAAATAGCTAACAGCCATTTTGAAAAAATCCTTCCAACAAAGAGGAATGAAGAAGTGGAGCGACCTACCTGAAGATATTTTTAAGATCATCCCCGTAAATACTACAATTTTTAAGAAAATGTGTACATCAATACTTGATTGATGACATGATTGTTATTATGGAGAGTTTGAAATTGGGATATTTGGGTCAATATCCGTTTTTTAGCAGTATGGTATTGGAATTATTGTGTTTTTAATACTATTTGTGTGTTTTTTTGTTTATTTACTATGTTATTACATAGTTAAAATTGTCACTTATTTGTTTAACTCTAATGCTGCCACCAGACCCTATTTGCAGTAATATGTAATAAATGAACTGTGGTTTGCACACCCTTTCTTAGGAAAGCGTTTATCCTTTCATTCACGTTAATTCCCACATTTTTTCGTAATTAAGTATTCATCATCATCATCATTTGTCAACAATCCTAAGATCGTTTAGACGCAACTCTTCATTTCTCTCTCCTATCCGTTAGCCTTTTCACAGTGACGTATTTCTTCTCTTTTACATCCTTTATAACCCTTTGTCCTATGTAACTCACTCAGGGCCGTCCCTTGCCCTTCTTCCCTTCCACCACTGTCCTTCAACGATTGTCTTCATCAGGCCATCATGCTTCATGATATGGTCAACTAAGTTCTCCCGTCTTCTGCTTAAGGTTTTTAGGAGGCTTCTCTTTTCTCCCACTCTTCTTAGAACTTCCTCGTTACTTTCAGGGTCGGTCCATTTTATCTTCATCATTCCTCGGTAGCACCACATTTCAAATGTTCAGATAATTAAAATTTGTAATAGGTGCGACTCCTCGGGATAATAATGTGGTGGTTTCCCCTCTGCCTTCCACATCGCAGTACTGCAGCCGTTAAAGTAAATGTTACCACGCCTGAAGTGAAATACATGTCGTTGTACTGATCACTGTGGTCTCCACGTTCGCTCATACGAAGAAGAGCTGTTCCCCGGGTGATGTGAGGCATAATTGTTGGCGGCCTCTCATCGCCAAGTCACGGTATCTTCACAGGCCTAATGCATCATTTGGATGGCCTATCTTACCCAGGGATAGACCCATACCACCTCGGAATGCCGCCGTTTTTTGCCCAAGACTGCTTACTCGACAAGTAACCTCACTCACATTGCAGCTAACCACTATATCTAGAGTGTGACTACGTAGATTTCCGCGGTGTTCAGGTTCCAATTTCTCCATATTTCCGGTGCAACCGCGTCGGTTTGTTGGTGATGACAACAGTTTCGCTGGCACTGCTGCCAGCGTCTTCAGGTCGAAGATGATGCCGGTCCACGATTTTCGTCCTCCTTATATAGGGGGTCAGTCCCGCCAGTTGTGGCTGCCGCTCTCCTATTTGCAAGAGCACCGAAGGGCAACGAAAAACAGGCAATTCCAGCTGTCTGCCATATCAGAGCACGCCTGGACCCCGGGACATGACATTAAGTTTGACGACGCCAAGATAATAGTGAAAGAAGGCAGATATTTTCCCAGACTCATCCGCGAATCCATTGAGATAGCCCGGACGGACAATTTTAACAGAGACGACGGCTACCATCTGGATGCCCATTGGAGGAGGCTCATTAGGCGGACCAATAGGAGAGCGGCAGCCACAACTGGCGGGACTGACCCCCTATATAAGGAGGACGAAAATCGTGGACCGGCATCATCTTCGACCTGAAGACGCTGGCAGCAGTGCCAGCGAAACTGTTGTCATCACCAACAAACCGACGCGGTTGCACCGGAAATATGGAGAAATTGGAACTATATCTAGAGGTTGACCCACCATCCGCAACGCGGTGGACATACTCGGTAGCTTAAAGCTCAGCCGCGAGTATTAAGTATTAGAAATTTGAAAAATATAATTATCAATTGCAATTATTTTTATTACTCTAGGGTTATCAAAATTATTTTAACTACTAATGTATCTGGTCATTTAGAGAGAGTTGTTGCTAATATAAGTACGAATTTTTCTCAAATGAAATTGGACAGTGAGCAGCGGGAAGAATACGAAGATAAAGCCCCTGCCACTTTCTCTGCTTATATTCTCTCGGTGAATGAATCTGCTTAGAAATAAATTAGCTAACGTAGATAGCCATTATTTTAATACATAATGTCATTTGAGAAAATTCGGTATTAATTATTTAATGGGTCAACTGTGTCTATTATGTCGATTTTAAGATGATTCTCTTACAAAATGAAAAAAACAATTACTTCGGATTCGAACCCTCTCAAGACTCAAGCGCAATTGACGCGCGTGAAATAAGCCTACTCAGCTACGGAGCCACATGTACCCGATTTGTAAACGTTGAGTCCAAATATGAATCTAAAGGGAGGAACAACCTCGCCTAGAAGCCCCAATGAAAACGTCCCGACGCGTCGCGAAGGCCAAAACGCGAGCGTGAGTTTCCTCGGTTCATTGCATCCGCTTGGGCTATTGTGCCTGTATTTTGACTCCTGTCTCGCCAGCCCGATCGCCCCCGCGTCCTTGGTGGCCTGCGGTTGAGGCACGCCGTTACCTCATGCGCCAACCTTCCAAGTTTTTACCCACCCGACCACAACAGTTTAGTGGGGCTCGTGGATGTCTACGCATTATTGGAAACGATAGTATTTCATAGGGTGAAAAGGTTTTATTGGTGGGGTAGTGCTGATGCCAATTTACCTTCGTGTTCCCGGGTATTTGGAGGAGATGACCGATAGCTGAGGTCGTTTGCGCCATGGGGGAAGGGTGGAGAGAAACCCGGCGTCGGCTCTTAACGAAAGGCGCCAAGGGGACCGTGGCTAAACGTCCCATCGGACGGACGCAATGTTCCGCTTTAAATTCCTCCTCATGGCACCCAAGCAGGGATCGGGCAGTCTCTGACAAATCTCTGCCACCGTCGGGATTGGAACCCGAGCCTACAATGTAGGAAGCCAACACTCTAGCTATCACACGAACCCGATCCCTTCTGCGGGTGCCCTTTCAGCTTTAAGTTGGTTTAAGCTCGTTGTTTATTTCTTCTACCACATAGAAAACTCCCAGATAGTATATGGCGTTACACATACTTACAATAATTGGAAAACTTTAAGAAATTAAATTTACTCATTTAACCCCTAGAATAATTCTATACTACACCATTTGATAGTACTAGTGGGACATTGGCAGAAAAATAGTGTTTACAGTTGGTTTAATTTTTACAAAAATAATGTAAAAATATAGAGAATTCTTATTCTAGCTCATTAGGTAGGGGTTTGGAATATGATTTCATTTACTGCCTTATTTTGCAAACATAAGAGGGATGAAATGCATGCTTCCATAATACTTGAACGCTTTCTTAAATGTTGAGACACGACTGTCGTATGGTCGAGTGATCTTACCATGAAATGAACTACGCTACCGCTCGTGAGGAGCATTTGATTGTAATCACGTTACCTAGAATTCGATCCTTTTCCCCCTCCTGGACCACTAGACATAGAGTTCGGTCAATCTGGAAGTTTTTCCGTGGCCTGCGAGAATTTCTCAAGCCTCGATTATTGGAAGAATTTTTTTCTCGCCATTCTTCGATTTATTGGGTCAAACTTGCGATATCAAATACGGATAACCTTTTCCCCATTCCTCTGGGGGCGTCCGGAGTGCATCTTGTGACTCGAGCAGCCAATCAAATAAGTCTGGTTTCATCTCGAGGAAAATAAATCCGACGTTCAATTGAGTTCACAGATCTTTGGAGGGCCCTATGTGGCCTATTAATGAACGCTGAAAAAGTTTAAAGTGCTCGAGAATTTCATCGGTTTCTTAGCTCCTCTGACAATTTTTCTTCTGAATAAAATTGGGTCAGTTTCATCACTCTAACCTAATTGCCCTTTTTTCCCGAATTTTTCCTTTTTTGTTCATTAGATGTGGTTCTCTCGTGAAGCTCAAGCTATTTCATATTGAGTTTAAATCGTGGAAGGAAGCGAAGACCGGAAGAAATTACTTTCAGTTACGGAGAAGTCTTAATATGGTTGTAATTTGCTATAAGTTTTTTAACCAAAATCCTTGTATTGCCCTCCGAATGCCGACCTTATCGCATGTGCTATTTAGTTCAGTTGTATTGCACGCGCCTACTAGGAGCTATATTCTTAGCTTCTCATTCACTTAATGTGGAGATTGCTATAGAGCGTTCCACATTTAGTTGACAGTACGGGCCTTATGGATAACAGTGTTGCCAAGCTTCCGCTCCGCCGGCAGGCATCCTAACAGCGTATGCAACCACACATAATAGAGTGCCAAAACGGTTTAGTTCAAAAAGGAGTTAGGGATCGCACGAAAGACGGCGTAAATTACGGAATTTTTTAGCGTAAATTACAATACCTTTGCTGCAATATAAAAGGAAAATTCTTTTGTTATTTTATGTACGTAATTATTCAATGCACAAGCTGAATAATGAATAGTCTGTAATGTAAAAAATAACAATAAATTGAAGGATAATAAAAATTATCGCCACTCCTGAATGAGACAAAATTTCTATTCCTCCCATATTATGCAATATTTTTTGGCTCTGGCTAGTATTACATGAAAGGCGATGTTGTATAAGACATCATCAATCTTTAATTTTTCAAAATTTTCCCGTGCTTGGTTTATTGCAAATTAAAGATCTCTTTTCAAGCTGACATCTTCAAAGCTAATTTCCTTAATGTTCTCTTTCCTCCACCTTGTAGTAGGTAAGGATTCCAATTTCCTTGAGTACTAAGAGGCATTATCTACCACTATAATTGATCCTTCGGGTAAGTTTTCAAGAAGTGAGTGCTCAAACCATCTCTCGTAACACTCGCCACCTACTTCTTCATGCTCATCCATTGAGTTCTTTTTGTACAGAAACACATGCGATGCTCCTTTTATGAACCCATTTTCCGTTCCTGTGTGTATAATTGAAAAACGTCCTCCTCGGGAAGTGGGGGCCAAGCCACGACCACCGAGAGACAAGGCCTGAGCGCTGAATTGTGACGTCACGAGTCGTAGGCAGACGGAGGGAGTAGCGAAGACTGCCATTGATAGCGCCGATTGGTGGGGAATGCGTAAGAAAACCAAACGATATGTGAAAAGACATTTCTCCGGCTACAATTTTCCTTATATAATATCATATGTACATATACTTAAATGATGTTAACAGTAAATCCCTACCTCGGGAAACATAATTGTCTCGAATGGACCTACGCCTTCGCCGAAAAATCTTCTTCGAAGAGAAACAGCTTGCTTCCAAATGCATTCGAAACCTCGAGAATATCATTAAAAGTCTTATATTCAGTAAAACATTTTTTACGCATCAGTGGAACTTATAACATAGAAGTCATAGGATTTTTACATCCTTCACGGGGCTTCTATTTTTTCAGCATCGCTGCATTAAACGATAATGAAATAAAAAAGTTATGTTCTTACACATGCACAAGATTTGGATAAAACTAGATTGTGCTTCTGTTAAATGACATAGGGATTGTTTTGATTAGACCTATCTGCAAACTATAATTTCATGGCAATTTATGCACTTAACGGGGCGAATTGTAACCTTTTAAGAAACGGTGAACTAGGATTTGCTGCTTTAAAGTACCTGGGGAAATAGTTTTGAATGGAAAAATACCATGTCCTACCTGATAACACAGCAAAGGTAGCATATATAACGCATTCAGTTGGGAAAATAATAGTTTTTCTTATTGATCCAGTTGTTGCGAATACATTTAAACATATGGACAGTCAAGCCTTTAGAGTAATGGTCAAGAATGATGAGAAGGATGTGGATAAACTATACTCAGCCTTGGTGGATTGGTGAAGAGAGATACTGCCTTCCTGTTGATGGATTTGTTTTCACTTATAACACAAACCACCTCCAGACCAACTTTTTCGAGACCAATGATGACTTTCTTCAGAATATCTTTTAGAACACAGGCTGACAGAGTACTCACTGGCAAAATATGGACAACATCTGTAAATGAATATAGTAAGTTCTCTACCGCGAACTCATGAGCACTACAAGCTAAACTGCTGGAGTTATATGCAGGTTCTACTATACTCTGCCCTTGTAGTCAAGAAAGGGTTTCTAATGAATAAGGGTGATATAACGCTCGTGGCTCTGTAATGAGATACTCGGTGCTTCACGTAAGATAGAAACCCATGCTCATTTTTCTCATTAATTGGACCAACTTTAAAAGAAGAGCAGAGCCGTTTGATAGTAACTGGATGTGGGAAAACCAAATTACCAGAATTGCGAGCAAATATATGAACTTCAGGAGATACTAACAAAACATTGCAGCAAATACAAATATGTCACAGATGTACCTTACTTGTCCTCTTTTCTTGAACCTACTTACCTTTTTTTCTGGAACAAGAGACATTTGTGATTTGATAAAGTTATTCAAAGATTAATTTGCAAAGTCTTTAATTTTGCATTCTTCCAGTAGAGCTACACTATAGCTATAAATATTTACAGTTTGTGGAGTTTTTAAATTCTATCCAACACATCATTGGTACTTTTCATACATGAAAGAGGCTTGAAAAAGTGGAGTGAATTTGCCTATTGCTTTTAATTCCCTTTTTCAGTGGTATATTTTGATATTATTATGAATGTATTCTATTAATGAGTAAGTAATAAGAGGTGGTGCACACTCTTCCAAATGCTTTAATATTATAGCACACGGCTTCACGACCACATCCCAAAATGCTGAATGCTTATTCATCTTCACCAGAGAATTTACGTTTCCGAAAGAGTCTAGCTTTTTCTAAGCCTTATATGCTTCCTGAGTTTTCAAACTCTCAGCTAAAGCAGCTTCCACAGTAGCACTTTCAAGACGCTTTTCCCTCATTGATGGCGCATCCCTGGTCTGCTCTGAAGTGGTAAGGTACTCAGGGCAATCAGGGAAGATCCTCGGCATGGCACCATCCCTCAGTTTTGGGCTGTTCAATGGTACAGCCAGCAGTTTTCCTGACTTCTCATCGAAGTAGGAGCTTTAATGAAGCACATCTTCAACCAGAAAATGCCGGATACACACCTTAAAAACAGAGATAATTTTATTGATAGACGGAAAATCAAATGTATTTCAAGTGAAGAATACCTTCGTCTGATAAGGGTGTAGTAAACAAGACTTAAATAATTCGCTGTGCACACAATGGTAGTTAGATTAACAATATTTTATCTAAAATGCCAACTTAGACATGAGCCATATTTATCTCGCTTGTAGGTAGCCCATTTATTCATCCCGAGCGTTTCACATGTTTCCATAATTGATTAACTACTGAAGAATCATTTATTTAATACCCTCGAAGACTTTAAGATTTCGCTCTCTACACAATCGTTCTCAGATTAACACGATTAGTTAGTACATATTACCTTTGTAAGAACTGCTTAATGCAAAAAAACCTTTTCTAAAACAGAAATACTACCCTATGCATGCGTAAACAGACAAATAATGTAAAATGCCGTCGTAGGCATGGGTCATATTTATTACACAAGAAGGTATCCCATTTATTCATCCCGAGTGTTTCACATGTTTCCACAATTTACTAATAAAAATAAAATAACTATTCATACCCTCAAAAAATCAAGTTCTTCTTAATAACAACACCTTCGAACACGAGGATAAGCGGCGTATTCTATTTTAGCGTTCATATGCGAGAATTTCAAAGACATTTAAGTACTATGAAATAATTAAAACCATTAATTATTCAAGCGATAACGCAAATAATATTAAAATCAACCTGCAAATACACTCGAGAGTAGAATTGTTTCAAGAAACCAATAACAATTCGTCTACCGGTCAATGCTTATATCAAGTATCTTTTTAATTCACTTTTAATGACGATCAACATTTACATTGTACAAACATTTCCCTGAATAATCACGCCGTCCAAATAGAAAGAAAAAGATAGTAACTCACCTTGGAATATTTCGCCGGCTGGAAGTCTTTTCTTGGATTGGTAAGTATCCATTTCCTCTTCGTCTCTTCGTCCTTAGGAAATTTGAAAACGCACACTTTCGTTTCCTCCTTGTATTTTCCTCTGTACAGAGAAAGACAACTTTAGCACACCATCTCTTGAACACTTATATTCAATACTGTTGCCCACAAAACATCGCAAAAGCTTTAAAACTCCAAATAACTTAGCGTTCAACAACCCAATCACCATTTTCACCGCAATGGCTTATAAATATAAACAACTGCAAGCATTGTCGGAAGGCGTGGTTGATAACCTACGGCTCGTGACGTCAGACAATTAGAAGGCATCAGCGCTCAGGCCTTGTCTCTCGGTGGTCGTGGCCAAGCCCAGTATTTAGTCCAGCGAGGAAAGCTTGACGCGGATTTTCTAATTGTTTGTTTCGCAAACTAATGTTCATTATTTGTCCAACATTAATCCAAATTTCGCCTGTGAATACACTCGTCCTGTGTTCGCGACGATATTTTTTTAGCTGCCTTAAATAATTAATTGTGCCACCAACGAATAATATCATCCCTTTCGATAAGGACGATTCTTTTCCCCCTGCGTTCGTACACGAAGCCTATGTCCAAAAGAAGACGATATAGTGTTATCCTTTTGTAATCTGGGAGAATACTATCCATATTTACCGAGTTTAAGATGGATTTTAAAGTCGGAGGAATATTTTTCACGAAGGATTCATGTACCTTCCTTCTAATTCCTGATCTCACCAAACCGTCGAAAATCACTGCTCTCGAATTTTTGTAAGGCTGTCTAATTTATTTAGTTTTTGAAGGAGTTACCAATGGACCACGGGAGCTTTCCTTTCTAACTCTGTAAATAGTGAACTCCTAGCACCCACTAGCCTTCGAAGCTTCTCGGCCGGCCTCACTAATGCTGAGAGATTTCCTTAAGTACGAGAAGACTTTGAGCACCAACTGTCTTTCGCGGCTTATGAGCTTCTCACCTTTTCTCCTCTTCTTTGTATCGGACATATTGATTGGGCGTGTTACAACAAAGATAAGTGTAAAACACCCTTCACAATTCTCAAATTCAGCAGACCACACAACACTTGTTCACTCCAAAAAAATGCAATGACAAACTGAACGCCTTCGTAAATTCTTCCCACGGACCCTTCGGCTAGGGACGCTTTTGGTGCAGGTTTTATGGTACCCTATGAAAGAAACTCAGGAAAAACCCAAGCCCCCTTTTGTAAAGGCGTGCACTGGATGGGGTAGTGTTTCGCACAGATTATGAGAGATTCTTTTTCTTGGTTTCCGCGATGGGGCCTAAACACCCAAGGCGAAAGCGTCTTATTTCCAAGCCGCTTGCTTACGTTCGCTTATCAATGTATTCAGATAAAAACACTGCTGTTACGACGTATGAGTATTCTCTGTTTAGGATATCAAACGAATAGATAAATATATTTCATAGTATGCATTGACAAAAAATTCCTTTTCCGCCCGAGAATTTTCCCTCTGCGCGCAAGAAAAAGCAAGAAGCCCGGCCCAGCGGCAACGCAATATTTTTTCTTAAGATCAAAACCTTGTAACTCGCTTCAGAATTGATGTAAGTTAATGATTTTTTCACCAAAAATAACCTTGTAGTTTACTTCACATTTGATGCGCAGCGTATGGGGATCTACGACGTAAGAAACGTAAGTTAGTAAGCGACTACTTTTTACCTTGCAAAAATCAAAATTTTCTTGTCCTAAAGGGTGTTACGTCGGCATAACAACATTTTAACTCAATATTTGTACAATTGGTGAAGACCTTTAAGGAGAAAATAGTGTGAAGAAATTTTTGCAGAAGATTCAATTCAATACAGACAACGGTCAGGTAGAAATTGCGAGAAGAAGACAAAGTAAAAAAATACACGTTTCTGACGGATATTTAAGGAAATGTTTTTTATAGCTTTTGTTATAATTTTTATCGATAAACTATTGACACCAATGAATGCAGCATCTCTTTCTACATTAGAATGCAATTTTTAATCAGTGCATAACGCAACATTAATTTTCGTGCTGTTATTGACAACACCGCTCTCCTGGCCTTATGGAGATTAACATGGGAAACGATTCTCCATAAGAGCCCATACTGTCAACTAAATGTGGAACGCTCCATAGATGAAACAACTTTTTTTACTGTCAAAAGAGAAGATACAGCAGCAACAGAATAAACACAAAATATTTACAACAGAATATTTACACTTTTTATTTTAACACTCCGCAATGAAAAGTGTGTCCATCTATCGACTGTTACGTCATACATACATACGTTACGACATATAAACAGCAGGCCATGCGGGAACGAAAATGCGTAAAAACGTTCATGAATATAACCTT
The DNA here is from genome assembly GCF_921293095.1 of Ischnura elegans. NCBI lineage: Eukaryota > Metazoa > Arthropoda > Insecta > Odonata > Coenagrionidae > Ischnura > Ischnura elegans. The sequence goes on from NC_060256.1 coordinate 3,441,315, forward strand.
CAATTTTTAGAAATATTTCGCTTGATTTTGAGTACTTCAAAATGCTGCGACCATGATAAAGTCGTGTATATTGGTGAATTCATTCGTTTGCTGGTGATGCGTTGTAACATTTGATTGACAGTGGGTGCATAAACATTTTGACTTAAAGAAAAATGATTTCCTTTCCAGCGATGCATAACGCGCCTTAATGACCACCCTGGCAATTTATGTGGAAATCGCCTATGTCCAGGACTTAAACTGTTCTCCCGGCAACATCAGTCCTTCATATAGTCATTCCTCCGTTGTGATAATGCGGGTACCTAGACTGTCGAGACGCTTACTTTAATATTTACGTGACGGCGAACTCTACTTCGGGCCATATTTACCTGTCATTGACCTGCAGACGAAACTGACAGTTCGCAGCTCTTGGTAAAGGCGTGGGTAGATTTGCGTCTTTCACACTTTGAACTGCAAGCCGTTTTTGACCATCAAAAGTATCAAACACTCGCCCCGACCCGGCGGTCTCCATCGTACCGTGAATGCAGGCATTCTTTTAAACTGCAAATGATTAACTCGCATTCAATGTCATTTGAAAAAACTTCCCCGCTAATCATTGGTTAACATAAGTCAGACCATTATAGGTACCATTTTAATACTTATATTTAATTTTCAGACTGGAAGAGGATTCAGTTGTGATTTTTTCAATGTAATTTTTAAACATTAGTTTTCTCGAATTTTCTTTTAAGTATACAGCATGTAGAGTATTTTCAACGTATATGTCTAGAAAATCACCACAGGAGAGTGGTTGTGGGACAAATTCATTGCACACACTTCCCGCACCAACAAACGGCCTCTTTCCCCAGTAGACTCGATTGCAAGATGAAGGAAACGATGCGAAATTCGGCAATGGAAAAATGTGGTGGAAAACCTCACCCGGTTTCTTGAACTGCGTAAGCTTTGCAAAGACTCTCCTTATAAGTTGCTTCGTGATACGTTGCGTAGCCACGCCATCGTCTGTAAACAGCATAGGTACATGAGGTGATTGCCCAGTTAAACGATTTTTCTAATTGAAGTGATGAGTACGATTCTATCGACCTAAAACCTTCGCTAATATATAAAAGTCACTGCATTTTTTCTGTCTAGCTTATCTAAGTTGACATTAATTGAACACAGTAAGTTTTACATGTTCTAATTCATTGAATATATTACTTGTGAAAAAAACAGTCACAAATAGAGAATTCTAGCGAAGTTACTAGTGTAATGCGACTTTTAAAAACTATAAGATATATGCAGGAGTAAAGTAATAAATCAAATGATGATAATGACAAAGACATGACCCGTAGGAGGGCGTCGCCAGCGGCGAGTTGGGGAACTAGAACGACTCATCCGCTCTCTAAAGTATAAGATTCAAAATTATGGGTATCAACGTGTAAAATACAACGTAATCTGCACAAAAATCCTCTTAGCTTTTTGGGTGCGGTGTAATACTGGAGCTAGCCATTCGTTGATAAATCGATAAATAAAATTGACGAAACTATGATTAACAAAGGTTAATTATGTCGGAAATGCGTCATGTTTGGACTCATTATTTTTCATACTACGTGCGCATTCCTACTCTTGAAATTATAAGGAGGTAAAACACTAATTGCGGAAAGTTATTGATTGCCACAGAAGAGCACGGCACATGTGTGACTCATGTCATCAGCTTGTTTAAAAAATTGGGGACGAAGAAGGCAAGTCGCGCTATGAGAGGGGAGGTGGCCAGGAGGAGAGAGGGAGAAGCTATTCGAAAGAAACCACCTCCCATTGCTTGCAGGTAGCTTTAAACTTTTACTCGACCTCAGTGAAATTTTCTCCGACTATAGAACTCCTGACTCTATCCATTCCTGCTTCCCATTTGACTTCTAAATTTTAATTTTTCATGGGAAAACTACTTCCATGCTTGCAATGCTAAAAGAAGTCAAAACTACACCGTGTTTGGTATAATTTTCTCTTTAATTTGGTGCATAATACGAATATTTCAGTCCAATCAAGATATCTCATCATTTGCCGAAAGTCATGATTATACAATTTTGGGCCCAATAGGTGACTCATTATTTTGGCTTCAAGAAACTGGGAGCTTTGGAGAAGGTTGGCTGAAAAGGGTAGTTGGCGAGAAAGGGGGAGGGGAGAAACACCTTTCTTATGTTCTCGTGTAACTTGATATTTTATTTCGAATGGTCTTCGTAACATGAAACCTGAGCGAGCAATTATTTTGTGTGCCAGAGGCTTGTTGTGTTGGCTACGGAGCGAAGGGAAATTTTAGAGGAGTGGTCTGAGGACTGATGGGTGGGGGATGGTGGATTTTGGGAAATGTGGGACGTAGTTACTATTCTACGGCGTCTACGGCGCTGAGGTTCTCCCGATAGTGCTTCCATCTCTTGGCAAAGGTTCAAACCTTCACACTAGTGATGGGCAAAGTCGATCATTTTAGTGATTCAATCATTTTGACTCGAGTCACATAAGTGATTCAATCAATTGATTCAATCACTATGATCGAAAAGACTCAAATCAAGATTCAATCACTATGATCGAAAAGACTCAAAGGAGTCATGATTGAAAAGACTCAAAAGGAATCATGATCGAAAAGACTCAAAAGGAATCAAGATCAAAAAGACTCAATCAATGGATGTAATAAATCACTTTGAATAATCGAATAAATACTGCCTCATCTGCGAAGAGCATTGGTAACGCTGATTGCTATCCATATTATCATTTCATATACTATTTTAATTGTGAATTCCTAGATGAGTAAATTAGATTGCAAACATTAAGGAAGCAGTGTCATGAAAATATTTGGGAAGGCGAAACTGCCACAATTTCATTAACACTAATAAAATAATTTCTAACTATAGTTGATCAAAATATAACACAAAATACACCACACACTATGCATGAATCTGATCTGCAGGATAATTTTATGAACGGCACAATAAAATATAACCAGCGTTAACTTCTACTTCTTAACGTTCTCCTACAGGAGTCATCTTAATATTTTCCTTTTACGTGTGTTGGTGTTATTAATACTGATAACTGCTGGAAAACATTTAAGAAAAAGATTACACAAGTATTCAGTTCTTCATAACATAGTATTTAATTTTATCACAACTATTTCTGCCCTGACGAAAAGAGATTAAGCATCGGTCGTTCCAAATTTTGAATCAAACCGGAAACCGAGATGATTGATATGAAACCGGAAGTCGGAGTGATTGATGATTGATGATCGACTTGTTTAACGAAATGAATCATGAGTCATTTGATTCACCTAGTGATTCAATCGAATCGTTCATGATCGACCCATCACTACTTCACACTATGCACCCGTCCTCTTTAGCCGCAATATTTTGTGGTGAAAGTTTTCTGCTGATAATAAGACAAACATGAAGAGAAAGTACACAGGAATCGTTGCTAAATCGTTAAGTTAAAATTCAAATTGGCACCAAAAAAGTATATTTGTAGATGTGTTTGACGAGTAACACATCAGGTTAGTCTGCATTTTCCCCACCTCTAGATTCTCTAGAACTCCGCCGTTTCCCTCATTTATAGCGACATTCTCAAAATTTGAGGTGGGAGAGTAACCATTGATCGGATTTTAAACTGGTAATCCAACGTAATTATGGTCGGGTTAAAGAAGTAGACCTTCCATTTCATTTTGTCTCAGTATATTTTGAAATGCTATATTGCCAATTCAAAAAGAATGACTTAGGTGTTTAAAGTTAGACAATCCCTTGAAATAACCCGGTGAGTGTTGGTTCCTTCCACTTCGCTACCGGTTCCTATTTCACAACCTTGGCTCCACCTCGAGTGTGTATGTAATCACTCCTATCAATGTCTTAATTCTCCAAGTCTCCATCACCTCCCCTCCTTTCAACGCTCCAGCAATGAATGCTTCGGAACTTCATAGTATAAAGCGATCAAAGTGTATTAAATATAGAAGTGTGGTAAATAACAAAGTTGGTGCATTACTCGAAATCCCGCTTAGTTAACTCGAAAAATTTTGAAAATTCTCCTAATCAATGATTGATGATGATGTAATGTATTTCCATAACACCGGTTATACCGCCATTTAAAAATTTATTACATGCAGAACATTAAGCATACCGCACATGAATGAGGTCGTAAACCTATACTTTTTACTGCCGATAATAACTGAGTTGTAAAAATAAATTCATTTGTATTTTCTTATTTTTAGATATTTCACCTTCTTCTCAAGCTATTCGCAACAAATAATCTGAGGCCCTATTGAAGATGAGTTGATGACGTTACGCGATCCCCTAACGCGGTCACCGCATCTTAGCTACTTCCCTCCTCATCATCTCCACCTTGCGTGCATCGACATTATCTGCACTCTTTAGAGCGATTCATAGCCTCACTGAGCGGTTCTTCGATGACGAGTTGTTGAACTGGAACTCTAGTATCAGACGTCACATAGTTCATGGAGGGTGTGTGGAAAATTCCTTGTTTTCCTTTGAAATATGGTTGAATATTGATTGTTCTCCCTCTAACTTATCTATCCCTCTCTTCCACCAATATTTAATAATAAGTTTGCATTTTGGATTTTGTCTCACTGTTAAAATAAATATGGATCCGTTTGTGTGGACATCGTTCACTCCTCCTCACAGAAACTGAACTGAAAATCAACGAAGCACACTTTTAGCCAAACTTCAGGTCGATTTCAAGTGTGAGCAAACATACCTTCTCCGCGGGAAACAGCTTTTTTGTCCAGTTGCTGGAAAGCAGGGAGCGACGGAAGAGCTCGGGAGATAGGACTGACCTCTGGTGTGAGTGGGGGGAAGCTCGGTTTACTTTGGCGAGGATATCTTCTCTCTCTCCGTATCTTTCTTTCCCTCTCGTCTTTCGATGGATTATCTCTCCGGATTTCAAGAAACCCGAATCCACCGCTTTCGATCTCCGCTGTGATCGTGGTGGATGCTGGAGAGTATCTTACGAATGCGAGTGCCCATTCATTTTTTTTACATTTTTCATCCTTTTTTTCTTTTATTTGGATGAAAAGATGCTTGCAGCCACATTACTCGTCTTTGCTTTGGCGGGAGAGGCGATCCAGCTTCCTAAATCTAATTGCGATGACTGTCTACCGCTGCGAGCGTCATATTTTCTCCAAGATCTCAGTGCAATTGCGCCACTAGGAACGCTCTCGGAGTAAATATGAACTAGAGGTACAACAACTGCCTTTTCTGCTTGGAAACAAGAATGTAATAGCTCATGTCCGGGATCACGTGATGAGTGTGATGATACTGATAGCGTTTGTTTACATGCTGTTTATTGCGATGCTATATTTAATTCCTTGAAATTTAATAATGGCAACGAAGGAGAGGACTGGGGTATTTACTAAGATCCAAATTTAAATATTTAATTTGCAATTTTTTCCATTCTCCATAATATACCGGAATTGGGGAAGTTGCAATGTTGTCCTTGGCCTTCTGCTACTACGGATAGGAAGGCCCTTACTTTTCATAATATGGACTGGTCAAGTTATGTTGTCCTAGTTTCAAAGTGACCTAAACAAGATTAATTTTCATTTGGTAAAATTTTGTTTCTCTAAAACAGCGGGAACCCATGCCCCAAGGAACCTGAGAACTGAGATATCAAAATTGGATATTTTGGGGTTGAAAAGACATCATCAGCTGTCAAATATTCTAAGATTGGTTTAATGCTGCTCTCCCCTCAATTCTCCTATCAGCTTATCTTTTCACAGTTACGTGTTTCTTCTCCTTCACATCCTTCTTTACCTGTTTCACACATTTCATTCGTTTTCCTTTTCTATTCTTGTCATCCAAATGTAAGTTCTCTGTAAAACTATCCCGTGAAAGAAAATGTCCGGAGGGCTGAATTTTTGTTTTCTTTTTAACGTATCTTTATGCGTTTATGAGAGATGCAATTCCCTTCCAATCCATTCCATCCGTCAGAGCGTCGCTCCGCACCGCCGAAGAACGATCAACACGTTCTCTCCTCAATACTACTTCCTCAGCCTACTTCTGGCCCCCGCAAAGTTTAGTCATGTCCCTGGTGTGAAGGTCTTATTTATTTATTTTATTTATTTATTTAAGGAGCTGCTCACCTACAGCATTTATGCCATATCGCCATTTTATCATCATCACCAGCATCCAGCATCACCATTTTATAGTGACGCAGTAACAAACATGAAATTTTAACATAAAAAAATCTGAACAAAGAGTACAGGCATAAGATAGCAAAGAAGAAAATAGAGGGCACGAGGAAAGGGAGTTGGAGAGGGAGGTAATGCTCCGGAATTATACAATCTTTTACCTGTTGTCATGGTCAATGTTGCTTAATCATTAAAGCAATTCTATACATCAGTTTTACTCAAGCTCGAATTATTGCATAAAGATTAACCTGTCATTTGACCACATCCTTAGTTCAGTGGAGAACAATACACGCGAATTTGGAAACAATAATTAGGGCAATCAATGATGGAATGGCTCTAGGGGAAAAAGTTATTTTGGATCATACTGCCTCAACGTTCTTAAAAAAAAGTGTTTGATAATGTGTCCATCGAGACGTATCGAGAATTACGTGAGCTGACGATAGTATTCGCTTTGAGCACGTAGGCCCGATGCAATTCTTTAAACTCAATTAACTCAGTTATGAGATCTAAATTATCAAATCTTCCTTAATAATTCCCAGTTGACTCAAAACTTACAATTCATACCTCTACGGAATAATGCTTTGAAAAAGTCTCACTTCTAATGAAAGGATGCGTGTGAGATTCGTGCCATTATTCAAATATGAAATCAATTATATGAAATTCGGTTAATTTGACGTAGTTTTGTAGTGTTGGCACTGTCACGGCGAGCAATACAGTTGTCAGTTCGTGCTGTTCAGATTCTCTGTGGGTAATCATGGGTGAGAAACTCGTCAGTTGGGAAGAGTGTTTTTCCTTCGAATTCGCGGAACTGACTGACTGACTGCGAATGCCTCATCCTCGTTCCGCGGCCAAGGGTTCGAATCTCAGAGGAGGAGCGAAGCTTTACTATGGATCCCATTCCATGATGTAGTTGTCTATGTGGAGCACTTTGGCCATGTGCCTGCTGTCCTTTTCGTCCGTTGGGACATTGAACAATGACAGGTCTCTTTGTAACAGTGCGTGGGAAGGAGCTTTCTAGCCGGGGCTTATGCGCAAATAATTGATTGGACTTACAGATTTGTTGACAAGAAGTTTTATACCGGTGCATATTATCGGTGAACCCAACCGCACTTTTTTCAGATATCGAACCTGCAAGACGATGCATTGCATCCCCTCCGCACTCTGTAGCCGATATTAGCCCTGATCCCTTAAAAGGAACTTTCTTTTTTTCAGGTAACAGTGGGATAGCTAATACACTTGCTTGCTAAAATCATGATGGACTTGTTATGTTATTCGCGATGGCATCAATTCTATAAATGAAAAAAAAACGGTCGAGTGCGTTTATACAGATGCGGTTCTCAAGGATTTTCACCGATTATTGCCTTCTAAGTAAAAACAGTACTACCTTGTGAATCTTTGAGACAGTTTAATCTCTCTATTTCATCTTTTCTGAGAAAAATGTTCACTTTCGGATGGAAGAAAAGTAGTTGTAAGGGGAAAAGATTTCCGTGAAAGGTCTTCACAAACCCTTTCTCTGAATATCCTTGGTCTTATTTCGGATTTAAAGTTCTTCCAGATTGGATTCTTTCTTTGACGTGAGACAAGAGGGTTGTTCGCCGAGAAGGAATAATTCGGGGCCCATTGCACTCTTCCCGAATATCCTTCGGATAATGGGAGCTCATGGAAGGTTGCCAACCATTTAGTTGAGGAGTCTAGTTGTTAGCTATGGTAACCACTGCCATACACTGCTGGATCGCCGATCGTAAATTTTCAAATATTGATTAGCAAACTATTATAAATGTGGCGCAGCCCATAAAAAATACATTATCACGCCCACTCACTACGCACTCATCGTCAGTCTTTGGAGTCTTTGGTTTTCGTGCGATACCGTAGGTGTTTGCAAATTAGGTTTCTTCAGGTGCTAATAAACGACCTGGAAATGGAAAGTGAACGTTTATCTGCTCTCCCATAGGATTCCCAACTTCGTCTCCATGCACTTATCGATTTCCTCAGGATGATAACCGAGTCGATTATCGAAACGTCGAAGGAGATAGAGGAGTTACCCCCCGGAGGAACACCAGAGAAAAGTGCGTGAAAACATGTGTTTTAGTTCAATTTTCTTTCGCCCGACCCCTTTTTTGATGGTGAAAAATTTTATACCCATCATTGATGCGGAAAACAATTTCTTGTTTCAATTGATCCTGCTTTATCACCTATCAACATCTATATTTGTTTGGCGTTTGTAAGATAGAGCCTCACGAGGGTTATTGTCAATGCCCACATGAAACAATAGTTTCAAGGCATTTACTTTCATGGGATCTAGCCTTAAACGTTGGAGTAGAAAACTTGAAAAATTGGATGACTGATTTTGAAAATCACATGACCAGGGTATCGACGACTTATCGCCATGATGAAGTACATATGGCATGATATTGATGATCAACCTTTGAAAATCGGGGCATTTTACTTTAATTTTGTTCCTCTTTTAAAAAATTTCCGAAATAAAAACTAAGGAATACCACATATTTCACCAAAGAGCTACTTCTAACACATCTTCATCAAATCAGAAGCTTATAATTATGAATACCATTTGCATCTTAAACGATTTAAGTTTTTCCTGGTGAATACTTCTGACAAATATTTCTCGGGTTTGCATCCAGGTTAAAGCTTTTATGTATGGGCTTACATAAAAGCTTTAACCTGGATGCAAACCCGAGAAATATTTGTCATTTGGATCTTGTTAAAAATTAATGCAAATGACGAGATAGAATATTACTCTTTTAAAAATCTGGCGTTAATTTCTTTTTTATTATTTTATACTGGCTTTTCTGCGCAGACCTCAAAGTTTTACACACCAATTACGATACTGTTTGGTCAAGACATCTACATACTGGTGTAGATGAGATCCAGTCGTACTGCGGTGATTGGAGTCTTGATAATTGTACGTTACTCTGAAAACATTCTGTTGATAATTTCTTTTGACTATTTTTTTATGGCTCTGTTGCTCTGCCCTCAAAATATTGGCTTACCGTTACCATTTTAAATATTTAATAGAGATGTTCTGTATGCACGGTTTAAACAACTTTAACACCTGTTTCGGTGGCAATAAAGTTCTCAGGGTAGATAACATAGCGTCTACTAGAATGAATAAATTTGGGTGTATCGGATGAAAAATCTAATTAATTAGCAAATTCTGTCGATTGATTAATAGGAGTTATTTGTGTCTCTTGAGATAATGTTCCATTGAGAAGTATATAATTTTATTGCGTCAGAAAAATTCTAAGGCCTTTGATATAATGCTATCTCTATGATTTTGGCGCAATGTGTAAGCGACCTTGTTAAAAATTATTTACTAATATTTAAGAAAAGTATAATTCAGGCGATATTTTAATCCAGCCAGCCCATCACCAATGCCGGCGGTGCGAATTACTCGCGACTCGAGGTGACTTGGTCCCTTTCCTTCCCCAGAGGAATGCAGCGGCTCCATTTCTGAGCAAAACGTCCCAATTTACGCGTGTTGGCGACCGCTGTCTCGCTGAGGCCGTAAATCTAGCTTAAGTCTTCGACTTAATCTTAGTCCGCGAGAGAGGGGAGGGGGTGCAAGAGAAAAAAAAAGTGAACAGGTAATGAGGGCGCGCGGGGGTTGGAGAGAGATTCTCGCTGGGGTGTAAAGTATGTGCTAAAAGTTCATGAGAACGAAAAGGACTTGTCCCTTCGAATACGTGGCGAGTACTTTGAGGAAGATAAGAAACCGAGGCATCCTTTTAATTTGAACTACGTGCGGGGTTGCCATAATCCCAGCTTCAAAATCAAGGGCATTTGCCTAAGCACTGACGCATTCACGGGAGGAGTTGTCATTCATCATCGTCATGAGTCCACAATCCTAAGATTGAATATGATTGTCCTATTTAACTCATTCAGGGCCGTCCCTTGCCATTCTTCCACTTGTCCTTTGTCACTCGTCCTTTTAGGATTGCCTTCATCAGGCCATCATGCCTCATGATGTGGCCTAATAAGTTGTCTCTTGTACTTCTTAAGGCTTCTAGAGGAATTCCTTATTTCAATCGTCTTTACTCTTCGGTAGCACCATATCTAGAATGCACTCTTGACTTCTCTGCTGCTGTCTACGTCCACGCATTATTCCCATAGAGAAACATGCTCCATATGTAGCATCTGTTGAATTGTTTCCTTACTTCTACCTACATCTACATAATACCCTGCGAGCCACCTCTAGGGTGTTTGGCAGGGGGTGATCAATCACCAGCATGCAGCATGCCATTGGACTCCCATGTGCACACCGCACTGTCCAAAAAAAACGTCACGCATACTTACAAAGTTTACTACCATATGCCGTTAGAAATAATAATAAAATTAAGAAACATGCCCTATGTTTACATAGGTCAGTAGGTACATTACAAGTCATATAATCTATTTGTGAGTTATAGCGCTGCCATTATAATCTCTTATTGATCGTGGAAAAAAGATATTCCGAATCTGTTCGACAGTCCATCTCTCTTATTTCATTTATATGATCTGATCTCCCATAGAATGTTGGTGTTCGTAAGATAAGGCTAACTTCGTAAGAGAAGACACTGCTCTTGAATTTATCTAAAAGGTTTAGTCTATTTTCAATCTACGGTCTGACAGAGTTTCCCAACCGAGTTTATCTAAGAGGTCAGTTACACTAACAAGACTATCGTAACGACCTTTCACATACCTGGCAAAATGCTTGTATTCTCAGCTGAAAGAATATTCTTCTTTTTGAGGAAACCCCTCTTTGCTTGTGCTCATCTGCTGAATTTATTTTTTTCTTCCTCCATTTCTACAAATTCGCCCTCCTAGCTAACAAAACTCCTTCACCAATTCAAGATGTTGCGTTTCTAGCCTCTCCTCTTTTGCTGAATTCTAATGTCTTAGTCTTCATTTTGTTGACTTTCAGATGATATCTGGCAATTTTTCTTTCCATACTCGTAAAAAAGTCTTCTTCAAATTATTCCCTCCCTTGCCCATGACTCCTATGTTGTCTGCAAATCGCAGCATATCATTTATTTCTCCGTGGATATTGACACCCGAAGCATTCTCCTTGATTTCATTGATGGCTTTCTCGATGTGAGCGTTAAATATCTCGGGCGATAGTGCACACTCTTGTCTCACTCCTAATCCAAATTTTGCTTCTGCACAGTTGGGTCTTTATTTCATCACAACCCTTTCTTTTTAAACAAGCTGAGAACAATTCTACCATCAATGGATAGCACTCCGATTCTTAAGTCTTTCCAAAAGCTTAATTCAATTCCACGTTGCCATACGTCTTCTCCAAGTTGAAAAATGAAGTGAAAAATGAAACTCGGGTTCTTCTTCTCTATTCTTATCTCTATGAGCAGCCTGAGAGCCATAATTGCTTCTCTTGTGCCTTTGATTTTTCTAAATCCGAACTGGTCTTCATCCAGGAATTCTTCCTCTCTCCGTTCTCTTCCCTGTAGAAAGCTCTCGTCAGTATCTCCGACGAATGTGTCACCATGTTTATGGTCTTAAAATGTCAAAATTTCACTTTTCACGGCTCTCTCCTTTTTTTGGTTATAACAATGATGATGTTCTTCTCGAAGTCACTAGGTAAATATCCTGTTGAGTACATATCACAGATGCCCAGATGATTTTCCATTTCATTTCAAATTTGTCGTAATTGTCGACCCTTTTAGTGTTAAAAATAGTTTGCTATGCCTATCTCTTGTGTTTGCCATTTATATTTGCTATTTGCTATTTATATATAATTTGCTATGCCTATCTCCAGACTGAATATGCAGAGTTTATGAAAAAGAAAGAGCAATGTCATCTCCATTGCTGTGAATTCTTACCTGCATGGTGATTAAGCACGATAAATAAAAGGGCGCGGGTTCTGTTATAATAATGTCTGAAACTGAAAAATAAACAAAGTCATTCGTTACCATGTTAGCCTGCTGAATGTTCGTGGCCTTAGAATAACATTCAGCAAAAGCGTAGGCCAAATTTGACCGAACAGCGTAAGTGGCGCCTAACCATTTGTTGCGGATCAATTTTCAAGTGGTGATGTGTACTATGAACAGGAGGAAAGAATAATGTGTAGAGCCAAGAAACGGAAGTGCGATTCCATAAGATTTCAACACACCATTCAACCCAATATTCTCCAGCTCATTTCCAATTTGTCGTACTCTTTGACCCTTGTAATAATAGAATTGTATAGTTTTAAAACAAGGCAGCAAGAACATCTATAAATGTGAAATATTCTTCCTTATTTCTTCCTTGCAGAACGTAACATTCTTTTACATCTTATGCTCTTTAGAATACCACGAATTTATAATATTTTCACTCTTTATTCTTACTAAACTGATCGCTCCCACATCAGAGTTTTTTTGCTCATCTTTGTGTTATAAAATCATGCCTTTGGTTTCAGATGTTTCGATGCGCGTTAGTCTGAGAAAAATACAACCATAAAGAGTTCATCATATTTCGACGTAAAGTCGTTTTAAGCTACGCGCCCCCACAGCCATGTTTTTCGGAAAATTTTAGTGCTATGATGGCATGCGTTTGGCGGCACATGTTCGGCCTCATATTTTTAACCTTGGTGAGGTGAACTTATCCGTGGTGCCGTGGGTCTATGATCATCTCACGCGCGTACAACCAAGGGAGGGAAATGCTGGGAAAATAGGGTTGCATCCCGGTTGAAAAGGTTCAAAGTAATCCTCAGTAAAATTATCTTTTTGTGATTATGCTCTACGTGTTTAAAAAAGTGCTAGACAATGCCCGCCGAAGTTTTATGGGTCATAAACCTATTATAGGCGTTTTATTTTCTGCATATATTACTATTTTTTATATTATGAGATTTTCCGAGTTATTTCAGTCAATTGGTATGCTAAGGGTTCGCTTAATTTTATGTTGCTTGATATCACTTTGTATATGAAATTTCATTTTATTAACTTAATAAAGATATAAATGTTAAAAAAGCATGTTCTGTGAACAATCTTGCGTAAAACGGAGTTTTTCGTTTCGTATTAGGATCAATGTACTTAAGTAATGTGTATTATTACAATGACTAGATATTGGTACTTAAATTATCTCACTCTGCTAGTCTTATTGAAATTCAACCGTAAGCGTTAGGACCCTCGAAACGTATTGAGCCGTCTTTAGTTGAAAGAAAAAGTTGCCGTGGTGAACGGGTCCGAACGGGAGCAGCCTTGTGGAATGGAGTAGACTACTATGTCCTTCTTTTTACCCATTTTGCGTGAGGGATAGAACTCCCTCCCTCTCTTGGCAACAACTGACCCTCCCTCGAACGTTGTATATCGGCGGGGACCCACCACGGAACACAATTGGGAGATATCGCAGCAGACCCAGAACGATGAAAATAAAAGGAAGCAAAAAACCACGCCACGAAAACAGAAGAGATGCGATATTCCGTGTGCGCTTGGTGTCCCGTGGGGCATAATACGGGATGGAATACATGTGACCGGAGTACTTATTTATTTATCTTCCCCGTGCTGCCTTGTCGAGGGAAAATATTTATCGGCCGTCTGCTCATCGCTCGCTTGTTTTCTATAGCTTCCATTTCCTCCCGTACGAGGCGCTGTGTGCGATCATCCATGCGGTGAGTGTTGCAGAAACAGCCGTGGGACAGATATACCCGGAAAATGGAAATATTTATGCATTGAAAGGCTTAAAGTAATCCACAGTGAAGTGGTACTTTTGTGATAATTTCTTCATTCTCTAGAAGAAGTATAGGAAAGTTCTTTTCAGTTAAGAAGCATGTGAATATTATTGAAGATTCGGAAAATTCAAGACTTAAGCATTAGAGATTAGAGCCATGAAAGTGATTGCGTGTATCTCGGCCGATGCAATAGGTCTCTGAACACCTATTTAGGAAAAGACGTTTCTGAAAAGTAGGTGTAATTATTAAGCTAAAAGTTATAACAATATGGCTGTAAAGTCATCTATTTTTGTATTATGAGCATTTAAAATATGTCTTACAAGCCATCAAGGAAAAACGTAATTCGCACCGCCGCCATCTTGAATGACGTCAGCTCATGCAATAGTGTTGTTCTTAACCACCTTGACGGTGCATATTATTGAAGTTTACAGTGGAGATATTGTGGTTATTACGCCGTATTTTTCGTGTCGTAGTTATTCCTCGATATGCCGCAGCGTATAGCTTCAAGTACTGCATTGTGCCTCAGTGCAGAAATACGACTAGAAATGCTCCAAATAAATATTTTCATACGGTCGCCCAAGACGTAGAACGAAGATTGGTTCGGATGAGAAAGTGCCGACGAATGTGAATGAATGAAAAAAAATAATTCTAATATTAACGCATTGTTTATCAGATTTGACACAATCTTATACCTACTCATCTTCACCAGTGGAAAGTTTTTTCACTTGCTGGCTTTATCCACTTCGAGGGGATCTCTGTCCGACACTTTTTGAAAAAATTGTATTCCTCAAGGAGACTAATGCAACCATATAGAGCAATATTTGAGAAGTTTTACTTCAAAAAATAAAATATATATTTTTAAAACATACCTTTCTCGTGTACTATTTGTAACTATCCTTACGAGCAAAAACAGGTTAAATATTTTTTTAGATCTCTTAGTTTCCATAAGGTGAGGTGGGGTCAGTGCGACTGCAGGGTAAGTGCGACTCCCGTTCAGGAAAATCGTATTTCCGTTCTCGAAGCAGGTGGCGGTCGTGCAACATATTCCACACATTGTTATGGAACCAGAGCCAACGACTTTGTAATACTTATCCCTTGATTTCTCGTTCCACATGCTAAGGAAATATACCTATCCGTTCATCTCGTAGTCTTAGTTGGTTGTGAGGAGAGTCTATACTGCAGTTCCCTCTGAAGCAACGCATCGGAGGTGTTAGGTAAGAACTATATCTTGTTTTCTCTTCTTCATGGATTAGTTTTCCTTGCTTTACTTTAAATTTAGGAACTCGGGTCATTATATTTAGTTTAGATTGGGGGTCGCACTTTCCCCGTCGTAACCATCCTTTCCTTCCTTCCGGGGCAAGTGCGACCCTGTTGTCTGGGGTAAGTGCGACCCCCTGTAGATTTAGATTGTGCCAATGGCGTCGTCAGCGTAATCTTCCCGTCCGACCCTAATGAATGGAATTTCATTGTTAAATTTCATAAACACACTTAATATGTATTTTATAAGAGCCGGTGATATTAAATATTTCCATAGCTATGCATATTCACTCCCGGCTTTCAGCCTGCATGTAGCAATTTCTGTTGCTTATGTAAGTAAACATTGCTGCCGTTGTAATTTTCGGCAGGTTTCCGGTGTCAGCCTTGAAGAAACCAGGTTCCGTGGCGTTTGTTTTTTACGATAAAACCTCCGAAAGATATATAAGAAATAAAATCTCACGTTAAAGTCGTTAAATAAACCGAGAAATTAGGTGACAATGCGCAACGCCACTGGATTTCCCACACGATTGCATGAGCTGACGTCACTTTCCGGCTGGCCAATGGGATTACGTTTTGAAGTGGGTGTGTTTTTGGAGCTGTTTCGGTCATTTCTTTTCCAAATTCTTAAGAAAATATGTGAAATGAGTGCGTTAAAGTGGCCTTTATGACAATTTTACTATATTTTACGATTTTTAGTTAGTATTTGAAGGGATATTAAAATTTTGTCCAGAGACCTATTGAATGAGTTGTGGTATCGAATAAAGAACCTGCTGATTGCTATCGATTGAAATAATCTGGTGATATTTCGGTTTGAGGAATATTTTGCAGCTACTCGCCCTCGATGTCGTCCATTAGGTCTGTTGCCATCACTTAGAAACATTTTTAAAATATATTCTCCCCCTCAAATCTTGCTGCCGTATATTCCGGCGCATCAGACGACCCTAAATTTTCCCAGTTTTAATGCGTACTTATATTTTGGCCCGTGCTCATTGCGTCCCTTTCTCATTATTATTGCTTGACAAGTGCTGCTTTCATGCGGTCATTGAAAATACTAGAGATGCAGATTTTGTAATTCCGCCGACATAAACTGCACCCATCTTGGAGTCTGCAGTCCAGCAGGAAAGTTTGTAAAGCCGATACCAGACCCCGAGCATTACCCAATCCTCCCGCACTCCCCCCCCCCTTTGTGAAGATTTTCATGGGCTTAGAAGAATGTTCGTCTAAGACGACGCAATGTACGATAGTTTTTTTATCGAACTTAGGTATTGTTGATGACAGCAGGTAATTACGATGCTTCAAACTGGAAAATTACGCAGTATGGAAGGAGTCGGCGTCTACCAAGTCATAGACTTAGGGTGGCACCAAATGGTAGTTATTAACTCCTCGAGGAAATAATCTGATGCAGTGTTAGGCTGTACTCGTCGGAATTGGAAATGTGTCCCTAAAGTGATTCTATTTTGATGAATATCTAGTATTTACGCATGCCAATCCTACTGAAATCTGATGCATTAGTGGAGTTTTCTCGTAGATTTTGATATTATCCATTGAATTTTATTTCCGGTGTAAATATACGTGAAACTTGATTATTATTATTATTATTTTTGCTCAAATATATTCTTTATAAGTAATGGCTGAAAGTAACACCTTTTTCTCTTAAGATTTGTGGAAAAAATATGAAAATATTATCACACTTATTTTATTTTGGCAATGTCATTATCTCATATATAATCTCATTGTGGAATATGATAATTTGGATATTATTTGTTATAATTCAATTGCTATGTTCGAAACAATTTCTTCTTTTAGCGAAATAATATTTATAAATGCCCAAAAATATACCGTACTTCGCCTAGTCCAAGATTGTAATAAAAAAGAATGTGACATAATTTTCACTAACATATTCACTATGTTGACATCCATAAATATTTACATGTTAGAAAAAATAGATTTCAAAAGTTTGTTTTGAAATTTTAAAATTTGTTTCTTTGACGTAGAGAATTTATTATTGAATCGGCAACAATTTATCTTCATAAAAACATTTTTACTTAATCGACCAAAAATTTGGATTTGATTTTTACACATTTTTACATTTTGAAAGGTATTTCACTTACGGTACTTAGCAATTTTTTCGTAGGAATCTTCCATTGGATTTTCCGTGAGCGTTCTTTTGCAAATATTTGCTCATCAAAAATCAATATTTGGGAAATTTTCCAATAAATGTGTGCGCATCAAAGTTTTACGCTGATCACCTATTCCATTTTAATGTAAGCTAAGCGTGAAGTTACTCGGAATTAAGCCATGGATTATCGAAGTTTTAGGTCTCATTTTGAAAACAAATAAAAGTGAAATTATGGCGGCACGGAGTATTATGTCAAAGCTTTCGTATTTTAAGTAAGAGGATGACGGTATATTGAAGGTTTTGGAGATGAGAGTTTCGGAGTAGGATTTATCAAGTAAGCTCTGCTGAGGAGGGAACGCCAAGTAAGAGATTCCGGGGGAAGATGACAGCGTATTAAAGTTGATGATGGAAAAGCGAGCGTTGCAGTGTGGTGAGTTGGTCTTGAGATATCTGCTGAAATGAGCTTCGGGTGTGTAAAGGATGTGAGGATTCGAAAGACGGAATATGATATGCAGCTGTTTTTTGAGAGGAGAGAATGCCTGCTGTTACTTTGAAATCTACATCTGTATGCATCTAGATGTGTATTCTTCATCATCGGCTAACAATCTTAAGATTGACTTGAATCCAATCAATTGGATTCAATATTTTTACTGCCAATTGTATCCGGGCTTGTACAAAATTGTAGAGATCATGTTTTCCCTTTCCTAAGCCTGTCGCGCAGGGATCGGGGAACTGGTCAAAAGTTTATCGTATCATGCATAATAATGTATGCGTGATATCATTTTATGGTAATTTACTGATTTGTTATGTTTAACCTTTCTTTAAGGGTTAAAAAAACATATATTTTATATATTTTCGAATACTTAAGCTATTCATTGAGATGCAGAGGCTGTGTCGAGAAATTAAATTTCATTTTTGTTATTTTTTCATGAGAGATTATTGATTGGGGAAGATATGCTGAGGATTTTAGCTATGCTGGAGCTACCGCGCATTGCCTCATATATAAATGAGCAGCATGGCCCTCGGCATATAAGCTGATGACGTGTCGCACTCCTACCGAACGGGTCATTGCTTCTCAACCTCTCGCATCCATGTCACGTGGGTCGTTGTTGTTTATGATATTGTGTTCAATTCTTGCTCTTAATGAATGCCTCTGAACGAGTTAATGAACCGGAACTCTAATGGCGTCACCAACTCATGGATAGTGCCCGGTAACTTTCGATTTTTTAAAATTTGAAGCTTATGACGCAGTCGATTAATCAGGAATATCCTTTAGTACTTATCTTTGACTAACGTATTATGAAAACTTTTAGTAAGGTGCCATTTCGGGTCAGAGTGAATGATCCCCTTTCATCTGGCTTTTTTAAATGAATAATGACATATTTAATTTCTTAAGCCGTTATTCACGTAATCTTGAACATACTAATCGATGGTTGTCTTCATCATACTTTCATGTCTCAGTATTTGGTCAAATTAATTGTTATATTTTCATCCGAGTTATTTGTAGAATACTTTGGTCTGTCCACTTGCCAATCTCTTCGTTGCTGCGTCCATGCGTAGTTACTATTCGGCTCCTCAGACAACTCTTTTACTCTCTCTAGTTCTTATTTTTCTAATCAAGCGATTCTCTTGCGAGTCTCTCCTGATTTATACCGTTGTTTAACTTTGCTCCTTCTTCTTCTTCGAATAAATAAAGACTTGGGAGCAAGAACGAATTTTTACGAGATTTACTAAAAACACATGAAGCCCTTTCCCCCTTCATCAGCAGACATTTTTGTTTTCTACAATAAGATCCAAATAAGTTCAGCAGACATTTTTGAAAATTACTTCCTACTATCTGAGTTCAAGATCAATATTTTTCTTCTCATTTTTCACGGAAGTTCATAATGGGCTATCACCTAGTTCTGGTACCCATATCTACAAATTTAGGTATTGCACGTTTTACAAGAAACGCGTTAACGCTGAGTTCAAATTATGGGCTCTCCCTTGCTGCTCTGTCTCGTGGTGACCCACAGTGCGCTTGGCGGATATCTCCGCAGCCTGTTCCCATCCTCCTCCTTCCGCTTCCACCATAGAGCAATCACACCAGATGACACTCTTCACGGGCCTTTTTCTTTTGACTCACGCCTCCACTCCCGACGCGTTTCTCTTCCCGATGTCCTTACTGCTGTAACAAAGAGCAGGGGTGAATTAGCGACGAACTAAAAGATGAGTGAAGAGATTAATTGGCATTTATAACTGACTCTTTCATAAATTAAGAGCCATCCACGTTTTAACCGTCATTAAATTCCTTTATGTCGACTTCAAAATGTATTTTTTTTTTGATAGAATGGAATTTCATAATATGTCATGTGTTAAGGTGATTTATGTAGACTTCGTAAAATCAACTGCAAAGAAATACGATTTATGAACGATAACACCTATAGACCTTACGAAGGATTTTAACAATATTAAATTTTTTTATTCTTCACTTTCGGGTATTTTTCCTCTAGATGAGTCTCGTAATCGACTCTATTTTCATTGAAAATTCACTTGCGGGTCATGAGTATTCTATTTTTTCAAAGAACTTTAATAGCCAATGGCCATAGCCATCAATATCCATGTGCTATCGCTGCTAAGAGGCTTCTATGGATTCAGATGTAAAAATTGTGGGGTCGTCTGCGACTTACTTCACTTCCTTCCCATGAAGAGTTTTTACAATTTTGCCAAATAAAAACAATAAAATGAATCAAAATATTAATCTTAGTCACTAGTTTTCATAGAGAAAAGGCCTTCGGTGCTTTTTAAATGAAGGTTATCATGAATAAGTGTCAATTTTCAACTTAATTTTTATATCTTTAATTTTGAATTACAATAGCGTTGTTCCAGTTTGGTGGTGAGGATTAGTACGGGCAACAAAAATCCTGCTAGAATGCGACCAGGGCTCGACGAATCGCGATAACTCCATATTGCTGCTCATAGTCTTACCTTCATCGGTAACTCTGAGCTTCGGCCAGAGGAAGCAGGAAAAACCGTCATTTATCCAGAGAGCGTTAAGCTGTTTCTAAGTAAGCTCCTATAAATTCCCAGCCGGTGGAAAAATCTGTTACTCGCCAACAATGTGGGATCAAAAATCAAAAAGTATATTTTATTAACATTTTGGAAACTGGAATGCAGAGAGGATGGGGTAATTGCCTTGTTATTTACTCCCGGTCGAAATACATCTGGAGCACCCACTTGTGATTTAGTAATCTTTTTGTCTCTTGCAAACATTTCTTTCATTTCTCCCTTTAGATCGTGAAATGGTGAGTATTATCCATCCGCTTACCCCTTACCCTGATTCCGATACTAGGCTTCCTTAATCCTCTTGCTAAACTCATAAATAGTAGCTTTCCTTAATCTTTAACCGATAGGCCATTTTTTCTTCAATCCCACGCGGAGAGAAATATGATCTTCGCTTAGTTAGAGTTGCTATGGCTCAGCATTAACGGATAGGGGAAAAAAAATGCCGCGTTGCTGTTTATGTGCCAGCGTTACAAGATACCCTGAAAGCCAATAGGTAGGTATTATCGTAAAGAAATATTGCTTCAGTTCGGGTGGTGTATACATGGACACTATTGGCCTCAGTCTTCCCTACTTACTCTAGTAATTGGTATCGATTATCGACAAAGAATCTTGCTACATAAATAGCTATTTGGATTTGGTCATATTCTCCGTTCGTGGATGGAATCTGGACGAAGTTATTAAGGCGCCTTTACAGCACTATCGATGAAGTATTTATGGCGTAAAGTATTTGAGTGTCATCGTGTGATAGGTTTTGAATTCACCATCGTATTGATATCACTCGTAAGCAAGCTTCCCAAATTATTAGCAACATACATACACGACTTATGGAAGGGTTTCACTGTTCATGAAATTATGACTGCTTTATAAAAATACTTAGTTTTTCCTATTCTGAAGTACTGTTATTGTTTTTCATACAGTAATTATTACATTAATATAATTGAAAATTTACAAGAAAGGTCAGAGAAAGATGTGCACAATGGGTTACTTACATGTGGCTTAATTTGTGAGGAAAGGAGAATTTCAACTTGATAAATAAACTTTTCCTGGGTTTCCGCGCGGGTTAAAGGAATGTTAAAGTTTTTAAGAAATTTTGAGGTCGCCGACGTTTCGGGTTACGACTCGTCACCCTTTCTCTGTCTAACACTTGTACCGTCCATTATTTTTAAGGTGACTCTTTCTGTGAGTGTGGAGTCCTAAAATAAATTTCACGAGGGCAGCCATTTTTTTGCAAAACCTTGCATGCTAGGAAATTTTGTTGCGTCTTGAAGGAAAAAGAATGTCCCGAAAGTAACAAAATAGCAAAAAACACTCGTTTTTGGCTATAAAATGGAACTGGTAGTTATTTCTTGTCCTCTTTCGCGTGTGAATTACTGTGGTATTTAAAAATCTGACTCCAATTCGGTTAACGATTTCATGAGCCTTCCAGAGGACGAATGAAACGGATGTTCGGATTAAATCCATTTACGGCGGCGTTGCACACACACGGTTGAAGTTCTTTTATCACGTGTTCACAAAGTCAACACTTAGCGTTTTTGGTGGTCCCTCAGGGCAAAATCTTGCTAGATGTACGTTTGCAAACCTTTATTTCGATAGTCGATGGCAAAATAATAATCGTACGACATATATGTGGATTGAATTTTTGTGTGAAAATTTATTTTTCCAATTGCTTGCAAATTCGTTGTTATTTTTCCGAAAGGAAATTTTTAAATTTCACATTAAACCTGGTAGAATTCTTTACGTTCTGTTGTAATTTCTGTTCTATATTCAGGGGTAAATATTGATTTCAAAGCTTAAGACAGGTGGTTGACTGAAAAATAACTTTGAAGTAGATTATTCACAAATGTTGACGTGATTTTCAGCATTCGATTAATTTTTATCATAATGTACCAATATTTATAGAGGCAAGCATCTAAATGCAAAAAAAAGCATTATAATGCATGATGATATTTCACTCTATGTAATAGGTTAGAATACGACCGTTATATGCTTTTCACTGTTTATACGAGTATAAAATGTTCTTTATTTACCCTTTCTTATAAAATTTTCTGTTCCTCCAGACTATCAATGACATAAAAGCTTAAAAAATCTGTTATAGATGGTTTGTCCTCATCGGCTATTGATTAATTGCTCACTTTCTACTGTTTAATTTTTCGCATGAAATTTTTGAATGGTCTTTAAAAAGATTGGCTTCTTGGAATTCATAGTTCATTCAACTCAACTTTTTGTGAAGCTAGCAAAAATACTCCGAGATGTAGATAGTAAATTTACGCAGCCAGGCGTTTTAATCGTGCCACTCCTATTTATTAACCTGTGGCCGCTGCCTTCTTTCTTCCGCAAAAATTTATCCTCTGCTTTCGTGTAGCTATTCATTCAAAATTATTTTTTGTCGTTAGTTAAGAATGGAGGCTGAACAATATTTGAAATGAGAAACGGTCAGCACTAGCATGTAAGAGGAGAATCGGCGAATGATAGAAAGTAGAGGTCCGCTCTTATGCAACGTCGTCGTGGGAGACTATGATGGAGATTCATCCTGTTATGTGTGGTGTTTCGATTCTCCGCAAATTATCCGTGAAATAAGTTGCTGCAGCCGAGTTGCCCCTGGCTGTTCCACCCCTCCACTCCACATGTCTTACGTTCCTTCAATTCCATTTCATCTTCTCATTTCGTCAGTTTTTCTTGGGAAAGCCAACGAGGTAATTTTTTCATGGAGCCGGGACATGGAATAAGTAAATTTGCATAGCTCCCCATGACATTGCATTATTTCTGGGCTTGAACGTTGAAAACGAAAATTTATTAATCACTTTGCCTCTTAAGGAGACAATTTGGATATGTTATTGCACATATCTTCTGTGCATAACTTCGCTGGACCAGCTTAATTTAGTATATTTATGCGATAGTTGCGTTCATTTATACTGCACATGTTGATATAATTCTATCGTTACCTTGATTTAATATTAAGAAAAAAGAAGATATTACATTACGGAAAATTTGTTTCCATTTTATAGAAAATCGAAAAGAAATGCACTTATCATAAAAATGTATAATTAGTAATTTTTGGCTAATTGAAAGTTCTAATAATTTTATCAATTTTTGGGATAGCATGCACTACTACGTTACATATACGGTTTATAGTTAATTAAATGAATTGATTGTTTCATATACCTCAGTGTTCGTAATTTTTCGGAAACGTTAGTAGCTTACCTGACATTTGAATTTAACGGAATGAAATGCATTTCTGCAACCATGTGCCAATTATATTACCACCCAATTATAATTGGTGTTCTCGCGAGTAATCTTTGAGGCCCATTTTCCAACGTTTCCTGCCAAATGATTGATGTTAGGCCATTATCGAGTTGGGATGTTAATTGGCTTAAATACATTTGCCATTCCTATTAATTTTTCAAATTATGGGGTATGTTGGTTGAACGACGACGGAATTTTTGCAATTTCGAAATGATTTAGTGCGGTCAAAAACGCTTTCGTGTGGAATATATTATGGTGTTGAAACTGAGACTCTTTTTTATAATTTCAATGCGTGTATTTGCACCTATTATTGCTTTTAACGTACAAATAAAACTTATACAGTTACTCCTTATTATTTCCTCAGAAATCGGGACAATTTTCTGAGAGCTGTCAATTCAAAGGTGGCACTATTTATTAAAATGTTTTGTGCTCCTTTGAATATTCCCTGAAAAATTGCCTCATCGCTAAACATTTGAGTAGGAAGTTCACTCCATAATATGAGCGTTAAACGTTTTGTCGAAAATATGCGGATAATGAGCTCTGCCCGAAATGAATACCTTTCGTAGTTTTCGAGTTAACGATCGTCTTCTTTTTATTTCCTACTCTGCGTGTCTGGAAGTAAAGAATCCCCAAGGAGGAGGGTCTTTTACAATTCCTCCTCGGCTGCATTCTAGGCACACGCAAGACCTTGCTCTTTCATTATCCATTTGTTTTCTTTTCAGAAGAAATTTTTTCTCCACAAATACGTCGCACGAAATGAAGTTGATGGTTTCGCTTTGGCCACTTAATGAAAGCAGAACACATGAGGGGGACGGCGGCGCGTGGAAATACGGAGATGACGCCACCAAATCCCAGAATGCAGCGCTCTCTCCTCTCGCGGGTAAATCCCTCACTATCCACTCGGCGTGTCCGTTTCAAGTTGCTGCGTCGCCACCAGGGAACCAGTGCATTGTCACTTATTATGTGTGCGTCTAGTAGAGTGCAGGAGTTATTCCCTCTGTTTGAAAGTACTGAAAAGTATTGAAAATCATAAGCCAAAAAATATCTAGGCCTGTTATTCTAATGAGTCATTTTTAGTGAATGGTACGTAATGTATTATTTGTAAAGTATGGGAATTGGGAATTCATGAGCCTAAAAATATTAAGATCTTTGAAAATTCTCAGTAAATAGCGTGAGAAAATCTGGGAAAATTAAAATATTCTTTTACCTATGCAATGAATTTCTCTATGCTAAAGGTGAGTTTTTTTACCTTTTTAAGATGGAATGATGAACATTAAAAGTCATAAAAGTAAGAAGTAACGTTATTATTTTAAGGGATAATACGAGCCATATGTTTTGTGAAAAGGTCTAAAGTAGGCTAGAAAAAGCGTAAAGAGGCAGTTGAAAGAGCATTGGCATAATTTTTGGAATTGGAAATGCCATTGGAAAATAGAGTTCTCCGGCGATGATGCTGTCCAATTTGCTACTGTGCACGATTCTAGCATTTAGGTACAATAAAAATGTGCAGCGAATAAACTTTATCTTCATTTTACGAGATAAGATTTGGTGCATGGACTAAGAGATCATAGCCATTGAAGATGGCCGAGATAGCCATGGACACGTTGAAAGCGGTCGCTATTTCGACTCTGTTGTCTCAAGATAACTATCATTGACACCCGACATTTGAAATGCATCAGATCCCCACTTTGCTTTCGTCTTTTGCAGTCATCATTCACCATTCTGTAATACAAGCGTTGCATTCGGGGACCGCGCTACAATTACGAAAGAAGATGCTGCCAGTGGATGAATCGCAGCAGTGCATTGCCGTGGACGGGATATTTGGACTGGTTTCCAAAACAGTGATTTTCTTCCCGTGCCATCGCTCGAGCGTTTTCTCCCCGAGTTCAGCCCAAGCAGTGAGTGTTGTACGTATTTACGAGTGCATGCGTGTGTGGCATACAGGAGGCTCCTCTAGGTAGCAGATGCAGTCCCAATGTGACCCCGGTCCACGCGCATTAAATCGCACTCCAACTTAAGCCGTCTCTGCATTTGACTGTGAATGCCCTACAGAACAATATAAATATATGTTAACATGGTCCTGTGGCTACAATGTCCTTCTCCCATGCCTGGATTACAAGTTCTAATTTCGTATGCGGTCCTTTTTTTATTAATTTCTTTCTACTTCTTCTTACAGAACTCTGCTATTCACAATCATTTTCAAGGTTTTAACAGGAAATTTAATTTCTGTGCGTGGATACATATTTTTGCGCACATGCGGCGTCTGATGTTTTCTCATTTTTTTCTCACGTAAGATTCCTCTGAATTATTTTATTTCTGTGTCGTTACACGACGTATTTTTAAGATATATATGTACTTAGTTTCCTAATATGTCAAATGCGGTATTGAGGACTCATTCAAACAATTTAAGCCTGGTTTGCTAATCGCTGGAATAGAACCGTTGAAATCCAGAGAGGGCGAGCCGGGGAGGGAATGATGTCATTAACTCTGGAGTTAGAAACGGTCTTCACAGCGAGCGGTCATTCATCTGAATAATTATCAATTTTGATGGGTAAAGCATACAGCTTTCTGGCAATGTTTCTTCCCTTTCCGCAGAGTGATGAAATTACAACTTATTACGCAATCCGATCCGAAAACTAGGCTTGAATTGTGAGAATGAGTCCACAATATTATACTACAAAATAAAAAGAAACCGATATCATGCGTGTCTTAATAATGCATCGTATTGCGATGCAGAAAAAATAATAAAAAGGATGTATCCGTGTGAGAAAATGGGAAAAAATCAAGCAAAAATGAAAAAAAATATATTAGATATAAAATCTTCAGCGAAAATCATAAAAATAATAGCGAATTGCAGGCTTCTGTAAAAGAAAAAGTAGATGAAATTATGAAAAAAGTACCATAGACGAGAATCAATTATAGAACTTAAGCGTGGAAATCGAGCGCCGTAAAACTGGACCAGAGTAACACGTATGCAATAGTCATTGTGAAGGGAATAAATTTCACTTGTAACTAAAGTGCAAGATGCTGAATTGCTGAAGTGAATCATGTCGAACAGGGGCAATCCGAATTCCGTATGTATTTATGGTCTATGTTGCCCAAAAATTGGCTTAAATTTATCCGTGATATTTGTCTTCTTGTGATGCCATAGGGTTCATCCCATTGATACGCGTGCATTCGCATAGTTAGACGTCCCACGCCAAATCATTTACAGCTGCGATTATGTGCTCGCTGAGATTCAGGTCTTGCCCCCACCCTGCTACCATGCATCAACAATGGTTTTCACTATAGGAGCAACAACGAAAAATTTGCTTTCCCTTCGCAACCAAAACCTTTGCAATCTGAACGATACCTCCATGTCACTAAAGCTGCCTTTTCATGCAAAACCGGAGATATTCAATATCTATGATGGAAAACAACCTTAGCAGCGTGATTCTTAAAAAAAAGCAAAGATAAAATACAATTTAATGTTTCAATGTAAAACGAGGGTCACAAAAGCATTTACTCGTTGTAAAATTGTGTGAATTTTTGTCAACTAGTTCTGAAGATTGATCACGAATTTTAAAAATAGCCGGAGTACATGCAATAGAACACAAAGCAGCAAATTTATGCAGCGATAGCGAACGCTTAAAACAGAATGAATGGCGTTATTGTGGCGCCCTGAGTAAACTTCCCCACCCTCCTTGGCGACGTTCCCTCCCCCCATATGCATAGCCACCAGCTCCCGCCGTGTACACCGAAAATCAACAGCCAGACTTCGAGGTGCACTGCGACTCAAATGCAGTTCAACACTTTTTGACTCTGCCTTGGGCCATTCGTGCAAGGCTACACCCCCCCCCCCACATTCCTTGGCAATAACCCATCCTCCAATTGCTTTGAGTAAGAAACACGTTTTCGGATTTTCCACTTAGTCCTGTTATAGTGAAGTCCGAGTCTCACAGCTGTTCGAGTGGTGGTGGGAGTTGGATGGTCTGTTGCTGAAGAGTAGAGGTATGTCTTTTACTCGTACTTATTATTCCATTATATTTCTGAATATTAAATCATTTTATTTTGTACATTAGGTACAAAATTACTAAATACACTTGGGCAATAAGATATAGTCAAAATAAAAGTAGTTTTTCCAACTCTATTTTTGGGGTTTGACTCTCTAGATCCTGCAGCAAGGACTTGTTACGCAATGCGTAGCTACATGCGTGCAAACTTGTGTATGAATACGTGAGCCGAAAATATAAGTGAAAATTTACCTCCTAGCCACCCATCTTTTACGATGGTATGATAGGAATATTGAGCCTGTTCGCATTTGGTTTCTCCAATTTTCACAAGTTTCCTTTCATCAAAACTGTTCAGAAATATTCAAGAACTTATATTGCCTAATGTATCATAAATAAATTTTTAAAAAATTGCTTAAATCTGTATACATCACATGCATTTCCGCTGTTACCATTCCTTCTTTCCATGTATATGGATGCGTAGTGTCGTCAGTGCAGTTTATTTTTTGGGTTATATCTTTAGGCCATTTCTTTTTTCCAGATTTTACGAGAAATGAGTGAATAATTGAGTTAATCAACCGATTGGATGGAAATGAAAGCTTAAAAACTAAACATACAAACAAACAGACAGAGTGAGTTAAATAAAAGCGTGTAATAAGCTTCCATCGCTCCTTTCAAGCCGTCAGCTACACACTGCATCGACCACACTGTCAAAAGATTTATTGTGTCGAGGAAATAATGTGAATATTTTTATTGTATCGCCCAATGGCAGGAGTGAGTGCTCATCCAAATATACAGTGAAGTGAAAGTGTCCAGTTTCCATGGAAAAATCCATGGTCAGTAGTGTGTTAAATGTGAAATGTTGGTGGATGTGTGTATTTTGTGGAATCGCCGATGGACAGCTGAGCTCTGCCGCCGATGGACATGTCATCGGATGAAAGGTAGGGAGCCTTCTCCTCTCGCATGCAATGTGAAGCTTGAACATTTTGACAGACAATTATTTGAAACCAAACTAGATGTTGCTCTCACTTTTTCTGACGAGAATATGAATTCTTTTACAATAGACGGCGTCTTTTTGACAATGCAAAATTATGTTATATTTGGAATTAATTTTTCATTTTGTGCTATCGTGGGATACATTTGAAAAAATACAAAATATAAAATTAGTTCGAGAGATATGAAATTCAATATTTGCCCTCGTAATTCTTGTTGAAAAATATTAATTGCTTTAGTTTCTATTTAGTTGAATTTTGTTGCCATGGGATAAGTAATAACCTTCGAATCATATATATCACGCTCTAAAAGATTCAGCAGTCATTCATGCCCCATTTTTACGGTTAAATGGTCACTTAAAAAACGGATAATTGTAAAAATGTAAAAGGTTATGTGCACACCGAGTTGAAATTGTTTGAGTGGAAATAGGGTGGCAGAGACTGGAACTGAATGACAGCATGAAAAAAGTGGGTTAGCGAGAGGAGCGTATTTAGTAAGGGGAAGCTTCTCCCCTCTTCCCAATGCCCTCTCGAAACATTGGCGTGCTTGCCCATGCGAGGCAGTGATGTCGGCTCCCAAAGCCCATGCTGTTTGACCGGATCTTTGTTCGATTTCACCGGCGATGGTTAGCAATCTTTCTCCTTAATGACATACTTAATATAACAGAACGTTAATTCTTTTACATCAGACAGCGCCATTTTCAAAATGTATATTTTCTGATAAACCTAGCTTTCGTGTGTTATTTTTTGATATCGCGTGACTGAATTGAAAAAATAATTGATTTGGAAACTGAATTGAAATAATGAATTTGTCAGATTAGTTCAATTGGCATTAATACGATATTTATATCTTATACATCCGTGTGACATTATGAAGAATTGTTACAGGCTCGACCTACTTTAATTACGATGCCATGAAATATATACAATAATCTTCGCAAACTTTAGTACATTTCCCAGCAGGCTAACAGATTCAGCACTTTTGCGCTGTCATCCTTAACCGTTAAAACTCCATAAAAGAAATCTCCGTTTTTTTTGCTCTAACTGACCCCTTGAGTTTAAGTTATGGAAAAGCCAAAGTTCACATGGGCTGAGCAAAAATGAGAGAAGAGAGAATGGAGAAACTGACTCATCACAAGAAAAAAGTAGGTTGACATGAGAAACGCAGTTATTGGGTGGGTGTAGATACCCTTTTCCCCCTTACAAAAAACCGTTGAAACATGCACGCGAAAACATATGCAATGCGGTGATCATGCCTATCAGGAACAAAAGTCATGCAAGCGAACTTAAGATCTCGGCTCTGTTGACTGCTTCGATTTGTTTTCCAAAGATAAACCCTTTCTCCTATATGCACTCCACAAAAATTAGATATTTCGAAAGAGTTTCGTAACAGAATCAAACTCTGAGAAAACATACAAGGTGTATTCCTGTAATAAGTTTTAGTTTACTGCGGTGGTATTTTATCATTCACCTTGGAAACTCCATGAGGCTCCGGTTCTTTTTTTTTCTGTGGAGAGACGTATCAGTTGTAAGCAGCGGGATGCGAGGTAAAATTTTTGTTTTCTGCTGCTACCTAGAAACACCATGAAATCGAGCTTAGTAACCTTCAACGTTTATTTAGCGATGAAAGCCATCTCATTGGATGCTATTTTCAGTGAGACCGTTCCTAGGAAATTCGACTTTCTAAAATTGGCTCTTTATCCTTCCTCTAACGTGGCACTTTCGTGGTATCCTTCACGCCTTCCTATTGGCTAAAATGAAGATTGTCAAATTTAGTCTTTCATAAGTCTCCTTTGATAGAATCTTATTGATTTCAACCCTTTTCATATAATTCCCATGTTTTTGAGAGAATTGCAGCTCTCATTAGGGAAGTTGACTTAACTCAAGCTAAAACCGTTTATTGTTTTGCTTACTTGTTTAAACTGCATTTGGAATGTATGCCATAGGTCGCAAAGAGCGAACTTATTCATTAAAGAGGGACATTTATGCTGAAGCTCGTTTGACTTTTAATTAAATTCCAAAACTGCATTCCTATCTGCGTAATTAGTGCAAACAAGGTCGCACCATTCGAAGCAGAAGAGGATCGATTTTAAACAACAAAAACTTTTTTCCACTCTCCTTTACGTTTCGTTCCATCTCGATCCTCCGGGGGAATTAGAATAATATAAAATGATTGAAACGCAGGCTAACTCAAAATCGAAGTAAGTTGAGGATGAAAAAGTTGTTCTTCGTTTCGCAAAGTTGCTTTTGGAGTTTTGGAGTCGCGATGCACTTCGAGCGCTTTAACCCTTAACCGGTGACGTGCGCTCTGAGAGACCGCTGCGTTTCTAAAATTAGGAATGTTTTCAAAATTAATATTTCAAAATATCTATAACTCACGTTAGATTCATAGTTTTGCATAACAAGGACATCCCAATCTTACAAATTAATGTTCCTTTTATTAAATTTTGTAAATTTGAATTTCAATTCCATTAGCGGTCTGTGAGACCGTACGTCGCTAGCATAAGAAAGCATCAAGAAAGGAATAAGCTGGATACATTTCATAGCTACTTACTACGTATGTTATGGGACTAAGGACGCTATTTTATTCCATATTCATTTAATGAATTATTATTTGTAGCTATTTCCCTGCGCTACTCACCAAGAGGCATCACGGGAATTGATTCGCCTCTACACGCCTTATGACCTCAGAGCAAAATTCATCAATGGGCAGTTCGAATTCATATTTAATTCCAAGATGCGAGGTGCAGATGCTGTGGACGGAAGGCGTCGTTCCTGCTCCATCGAATGAAAGGCACAAACGCTTATTACCGCGCTTATTTTTCGATTATTATAAAATGGATGCTTGAGCTATTGAATTCAATGCACGCAATTTACAATTAATTGGTGCTACGATCCATTAGCTGGGAAAATTTTAGCACAAAATCTGAAAGATTGAATTATCCACATTCTATGAACTCTAATTGTGCTTTAGAACCTCAATTATTGGTGACAATGATGCCGGCAGCGCTTGTTTTTAAGAAAATTATTTGCTTAGAGTCGCTAATTCGCGAACTTACTTCTTAAGTGCACTGAATGTGAGAATGAATCTAATAGAGAGTCTGCTTGTCTAAGGTAAATTTTCGTTTGTTTAGCCGATCTTATAGAGCCAAACGAAAGGTTCCCCGGCAGTTGGAAGAGGACGAGAGAATGGCATGATGGGACGAGAGACGGCAGGATTCGGATCACGCGTGCTCCTTCAGCGCACGGCGAGTGTCTTTTCGTTTCCGCACGCACGCAGGGACACGGCAACGGCGGAGATATCGAGTTGGGGGATTGGGGTTGACAAAAGAGTGACGGAAGGCGTGAGCATTGTCACGAGCTGTCTCTTAGAAGGAGGAAGCGTTGGACTAAGGGCGTGATTATTCGCTTGCAGGGAAAGTGAGCAAGGCGCACATCGTTAACAATTTTTTGTGTTACTTTCGCAGCATGTTTGCTGAAATCTTGGTTATTTTCTTCATATTTCAGTATATCACGCCAATTTGCTCTTTTCATTGCGAGTATTTTGCCTCATATTCTGCCAAACGGTCAAATTTTTCGCTAAAATCCCGGGATGACTTTGTGCGCAGAGGATATTATAAAAGTTTGCTCGAAGGCGTGATGCCCTGCGAGCTACCGCGAGTGTATTTGGCCAGGTGTGCACAATCACCGCCATAGGTACTTATACATATGCGGACAGCACAGTTAAAAAACATGGAATTACTATGGTAACACATAACAATGATGTCAGAGCTAAAATATATTTCCTGGTGGGATGGGGTTGGAGTGATGGCTGGCCTGTTGGCTTCTTACCCTGTGGGCCCGGGTTCAAATCTCAGCGATGGTAGAGAGTTTTCAGAGGTCACTCGATCCCAGCTTGAGTGTTGTGCGGGGTGTACCTTCGGATGGGACGTTAAAAATTGGTCACCTTGGTGCATTTCGATGAGAGCTAATGCCGGCGCCGGGTTTCTCTCCTCCCATCTCGCATGGACCAAAGTACCTTCGCTGCCGGTCGCCTCCACTTAATATGTAGTATGCCTCAGTGGCGGCTCGTGAGTCAAATGCTGGGGGGAGGGGGGGGGGGGGGCGCACTCCACCGGGGGGTCATAATTTTTTAATATTTCGTGTATTTTATTAAGTTTTTACGGCAATCTAAGAATAAAATTTTGTGATGCCATCATCATCATCACTGGTCAACAATCCTAGGATTGGTTTGACGCAGCTCTCCACTCAGTTCTCCTATCAGCTAATCATTTTACACCTACGTATTTCTTCTCTTTCACATCTCTCTTTACTTGTTCCATATATTTTGTTCGAGGTCTTCCTTTTCCATTCTTGCCTTCCACCTGTCCTTCGACGATTGTCTTCATCAGGCCATCATGTCTCAAGATGTGGCCTATAAGGTTGTTCCGTCTTCTTATTAAGGTTTTCATGAGGCTTCTCTTCTCTCCTACCCTTCTTAGGACTTCCTCGTTACTAACTCGGTCGATCCATTTGATTTTCATCATTCTTCTGTAGCACCACATTTCAAAGGCCTCTATCCTTGCTTTCTCCGCTGCGGTCATTGTCCATACCTCACTTCCGTATAGGAGCATACTCCACATGTTGGTTCTTATAAATTGTTCTTTACATCCATATTTAAGTTTCCCGCTGTAAGCAGGTCTCTCTTTTGGTGGAATGCTCTCTTCGCCTGGGCTATTCTGCTGATAATTTCTTTCTTGCTTCTCCCGTCACTAGTTATCTTGCTTCCCAAAAAGCAGAATTCATCCAGTTCTATCAGTTTTTGCCTCCCTATTTTAATGTTGGTCTTGACTTCTTCTCTTCTGCTGCATACTAAGATCTTGGTTTTCTTCGTGCTTATTTTCAGTTGATATCTACTCATTACCCTACCCATATTAACCAGAATATTTTTCAAATCCTTCTCTGATTCTGCTATAACGGCTAAGTCATCGGCAAATCTTAGCATGCTTATTTTTTCTCCATGGATATTCACTCCCAATGCCTTTTCTTTGATTTCCTTAATGGCTTTTTCAATGTAAACGTTGAAAATTACGGGTGACAATGTACAGCCTTGTCGCACTCCTTTCTTAATTCTTGCTTCTTCACAGCTGGGCCCTGATTTTATCACGGCTATTTGGTTGTGATGCCATATGTTCCGTTTTTTCCAACAAAAATACCTAGGTTTCCTAATAAATCTTGATTAATAAATACTAAATGCAGTAGACTCTCGGTCATATAGATTGGCTTAGTCCGGACTCTCGATTATACTCATCAATGATCTTGAAGAATAAAAATATATTTGCTGCGATATTTTGCAAATACAAACGAAAATAATTAACTTTAGGTTTTAGCGCATAAATTCTTCGTGCGGATATGCCCGCAATACACTTATGTTGTTCGTTTTGCAATCATAATGCGTTATTTGTCAAATCTATTCAATATTTGCAAAGATTTAGGTAGCAATGACACTTGTAACACCTGAGGAGAGAGGGAAGTGTCACTGAGTTCCACTAGGTAACAAACACTACTAGAATGCGCGTGCTTTGCTATTGCAGATGTAAACTTTGATTGCGGTGTTCGCGTTGCTTCTTGAATACAGTATGATTTAAAATCAATAATTAAACAGTTCTCACACATTTTTAACAAAATCTGAAATACTCACATGCCTTTAGTTATATTGCAGAAGTCCATCCTTCTTTCCTTTTGTCCAGCAAAGCGATCAATTACACGTTCGTTGAAATCGGCGCCGGACAACAATTTCTTTCCAATTGAACACATGGCAAGGGCACTAGTCTATAAATAAACAAGGGACTTAATAAACAAGGGACGACACAAAATGGGCCGACGAAAAATACGACCAAAAAGAACAAGGTGCCTGGATACAGATTTGGGGACAATTTTTCCCTGAAACTTCTTAATCGGCAATTAAGCACAGTTAACTCCTCAAAAATGATGTCTTAACTCATTTCACTCCGTTCTTTCCGAGAGTCTTGCCGTTACTACAAGGAAGACTTAAGGGAGATAGAAGTCGTGGTCCACTAATGCTGATTCAGCTGAGGGACGAATTTAAGGTCAGCAAAGGCATTCAAGCAAACAAAAGACGTCACGGACCATCTCCTTGAGTCTAAGATTCATATTTGGTAAACACACGAAACGCCAACGGGCCGCACTTGGAATAACCATGTCTTCGAAATCATTGCCATGATGTAATAAAAAATAAATTCTAGATCGTAAAAGAAGACGACGCTGAACCACAGATAGGAGCTGTAAGGATCTCTGTATGAACTCTTCGAAGCCGCTTAAATCAGACCCAAGTGAACATTTTCCGTCGTACAGCTACCGCTCTGCCGCTGAGGAATTAGGTGAACATGAACTAATAGAACAAGGACGGCTAGAAAAATGATGAACCTGCACACAAAAGGTGCATTGTACGCGGAACTTCTTGACATTCATTGAATGATTCCATTTAAAGTCACGTTTTACGGGTTAAATCATGTTAAATCCTTCACCCTATCACGCACGCACCTATTTCTTAAATTATAAAGCAGTGGGGAATGCTAACAGATTTTTCCCAATACTGCAGGTCTTTTGATAAATTTATCTGAAAAATAGGCACCGCATTTCTAAACATCGGAAAGATATGAATACATTGTCCAGGCCTAAACATTATAATTTAGTTTCCCCAAGGTTCTTGAAATTCGTCATCATAATAGAACTGTGGCAAATACTCGAGAATAGTTTTCCTACATCAATACGGCCTTTAACTGGTTGGATTTTATGTGTTCCGGAATTCAAACACCAAAAAACGCAAGCATAATGGGATAATTTATTTTCTGTAGCAATACCTACCAGTAATTAAAAATTAAAATCGTATAACTACACCCAGTACAGTGACCATTCCGATTCCGTACGTCCCTTTTCCGTGGCAGCACCAAGTAGACGCCAGATTATACGCCCGCTGGCCTGCACAGCGATGTCAACTCACACGTCACTCTGCGCATTCTCGGACGACGCGACGTCCCAAGACTTTCATAAGACACAGCGTTAGACGCGTCGTAGCACCAGCGGCCCCCACCTACCCCCACTACCACTCTCCATATAACTGCATGGGGATGGATTGGGAAGTTCTGGCCAGCGCCCCACGGCTACAAATACGAACTTCTCGCGCTATTTCTTTTCGTGTTTTTCCAACACTTACGATGCATGTGACTGAAAAAACACTTTGATTAATGAGATGTATAATTATAAATTAATGGATATTTATTTTTTTTTTACTTTTTCAAATATTTGGAAGGGGCGGCGTCCGAGAGTCCTTATGGGCAAGCCGCTACTGGTATACCTATTTCCAGAGCCTGCAATAACGATGAAATAAGATATATATTTTACCAAATGGGTAAGTTTGGGCTTAATTTTTCCCCCGAACAAAAAAGGACTTCATTAAAAATATTTTTAACTCAAGCAGTCAACGTTCTCAATGCGCAGACCTAATCATTTTGTCTTGTCTATCGGCTCGTGTCGTCACATCTCCTGCCACTCGCCCAAACGGACGGCTTGCGGGATAAAATCTAGATGCATAACAGCAGCCAAGCAATCTACCCACTTTTCACATTTATTACTCAGGGAAAACTCCCTCGGACAGGGAATCGAACCCAGACTCTGGGCTTTTTGGGTCTCTGTGTAGACCACCACGCTATCAAGCTTCCTTGGTCCATGATGAAAATTTACTATCATAATAATATTGGTAAAAATGCCATTGGAATAAAGTAACCTGGATAGCCGAGTAGTATGCGTAATGCCTCGGAATGCCCGTAGTTCTGTGGTTCGATTCCCGATGCATGGACTTTTTCCATCGTGGAAATGAACGCGAATCTTTCCATTGTCCACGCGACAATTGACATGCCACTATCTATCCATTTTGCTCATCCCAAGTATTGGCTTTGTCATGTATTGGAATGGGCGGGTAGGATGTAAAACTTGAAGCAGTTCACTAAAGTGGATCTTGTCGCTGTACAGCAGGGAGCGTAATTGTTTCCTTCAGGTCTTTAAGTCATCCCTCTTGGCCGGGATTTCAATTCCATTTAGCCATCAATCAAAGTGGATTTTTTTTAATGCAATCGCGACCACTTCTCTTCAAGCCGCATTCATGTGTGTTGAATTTTTCAAAAGATTCCGCAGGCAGAGGGTGGCAGCACTAACCGGTGCAGCGGGCTGCCTTTGTTTCTCTGAGGGAAGCGTAATTTATGGACGCCATTCATCCCAGGGACAATCTTTCGTCAGCTGCACCCCGCGGTGCCCGAATTGTTTTTGTTCATCCACTCCCAGAGGGTTTTTCATCCCTCCTGTGACGTTCGGCGGTGGCTTTTCCCTCCAGGCACGCCGTTATAGAATGCGCGCATTTGTTTTTTGTCCCCGTGCGCAGGAGGATGAAAGTAAGAAAATACTGCCTACTTCAGTTCAACATTGTCTATTCCAGGAGCTGAAACTTTGAATTAAAGAATTTCAATTAATATATGTTTGCTATCTCGCGTAGCATCAGTTGTAGTTACCAGAGTCCGATATATTTCCATGTATCAGCTACGAAGTAGAGTCGTTGTAGCCCTTCATTGATAAGCCCGTCACTCATGGCCCGGCTACTGTGATGATGTGTAGGCTAGAAGGCGTGTGAAGCTAGATTATTTTCAATTTACAATTGAAAAGTTGAGAGAAATGGGTGGATTATCGGCTCAAAATTTCCAAAAAAATTCATGGAAAGGAGTGCTCAAGCCAATTGGCGAGAAATAGACGAAAAACGCCAGATACATAAGACGGGCCAATGAGAAGTCTCGTGCTTCCTCAACGGACCAATCAGATGGCGCCTGACTCCGACGGATAAATGACGCTCGCCTCTGCGTTTGTTCGACCGGAAGATTCTAGCTGCAATGCCGGCGACAATAGAATAGAATAGATATTTATTATGCTCTGGGAAAAAACCCTAGGAGCAAAAAACACAATTTACAATAAAATGTCGTCTGCAAAGATGGACACACGCGATGGATATTCCGTACATTACTCCGTGGTATATTTTGCACACCGTGAAAGCCTGCTCAGTGTGCAGTGCACAAGTATTGAATTGTAGTTGCAAACCTCAAAATGTGCCATCCTCACGCTGAATGGATTATGACGAGCTGGAATTATTTTCTAGTGTGGGAATAATTGCTGAATTCTGTGAGTATGAACTGAGATTAATATAGAATTTACTGGAGTCTCTACGAGCAACATTGCGTCCATACGTCCATGATACATCCTGTTTGAGATTTTGAATCAATATTTGCTAATTGTGGTACGTTCAGGTTTCTTTTAGGAAATCCTAACTGTAGGTAATTTGCCAGGCAATTTATTTCACGTTGAGAAAATATTTTCCGTGGATTTGACATGCTACTTGTTTGGGTCGAGTCGATATATTATGATGATTGTGCTGTCGTTGCAGATAGAAGGCATTGTATTCATGTACTCCTCAACGAGTTTCAATCATTATTTGAATTCGATACATTATGTATTCATACTCTGTTCATTGAAATGGTGCATGGACAATAATTTCGTGGTCACTTTGTACTAATGCAGTCTTCTTGAGGTAATTGCTTAGGGCAGTGATGCTTGATTGGCCTCTTCGATCATGTCATAACTTGGTTTCTTTTGAAGTTATGTAATTACTAATTTATATCTTCGCTTCCAGACCCATCACATTCTATATCATTTTCATCTAAATAAATGGCTGAATGGTATTGCGGGATATCTGTAGTCGGTTGGAGGACTCAAGTATATCATGATCGTTGTATGAAGTTGTTTGGAGTGTAGGTACTTATCTCTTTATTTACTTACGCCTCCATCATAATCACTGTGTAATAATCCCCTGTGTCTTTCTGTGTTTGAAATACCAATGGCAGTTTTTTTCTTGCCTCGTTTTGCGTCTGTGTATTGAGCCACTTGAATACCATCGTTTTCAATAATATGTAGACACTCATGAGTCCCATTTTACTGATGGAGCTGGGTCAATGAAAGCTTGGAAGGTTGGCACGCCTGACAATCTGCACCCCACGAATATTACGAAAGAGGATCAGTCGGCCTCAAGCCAAATGTGTAGTCACCCACCGCGCATTTAAATGTGTTTACAAAAGTCGCCACTCGCGTCGCTGACGGAAAAAACGATCCGATTATCGCGGGAAAATAAGTTATAATTAGGGCTTTTAACCGAAATGTCCTACCGTGATGATGTAATCTATGAAATTCATAGCTCTTCAATACTATTCCTCGCAATTACAAAGACTTTAATGCAAAATATTTTAAATGTGGATCGCATTGCACTCATCACCGCGCCGTGAACGTGTTTGAAAGCCGATTAAAATGCGACCGAAGTGGCGAGAACAGAAATCAGCCTCCTTCTATGAGATGGAATTGGGTATGCCTCCTTAATGCATTCCCTTCGAATCCAGACTTCACTCATCCGCTCATGTTATCGCCCATACCCCACTGCCATCATTTTCCGTTGAGTGCTACGTGTAATATTTCTCTGTTGACCATTTACGCCTATAGCCACGCATTTGTTTATTTTTTCCTTGCGTCTCTGTGGGTTCCTTTTGCTTCCGTGGACAGATTCCTCTTCTTGGCTATTCGTCGTCTAATTCATTGCTGTTTGCACTCTAAAAATATCCCTCGGAGTAATGTTTTCTCTTTTCGAAATGTGATAAAAAATGATGGAGACACGAACGGACGCATTGTTGCACTACAAAGCAGTGGTAGCGTGCCAATCTCCGTGTTGTCGCTTACCTTTTCAACCATTCCCACGGGAAAACAATCCTCGGAGGAGGGATGATTCAGCATTGGCGCTGCGTTTTGTTCTTGTTCGAGTTCGGTGCAAAATGTCGACCGCGAAAGTAACAGTGCTTCTGGCATGTTTTCTCGTTGTTCTTTAAATTAATTTGCTTCTCTCAACATCAAGGTTCTGTTTACCTCTCTGCTTTGTGAAAGTGTATATTATGTACTATCAAAACACAATTAGGGAATCTTCTGCACGATAGGGAAGATCGGAAAAATCATTTTCTTTCTGAGATACGTGGCCCAATGCTACATTTTTATAATTACATTTTCCGCCATTTTTGCTCCCCTGAAATTGTTTACCTACGGTGTATTAGTTAAATAAATAAGTTTGCCAGCCTCGGTGGCGGTGGTGTAAAGTCCTCGCCTGCCAATCCGTAGGTCGTGGGTTCGAATCCCGCCTGGGTAGGTGAATCCTAACCAGGGCGTGGATGTTTGTGTTGTGCTTTGTTAGTGATGAAAAGCCGTTATAACGGCCGCAATGTGCTGTTTGCGTGGAAGTGGGAAATGCAATACATAAATAAATAATCGACGATGAACGCACTGTCTCCGTTCGCTATGAGCGTGCGCGAGAAGTCCACTGCCCGCTCCACGCGCCACGCCGCGCCGCGCCACGGTCGTCTGGGAACCTCTCGCTCTAGACACTCGTGGCTTTGTGGCCCTATGGTGCGACAAAACCAACGGCATTTACCAGAGGAAGGAATGTGACTCGGCAAAATCCATTCCGAATACCTGATGTACCTCTCGAGGGAGTAACACTAGCATGGGTAATAAGTAAGTGCCTAATACCTGGTATGTATTTCCTCTTGCGAATGACATGGTACCTAGTGATGCAAATTTAATCTCGATCACTTGCGCAGAGCGGAATATCTCTCTTGCATTTGCTTATTTCAGGCTTTTGATACTCACGTGGAAACTGACGTCACCCTGTATATACTTCAATATGGTACCATTTTATGTTAATTTGTCACCATTTTATAGGATAGTCATTTCTCATTTTTCTGCGGAAAGTATTTAATTACATAATTATATGTTAGAAATTTTCCTTTAAATTTTATTATTTGAGCAACGAGCTGAGAGGCATCATCAGGTGAATCTACATTACGGGATGTATGCACATTTCAAAAAATATAATATACTTTTTGAAATGTGTACAGAATTAGAAAGTGCAGGAAAACCTCATGCTAGAATATAAAAAAGGGTTTTTGATTTAATGTGAGCCAATAAATTGTTTTTATAATTACATTCT
This sequence comes from Ischnura elegans, assembly GCF_921293095.1. NCBI lineage: Eukaryota > Metazoa > Arthropoda > Insecta > Odonata > Coenagrionidae > Ischnura > Ischnura elegans. Next base: position 3,481,877 of record NC_060256.1, read on the forward strand.
TTGCTTCGAATTCCCACCGATTTAATCTGTTGAGTTATATTACTGAAATTTTGAATGATTTTGTCTATCTATTTGTGAAATAAAAGGAGCATAAACACTGTCCTTTAGGCCGGCCCTTATTTTTCATAATTGCGAAAAGTCATGTTTTCCTGGTCTCAAAATGATCCAAATGGTGTTAATATTCACGTGTTAAAATTTGGTTACTTTAAAATAACGGCAACCCGTGCCCCAAGGGCCCTAAGTACGCTCAATGACCAAGAAATCAATGCGAAAGTTTAAGAAAAAAGTACTCGGTGAATTACTCGAAGAAAATCCGAAATCCTTTTGGTCGTACGCGAGAGAGCTTCAGGGAAAACATTCAACCGTAGATTCTTTATTTGATAAAGATGGTAAACTTGTCACCGAAAATATTGACCAAGCTAACACTTTAAATTCCCACCTCGAAAGTGTATACACTACTGACGATACTCAGTTCAATTTAGACATCCCATATACTGAGGAATCGATGGAAGAAATATCTATACAACGTGATGGGATAACTAAACAACTACAATCGATTAAGAATAGTAAATCTCCGGGTCCGGAGGGAATACCCGCGCGTGTCCTCAGGGAGTTAGCTCCACAGATCGCACCTTATTTAGAGATCATATTCAAGAAGTCACTCTCCGAAGGGAAGCTACCGCCAGACTGGAAAATTGCAAGCGTTACACCCATATTCAAAAAGGGAAACAGACATGACCCAGGCAACTACCGTCCGATTTCATTAACATCGATTATAGGCAAGATACTTGAGCATATCGTCGTTAGCAATATCATGACTTTCTTGGACAGACGTAACTTCCTCCATGACTGTCAGCACGGATTCCGAAAAGGTAGATCATGCGAAACACAGCTCGCGCTCTTTCTTCACGACGTTATAAAATCTGGTGAATCGAAAAGACAAGTTGACGCACTATTTCTAGATTTTAAGAAAGCTTTTGACACTGTACCTCACAACAAACTTTTACACAAATTACAGTCATGCGGATTAAACGAGACAGTTTTAAACTGGATACGCGACTTTCTCAGAGATCGTAAACAAAAAGTTGTTCTTAACGGAATTAGCTCCGATGTTGTAAACGTTACATCACGTGTTCCACAAGGAAGCGTAATCGGCCCCCTGTTGTTCATTATATACATTAATGATCTCTGCTCCCGCATTAGCAGTAAAATACGTTTATTTGCTGACGACGCTGTCATCTATCGCGAAATTAGTGATCACTCTGACTATGAAATTCTATCATCTGACTTAAACAACGTTCATTTGTGGAGCCAAGAGTGGGGACTTAAACTTAATCTGAGCAAATGCATGGCGGTACATTTCTTGCGGAATTCTTCCAACTCTAACCATGTTTATGCGGTGGATGGCATTAATGTAAAGGCAACAGACGAAGTGAAGTACCTGGGAGTTACGATAACCTCGAACCTCACGTGGGGATCACATATAAAGAATATTTGCGGCATAGCCCTGAAGAAATTAGGATTCGTCAAGCGTATTATGGGAAGATTTTCGGATGAGAAAGTAAAGGAAAGGTGCTATTTCGCTCTCGTCCGACCGCACCTTGAATATGCAGCGAGCATATGGGATCCGGTGCAGAAAGACTTAATCCGCGAACTGAATAAAATTCAAAGGAAGGCTGCGCGTTTCGTCAAAAACTGCTACGGGCGTACAGACAGTGTTACCCAGATGTTAAGCGAGTTAGGCTGGGAGCCGTTGGAGACTCGGAGGCTGCGCGCTAGGCTTAGATTGCTTGAACAATTGAGAATGGATATCTTTAAGAGCGACACAGAGAACATAATATTAGAGCCACACTATATTTCCAGGTCCGATAGAAGTGATAAATTAAGAGAGATGTTTTGCCGAACGGATAGATATGCGAATTCGTTTTTCCCCCGAACTATAAAGGACTTTAATAAACGCTAGTCCCAACTTCGTTTGAGCACTTAATTTTTTTTTAGCTGTAAACGGCTGGTGTCCTAACACCCCCTGCCACACGCCTTTTAGGCGGCTTGCGGGGTATTATGTAGATGTAGATGTAGAAGTACTAAGGACCCTCAATTGAGTTTTTTGGGGCCGAAAAAGCACTACTTCTATGTAAAACGTAAAAGTAAAGCCCTTTAGGGCCGATTTTCTGTTTGTTTTAACCTATCTCTAAGCGTTTAGGAGATATCGTCCATCGTAATGCAATCCCCCCCCTAGGGCGCCACCCCGCACCGCGGCACCGCTAAGGTATGTCCCGCACCACTTACTAGAGACTTCCCCTCAACCCCCTCCCCTCCCTCGGCAAAGACTTTGCTCCTGATGACAAGATTTACATGCTATTGGTACAGTATTGAATAGGTTGTTCCTCTTGTGTCATGATTAATGTTGTTAAAGCCTATAATGTCAATTTTAACCCTTCATCGCCGTCCTATGTACTGGGTACCGACCCCTTAAACCATGATTTTTTGCCGCCTAACGGCCGCGAACCAATCCAGCAAGCTTTGTTCCAAAGTGCTTTTTATGTACAAAATATTATAAGCATGTGATAGAAATGTGTCTATGAATAATAAAGGAATGAAGGGAATGAGCAGGGCTTCAAGGGCTCTAAAAGTAGATAGAAATATTCAAGGAAGAAGAAACGAGGCAGTCAGTTCACGGATGTAGATCACTGTGGATAGATGGAGATAGTTATTGTGTATAGTGTATAAAGGATAGGAAGTGCTAAGATTTTTAGGATGTAAGAAGAAAAGTGGTGAAATAAATACTTTATCATGAACGTGACGTTCATTTTAAGAATTGACTTACAAGGAAAGGCATGTAATCAAGACTAAATCCAGGCATTGAACTGGTTGGAAAATAAAGTGAAGAAATACTCGGCTCAAATTTACCGGCAGTGAGAGAAGTACTATGTGATTTCTCTATCACCTAATGGGTTCGAAATTTGTAAGACTTACAATTAGTGCGAAAAAAACCGTGAGAAATGCGTCTCATCCATAGTATAAAACTAGAATTCCTGTTGTTACGGAAAATAAGGCGATTGAAAAGTCAGAAAAATGACGCAAAGAATGGATGAACGTGCAACTGCATAAAGAGAGCGCGAACTACAGTGGATATGAAGAGAAGAGAATCTATCGTAACAAAACTTGATGATTTGCATTGCAAGGAGCGGTACTATTGAATTTTTCACGCGCGAGGAGGAAAGTGCAGTTAATCTCACGGATAAATGTGCTTGGGCTTACGCAAATAAAGAGGAGAACGAAATGCAGTTATTGGTTGAATAGATTTCAATATATTCAAGAAGAAATGAAAAGATGTGGTTCTCCGCTCCTTTTGTTGCATTAGCTCCCATCAGTGACCCGCAGCTCCTACAAAGAATTGTTAATTACGAAAGGGTTAACCTAGACATAGCGAAAGCAGCACAAAAGAGGTTTTCAAACCACTTGTGGTACATGAGTGAGGAGTTGGCAGGCCTGTCATTCTTTGACGGATCCATTTCTAGGTGTGGAAAAAAACGTGATACGCGGTATGTTGTCTTGTGTAGGAAAATATGATCCACCGAAGAAGGCATTCTATAAACGTAAAGACATGACTAAGGTATCTATACCAAATTTTGTCACCACTAATTCGAGAAAGCTATTTAATGTATTGTAAATATGCATTGCAGTCTTTGATGTGAACATGCGAGAATGGGATGAACATACGAGAACGATTTGCAAATTATTCGGGGTTATCAAGTGGGAAATGATTGTGCAGCGAGAGGAGTGAAACTAATTCAAGATTTTTAGGCAGTCACGTGGAAGGAAGAGAACTTTCAAAATTTATTCCTAAGTGTGACTTTTCATCGCAATACAACCCTTACGTGCGGAAAGGCTCTTTCATTGCCAAATATAGGATGTCAGTGAAAAATTAGAAATACAATGAAAATCTATTTTATTTTGGTTAATGTACCGAAATTCATGGACAGAGTGAAAATAAATTGATCTCTTGGATTGGAAGTATTGTTATGGCAATTAAATTCTTTCTAAGGTAAGCACATTTCTTCAGAGGCCAGATCTTGACATCAGGAGCAAAGTCTTTGCCGAGGGAGGGGAGGGGGTTGAGGGGAAGTGTCTAGTAAGTGCTGCGGGCCGTACCTCAGCGGTGCCGCGGTGCGGGGTGGCGCCCTAGGGGGGGTTTGCATTACGACGGACGATATCTCCTAAACGCTTAGAGATAGGTTAAAACACACAGAAAATCGGCCCCTGAGAACTTTACTTTTACGTTTTACATAGAAGTAGTGCTTTTTCGGCCCCAAAAACTCAATTGAGGGTCCTTAGTACTTAGGGCCCTTGGGGCACGGGTTGCCGTTATTTTAAAGTAACCAATTTTTAACACGTGAATATAACACATCATTTGGATCATTTTGAGACCAGGAAAACATAACTTTTCGCAATTATGAAAAATAAGGGCCGGCCTAATAAACAGCTGTAACAGCTATAAATGTGCCATGTGTGTGCCTTAGAAACATGATTTAAGCTGTGATATTATGTGTCTGAAATTTTTAACGATTTAATCTGTTATCTATTAAGTTCATTCTTACCTTATATTTGTGAGGTATTTGGCTCTATTTACAGCTTAGCGTAACAAAGTGGTGGTTCATTTGCGTGCCGTTTGAAGCTTCAGTTCCAATTTCCGCCATCTATAAAACAAAGAATGTTCTTGAATTTATGAGTCTGTGCCATTTCACAATGACTGCCGCGTTGTTTTGCCTCGTTTTGTCTATTCACTTCACAATTTTACGTGGCTTAATTGCTCCGCGCGTAAGCCATTTAGAGTTAACTCGAACACCCGAAAATAAGGTCACTGGGGACAGTTCGCGAATTGAACGCGGACGGATCATTCGCAGCGTCACTGGCATTTGTTTTATTTTTTCCCGTCATCCCCCAGACACGTTACTTTGAAACCTGCATCCCGTTGCGAGCCACTTAGGTTTATACCGCGGCCATAAATCGGAGCGGCTCTCGTAAAAACGTCCCGCTGGCTTCATGGATATATAGGCGGTGTGGACACAATTTTAGAGCAAATTAAAAGAGATTTCAGTGTTCTTTTTAGCATAGTCGAGGCAATCACGTTCCGATGGACGAGCACACGGAGAAAGAATTGGATCGCCCCTCCCCGAATATTTTTACGCGAAGGCCCAAAAAAGGGCGCCTTTTTATAGCGCGTCTGTCCCTATCTCGATCTCGACGATTCTTCAGATTTTAGTGGAAATACTCTCGTTAGAATTGATTATAAATGCTAACAGTCATATGCAGCATATATTACTTGAAGTTTGCTTCTGGTTCCAACAATAAAATGTGCGACAATATTTTCTTTAAGGTAGCAAATAACCAGTTCATAAAATAATAGTCCATAAAAGGTTAGTCCTCGGTCAATCAGGATGGCGAATGGAAAACTAAATTGTTTGTATTTTGCTGTTCACAGCGCACAAATGCAGTCTAGAACAGCACTTTTCTATTTCCGATCCTCGCTTTTCCGAGTAAATTTACCAGATGAGTGTCCTTCTTTTATGGTCCATAGAGTATAATCTGATGCGATTGTTTATGTTATTGGTCATTCAATATTAATGCTTGTTTCGGTTAGTATAAAAAGTGTGTTTATTTGACACTATTGCCCAACAGAAGCATAATATTAGTAGACATTTAGGTATTCGTAAAAAGGTAAAACATATGTAAGGGGTAATGTACCCGATTGTTTAAAAAGAGATTAGAAGTGTTACTTCTTTTTACGCCCATCATCATTCTTGTTATCTTATTATTATTTCGCATTGATTGTATTACGTGAGCAATTCAGTTGGCAGTGATGTTATTTCACTTGCGTATAAATTGTCTTCGATTTGTTTTGAATTGTCTTCATGGCAAATTTTCAGTTTGCTACAGTTACCAATGCTACAAACAGCTTTGGTTCGTAAAAAGTTGCAGTCAAATTTGAGATTCCTCGTACGGAAAATCCTCAATTCTAATTACAGCTAGGTTGCGCTCTTTGTGACTATTGCTGTTTCCTCTGTTATCTTCCGTTTTGGTGAGCATGGCGATTGATGCTGATAGAAAAAATAGTACGTTAAATGTGGATGGGCAGCTTTAAAATTGCGAGACCACAGCAAAGTGCTCGCTTATTTGCGTGTAGGATTCCGCATTTACAGGATTCGGGCCTGGAATGCACCGGAATTAGAAAAAAAGGGTATTGTGTCGCATTGGTTGTTACGTATAGGGAAATGGGCGCCGCCACTCGGAATAAAGCCGCAATCATCGCAGTCAGGAACGTGATAAAAACTTAAACCCGCCGTTCAATTGTTCGGATTATGCTGCCGAAAGTATGTGGAGCGTGTGAGTAGATACCGTTGCCACTCCGTTCCACTCACGGAATGCAATTGTTGCCATGGAGAAGCGGTATGCAAAATGCGAAACCTAGGAAACCTCGTTTGCACCCAACAGGAGTAGGAATTGTCAAAAATATTCAACCATGAATTTTCGCAGCATTCTCGTTTGGTTATAATCTGCGTCATCGGAAACGTTCGCTGTAATCTACGGCGTACCTTACATTAAATTTTGGGCCTACCGTAGGAGCACCGAAGCCCAAATATGGAAATTCTGTTTATTTTTAGGCATGGTAAGCTGTATATAACACCTCACGGAAAACAAGAAGTTTGCAGAATACCAGGAGTAAAGTAAACATTAACTCATCCTTCAATTGGATAACGCACCAAAAGAAATTCCAGCCTGAAACTCACTCGACACCTCTTTTTAATTTAAACTATGAAATAATTCATTATTATTTATTTTTTGCAGTCCATAATATTAAAAAAATAGGTCATAATAATAAAAACATAATATTAAACTGTTGTCAATCAACCAACAACCTGACGCGGAAGAAAACCCTGGAGAAATGCAGATATCAGACCATCGCCGCGGAAACCTACGCTCTAACATTAAAAAAATACATTTTACCTTTAAGTTACCTCAAGAGTGTATAATATACACTGTGCATATAACAGGGAATGAGTTTCGGCTTGACCATACTCCATAGTTTATAAATAAAGCACCACAATAAATATATGCATGCGCCTGTTCTAAAAATTCGCCAAAGATCCAATATTGCAAGGGGCTAAAAGTTTTAGGCAATAAATTTATACGCTCGCCGTTTAATGAATCTTGTCATGTTGTCACTAGCATTGAAGTATAGGTAATTTCGTGGATACAGCAACTCATTATTACGCCGTTAGTTAACCGGTAACCCCTTATTGATTACACTGTTCTGAAAAAAAAATAGTTCAAAAAATGCCTGGCTACAATTTAGGGTGTTTCTGGCTAATTTTGGGTCGCTGAATCCGAAAATGACCTCCGTATTTTTCTATCACCCTCCACTTTTACGATAAACCCCTAAATTGGGGAAAACAACTCCTTATCTAAACTTATCGTTTTTCAAGGGAATTTTACTATTGTTATCTGCTTCTAATTGAAAAAAACTGACGTTTTAAGGCTATCAGGGTCAAGAGAGAGACAAACTTCACTGGAGTTGAAAAGATTTAGGGGGTGAAAATTGAAATAAAACTTAAAAAAACCCTAAAATAACCATTTTTCTTCGTTTTTTATGGCATATGATATGGTAGCTAATGGAAAAGTTTTTAAGGGATGAATAAACTGTTTACCCTTATTTTGTAAAGGAAGTGGTATGAAGAGCTCCCCCAAAAATTTGGAATATGGGTTTCCTTTAAAACAGTGGCATATCCAACAGGAACCGAAGGTAAATCGTGGCCGTTGCTCAGTAAAACAACCATTAAACTTGTCTTCGATGAGTTGATGAATATCCTCCATTGGTCTGGATCATTCTTAATCGCTAATTCCCTCATCAGTCCTTCAATATCAATGCAGAAAATCAGATCATCATTTTCATCATTCGTTGAAAAAAAATGAGTGAGGGTTGACTGTCTGCCTCTGTAGTAAGAAACATTCACACTATCGGCCAAAAGATTCCACTGCTGCAAATGCGAGCAAAGAAGTTGTGCTTTACCCTTGTATAAGTCTAAATCTTGTATTAGATCATATAGGTCCTCGTGTTATGGGATGAGGTGCCCTTTTTGACTAGTCTCGGGTTCTTCTACACTTCAATAATACTACTTCCGAAGTCTTAATCGTGGCTGTGGTTAATTGCCGTAGTTTAAGAAATAAGATTCCCGAATTCCACCATTTAATTCATAGTACGAAGTGTAACGTCATTTTTGGAACAGAAAGTTGGCTAACAGATGATGATTCAGACAATGAGATCTTCCCAAAATCGTTCACTGTTTATCGGAAAGATAGAATTAATCGAGTTGGGGGCGGAGTTTTTATAGCAGTAAATTATTCAATCGTCAGCCAAGCGATAACTGTAACTGAGACCAGCGTTGAATCTGTGTGGTGTTTAATTGAATGTCCAAAATTCAAAACTATTTTATTATGTTCGTATTACAGACAACCTAACTCAGATATAACGTCAATGTTGGATTTTCAAAATCAAATAAACAGCGTAGCATCCAAGTATCCTGAAAGAAACTTGATTGTGGGTGGAGATTTCAACGTACCTTCTACAGATTGGGAGACTTATAGCTTCATTCCTGGTGGGAGGGATAAAGTGATCTGCGAGGTTTTATTACACACTTTAACATCTAATTCATTGTTTCAAATAGCATCCGCACCAAACAGAGGAGAAAATATTCTTGATTTATTAGCGACAAATATACCACATCAGGTAATAAACCTTGGTACTGTCGAAGGAATAAGTGACAATATGGTAGTAACTGTAAAGTTTTCTCTAAATACCGCTGTAAACTTTAAAAAAGAGCGTAAAGTTTTCATTTTTAAAAGAGCTGATTTTGATGGGTTTAAGAGTCATCTGAAAAATGCTTTCCCCGAGTTTCAAGAATCAGTATCTAAGTTAAATGTAGAGAATACTTGGAAAGCTTTTCTTTCGCTCGTAACTTCGTGAATAAATAGCTACATCCCTAGTAAAATAGTAAAAGAAGGCAGCGAACCGAGATGGTACGACGCGGAAGTGAGAAGATCATTGAGGCGACAGAGAGCGTGTCATGCAAAAATGAAAAAAGTCAGCACGGATTTATCCGCTAATGAACGCAAGCTAATAATAAAAAAATATAGGATGACTAAAGCCGCCACGAAGGAAGCGTTCAGGAATGCGTTCACGAATTTCAAAAGAAAAACACTAGTAGAGCAGTTGCAGGATAACCCAAAAGCATTTTGGTCATATGTTAGGGAAGTTCAAGGTAAACGATCTACCGTATGTTCCCTGAGAAACGACAATGGAGATGTGTTGACAAGCAGTTACGATAAAGCCAATTTATTAAATTCCTACTTTAAGAGCGTGTTCTCGGAGCCTTCCGAAAACTCACCCGAGACCGATGACAATCCCTGTATACATAAGGTGCCAGCTATTGACATTAGTACGCTCGGAATAGAAAATATATTGAAATCGCTTAGTCCAAATAAATCACCTGGTCCAGACGAAATCCCTTCTCGCGTATATAAAGAACTAGCCTCAGAAATTGCCCATTACTTGCAGTTAATATTCAGTAAATCCATCAAGCAACACGAAGTACCTAATGACTGGAAAATCGGTAATGTAACGCCAATATTTAAAAGTGGAGACAAGGAACAGCCATCTAATTACAGGCCGATATCTTTAACGTCCATCTCTTGCAAAGTCCTTGAACACATCGTAGTCAGCTCGGTAATGAAACACCTAGACGCGCAAAACTTATTAATGGGAACTCAACATGGATTCAGGAAAAGCAGATCGTGCGAAACTCAGTTAGCGCTTTTCGCCCACGATATTTTAGTCTCCGGGGAAGACAACATTCCAGTAGACGCGATTTTTCTTGATTTCAAAAAGGCATTTGATAAAGTACCCCACGGAAAGTTAATAATAAAACTGAAATCTTATGGTCTAGACGAAGATGTCATTTCCTGGATTAGAGAATTTTTGAGCGACCGCGTCCAAAGAGTAGTAGTAGACGGTGCAGTCTCCAATGAGGTTAGAGTCACTTCTGACGTTCCTCAAGGTAGTGTCATTGGCCCACTCCTATTCCTTCTTTATATAAACGACATTGGCGAAGTAGTGCAGAGTAAGTTACGATTATTTGCAGATGACGCTGTAGTTTACAGAGAAATCCGTTCCAGCAAAGATATAGATGAACTAACGAATGCCCTTGCTGCTATCCAAGCTTGGTGCGATGCTTGGCAGTTAGAATTAAATTTCGAAAAATGCGTCGTAATGAATTTCTGGAAGAAGAATAACTCCCTACAGCGTAACTATATCATTCGGGGCACGTAGTTAAAGGCAGTTGAATCCGTGAAATATCTAGGGGTTAGACTCAATAATGATCTATCGTGGAATAAACATATTCGAGAAATAACCGGTCAAGCTAATCGTAACATGGGTTTTGTTAAAAGAATATTAGGAAAGTGCGACGACAAAGTGAGAGAAATTAGCTACTTTTCCCTCGTTAGGCCACATCTGAAATACGCTGCCAGTGTTTGGGACCCTCATGAAAAAGGCTTAATAGCAGAGTTAGAACGCGTGCAAAGAAGAGCTGCCAGGTATGTGAAAGGTCGTTACGATAGTCTTGTTAGTGTAACTGACCTCTTAGATAAACTCGGATGGGAATCTCTGTCGGACCGTAGATTGAAAAATAGACTAAACCTTTTAGATAAATTCAAGAGCAGTGTCTTTTCTGACGAAGTTAACCATATCTTGCGGACGCCAACGTACTACGGAAGATCAGATCATGTAAATAAAATAAGAGAGATAGATTGCAGAACAGACAGATTCCGAATGTCATTTTTTCCACGATCAATAAGAGATTATAACAGCAGCAATAGAACTCGTAAATAGATTGCATGACTTGTAGTGTAGCCTACTAACCTATGTAAAACTTACTGCATGTTTCTGAATTTCTATTCTATATTCTATTTCTAACAGCATATAGTAGTATAGTTTGTTATTATACGAGACGTTTTTTGGACGGTGTGGTGTGCATGTGGGAGTCCAAATGCATGCTGCATGCTGGTGATTGATCACCATCTGCCAAACACCCTAGAGGTGGCTCGCAGGGTATTATGTAGATAGATATAGATATACATCAGGGCTGTAATATTCATCTCAATGGCTAGGACCTGCTTCCACTTCCGGTGTAGCTTCGTTCACTAAGACATCAGAATCATTGAGGGTGCTACTAGCTTGAGCTTTAGGGAAAGGAATAGCATCAGTATACTTCATCGGGCGAATTGCTGACGGTAAATTCAGATAAATCATTTCAGGGTTGTTTTTTTTAACCCATAGAGTCGATTTCGCTAAAATATCAATACATTAAATGGCAAGGGGGTTCAACGCAAACCATTGGCACTCCGAAATTTAGGGAACGATTTCCCCAGTTAAGCCATTCACAAAGAATTCTATGACAACCACTGCAACAGAATTTAGGGGCCCACGATTTGTCTTGGTCACCAATTTTACACCCGAAATAAACTTCATAAGATTTTCGCACAATTGCAGTCATCGCTTTCCTTTGGTCTTTAAACACTAAATCCCCACAGGTGGTACAAAATGAATTGGGATGATTTTTGCAGGATCGCTGAATGATCGCGAGAAAACACTTTATCGTTCGCAAAATAACATGCTAAATCGAACACACGCTAGAAAAATAAAGAAAGAACTTGGACGATTATAACCCGAGACCAGGAAAAAGTGTGACGCACTGAATAGACCACTGGTTTATTTCATTGATGAACATCAGCAAAAGTGATTGCCAAGACACATGAAGACGCGTTAAAAAGTGTCTAAGCGTGTCAAAACATGTGGTGAATAACTTTTATAGAGTATTTCCCAATTCTTCCCAATGTATTTACAATGTATTTCCCAACTTTTTCCAATGTATTTAATGGAAAGGTCTCAGCTCATACCTTAAAAGTAAGGAGGACAACGAAGTCAAATCATGAGCCCCCAAACGCTGTTACAATAATATTTTGACAAATCTGATTTGTGTTCAGAGTTTTTTGTCAGATCTTCATACCACTTCCTAGCGGGGAAGGGGGATATACGAGTAATACCACTCGCATACCCCCCTTCCCCTCTTATATTTTATGTTAAATTAATCCTTTACAAAATTATGGTGAACAGTGTATTTATCCCTTAAAAACTTTTTCATTGGCTACGATATGATATGTCATAAAAAACGAAGAAAAATGTGTTATTTTAGTGTTATTTTTAAGTTTTTTTTTTCAATTTTCACTCCCTAAATCTTTTCAACTCCAGTGAAGTTTGTCTCTCTCTTGACCCTAATTGTATTAAAAAGTAAGTTTTTTTTCCATCAGATGCAGATAACATTAGTAAAACTCACTTGAAAAGCGATAAGTTTATATAAGGGGTTGTTTTCCCCAATTTTGGGGTTGCGTAAAAATGGAGGGTGATAAAAAAACGGAGGTCATTTTCGGATTCAGCGACCCAAAATTAGCCAGAAACACCCTAAATTGTAGCCGGGCATTTTTTGAACTATTTTTTTGCTGAACAGTGTTATAGATGATTCTGCTTATTTTGTGGTTGGGAAAACAAAAACGGCAATACTTCTCCATCCAGGAATGATTTTTCCTGTTATTATGATTCTAAATATAGTGTAAAACCTGAAGATGATTCATGAATTCAACAGTTGGGGGACTATTGGTTACTTTTTCTCGAACAAGATAAGGAGTAAAGAAATTGGTTACTTTAGAATCATTAATATAGCCCCATAATTTTTTGTATTCAGTAAGTTCACAATTCGTCCCTCAAACTGCCAATTTTTAAGAACTTCATTGGTTTTCCTTAAGCAGCGTTCAAGCTGGAATATTGCGCGAGCCAATGGCAGGAAAATAAAGTCAATACTCTTTAAAAAGGGCTGATGCTAAAGTGAAATAAATAACCCTGGTCCACTAAATTTCTACCATATTAGTGCTCACTTATGCCATGTTAGTGGCGGGTAACGTGTAAATATTTATGTAGATTTTGTTATGAAATTCATGGAAAGGGTATTCTTTTCATTAATTTGGCGTCACTTTTTGCATTAAAAGTAATTCTGATACATTGGAGATAGAGCTATTACTTCTTTGCAGCTTCCTTTGATTTTTTAACAACGCATCGAAAGGCTTAATGAGATTTACATAAGAAAAGAATCTCCAGGAGATATTGATAAAAAAGTTAAAGAGGGCACAGGGAAATGAAACAGGTCTGTTCATGTTGCGAGCAGAAGAAAGACTGACTTTTATTACTGAGTCAGACGAACATCAAAAATACAAAACAAAAGAACTGCGTAATTAACAAAAATGTTCTTAATCTTAACACACCCCCTTTAATTCAGAAGTTATTGCATTCCCAATAATTCTACCAAAGACTTAAAGCGTGATCCCACAAGTGGCTTAGTAAAAATGTCCGCAATCATGTTCTCACCTGGAACATGCTCTATTAACACCCTTTTTCTTTCCACCAAGTCTCTCACAACATGATAACTCAAGTCTATTTGTTTTGTCCTCCTTTTGTAGGCAGCATTCATAGACAAAAATACAGCTGACTTATTATCACAAAACATAGTCACAACAAAATCCTTTTTAACAAGTTCTTTTAACAAGTTTTGCAGGTATATGGCCTCATTGGAGGCCTGACTGAGTGCAATGTATTCAGCTTCTGTTGTTGATTGTGCTACCACAGACTGCTTTTTGCACTGCCAAGAAATTTGTCCACCAGAAAATGCAAAGAAGTACCCTGTGTAGGATTTTCTATAAACAGTGTCACTTCCCCAATCTGCATCACTGTAACCACACAATTCATTGTTACCCTTTTTAAATATTAAACCCAATTCTTTGGTTCCTTGCAAGTATCGAAGTAGTCTTTTAGCACAATTCCAATGTTGAGCCCCATAATAAACATTAAATTGACTTAGGTAATTTACTGCTTGCACAATATCTGGCCTAGTCCATACACTTAAGTACATTAACGAACCTATTAGAGATTGATAGGGTACATTTGGTTTAGGACCAGCATTTCTTTCCAGACAAATGCCCTTTTCCATTGGTGTTCTAACAGGATTACAGTCCTTCATATTAAACCTTTCTAGGATCTTATTTAAATAAGATCTTTGAGAAAGCTTGACTTTCCCATCTTCACAATATTCCACTTCAATACCTAGAAAATTTGAAAGTTTTCCCAAATCTCTGCAATCAAAATTCTTTTGAAATGTCAATTTTACAGTTTTCGCTTCATCCTGATCATTAGAAATAATAAATACATCATCCACATGCACAGCAATAATAGTTATAACATGATGAGTCTTATGCTTCATATAAACACAAGGGTCACCCTTTGATCTGACATAGTTTAAACACATTAATATCTCATGTAACTTGGCATTCCAACATCTAGATGACTGTTTCAATCCATAGATAGCCTTTTTTAATAAACATAACTTTTCCTGATTGTCAAGATCAACATAACCCTCTGGCTGTTCCATGTACACTTTTTCTTCTAATGGGGAACTTGCATGATTTTTTTTATTACATAGGCGGACAGAAAATTATTTTCTGAATATAACAAAGAAAACCGCATGTAAATCTGAGTTTTCCTTCGCGAGTTATTTAATGATAAATATAACGAATTTTAAAGCGCGGGAAAAACTCCCTCACCCCCCAAGCCACTGCCGACGAAGCCTCGATGACGTCAAAGGTGCCTAAACATCACGCGAAGCTATTGTTGTGATTGTTTGTAATAGTTGCCAGCAGTTGTGAGAGCTTCGTTTGTTAGACGTGTTGATTATTTTCTATTTAAAGATAAATGTCCGACGAAAGAGGCTTGGAAGCCCTCATATTTTGCATTATTTATAATATTAATATCTGAGTAAGGGCATAAAATATAAAACTGGAGTAGTTAAACCAAAAATTTTACAATACATAATAACATCGTTGTAGGAGTCTGAGCCACGGCCATTGGAAGGGGGATACGTCAATTGTAAGTTGATGTTATCAACGGCATATCATTCATTTAAGTATGTAATTAGAACGATTTTGATGTTTACTAATGTCCGCTTAGCTTTTATATACAATAACTTCATCCGTTTATTCGTAGGTACCGGAGAATTCGTCGTTTAGGACTGTCTGTGCTTGTATTATGGGGTGAATTCCAGTCAATGCAACTTTTGCTCGCTGATTGGAGACATCTAGGAACATTTTGGTGCCAAAATAGTGTTATTTTCAACGTGACATCTCCCGTTAAGCTACTGCTAATAATCACAGTGCCAGTGGTTGTAATGCACAAAGTTTGACAAGGTTGAAAAATATCGGCCAAGAGTTATCAGTGTTCCATCGTGATTGAATTGTAAAAAGCGCTATTACGCTATCCATAAATGTCTAACAGTAGTGTAAAAATTGTCAGTGGCGTGCTAATCTCCGTTGTTCACCGTAGATATGACATTTCACGATCACGCTATTGAAATAAAAACTGGGTGTGAAGTTTGTTATTCCATTATTTCAATGAATAGTAGTGAGAAATGTCACTTGTGTGGGCTAATTTAATGGTTTAAATCAGTGAATAAATAGTTGTATTCATCATAACGAGTTCTGTTATTGTAAGTTGTACGTGATGAATATAAGAATGTGATAGTGACATCCAGTTTTTGATAAGAGTATTTGCCTATTTCCCACTATATTTTTATGGTATATGCTAGTATATTGTTTATGGATTTACCTATATCATTGAAATAGGTTGTAGCTTGTGTGTGTGTTGGCAGCGGAACCGATTCGCGATCTCACATGTGGATTGTGTGCAGACTGTTTTGCTGTGAATTCGTACCGTAGGACGGATAGGACTACCTTCTCCGTTAATCCGGCGTTGCCAAATTCAACAGCACAGCTTACTCTAATGTCAACAGCACAGCTTACGATCGTTATCCTCCAGTATTACAAGTTTCTTTTACAACTCGATTTGCCGCCGACGTATAGCAATAATTTGTCTTAACAAATTCCATGAAGGCCGTAGCATCAATTTTTGGTGTCCTAAAAAAAGGCTGGTGTCCTAACACCCCATGCCACACGCCTTTTAGGCGGCTTGCGGTGTACTATGTTGACGTAGATGAATTTCAGGTGTACTATTTGAACGAGTGGCAACGTTGTCATCCATTTTTCTGATAACCAAAACACACGAAGTGAAACGCTTGTACTTCATCATCCCGATGCCGCATTATTAATATCCCAAGTAATAATCTAGGCACAATAGCAATAGGAAAACTTGCCCAAAATAACAGAACAAAATAAAGTGACGATTAGCGGCTAAATACTCCCTCAAAACAAATTTTACTCCAAGCGCTCAGCGTATTTCCCTACTCCCCACGGTTGTTTAGGCACCTATGACGTCACGCCTGGCCTCGGCAACGCTCGGGTGTCTTCGCGCAGTGGTCGGCTCAGAGAAATTTTTCTCGATTATAAATGCAATTTTTTTATTTCTTTTGATGTTGAATGGAGAAACTGAAGGTATTTTTGCGACCTAATGTATCCATTTGACTTATTCAAAATAGTTTTTAGAGCAATCTACGACCCATGCAAGTTCCTCATTCACCATTTAGAAAAGCCGTACATACATCAATATGTTTTATAAATAAATTCATATTTACAGCTAAAGACAGAATTAACCTTAAGCTTTCAGCTCTAACAACAGGAGAGAATGTGTCGATATAATCTAAGCCCTGCATCTGAGTATATCCTTTTGCCACCAAACGAGCCTTATATCTATCAATTGTACCGTCAGGACCAGTTTTTAATTTGAATACCCACCTATTTTGTACAACATTCACATTTGTAGGTCTAGGAACTAAAGTAAATACCTTATTCTTTCTTAAGGACGACATTTCCTCATCCATTGCATTTTTCCAGTGAGCTTTATCCCATTTAGCTAACGCTTGTTCTCGCGTTTCGGGTTCATCATTCATGCTCTCCAGTTCAGCTTTGTACACCAAATAGTCAGAGTAATCACAGGGTTTTCTGTCTCTTAATGGATATCTACGTTCTCTTAATTCCACAGAATTTTCAGTATTGTCATTAGAGGTCTGTGATCCCCCCGAATTGTCATCCTCGAGGTCTCTCTGGATTTCTATATCTATCTCTTTAGGCTTAGTTGGGACATGAATTAATATCTCCGAGGTATCAGGAGACCCAACAACACCCTCATTATCGCCCAGTAGATTTTTCATTGGAAATCTTTTTTCGTGAAACAATACACTTCTTTCCAACACTATTTGATAAGGATTTTTGGGATCAATTAAACGGTATCCTTTCTTCTCACTATCGTACCCCACAAATATACACTCTCTACTTCTATCACCAAGTTGCTTACTTTTTTCTTTTGGAATATGAACATAAGTACTGCATCCAAAAACTTTAAGATGACCAACATTGACTTTCCTTCCTGTCCATGCTTCAAATGGAACCTTTCCTTTTAATGCCACTGTAGGAGACAGATTTTTAAGATAAACTGCAGTATTAACTGCTTCCCCCCAGTACCTGTTATCAAGACCAGCTTGTTTTAGCATAGCCCTACTCTTTTCTAAAATTGTTCTGTTAGCCCTCTCCGCTACTCCATTCTGCTCAGGTGTTCCAGGGATAGTAGATTGCCGTTGGATGCCTTCATTGTTTAGAAACTCAGAAAACACTTTGGAAAAGTATTCCCCTCCATTATCAGACCTTAAACATTTGATAGCTCTTCCTGTTTGCTTCTCCACCAGTTTTTTATACAACTTAAATTTTTCAAATACCTCACCTTTCGTTTTAAGTAAGGCTACAAATGTGAATCGTGTCTTATCGTCAATGAAGGTTGCAAAATATCGATGCCCTCCAAAGGATGTTTGGTCTAGTGGGCCACAAACATCTGAGTGTATAAGGTCTAAAGTGTTTTTTGCTCTTTGAGCCCTTCCCCTTAGAAATGGAGCTCTTATTTGTTTGGCCCTTATGCAGCTATCACATTCAATGTCTATGCACTCTGGATTCAGGACAAGACCATTTACTAGACCCTTTGACATGCGGATCATGTTACTCCTACTTAAATGAGCTAACCTTTGATGCCACAGATTAAAATCACAATTGTTTGCATCTTCTACTAGCATGGCTACTGGATTTACATCGAAATCTATTTTGTAAGTTCCACCCGATTCAGGGACTTTAAGCAGGGGGACACCCTTGATATAGACATCATGTTTATTATATACACTACAACCATCTGGAGAGAAAACAGGAATCAGGCCATTCTTAACCATTGCACTAACAGACAGTAATTTAGTTGAAAGTTTGGGGACATAAACAACATCTTTAATGGCACCTAAGCCGTTGATACCCTTAACACTAATACTACCAATACCAGCTGTTTTCAGTGTTTCATTGCCAGCGCAACTCACAGCTTTACTATCTGTTTCAATATACCAATTGAACCAACTTTTATTGCCACTCATATGCGTTGAAGCACCCGAGTCAATGTACCAGCAATTTTTGTTACTCACAGCACTCATAGCAGCTATAAGGCTCCAGGGTGATGTGCCTGAACCCTCTTCTCCACCACCATCATTACTGCATCCTCTCTTACCTTCTCCTTTAAACCAGCACCTGGCAGCTATGTGGCCAGGTCTCTTACAACGATAGCAGGTCACACCATGTTGGCTGCCACGATGATACTGGTTCTGGTGCCGTTTTGTCGCCTGCTGGGCCGCTCCTGGTGAAGTTGCCATTGCACTCCCGCATGCTACTTCACCTCTTCCACTGAACTTTACTCTGGATGACGAACCGCGACGCTGGTTCCTACTTGTGCCGGCTAGGAGCGCCTGATTGGTTGCACCCCCTGTCTCCGCCGCTTCCTTCTGTCCTTCTCGCACAAGCTCATTGCAAACCGCTATTGGCGTCAATTCCTCTTCTTACTGAACACTCTTTTCTATAAGCTGACGAAGCCATTTGTGGTCAGGCCTCAAATTTTTTAACATTACGAAGGCCGCAAACTCATCATCAACAGGTTTCCCGGTTTCGGCAATTTTATAGATGATATTCTTCATGGCCATAGCATAATCTAAGAGTGAACTAAAATTGTCGTATTTAGTGTCCAACAATTCATCAAACAGACAAATGCGCCTGAATGCCCCTCTGTCCTCAAACACGTCACACAGGTTATTCCATGCTTCGTAGGCGGTTTTGGCCGACCTCACGTGAATTATGAGATGAGGTTGCACCATGAGAGAGATTTTCGAGCGGGCTCTATTGTCTTTCTTCATTTCAGGAGATGAGGGATTATTTCTGACTGATTCGGGTGGCTGCTTCAACACGCACTCGTAAAGATCGTCCAATCCCAAGTAAAGCTCCATTAAATATTTCCAATTTTCCCAATTTTTCTCTCCTTCAAGTTTGTCTATTGGAGGCAGGTGGTTGGAAGCCACGGTTAACACATTTGTCCCCTGATCGCTCGCCATTCTTAACTCGTTAAGTTTAAAATTTAAACTATCGTATCCGGGTCCATAACCTGATAAAAAAGTTAAAGAGGGCACAGGGAAATGAAACAGGTCTGTTCATGTTGCGAGCAGAATAAAGACTGACTTTTATTACTGAGTCAGACGAATATCAAAAATACAAAACAAAAGAACTGCGTAATTAACAAAAATGTTCTTAATCTTAACAGATATAACAATGACCATTAAATGTAGAACGCAGTGTTGCCATTGTGTGGCTAAGAGGGTTTGCCCACTATTTACTCTTCTGATGCATTTGTTGGCAACATGGCATCGGGCGGCTTTTAGAGGTTAACATGGACAAATAGCTTCCATAAGATTCCGTATTGTTAATTTCATGAGGATCGCTGTGTACTTTCGCAGCTATGATTCAATTGCGTTTGGAAAACATAGAGGTGCGAGTTCATCGATGAAGTCTGGAATTGCGCTTCGTGTGTTTTTGTGTT